>NC_067399.1:215819312-216455026 GCF_016432865.1 Antechinus flavipes | reverse complement strand
ATACTTTGACTAATTCAAGCTCCTAGCTCTGGGGCCATGTCTTATTTCATCTTTGCATCCTCTATGGATATGAGACTTTATATGCAATAAATGCTTAGCAAATGTACATTGGATTGATGCTCCAAGAAGGCCTGGATAAAAAAAATCAGTTCAGTATAAAAAATAATTTTCTAAAACTTGAAATTTTTGGAACTGCTTAATCTCAGAAAAGGATATTAGTGAGTATCTGATTCAAGCACTATCCACATCATAAAAACTATATCTACTAATAAGTGATCAATCAATTAGCCTTTGCTTGAAGACTTCCAGAAAGTGGTAGAGGACTTTAAATTGGAGTTAGCTAATCTAAAACGGAATGGCATTTACAATCTTATGAATTAGTAATACTCATAGTTACTAATAGGAGTTAAAATCTGGATGAGCTCATCAGTAAAGAATGGAACACATTGAGATCTAGATATCTAGATCAAGATATCAATACAGACATATATGGCATCTATATCTCTCTATACATATTACAATTTTATATTATCTCCATTATATTACATTTCCATTTAGATTAGATACATACATACATACATATATATATATATATATATATATATATATAAACCATCTTTGGTTTAAATCATCTTTATTTCCGATATAACAACTTGATCTAGAGAATCAACACTTTTAACAGAGTTTAAAAGAAAGAAAAAATGAATTTAAGCAAAATAAGTCTTATCATTTACTGTATCTAATAATATAATATTTGTGAGTTTTTATTTCTTTACAATATCTTTGTAAATTAATGTTTACTTTATAGGGAATTCCTGCATTGGTCAGTAGTTGATTCAGTAACATCTAAGGTCCCTCTCAAGTCTTATATTCTAAATATTTCTCATGTTCTATTTTATATTGTTATTGTCTTTTATATTCTCTCCAAGAAAATAAACATTATGAATTTTATATCATCTAAATCTATCTCTCATCTATCAACATATTCTTCACATAATCACTGCTTAATACATAATTTTTGAACTGGAATCCATGAAAACCCTGACAATATGCAGGATATTACCACACCTTTTGAGTTTCTATCAGTTGTTTTTGTACCTGTTCTAAACTCTGAGATAGAATAATTGTCATTTATATAGCAACTATTTTGTTTCTCTAAGTTTTTGTTGCTCTGGGTGAATAATTGAGTAAAACTTCCCTATTTCATCCTAGATCATATAAAGAATCAACTTAGGAAAAATTAACTTATCCATTGGGGACTGATAGCTGATTTCCCTACCAAAATGTCATGTAAAATGCTCAAAGTTGATTCTGATATTCAAAAATTATATAGCTGTTACTTTTTTCTGATCCATAAATTAACCCTTAAAAGCTTCATGAGATCACAGAATCATATATCTAAGACTAGAAAGGACCTCAGAGGTTATGTAGTTTAACTGTCTCTTTTTTATAGATGAGAAAACTAATGCTCAAGAAGCTTACAGGCTAAGATTTATATTTCCAAGGCTGGATACCTTACTCCAGGTCCTACTAGCCCAGATAGTCAGGAGGTCAGTTTCCTGCCTGACACAGGCACAATAATGTATTACACAACAGAATGGATGCACACAGTCAGTGATGCTTTCTGACTTGGAGCCAGACGAATTTACCAGGATCTATTTCTCATGTGACATACCCTTCTCCCTCCCAGCTCTGCTCATTTCAGCTCTCTCTTTCCATAGTTGTTATAAGCTTATCACAGAAGTAAATCAAAATGTTCTCAAGAGGAGAAAAAAAAAAAGATAAAAGCGAAGAATGCAGCATCCCCAAGAGAGGAATATTTCTATAGTTCTACAACTAGAGTCTTTCTGTCTTTTAAAAAATTCCATTATTTCATTTTAGTGTCACGGAGGTGCTACTGATGAATAATGGTTATTCTTTCAACTTCTAGTATTTCTAAAATATTAATACTGGGTTGGATACTTCTCCTAAGGGGATGCAGGATCTGAATCTTTTATACTCCAGAGAGCCAAGTACCTACATAGAAGCAAATGTGATTATTGAGTCACTATAGTTAATATATCTCATTTACCCCAAAATGACACTGTCAGTGGCATCAACCCATGAGATGGAAGGTGAACAATGACATTGATATAGATATTCCTGCATGATGTTTTTCCTCATTTTTCTCTCCATCATTTGCATTGTAAATTTGTTTACATTGTAAATGACACATAAAAGAAATTTTTTTCATATCTCTAATATCATAAAATCACTGAAAGTCAGAACTGGAAAAGAGCATTCAAATCAGATAATGTAACTCCCTCGTTTCACAAATGAGGAAAATGGGTTCCTAATATAGTGATTTGCACAGCTTCTCACAGCTAACTACCAACTGGCCCAAAACATAGAAGACTTCTTAGATAAAGATAGTAATGATAATTGAAAATCTAATGCTGTATATATATTATCAACCTCCATGGTCAACATGCATTCATTAATAATAGCTAGCATTTATATACTGCTTTAATATACAAAGTACTTTATGGATCTTATTTTCACATATACATATACAAATTTGGCAGAGTAAAAGTAATTTGTTTCAGTAAGTATCTCAGTTAAGAGATAATAATAAGTATCTCAGTTAAGAGTCACATCTTCAAAAAAAAAAAGAGTCACATCTTCATGGATTTAAATTCAAAGCTCTATCCAATTCTATCTTGTTCTGTATCAAACACTATGCTAAACCCTGGGGACATTAAAAGAAGGCAATGATGGGTCCCTCATTAGTAGTGAATAAACAATGTTAAAGTATGGAGGTTAAGCCCCAAATTTCAGCTAGTTTCATTATTTCCTTTTCTAAAAAAGAAAACAAAAAACAAAACCTAATTGGAAGCACACCCATTCTATAGAACTAGAGCATGTGAAGTTGTTTATAGTTGTACTTCAACAGAACAACCTTATATCCCCCTGTTGGGCTAAAACATCCAGATTTTCTTTCCTATAAAAAGAGCTGATAACTCATGGAAAGTCAAGGGAAAAAACAGTGGTTCATACAGGAAAGTATGAATAAAAATATGATAAAGACAGGTCCACATGAGCTTTTAACATCTCTGGCTTTAGTCCCTTGCTGAACTGGATCTAAGTTGTACTGAAATCAGTAAAGAGACAAATGATGAACAGTTTTCACAAAACCACATTGTACTGCTGGGAGGGAGAGGGGGAAAGCTACTCTGGAGAGTAAAGTAAAACTTTACAGGTAAGCTGTCTACAACTATAGAAATTCAAAACAAAACCTTAATGAGAATAGAATAAAACTCTACAGGACCACTAACACTGCATCACACAATCCTCCTTCCCTACATCAGAAATAAACAGCAGAGATTATGTTCATGCCTGGTATACATGGAGAAAATATAAAGAAAACACAGGTCATTTCAAACAATCACAGATGTATCTGCAAGGGACATACTCTCCTAAAATAAGCTATTTTTAAAGAGAAAAATGAAGTTCAGAAAAAAGAAGTAACTTTCCCATTTTCATACAGATAATAGCCAAGATTTGAAATAAGGTTCCCTAATGATACTTCTTAGTATTTATTTAAGGCAGGTCTGAGCGAGTTACTTAGGAAAACAGTTACTCCCCAGGAAAGAAATCCAAAGCAAATTCTTCCTGTTCCTTCCAGGAGATGCATTCTGGAGCCACTGCAGTTCTTCCAAAGGGACAAGAACCATCCACTCCCTCATACTAACATACATCCCCAAATCATCCATAATCATGCTCCTTTTCTTAGAAGGACAAATAGAAACAGCCTGTATGTATATAAACTGTGCCAGCTGATTCATCTTCATGACATGACAACTTCCGTAACCATAATTCTCTGACTCCAGTACAAAATGTTAATATAATAAACATTTCCTCCTTTCTCCTCTTGAAGAAAAATGGTTCAGTTAGAAAAACAGTGAATAAACTAGTACAATTTAACTTGGCCAAGAAAATGAGAGTGTTCCTATCAGGTTGTGCCAATATTTTTTTCTTGCAAATTTAATGAAATTCTCAGCTAAGCACAGTATAACACCCCCGAGGGCAAGTCTTAATTGGGGGAAGCATACGATTACAGCAAGTATTCTAACTTCATATTTTAAACTTCCCAACAAAGAAATGAGATGTAATATAACAGGATAAACTGAAGGTCAATTTTGAAACTAGAAACAGATTCAAATAATGTGGCTGACATACTATAATATTACAATATAATCTCCTTGAGGGTAGGGGTCTATTTCATGTTGTTGTTTCTTTGTTTTTCACTCTATATCCCTAGAACATAACAGAGTGCCTTGTACATAATAGGTACTTAATAAATGCTTATTGATGAACTTATTGATGCTAGCAAGATAACTGTAGGCAAATTGTTTAACCATATGTCATCTACAAGCTATTATCTAAGATTATAAATTAAAAGTGAGTTGCCAGTCTGGATTGATGGTGAGACTCTCTACACTAATATTTTCTCATATCATTGAAATAACATGTCTGGGTTTAAGAAAAGACAAATCATAATAATATAGAAATTTACTTTTTCATTAGCCACTAAAATCTCAGATTTAGTGTTAAAATGTTAAATTCTGCATTTTCTTTCAGTGTCATTGAGGAGAAATGTATGTTTCTGAATAGTTATTTGATGTTTACTGATGAGAAAATAAATTTGTTCACATGGTATGCATAAGATTGCATATTGTCATAGCATTTCAAAATATCAAAAAGTTTCCTTAATCATTCTGACCAATTGTCTCTTTATGTGTCTACAGAATACGTTTCACAAAGGCAAAATGAAGAAAAACCTTGTTTTCTTCCCTTTTCTTAATCCAATTTTTTTCATTTTTTTTACCCCCCACACACATTTTTTATTGTCACACCCATATGTATTTTTGAAGGTTTGAATGATTTTACAGAATATTTTTTTTTACTACATAGATTCTACTCTATAACCCTTTCATTTGAGGGGCATTAGGGGAAGAGTAGCTCTATGAAGAACAACTCTTCTACAAATCAAGGTATCTGGATAGTCTGTTCCTACACAAACTACCAACAGACTGTCTTCTCAAGTTTATAGAAGTTTAACCTTCAATTCACTTACATTTGAAGAAACAGCCTCTAAAATTATTGCTTATTTAAACAAACAACAACACTCCCTTAAGTCTTAAAATCAGACTTGAACAAAACAATTCAATTTCACTAATTTTATTGATTATTAAAATCAATAATTTTATTATTGATTGCTGCCTACATGCAAGGCATTATGAAGTCTACAAAAATCAATAAGTCTACAAAAAAGTCAGTCAACAGCATTTATTACATGCCTCCTAGGTACCAGAAACTATGTCAGGTTCTGGGGACACAAAGAAAATGAGAAAACCCCAAGCTTGCTTTTCCTATCTCTGCCACTTATCTTCTGTGATCACAAAAAAAAGTCACTTCAGCTCCATTCCTCAGTTTCTTCATCTTTAAAGTGAGCTGTTTATTCTAGATAGTTTTTGATGCCCTTTTCACTAAAACACAATCTGTTTGAGGTTTTTTACAGACAGAGAGACAAGGCATATGGAAAAAAGTATGAGTGAATCACTCAAGATGAAAGAGATTTCTGAAATAATAGTTGTAAAAAATTTGATAACATTATTGGACAAAAATGTGCTTTAAATTTAAAATGATAATAATGGTAATGATGATAACATCTTTTGTTTCCTAATTTCTGTATATCCATGGTGTATGTAAGTCAATCTTCTAAGATGAAAAACCCTTTTGTAGATATACATAAACTTATATGCCCCATATGTAGCATCTGAGCTCAGCTCAGATTGACCATTTGCTGAAAACCCATGATATATTGCTTGAAATACTTTTAATGGAAGACATTAGAATGCTTTATAAGGAAAGGCTAATGCATTAAGTGTCTTAGAAAAAGATGAATTACACTGCTTAGTTATAAAGGCCGGATATCTCCTCTTATAATTGTGGTTTGAGTAAGCGTACAAATTCTGACAGACATTAAAGCATCTATATATATGGTATTTGGGACATCTGAGGCTGTCAAAACACTAGCAAAAGGAGGAAGAACACACCTCAACAGCTGGGGGAATAATAGATTCTGTCCTTGAATGCTTGCCCATCTCCTAAGCAATTCATCAGTTGTCCCGGTAGTGAGAGTCTAAAGCTACATCTGCAAAGCCAGAGCTGGGTCCATGAAGCCAACAAGATCAACTGTGTATAAATTGTCCAGGTGACTGGAATGTCTTGATGGATAACTTCCTCATCTGGCCCACTCCTTCAAGCAGCCTTCAGACATGCTTCACTTCACTCCCCATCTATCTCCTTCTCAGCCTCACCAGAAGTCTTGCTAACTGAGCCCCGGTGACCCCTTAATCCAATTTAAACCAATAAAACAGCCCCCTAGCACACTCAAAAATAGTCATATATCCTTTCTAAGACTACCTCCTGTAACATGGAACTACTATATTTGAAGCAGGATGGTGCTGTATGTGACTAGCCAGTGATTAATGTTTTATTGGCTGTCATCTTGTAATTATGCAAACCTACTTTACCAGGTGAACAGTAAAACACAGCTGACTGACAGTTGCTGAAATGGGAGTAGTAACTGAATTAACTGCTTATAAACTGTTGCTCATTAAACTTCATGAGCAAAAATCTCTAAAAAAAAAAAAAAAACCTAGATTTTTTTTCCCTTTTATATGGAAGAAATTGTGGTTTGTGGACACGATTTTAATGAGATCCTCATCACAATACCCCCAATCACTGAGCATGATTTCATAAGGGACTGATTTACTCTCTTCTGTAAGAGGAGGTACTACAGCAAAGTGTGGGAGGGAGAACTCTGAGTTCAATTGCAGGTTCTGATATGTGCTACTTGTGAGATCTTCAATTAAATCAGTTTCCATTTTTCTATTAAAAAATGAACCATTTGGATTAGATGACCTCAAGTGTCTTCCCCATCCAAAACCATGATTCTAAGGTTCCAGAACACAATTTTGAAGCTTTGTTTAACTCTATACCTGACATGCTTTCACTCTTATTCTCTTCTTCAGGAGAGCCCATTTGCAATCCTGGGCCTCCAATTGCAACTGCTTCTACTTCCATGTTATACTTTTGCATCCCTAAGGAAAGATATGCTTTCCATGGGTGTCAGACATCCATTGCCAAATCTATCTCAAGGCTGGTCTCCCCAGGGGGAAGATGGACTTTAATTCTTCCTTTTACTACCTGTTTGCCTCCCCATTTCCTCTCAGTCCTAATCTCCAAAATGAGCAAAAAGTCACTGAATATTCTGTTCTAAAAATGGCCAACACCAGGAAATTGATGGGAATGTGTAGATGAGTAAGACAATATTCCAGACTCAAAAAGCTTTCATGCACTACACTCTGATTGAGGAGGGAGGTAAATGAAACTACACTCTCCCTCAGGCTGTGTACTGCACACCTGTTTTTGTCCCTCTCTCCCCATGGTAGCTCAGCTAGGCTTCTGCCTCCACAGCTTTTACTCTTCAAAGCCCAGAAATCATTATATGGTCTATTCAATTTCTCTCCTGGGTCACAGAACTGGTGGGGAATGTCAACCGAACAAGTAGTTTCTGATGATTTGTCTTCTGTGCCAGTAGCCTCCCTATGCCTCCATGTTCCTTCCAACAGAGTCTCCCTGCCCCTATTGCTCTTTCCTTCTCCTGCTCTTGTTGTTGCTGCTTTTACTGCTACTTCTCTTCTTTCTCTTTACACCCAAATTTTCATTTCAAGGGAACTACCAAAGTTGCTCTGGTATAACTGGAATGCCTTCCTGTGACCCCAATTTGAAGGTTTTGGACAGTCAGCTTCTAACTAATCTATGGGCTGTTAATGTCTGCCCCTTTGACACTGTGGTGAAGTCTACAGAACACTTCTCAAAAGAGTTTTTATTTCTTTTTTTTTTTGTATTTTTGTAGCAAATTTATTTATTTATAATATACATTGCTTAATGAATCATGTTGGGAGAGAAAAAATCAGAGCAAAAGGGAAAAATCATAGGAGAGATTAAAAAGAAACAGAAAAAAGAAGTGAACACAGCATATGTTGATTTACATTCAGTCTCCTTAATTCTTTTTTCTATATGCAGTTGGCATTTTCAGTCCAAAATCTATTGGGATTGCTATGGATCCAAGAACCAAGCTTTTCACAGTTGATCATTGCACTTTCTTACTTTTACTGTGTACAATGTATTCTTGGTTCTGCTTGTTTTGCTTAGCATACATTCATGTAAATCTTTCTAGGTCTTTCTAAAATCAGCTTGTTCATAATTTTTATTAAATAATAATTTTCTATTATCTTCATATACTACAACTTTGTCCAGTCATTCTCCAACCGATGGACATCCATTCATTTTCCAATTCTTTGCTAACACAAAAAGAGCTGCTACAAACATTTTTGTACATATAGATCCTTTTCCCTCCTTAATGAGTAGTTACAGTAATGACCCAATAGTAATGCTGCTAGATCAAAGGGTACGAACACTTTGATAGCCCTTTGGGCATAGTTCTATATTGTGCTCCAGAATGGTTGGATCAGTCTACAAGTCCACGAATAATGCATTAGTGTCACAATTTATTTTTTTTAATGAAGTTTAAAAAGTAGCAAAAAAAATGGGAAGAGAAATGGATACAAGAAAATCATGAAACAATTAACAGTTTAGTAAAGGAGAACACACACACACACATAAATGCACAAATAATGAAGAAAAGAACACCTTAAAAATAGAATTGGTCAAATGGTAAAAGAGGCACAAAAATCCAATGAAGAGAAGACTTCCTTAAAAAACAAAATTGGACAAATGGAAAAAGATATACGAAAATTACTGAAGGGAACACCTTAAAAAGTAGAATTGCCTCCCCCCCCAAAGTAATTTCAAAAGCTCATTGAAGAAAATAATTCATTAAAAGTTAGAATTGGGCAAGTGGAACATAATGACTTTATGAGAAATCAATAAACAATCGAACAAGATCAAAAGAATTTTTAAAAAATCACAAAAGAAAATGTGAAATGTCTCACTGGGGGAAAAAAATACCTGAAAAATATATCCAGGAGAGCTAAGTTAACAGTTATTGGACTATTTGAAAGCCATGATAAAAAAAGTGCCTAGATAGCATATTTCAAGAAATTATCAAAGAAAACTGTTCTGATATTTAAGAACCAGAAGAAAAAATAGAAATTGAAAGAACCTACTGATCACTTCCTGAAAGAGATCCCAAAATGAATTATGTGACCTAAAAGAGGCCTGAAAGAGATCTTAGAGAGGAGAAGAAAGTAGGGTAAGAGGGGAAAGAAACACATGACCCTCACTCTCATTGGAATTGATTCAAAGATGGAAAATACATATGTATTTGAGTATAGAAATCTATCTTACTACATAGGTAAGTAGGAAGAGAAAGGTATGAAGCAAGGGAGCTGATAGAAGGAAGGGAAGTCTGAAGGAAGAAAAATTCAAAAGCAAAAACCTTTTGAGAATGGACAGGGTAAAAGGAAAAAGAAAGTAGGATAAATAAGGAGGAACTGGAATGGAGGAAAATACATAGTTGACAATCATTATAGTGAGTTTCAAATAGAAAGCTGTGTCAAATTAATAGAATAGTAGTTATTCCTCAATTGATAAATGTTCAAAGGATGTGAATGAGCACTTTCAGGGAAAGAAATCAAAGTTATCTATAGTCATTTTTTTTAAAATGCTCCATTAATCACTATTGAAGAGATATGCAAATTAAAAATTATCTAAGCTATTATAGATAGGCTAACAAGGCAGAGAAGGAAAATTGTAAATGTTGAAAGTATGGGAAAATTAAAACACTGATTTAATATTATCAAAGTTATATACTAATTCAACCATTCTTATGGGTATTGGCTCATGTGAGGGCCATGCCTAAGTGAAAGGGCAGGTCAATTCTCCAAGAGCCTCCACAGCTATGAATCATAGCATCTGAAGGAGCCTTTACTGACACAGATGTTGCCTATGGACTGGGAAAGAAATAATTTGGAGGCAGAGGGAAGAGGTGAGAGGTCAGAAAACACAACTGTCTCTCAGTGGAGAAGTCAGAGAATAGCAACTGCTTCTCAATCTCCTTGTATTGCCATCATCATCCATTCACATGAAAAGATCCATTTTACAGGTTTGAGTTAGACCTACAGCAGTTTCTGGCTGGTGGCTCCCATAGTACAACATATGGCGCCCAATGTGGGGCACAAGAATTACAAGAAGAACCAGCAGTGCTCTAGAGCTGTTAATGAGTAGGATCCTTCCAGAGTTTCTTTGGTTACCCACTGAGAAGAAAAGGGAGAAAGACCAGATAAGGCTTTTTTAGTCAGGGTAATCAAATGGGCCCACACATCAAAGGGTCAAGCCAGGAGACTGATGAGAGACTTAAATGTCTGACTTCGGTCCTCTTTGAAAGTTTGCATCCATGATATCTCACAAGATTAACACCTGCTACAGTATTTCACCCTACAACCATCCAGAGGTGATAGTGCTGCTTGCATTCCTCAGTGTGTGGACTCAGATAACAGCAAATGCACAAACTTACTGTCCCTTCTGTGGAGTGAAAATAATTTTGTCTAAAACAAAAAATGGGGAATGGTTAACGACCATGCCTAAGTGAAGGGACAGGTCAATTCTCTGAGAGCCTCCACAGCTGTGGATCATAACATTTGAAAGAGTTTCAAAGCAGCCTTCACTGACAGAGATGTTGCTTGTGGACTGGGAATGAAATAAATTGGAAGTGGAAGGAAGAAGAGAGATGTTAGACAAAATAACCACCTCTCAGTGGAGAGGTCAGAGAATAGCAACTGCTTCTCAGGCTACTTGTATCATGATCATCCTCTCACATGAAGAGATCCATTTTACAGATCTCAATTAGACCTCCAGCAGCCACTGTCAAGTAGTTCCCATATCACAACACTCATGGGCAAACTTTCTCCAAAAATCTTAATGATATGTGCAAAGCCGGACCTCAAAAAATTTCGATGTAGGAAAATTCTGCTACTCCCTATCTGTGTGAATTGGATAAGTCATTTCCTAGGTTTCAACTTCCTTATTATAAAATGAGCTAATTGAGCTAGATCACATCTCACCTACCTATAACTTTAGATATATGATTCTATGAACTATAATCCTTAATGAAAATTTTTTTTCATTGTTTATAATCTATTCATTGCTCCATTTAGGGACATCAATGATTTTGTCACCTCATACCCCAAACAATGGTATTAAGTCTTGCTTGTACTCCTTGGAAATTATTACTGTATCAGACATTTCCAATTCTATCTCCCAATTCAAGAATCTTTTGTACAGTCTTTTACAACCTTTGTTCTGCTTTTTAAAGTTATAGATAGATAATCATATAGTAAAATGCTTTTAATAGTTCATGCAGTGTTAATGTATTGCCCCTCCAAGGAAAAGTATTTTTATTTTAATGGGCCCTGCTATTACTACAATGCCTTAACCCCCAAAAGACAAATAGACTTTCCAATTAGCAGTGGAATTATCTGACCCTGGGGGAGACCAGTGTAGGATATTCAGGAACATTCCAACCTTTCATTGGTCTTTAATTGGCACTGGTAAATGATGGAAGAACAAAGGTTGTATACATAAGGCATGGGTGTTTCAATTACTCTATATAATCACCAAATATCCTCTGACTTATACTGTTTTAAAAACCTAAAAGACTGGATTTGCCTCTTGACAGCTCACAAATAAAATTCAGCCTGGAGCCATGAACATCGTGGGTACATAAAGAAGACCTGTTGATTGATGAGTGAGAAACATTTTTCTATCTCCATATAGACATACTTGATAACCAGAGATTTATGTGTATACAATATTTAATGAACTAATGAGCAGTCAATCAAAATGTCATAAATAAAAAACAAAAGCACAAAACCATCACTTTTCTTGCATTAGGCTAGCTTTTATTTCCTCAGAATACACTGAAAGCATCTTTTGTGCTTCATTGACCAATATGGACAAAAGCTATTCTTAAACATTATTCCACGCTTGGAAATGAGTCATTTTGCCTAAGAATAGATAATTACTAGATAGCTATCTTGAAGAGTTAAAGACATTGAGATGAAACTTTCTTGAAAGAATAAATTAGTTCTGATTACATAAGCCATTACTATGGGGAGGGGATTAAAAAAAAAAAAAAGCAAAAACTGTTTTCCTTCAGCATGGGTCAAGTTATCAGCCTTTCCATTTCATTGGCTGCTCTTTCTTCAGCCTAAAATTCCCCCCATCTGATCCCCAATTTTGCCTGCTAAATTTTTCAGGCATTATTCATTGGAGGCAGATAGGTGCAAAAATGAGTGCTGGTCCTAGAGTTTTGAAGAATTGAGCTCAATTATGACCTTTGAAATTTACTATGTGACCTTAGACAAGTCACTTAATCTCTTCCTCAATTTCCTCAACTATAATATGAGGATTATAATAGCAACAACCTCCCAGGATTGTTGTGAGGATCTAAAGAGATAATATGTGGCATATAATAGGTATAGACACTATATACATGCTTAATCCATTCATTTATCCATGATCTATTAATTCATCCACAATCATTGAAGTGTCTTCTATGAAATAAAATTCCAGACTTCTAGTAATTTGCTTATCTTGGTTTGTTCTACCTTTTGAAAGCTAGCCTCAAAGTCAAGCACACTTAGATTCAAATTTAATCTTTAACTCTTACTGCTTGTGTAAGGATGAGCAAGGCATCTAACATCTCCATGCTTGTCAACTTTTGAAGATAATACATGGTAAAATAATTGCTAAATGCATTTGAAGAGAGATTTCTCATAGACAATTCCTTGAACTAATGAAGTTGAAGATCTGATACTTTTTCCCTTTCCTCAGGGAGAAAAAAGCCAGGAACTAGAACTAAGCTAAACAGTCAAGAACTGTGGTAAATCCTGGTGATACACAGATAAAAAGGAACAAGTCCTCATCCTAATGTAACTTACATTCTATTGAGTAGAACAATAATTTCAAGAAAGAAGGGAACTCAATGTCAATCAATTAGGATTTATTAAGCACCTACTGTGTACTGTGTGCACTGTGATAAGCACTAGAGATATAAAGAAAGGCAAAAAACAGATCCTGAGAGATCAAGAAAAGCCTTTTATAGGAATAAGAGAACCATTAAGGCAAGACAGAAATTCTTATTTTAGGGGAAGAGTCAGTGTTCTTCCCCTTCCTGGGAAGCTTCTTACCTGGCTGCTTTGTTGGCTCATCTTCACAGAGCTGCCAGGTTATAGAAGCCTGTTCATCTTGGAAGCTTATTCAATCTCTGAACTACTTTCCACATTAGAACTATCCAAGAAATTCCTCCTAGACCTTCCAAATTATGAAGGAAGCCCCAATTAAAGATGTCTTCATCCCTCTCCAGGATATACTGAAAATAGAAGGCTTTCTCTACTCCCTCCTTTCTCCTTCCCTTGCCTGCAGGTTCCTTATATATGTTGTTTTTGCCCATTAAAATGTAAGCTTCCTCTGGGCAGGGAAAATCTCTATTTCAGCTTTTGTTTATATTCCCAGAATTTAGCTTAGTGACTGACACATTATAAGTGATTAATACTTATTGACTGAATGTCTGAGAGCATTTTTAGAATCATGGAGATAACATAAAATGTTAAAACTATAAAGAAAATCAAGTTGGCCAATTTAGCTAAAATTTAATGTGTAACAGGCAGAAGAGATAGTCTGGAGCTAGATTTTGAAGAGTTTTAAAAGTCAGACAAAGGAATTTTTATTTTATCGTAGGGAGAAAAGACTTTACAAAAAGGGGAGGAAGGGAAAGGGGAAAAGAGGAAAAAAGAAAAAGAATGAAGGGAGGAAGAAGGAAAGAAGGGAGAGATAAAAAGAGGGAGGGAGAAAAAAAGAAGGAAAGGAAAATAGAGGGATAGAGAAATGAAGGAAACATAAAATTAAGAGATAAAATTTATAAATATTAAGTTTCAATAAATATTTTGTCTGTGCAAAAACAAAGCCACTATTTTTTATTAATGAATGGGATTTAAAGAACTTGTAGCTCTATTCATTGCAGTGTAATGAAGCACTTAATTATTTCATTGATTAGCTCAGTTCTTTTCTCCAAACATCTGTAATAAAAGGCTGGGTCAACATGTGCCTGGTGAAATTGGTTTGAATTTTTGTAAAGCAATTGGTGGTGAGATCATTTGGTGCCTTTTGGGAAAAGTCTAAAAGAGACTGATGTTTTTTCCTTGAATAAATCATGCTGTTTTCTATTATGTGGAAGGGAACATGCTACCTATGTAAACCAAGAGAACATTATGCAAACCAAGAGAACATCTTGGCAGGTAACTCATGACATATCAGATTTGATCAACTAAGACGAAGGTCTTCTGCCTGCTTGATTTTAGGCTACATAAAAATGACTGGTTTGGGGAAAGAAGATTTCATTTCCATACATTTCTTCATCTTCCTATCCTTAAACCTTTGCATTTTTAGGAGACATGTACAAATGTATTTGCTCCAGCATATCAGCACAACAAATGAATATTTCTAAAGAAAATCAGTGAACACAGATCATGTCATCCTGACATTCACTAGGTCTTTCTCTGTAATTGTTCACCTATCCCTGAATAAAAAAGGACAAAAAGAAACTTAAACAATGTGCTATGGAAAAAAAAATGCAAGTGGGGAAAGAAGAAAAGAAGGTGGGGTAAAAAGCACGAGTGCTTATTTCTGCTCACAATCATTTAAATTTGCATAGTTCCTACAGTAACTGATTTTCTTATTCTTTTCTCCTCTTGTGCTATTTCATTTGGTTATTTCATCAGCACTGCAGTGGATAGAGCAATGGCCCTAGAGCCAAGAGATCTTGAGTTTGTCTAGTCTTGGGTCCTTACCACCTGTATGACCCTAGGCATGCCATTTAATTTCTGTTTGTCTCAGTTTCCTCAACTATAAAATGGGGAAGAATAATTGCATCTTCTTCCCAGGGTTGTGAGGATTTAATTTGTAAAATGTTAGCATAGTACCTAGAACATAATAATTGTTATATAAATGATAGTTGGAGTAACTCCTTTGGATTCAAATATCATCTTGATTCTGACTATTCTCAAAACTAATTGACCATTTCTAATCCCTTTGTTGACCTTTAACTGCTTATTGGACACTTTGAACTAGATGCCCTGTAGATATGTAAACTCAACATGCTCAAAACTGAACTCATATTTTCTTCAAACTTTCCCGTCTTAACTTTCCTATTATGGACAAGGCTACTATACCAGTCACCCAAGCTCAAAATCTATGTGTTACCCTGTACTCCTCCATCCTTTCATCACAGATCTAATCTATTGCTAAGAAGTATTGACTTATACTTTGTAGCATCTCTCCATATACCCCTTCTGGTTTCTGACATATCCACTATGTGGTACTAGTGTTCATCAACTCATTCCTGGACCATTTCTATAGCCTGTTGATTGGCATTCTTGCCTCAAGCTCCTCCCACTCCAATGCATCCTCCATTCAACTATTAAGATGATCTTTCCAAAAATGGAAGTCTGAAGTCATATTATTTCTCACTATTAAAAAAACCTTCAAATATCCTCTATCATTTCTAGGATCGAATATAAAACCCTCTGTTTGTTGTTCAAAGCCTTTTATAATCTATCCTCTTCTTGCCTTTCTTGTCTTTCATACATTCTTTATTTCCATGTACTAGGAGAGTTAATACCACTGGTGTCCTTGCTGTTTCTCACACAAAACATTCCATCCTTTGACTTCATGCATTTTGATAGTTATCTACTATGTCTGGAATTTCCTTCTTCATCTCCTCCTCCAGCTTCTCTGGCTTTCAAATTCCAGCTAAAGTTCACCTTTCAAAAGAATCCATGATCAGTTCCCCTTAATACTTGTACATTTCTTCTGTGATAACTTTGAATTTATTCCAACTGTATATTATTTCTATATAAATATTTTAATGTTGTTTCCCTCATCAGATGGCAAATTCCTTGAGAATGCACATTTCCTTTTGTCTTATTTGTATTGCTAGTATGTAGCATACTAGCTGGCATTTAGTAAGTGCTTAATAAATGTTCAATGACTAAATAATGTTCATTGTAAAAATATGGAAAAGAAAATTTAAATACCTATATATTATGAGTTAACTCTATCCCTTTTGGGAGGATTCTATTTCACACCTATATGAGGGAGCTGTATCATATGAACTCTGAGGAGTCTATGAAAGGGCAAAATTCATTTCTAGCATGCATCCTTCAGAATAGGGATACCCTTAAATATCTGAGCCAATGGCAACCTCGATGCAAGATCTGACACAGCTGATCACTCATTACTCTTTGCTGTTTTTCTCCCCTAGTTTCCTTAACAATTATTTTCTCATAGTTCTCTTATCTCTCTAATTATCCCTCTTTCTTCTAATCCTTTTACTGCCCTTCACACTACTTCCCTAATCCCAATTCATGAGTGCATCATATATGGCCCATTTTGTCAGATTAGCTATGTTTTTTTTATTTTTTTATTTTTTGCTTTATTCATAGGCCATCTCACCATTTATCTTGTCACTTTGTGCCCTTTCATTCAAGGTTTTCCAGTTTGGGAAATACAAATCAATACCACTACTGCTCTGGAAAAGTGTGTCAACCAACTATCCAGTAGCACCATTGGGTATATAAGAACCACGTCAAATATCCCTCCCTCCCTGACTACCACTATTAGGTGTTGCTTCCCCAAAAGAATGCAAGACTCTTTAAAACAGACTATTTTTAATTTTGTTTTTTGCAGTCTCATCACTTAGCATAGTACATGACACATAATGAATGTTTAATAAATAACTTTTGCATTCAACATGGATTCCCCAAAGCTTTTTTTCCTCCTCCTCTTCCTCCTCTCCTTTTCCTTCCCCTCTGCCTCTGCCTGCCCCTCTCCCTCCCTCTCCCTCCCCCTCCTCCCCCCCCCCCTCTCTCTCTTTCTTCCTCCTCCCTCCCTCCTTTTCCTTCTCTCTCTCTCATCCCCCTTTCTCTCTTCTCTCTGTCTCTTCCTCCTCTTTCTCCTCCTTCTTTATGTCTCTATATTAGCCTCTGCCTCTCTGTGTGTGAATCTCTGTCCCTGTATCTTTGTCTTTGTGTCTGTATCTGTCTCTGCCTATCTGTCTGTCTGTCTCTTTCCCTCCCCCTTCTCTCTTCTCTCCTCTCTCTCCCTTTCTATTTCTCTATGTGTGTCTGTGTCTGTGTGTCTTTCTCATGACTTTAACTAGAACTCTTTTTAGATAATTTACAAGTATATATTATTAGTCTTGATTTGTTCCCCAAACTTCTATCTCCATTGTCGGATGTATCTACCTTCATATCCTGCTTGTACCTTAAACTCAAGTGTAAGTTAAATTCATTCATTATCTTCCCTTTTCTCTTTCCCTAACTTCCAACCCTATTTCTGTTAATGGTGAAACCATTCTCCAACTCACCTAGGTTCATAATTTTGGGGTAATATTCAATTCTTTCCTTATCTTCCCCTAAAAAATTGCCAAGTCCTGTTGGTTTTGGCACCATGACATAAAACCATAGGGTTATAGATGAAAGAGAAGCTAGAGACCATATAGTTCAGCACTTTTATTTTAGAGATGAGGAACTAGGGTTCAGAGAGGTCACAGAAGTATTAAATATCAGAGATAGGATCCCAGCACAGGTCATCTGGGACAAAATCCAGCATTCCTTTAAATAGACTATACTGCCTCATTACATAGGGAATCTCTTGTACCGGTGCTCTCCTTTAATTCTCACTGCAACCAATGTTGTTCAGGTTCTGTCTTCTTTGACCTGAACTATTTTAACATCCTCCTAATTGGTCTCTTTGCCTCCAATCTCTCTCTTCCCCAATCTATTTTTTATACTTTTGCCCAAATAATTTTTTCTAATACACTGCCCTGGTTACATCAATCTTCTATGCAAAAGTCTTAAGTGGGTCCCTATTGCCTACTAAATAAATTATAAACTCCTGACTCTGGTGTTCAAAGTTTTCTACCATCTGGCTCCAGCCTATCTATCTATCCAAATTTTACCCTGTTTTCCCTTTCTTTCCATCTACACTCTAGACAAATGGAAATACATGTTATTCATTTTTCTTGTCCCATCCTCTATTATTTCTCTGCATTTGCTCAGCATTTCTTTTCCTTCTAGGCCCAAGAGAGGTACTGCCTAGTCTATGAAGCTTTTCGTTATCTTTTGGATGTTAAAATTTCTTATAACACTTATATTCTTTATAAGGATAAAGCACATCAACTTTATCCTTACTATAGTCTATTTTTTACTTCATATTTGTATATTATGTATAACACATATAAACATATATGTATATCTCATAATGTATATATGTGTGTATGTATATATGTGTGTGCATACATGTTTATCTTGTATGCAGTTAGGTACTTTTATATTGTTTTCTCGATTAGAATGTGTGCTTCTTAAAGGCAAGGCCTGTTTTTCCCTTTCTTTGTTTCCCTAAGAAAGCACATAGTATGCCATGAATAAATGTTTGTTTATTGATACTGACTGAACCACAGGATCTAAAGTCCATAGTAGACTCATCTCTCCTTAACAGTGTTTGACTCAGGCATCAGGAATGTTAATAAGACATCTATTACATATCTTCTATGCTTGTTCCTGATCTATTATGTTCCTGTAATATTTGTTCCTGTTATGTACATAGGATTGACAAAAAAGATCTTCTGGATTTGGACCCCAAAGTTGGCCATATTTAGATCCTTAAAGATTCTTACTTGGATGGTAGACAAGAGACCATGAGTATTCCCCAGGGAGGAACTGAGGAGGATAAAAGGCTTCCTTTGGTTCCTTCTGCTCAAAAGAAGAAAACCCTTGCTGACTTTAAGTTCATATTTTTTATAGAATTATAACATCATACTTTCAGATCTAGGAAGTCACAGAAGAACAGAACCATTGTGTGTGTGTGTGTGTGTGTGTGTGTGTGTGTGTGTGTGTGTGTGTGTCTGTGTGTGTGTGTGTGTGTGTAGAGATGCTAATTTAGTCAATAAGCATTTAATACATTTTTTCTTAAATTTTCCTTTTGCTGATGATGGAACATGGGATTTGAAGCAGAAAACTTAAGTTTGAATTCAAATCAATTCTTTCCTAGCTGAAGAATAATAGAAGAGTTATTTAACTTCTAAGTCTCCCTGCCTTCATAAAATCAAGGTGAGAAATGCTTAATTGACTTTACTCTGCTTTCCTATCCTGGTGTAAAAATGACTTTAGGGTTTCCAAGATCATGGACAGTAACTAGAGCAAAAGCTCTGTTGAGTTCTACCATATGGAAAAGAGTTTTTTTTTTTCAATATGGTAACAAGAATATTATTTTATTTTAAATTTTATTTGTTTAATATTTTCACTGTTACATTCATAACAATTTTTACATTTGTTTTTAAAATTTTTGAGTTCTATGTTCTCTCCCTTATCAAAACTGACAATTATGAGACCACATATGAAGGTATGCAAAATATTTCCACAAAGTCAAGTTGTGAAAGAAAATATAGATCTTGCACCCTAAAGAAAATAAAAATTCTCAAGAAAAATTAAATTAAAAAGAAGGAGAGAGATAGGAAAAGAGAGAATGTTTCAATCTGTATTCAGACACAATCAAGTTCTTCTCCAAGTATGGATAAAATTTTTCCTTATAAGTCCTTCAGAGCATTCTTGGATGATTGTACTATTAAGAATAGCAAAGTCATTTACAGATGACCATTCAAGAGTTTTGCTATTAATTAGTATATAGTACAGTTTGATTTCAAGCAGGACTTTTGAAGTTTGTTTGTTTTTCTGAAAATATCCTACTTATCATTTCCTATAAAATAATAATATTCTATCACAAATACATACCACAGTTTATTATGCCATTCCCCAGTTGATGGGAATTCCCTGAATTTCCAAATGTTTTACCTGAGAAGAGAGTTGCAACATTTTTTGGTACATACTGATTATTTTCCTTTTTTAAATCTCTTTGGGTATTCATACCCAGTAGTGGTGTTGTGAGGTGAAAGGATATACAAGAATTTGTAGCCCTTTGGACAAAAAAACATACCTTTTGATCATTTGTTAAATGGGGCATGCCTCTTATTCAGTTCCCTCTATCTTTGACAAATGAGGCTTTATCTGAGAAACTTACTTCAAAAAAAATTTTAATTATTATTGCTAACTGTATTGCCCACCATTAATTCTTTCTCTCCTTTCACCATGTTTCTCCACAAAAAAATATTTTGGTGCTACTCACTCCTTTCTCCAATATGCCCTTTCTTTTTTCACACTCCCTCCTTTCCATATCTATTCCTTTCCTATTTTCCTGCAGGGTAAGATAGATTTCTTTTTTTTTTTAATAAAGCTGTTTATTTTCAAAATATATGCATGGGTAATTTGAGAAAACTGATCTTTGCATAGCCTGTGTTTCATATTTTTTTCTCCTTTCCATCCCATCCCTTAGATTACAAGCAATGATTGGATTATTGGATATATTAAATATGTTAAAATGTATGTTAAACCCAATATGTATAAACATATTTATAACAATTCTCTTGCTGCACAAGAAAAATCAGAACCAAAAAAAGAAAGTAAGTGAATAAAAAAACACAATGCAAGTGAACAACAACAAAAAGAGTGAGAATGTTTTGTTGTGATCCACATTCAGTTCCCATAATCTTCTCTCTGGGTGTACATGGCTCTTTTTATCACAAGATAATTGGAACTGGCATCAATCATCTCATTGCTGGAAAGAGTCACATTCATCAGAATTGATCACCATATACTATTGGTGTTGCAGTGTACAATGATCTCCTCCTGGTTCTGCTCATTTCACTTAGCATCAGTTCATGTAAGTTTCTCCAAGCCTCTCTAAAATCATCCTCATGATCATTTCTTATAGTACAATAATACTCCATAACATTTATATATTATAACTTATTCAGCCATTCTTCAACTGATAGGCATCCACTCACTTTTCAGTTTCTTGCCACTACAAAAAGGGCTGCCACAAACATTTTTGCACCTGTGAGTCCCTTTCTTTCTTTTAAGATTTCTTTGGGATATAGGCCAAATAGGAACACCTCTGGGTCAAAGAGTATGCACAGTTTGGTAACTTTTTTGAACATAGTTCCAAATTGCTCTCCAGAATGGCTCCAGAATACACACACACACACACACACACACACACACACACACACACACACACAATGGTTCTGTTCTTCTGTGACTTCCCAGATCTGAAAGTATGATGTTATAATTCTATAAAAAATATGAACTTAAAGTCAGCAAGGGTTTTCTTCTTTTGAGCAGAAGGAACCAAAGGAAGCCTTTTATCCTCCTCAGTTCCTCCCTGGGGAATACTCATGGTCTCTTGTCTACCATCCAAGTAAGAATCTTTAAGGATCTAAATATGGCCAACTTTGGGGTCCAAATCCAGAAGATCTTTTTTGTCAATCCTATGTACATAACAGGAACAAATATTACAGGAACATAATAGATCAGGAACAAGCATAGAAGATATGTAATAGATGTCTTATTAACATTCCTGATGCCTGAGTCAAACACTGTTAAGGAGAGATGAGTCTACTATAGACTTTAGGTCCTGTGGTTCAGTCAGTATCAATAAACAATCCATTCTGGATCCATTCACAGTTCCACCAACAATGTATTAGTGTCCCAGTTGTCCCACATCCCATCCAACATTCATCCTTATCTTTTTCTGTCATCTTAGCTAATTGTGGATATTCTTCCATTTCATTTAGATTACCAAATTCATTGACATATAGTTGGGCAAAATAATTCCTAATTATAGCTCTAATTTCTTCTTCATTGGTGGAAAGTTCTCCCTTTTTATTTTTGAGACTAACAATTTGATTTTCTTCTTTCCTTTTTCTAATCAAATTAATAAAGGTTCACCTATTTTTTTTTCATAAAATCAGCTCTTAGTTTTATTTATTAATTCAATAGTTTTCTTCTTTTCAGTTTTGTTATTTCCCCCTTTTATTTTCAGAATTTCAAATTTGATATTTAATTGAGGTTTTAAAATTTGTTCTTTTTCTAGTTTTTTTAGTTGTAAGCCGAGTTCATTGATCTTCTCTTTCTCTATTTTATGCAAGTCAGCATCTAGCTATATAAAATTTCCCCTTACAATCACTTTACCTGCATCCCACAAATTTTGTAAGTTGTCTCATTATTGTCATTTTCTAGGATGAAATTATTGATTGTGTCTATGATTTGTTGCTTCATCAATTCAATCTTTAGGATTGGATTATTTAATTTCCAATTAACTTTTGATCTATTTTCTCCTGGCCTTATAGTACATGTGATTTTTAAATTGCATCATGATGTGAAAAAAAAATTCATTTACTATTTTTGCCTTTTTATATTTGATTTTGAGGGTTTTATGCCCTAATACATGGTCAATTTTTTTTTATAAATTCCATAAGCCACTAAGAAAAAAATAAACTTCTTTCTTTCTCCAATCAATTTTCTCCAAAGATCTATCATACCTAACTTTTCTAACATTTTGTTGACCTCCTTAACTTCTTTCTTATTTATTTTGTGGTTTAATGTATCTAGTTCTGAGAGAACATGATTGAGATTCCCCACTAGTATAGTTTTGTTTTCTATTTCTTCTTGCATCTCTCTTAACTTCTCTTCTAAGAATTTGGATGCTATCCCCTTGGTGCATATATGTGTAATTGATATTGCTTCATTATCTATGGTACCCTTTAGTAAAATATAGTTTCTTTTCTTATCTCTTTTAATTAGATCTACCTTTGTTTTAACTTGATCTGAGATCAGGATTGCTACCCCTGATTTTTTTTTTTTTTTTAACTTCACCTGAATTATAATAGATTCTGCTCCAGCCCTTTATCTTCATTCTGTATATATCACTATGCTTTAAATGTGTTTCTTATAAACAATGTATTGTAAGATTCTGGCTTTTAATTGAGTGTGCTATCTGCTTCCATTTTATGGGAGAGTTCATCCCATTCACATTAACAGTTAAAATAACTAACGCTGTGTTTCCTGCCATACTGATTACGTATTTCCTGCCATGTAAGATAGATTTACATCATATTGATTATGTATTTATTTCCTCTTTGAGCCAATTCTAATGAGAGTGAGGTTAACTCACTTTCCTTCATCTCCACTTATTCTCCTTCACTGTAAAAGATATTTCTTGCTTCTTTTTTTATGGCAGATAATTTGCACCATTCTACTTCTCCCTTTTCCTTTCTTTTAGTACATGCCTCTCACACACTTTAATTTCACCATTTTTAAAAGATAGTATACATTCATATTCAACTCACATCTGTGCCCTCTGCCTATATTTTTATTATGTATATGTATGGATAGTCCTTAAAATTACCATAATAATGAAAAAGTTCTAATGAGTTACAGGTATCATCCTCCCATGTAGGAATAAACATTATGAAGTCCTTTACGATATCTCTTTCTTGATTACCTCCTTTTGCTTCTTCAGAGTCCTGTATTTGAAAATCAAATTTTCCATTCAGCTCTGGAGTCTTTTCATCATGAATGCTTGAAAATCCTCTATTTCATCAAATGACCTACCTTTTCCGCTGAAGGATTATACTTAGTTTTGCTGAATAAGTGATTTTGATTGTAATCCTAGTTCTATTGCTCTCAGAAATATAATATTCCAAACCCCTTCATTTTTTAATATAGAAGCTACTAAATCATTTCTTTCTGAATAGTTACAATATTTTCTCTTTGACCTGGGAATTCTGGAATTTGGCTATAATACTCCTAGGGGTTTTCATTTTGAGATTTCTTTCAGGAGGTGATCTGTGGATTCTTTAATTTCTATTTTACTCTTTGATTCTAGAATACTAGGACAGTTTTCCTTGATATTTTCTTGAAAGATGATGTCCAGGATCATCTTTTTTTTTTTTTTTTATCATGACATTCAGGTAGATCAATACTTTTAAAATTCTCTCTCATAGATCTATTTTCCAGGTAAGTTGTTTTTCCAATGAGATATTTCACTTTTTTTTTTCTTTTTTTTTTTTTTAATTTTGGGTTTGCTTTTTTTTTGTATTTGATTTCTCATAAAGTTTATAACTTCCATTTGCTCAATCCATTCTTTAAGGAATTATTTTCAAGTGAGCTTTTGTTTCTCTTTCCCCAATTGGTCTATTTTGCTTTTTAAGGCATTCTTCTCAGTTTTTTGTTTTTCCTTTTGCACTTCTTTCAATTCTTTCCCTAATTTTTCCTCTATCTCTCTTACATGATTTTCAAAATTCCTTTTGAGCTCTTCCATGACCTGAGTCCAATTCTTATTTTTCTTGGAGGCTTTGGATATAGGAACTTTGACTTTGTTTTCTTCTGAGCATGTGTTTTGATCTGCCTTGTCACCATAATAATTTTTTAGTGGTCAGAAACTTGTTTTGTTATCTACTCATTTTCTTAGCCTAATAGTTAGCTTTACCTCTTTGTAAAAGTAGAGGTCTGTCTCCAAGGTGGAGAGTACATTGTCCCAAATGTTAAGGTTTTTGTGCAGTTGTTTTCAGAAATATTTCTAGGAATCTGACTCCAAGCACTCTTTTCTGCCTGGGAGATGTTAGGTATGTCCCCTCCCTATTGTAAGGGGGCTAAGATCTAGTGTGCTACAGTATCCTGGAACAGAGCTGTTTTGGTGTGGTCTGTGCTAGTACTGTACACAGTTTCCCACCATATTGCTACAGACTCTCCCCACTGAATTTCTGAGTCTTCTCACTGAGATCTGAGTCAATGCTGGAGCTGAGGCTGGAGCTGGGGCTGGGCTGGGGCTAAACTAATGGTTCCACAGATCTTTTCTGCTGACCTTCTAGGTCCTCTTTGGTGTCTCTGGAGCCCAGTCTCTGTCTGAGTCTGGGTTGTACTGAGGGTTTGGGTTGTGCTGACTTAATCTAAGCTGGGATTGCACACCAGATTCACACCTTGTGTCACAGAGCTTTTCTGTTGACCTTCTAAGTTGCCTTCAGCTGGAAAATGCTCTATTCCTTCTCTTAGGGTGTTCTGATGCTCTAAAATTTGTCTAGAGACATTATTTAAAGAAATTTGGAGTACTTTTTGGGGAGAAGTTGATTGAGTTTCTGTTTTTACTCCACCATCTTGGTTCTGCCTCTTGGATAGACTGATTATGGACCAATGAATGATTTGTTGTTGTTATTGTGGCCTGAGCAACAATCTAGCTAAGTATTCTGAGACTATTAATAATGGCTGGATCTCAGTGTATGAACTTTGTTTTGCCCTGGAGAATAGACTGTCTTCTAAGATATAAAGAGATTATAATTTGTGTTGTTGGAGTGTCCAATTTGAGGAAAACCATAGATGCTTAAAGAATTAAAATACAAGAAATTGTATAAAAATAAATTACAATTCCTTAAAAGAGCTTTTTTTGTTATTAGTTTCTCTAGGTCTATAAAATAGTCCCTTTATAGTTTGGTAAGCACTAGATCTCATAAAAGTAAAAAATTACAAAAAATAAAAAATACAAATTACAACAAATGATGGTAATGGTCAGTTCTGAAGGGATTGTTGAAAGATAGATAAATGACCATTGTTGATAAAACTTCCCATTGGTACAACTGTCACGGGAACCAATTTGGAATTATGTTTAAAAGTGTTTAAAATGCCCATTCCCTTTGACCAAGCATTCCTCTTTTATGACTATACAATAAGGGAGTTAATGACTGGGGGGAGGAAGGGGAGAGAAAAGAAAAAGAATTCCATATACATAAATAGTTATTATAGCTATTTCATAATAGCAAGTAACTGGAAACAGTAATAGTCATTGAGGTATCATTGAATACTAAAGCATAAATATAACAGAAAATAACTATTATAATGAACAATGAATATGATGAATAAGTAAAAGCATGGGGAAATATCTAAAGTGATACAAAGTAAAACAGGTAGAATCAGGAAAACAACATATACAAAGGGTGAAAAAAAGCAGCAATGAATAAGTTGAAACTGAATCATTTGAATAATTACTGGTTCTAATAATAGC
Source organism: Antechinus flavipes (assembly GCF_016432865.1). Lineage (NCBI taxonomy): Eukaryota > Metazoa > Chordata > Mammalia > Dasyuromorphia > Dasyuridae > Antechinus > Antechinus flavipes. The sequence continues at coordinate 216,428,944 of NC_067399.1, read as the reverse complement.
TAACACTTATAAAACATGTAGTGAGTGCCAGGTACTGTGCTAGGTGGTTTGCAATTATCTTCTCATTTGGTTATATCACACACCATTAGGAAGTAGGTGTAACTCTTATCCCCATTTTACAGATGATAAAATTGAGACAAATATGGGTTAAAATAGAATATGGAAAAATGCTTCCCTTTGTTCTTTGAAAAAGGGGGAATGTGGGTTTAGAATATTACCTATCATGATGGATTTTATTGATGTGCTACTTATTTCTGTTTAATGCATTAGGTGTGTGTGTGTGTGTCTGTATGTGTGTATATATATGTATGTATGTATATATATATATATATATATATATATATATACACATATATATTATCCTTTTTTTGTTTTTATAAGGAATGATCCTCTGAGAAGCAGAAAGAGGAGATTTATGTTGTGAAATGATGTAAAAACAAATACTATCTATATAAAAAAAAATTTTAAAGAGACAATCTGGCTGACTGTGCCTTGATTTAGAGTCAATATGGAACCACAGAGGCTTTTCAGTGTCCTGATCCCAAGTAATGTTGTTTTAAGTGTTTTAAGAAAATTTCCCTAGTTGCAGTTTCAACCACATTCCTGAATTTCTTTTCAGGACTTGGTTCCCACCCAATTCCCATGTGTAGACTATAACCCAGATTTAATTATAGATTTTTCTCAGTCACTAGTTCCCTAGGAAACAAATCCATGGCTCATGTCTTGTGCATGGAAGGTCATAGGAAGAAGAGAGATATTTCCCTGCATTCTGAAACTTATCTAGAGGTCACAGGTCTGCTGAGCAGCAGATGGGCGCCCTTCAGACAATGACTGAAAGCTGCTGTGACTGACTAATATCAAGGGTACTTAAAAGCTTTTTGTGTTTATCTCAAATAAAGTGCTCACTACCTCGATTACTGAGACTGCCCATCTGTTTCTAAAGCTCTTTAGTGCTCAGTTAATGCTCAGACTGTGTTTACACATGAAAAAAAATAAAAAAAAAAAAGAAATAAATGATGTATCCAACCATCTAAATAATTTAAGACAACTTGGCTTTAATTATCTGGATATTTCAGTTTTTTTTTTTTTAAACTTTGTTTTACCTAGAATCATTCAGACAATACCTCCATAGATTAGTCAAGTTGAGCGGAAGCACTAGAAGAATAGAGAGGTGAAAAATTAAGAAAAGTTAAACCATAAATTATTTTAATGTGCTGCTTGTATTTGGAAATCAGTGATATGGAATTTCATGTGTGTAGCTTTTGATGAAGGGGAGGAATTTATAGAGCTTTTAATATCATTTGACCAAACCAACTTAGCTCTAGGCCATTCATTTCCAAGATCAGGGAGAGAGTTGCATTTCCTTCCTGTGGTGAAGATCTCTCTGAGCCCACCTTTTAGGTTGAAGGAACTTAGAATGCTTTGTCTGTAGAGTAGGAGATGAAGGAAGGATATGATCACTATGTTGGAAAGGATGTTATGTGAAGGAAATATTCTATTTGACTCCAGGGGACAGAACCAGGAGCTTTGGCAGATATTAGAAAAGAAGTAATAAGAGGCTGTGTTAAGAAATATATTGTCTATTAGAACTATCTAAGAGTAAAATGGGGCTGTTTCAAGAGGTAGGAGTTTCCTTTTCCTTCCAGGTCTTTAAGCAAATACTAGACAATCACTTGTCTAATCAAATAGGAGAAACACTTTTCCTGGATGTTCTGGCAACTAAGGTCCCATCCAATTCAAATTCTGTTATTCTCCCAAAGAATCATATAGCCTCCTTTCCTAGTATGACTAGACTGGAGGGTAAATGTTCTCTGTGAATGCTGCCCATTTCCTCCTGCTCCTTCACTTTCCTTCTTAACTCTTTTTTCTCCCAGATAAAATATTATTAATCATATACTAAGCCTGCCTCATTCCTTGTATCACTCTGTATGGAATACATTTTGAAATTGGCTCTAGATTTGAACACAAAATATCATAGCATAATATTGGGCATTTCAATACTTCTAACATAGTATCACTTTTAGTGACTATAAATATGGACATCAATGCCCACATTTTACACTTCTCATTCAAGATAGTTGTAAACCACTTAACACAGGGCCTAGCATACAGTTGGTGCTTAATAAATGATTGTTGCCTTCTCCCTTCCACTTCATATGAAGGACTACCAGCCTCAACATTAGCTGCTTCTTTACTTTTGGAAGAAAAAGTTGGAGCTTTCCACAGAGAGTATATTGGAGAAAAGTGATATTCTCAAAACTGGACAGCGGACTCTTGGCATACCAAATTTCAACAATTTGTGGGTATATCTTCAACTGCAAAATACAGATGGATCATAAATGCATGAGTAGGACTCATGACCATCACAGATTTCACAATGTAAAGCACTTCAAAAATCACTGAGTTGAATTTCTCATTTTACACATGAGGAATTAGAAGTTAAATGGTTTGCCTAAGGTCACCCAGCTAAGTATATGTCCAAGGAAGGATCTGAATTCAGGATTCCCTGATTGTAAGTCCCATAATTTATCTGGAAATAATGTAACTGGACCTAATTGACCTAACTGGAAAAAGAAGCCTCACAATGCTTTTCTGGTAGAAGTCAAGAAGAAGATAACTTAAGGTATATTTTGTTATATGGTAAAATGGAGTCACAAGGATTTGGATTATGCATTGCAAGAATTTATGCATTATTTGACACATTATTTGAATTTTTTGAAATGTAACCTTCAGACCATAGAATAGAAAAGAATACTAGAACTTGAAAGAATCTTAGAATTGCATCATCTCCTAAACTTGCCAAATGGGGAAAATAAGGTCCTGAAAAAGGGAATGGAACTCAAATATCCTGCTTTCTCTTTTCAATGGACTCCACAACTTTCTTTCATGAATCACATGTTGAAGACCTACTTTCTATCATTTCCCTGCCTTCAAGAATACCTGGACACGTGGATTTTTGATTATGATCTTAAAAAATTATGTGCAGCCTGTAAGATCCAGTAGAGTCAATGACATTATTCTGAAATAGAGAAGAGATTATAACTTGGATCTGAGACTAAAGAAAGATATACCAGTCCAACTGAGCCCCCAAAGGCATATCTCTCAGTCAACTAGTAGAGGAGAGTGTACTATCACAAAGGAAGGCAAGTTTGGAATGGGAGAAAAGCTTAGGAAAAAGAAGTCTTATAAAAGCAAGGAGAAGTAGAAAAGGACTAGAAATGCTTCTTCTTCCAAGCCAAAAGACCTTTATGGAAGAGATAATTTCAATATTAAAGAGTGGTTAATTGGGATAGTTTGATTAGAATTTGTTTCAGGTACATATATGAGAATAATTAGCTAGAGAAAAGTTTTAAAAATGTAAAGAGACCACCACAATTCAGAAAAAGCCCCTTTAGAATCAGTGTAGCATATTTGAAAATAAAGGTAAGGCTCTTTTGTTTGTGAGCTGGTTGCTTTGACTGATTTCATTGTGTTCTGTTTTCTCTGAGTTTGACCATGATTGGGTATCTCATGCCTTGAGATACCAGGTGTGGTATTTGTCCTGAGGCCAGGTGTGCCCAGCATGAGACTACAGGCCTACTGAAGACTGATGGGCAGTTCCATTAATCAAAATTTCTCAATTCACCAAACATTTACTGAGCCCTTGCTGTGTTCTGAACGCTATGCCAGTTAGTGAATGGGGATATAGAGGAGACTAAAATACCTTCAAGGAGCTCACAATTAGGGACTAGCAAAGAAAATAAGAGATGGTATAGGTAATTAGATAGTGGAATGGTAAATGTATAGTGGGATATGGAGCTGCACGTGTAATGTGGAATAAGGGGAGATAAGGATCACACCTGTTTGGCACATAGTAGGCTATTAATAAATGTTGATTGATTGATTGACCTGAGTAGGAAACAAGAAAATAAAACTAGACAGTCATGTGCTATATGTGGAAGCAAAAAAAAAATTGAGTGCCAGTTTTACTTTTGATATTTAATATCTGTATGATCTTGGGGAAACTTCTACTTTTTGGGTCTTGGTTTCATTAAGTATAAAAGATTTGAACCAGACAAATCAAAGTATCCTACCAAGGGCTCATTCTCAGACCATTGGCATGACACTAGAAACTATAACTGTTTCTGAAACCTTTCATTTCTGAGAGAGAAATGTTTTGCTTTATCTAGCCAAAAACATTTCTGGGGCACTTCCTTCAGTCTCCCTACTGTGTTCCCCTCCCCTTTATTCCAGCTTGCTTTTGTGTGTTGTCTTCTTCCTTATGTGAGCTTTATAGATAGCCCCAGCACTTAGCACAGTGCCTAGTATGTATTTAATAAATGCTCTGTCTCTTTAAGTTTCCTTCAAGTTTTAAATGTTATGATAGAACAAAAAGTAAGCTAATGACTGTAGTTTATTTCTTTGTGAAATGTTGCCAAGGGTTAGAGAGCTACAAAGAATTTAGATGTGTTTCACTTTCAATTCAGACTTATAGATATGGTACTTGGAAGCTTCTAAATATAAATTTGGGTACCTATGTGGTATAGTGGATAGAGTACTGGGCTTAGAGAGTCAGGGAACTCATCTTCCTGAATTCAAATCTGACCTCAGACACTGAGTAGCGTGGGACACTGGGTCACTTAACTTTGTTTGCCTCAGTTTCCTCATCTGTAAAATGAGATAGAGAAGGACATAGCAAACCACTCCAGTGCCTTTGCCCCCCAAAAATCCAAACTTGAACACATAGTAGGAAATGACTAAACAAAAAACAACAATGCATTTCTAAACAGAACTGTGGAAATACAGTCTTACACAGAATCTATCTAATTCTCTATGAGCTATCTCACAAACAACTAGATTTGTAAATGATTGCAACAAAAGCAACTTAAGAAATCATTGGAAAAGCAGCTTGAGGTCAGTCAGAAAGATCTAACATTAATAGATACATAGGTGTGGTAAAGACATCTGATTTCTCAGTTTCCTAAGCTACTCCCTATGTTTCCCATGTCATTATGGATTTAAGCATCATTTTGAATATTTATAGAGCAGGTAAGCAGTCAGGTCCCATTTTTCCACCCACCATTTATAATTTCAAAATAAGTTGTTTGTCTTTTTTGATTGAGGAAGTTCCCACATGGTGAATTTCATATACCAGCGAAATCATGGATTCCAGTGAGGAAAGGAAGAATGAGGGAAGTAAAGTTGAGGAAAGAGAAGAAAGAACAAAGAAGGAAATGGGGGGGGGAGAAAGGAAGAAGGAGGAAGGGAAAGAAGAAACTTATTATGGAACACCCTGTTATCAAATATACTCTGATGATTATTCCAAAAACCTGTTTTAGATCATTCCTTATATTTTCTTTAGGTCTAAGTTAATCTGCATTCATTAATAAATGAAGGTTTTGTGTAGTAAGTAGGAATGTATCTTTGAATTTGGTCATTCCTTTTATACAAAGAGCCCTGTGTATAAAATAATAAATCTAACCCTACAACTGATTTGTGGCTTGATTTCCCCAAAATACCTGAGTAGTCATTTGCATTCACTTTGCTATGACCCATAAATCTCCCTTCAAGACCAAACTACTAAATATTAATCCTTAAAAACAATTGTGAAATGGACAGAATTTTGGAGAGAATTCTGAATGAATAACTTCATGAAAATTTTTTTGTGCAAAACCACCAGACTAATAGGGGGGTCGGATAAGGTAGGTTTTATGAAAATTTTTTGTGCAAAACTATCAGACTAATGAGGGGGATAGGGGATAGCATTTTGAAATAATAGATAATTTGATTCAGGAATTCAAGACATGTTCCAGAGAAAGACAGGTAACCTATAATTTTAAAGAAATCTATTTCCTGCTCAAGTTGATAAGTCTTTCAAGTCTTTTCCTCATCTGAATCCTGACTCAGACAGAGATGCCCAAAGATCCTTTTATTCCAGGCAAGGATCAAGATATCTAACTTTTCTTCATTCATTCATTTAAGAAGCATTTATTAAGTATCTACTATGAACTTGGCATTGTGATAGGTACTGGGGACACAAGGACAACTACAAAAATATTATCTGATTTTAAGGAGCTCACAGTGTGTGTGTGTGTGTGTGTGTGTGTGTGTGTGTAGGAAGCACTGAGGTGGAAAAAATCGTGTTACAAATAAAGATAAAATATTTACAAAGTATTTTGGGGAAGAAAAAACACATAAGAGATGGCATTTGAGCTGAATTTTTAAAGAAGCTGGGGATTACAAGAGGAAGTAGGGAGGAAGGAATATATTCTAGGCATAAGTGATTATAAATGTAAAAGGACAGGAATTGGAAATGATATTTTGTGAATGAATCAATCAACTAGTATTAAGTGTCACTATGTGCCAAGTAATGTGCTAAGTGCCAGGAAGAATGATGAAATGGTTGAAAGTCCTTTGTACAGAGTGGTAATGTAAAATGAATCTGCATGTGCAAAGTTGACTCAGATTATGAATACCTAATAAATGTTGTTATTCAGTTGTGGTCAACTCTCTGTGACTTCATTTTGAATTTTCTTAGCAAGGAATCAGAAATGGTTAGCCATTTTATTTTCCAGCTCATTTTATAGATGAGGAAACTGAAGTAAACCATTTTAAGTGACTTGTCCAGGATCACACAGTATCTGAAGTCAGATCTGAACCCAGGAAGATGAGTCTTCTTGATTTCAGGTCCAGGGTTCTAGCTACGGAACCACCTTAAATAACAGAGGGGTTTATAGTTTATCATGGAGACAAGAGGAAGTCAGTGGCACTTTGTGCATCTCAGCCAGTATGATGCTGGCCTGATTCTGGAAGCAGCTGATGATGGTATTGTTGCCTGGGATTTTGATTAATAGACAGTCTGGGTCTGGGATCTCAGTGAACATGAACTAGGGCCTAGGAGAGCCTTTGACAGCTATCCTGATCGGTAATAAGCAAGAGTTATTTGGGAAGAAGCATGGAAAGTACTGTGCCAGGGGGGCTGTGTATGATCCATCCTTCACTTTCATAAAGTGAAAATGAAAGCACATTCTAATAATAATTACTGGGTCGGAGGATGGGGAATAGAAACAAAGTTCTTTGTAGGAGATGATCTCACACTATATCAACACATATACCTTTTTTTCCTTCTAGAAATGCCCATAGCTGCCTGCCCTTGGTCAAGGCCCAATTGGCTTTGAAGATCAACCAATCAATGATCATTGATTTGCTGAAGATCCCTCTGCACTAGAAAGAAAACTCGATTAAGTATAGTGCATTCTCTCTCTCTCTTCTCTCTCTCTCTCTCTCTCTCTCTCTCTCTCTTCTCTCTCTCTCTCTCTCTCTTTCTCTCTCTCTCTCTCTCTCTCTCTCTCTCTCTCTTTCTCTCTCTCTTTCATTATTTCCAAGTATATAAAATAGGATTAATAATACTATGTCCTTCCTACTTCAAAGGACAGTTGAAAGTAAAAGGTGATAGTATAAATTATTTTTTAAAGGTGTAAAACATCACTTACATGAACACACAATGGTGAACATGTACACATATACACATGACTTGGTAGCTTAATTACACAGATTTACTGGAATGAGTAGTTTCAGCAAGTCTCTGAAAGTAAGAGATATTCATGAGCTACCAATATCCTTTACCTTCTCTAATAATATGAATCATGAATTCATTCCTATATTCCCTAGATTACAAAGTATCAAATCTGAATTCACATGATTCTGAAAAATTACCTATATATCTCAAAGCTATAACTGAAGGCATGACAACTATACAAGCTTGAGAGCAAATTGTTATCAAGATCATAGAGTTGAATACTTCAACTAAAAGTTGGTGACTCCAACCCTAACTTTTCACTTAAAGGAGGCTCAAAGAGGTCAAGTTTTTTTGTCTATGGTCATACAAGTAGAAGAGCCAGGATTTAAACTGATAACTTTCAAATCTAGCACTTGGTTCACTATACAAAGTTAATCCTCAATCATATGAATGAAATATTATTATATATTATCTAGCCCCTTCCTATCTTTCCATCTTCTTACATTTTATTCTTTTCTATGTATTCTACAATTCATTTAGACCAGTTTACTTGCTTCCCTTTAAACACTAAAACTCCAGACTCCATGCCTATCTATATATAGGTTTTTCCCATGACCAGAATGCTTTGTCCTACCCTTGCCCTTACTTGTATCTCCCATCCCTTAGTTGCCCTGCTTCCTTAAAGCAGTTGTTTAGTCATTTCAGTTGTGTCCAATTCTTCATGACCCTGTTTTTTTGGCAAAGAATCAGAAGTAGTTTGTCATTTTTTTCTCCAGATGAGGAAACTGAGACATACTGTTAATTAATTTCCCCAAGGTCACACAACTAGTAAGTGTTCAAGACCATATTTGCACTCATGAACATTAACCTTTTTGACTCCAGGTTTGGCACTCTATTCACTGAATCCCTTAGCTGTTCTATTTGTAGCAGACTTGTTTTTAATTGCCTTTCTTAGTGTTCAGGATAGAGCCTGATCAGTAATAAATGATCACTGACAGTCTGAAAACATCTTAATTTTGCTAGCACCCAGTCCTTGAGAGTACAATATTAGTAACAAACTATGACCTGTCTTTGAAAAAGAAATCTACTAAGAAAGAGTTCCCTGCTCTCCTTTATCTTCTACGTTATTATCTTAACTTGGAGGACAAGTCTTGGAATGATGAGATTAATTGACCTATAAAGGGGAGGAGTCTTCCACCATACTTGGTTGAAAGAGATATTTAATATCAACAACATTTACTTTTTTGCCTATTTAGTCAGCCACTTAAAAATTTTGGAATTGTGAGAAGTAAGGTATAAGCCCAAGTATCTGGGGGAAATTGGAGGTCCTTCATTCAATAGATATTTCCTGAGCTCCCAGTATGTGTCAGGCATTATGAGTATTACTGAGAAGTGAGAGTCAAAGTTCCTGTCCACAAACTACATAAACTCTGACACTTTGATTCAATGTCTATGATTAAATAATGTATTTTTCAGAAATTCTCATAATTTGGTGAGAATGGGAATTTTGATAAAAAGAAAAGGAAAGTATATTATTAAAATTTTAAAAAAATTAAGAAAAGTTTTGCTCAAGCTGTTTTATAGTAAAGGAAAGGTTTAGTATTTCCTGTTTTGGATTAAGTGCCTGTATTTTTCCCATTCCTGAAGTATTGCTGTTGGATTTGGGTTTTGGATAAAATTTAACTCCAATTGACTGATCCAGACTAAGTATACATAGTAAATTATTTTGCACACATTCTGAGTACTAGGCAAACTATCTTACTTATTATTCCCCATAGTGTTGTGATACAAATCTGTAATAGATTAAGAAAAAGTAAGGTACAAAGTTCCAACCATGATCAATTTATTAGAAATTTTTTGTAATTACTAACAAAAGAGATCCAAGGCTCCTCAATATCTAAGGACTAATTTGACAAAACAATTCTTTTATACTTTTTATATTTTATATAAAGTACCAGAAGTGGTAAAATGATGTAAACTAAGCAGCCTGTAAATGGTTACCCAAAGATGAACAGTAAGCTTTGCTTGTTTTGATTTTAGAGGGAGATTTTCTTAAGCTAGGACAACAGGAGTTGTCTCAAATTCCCTGGAAAATTTAGTGGTGAGTAAATGTCCTATGATTTATATTCTTTTTCTTCTCCTCTCCTAAAGATTTTAACACTTTGTGGTCAGATTGTAACCCTTAGGAATAGAGAAGTTAAATTCTTACAAATCCTACCACTGAGGTCTACCAGTCAAGTCCAAATATAATATGTATCAATGCATGGATTAGATGTAATTGTCAATAATCAATAAATAACATAAAATAAGCTGGAATCTCAATTTTTAATTTCATAATTGTTAATATTCTATCTCCCACTTCCCATGTTCCCTATGCCTAGAAATTTTCCCAGTCACCCCTACTCTATCAGGATCTGTAGCTGCTTTTCAGACTTAACTCAAGTCCATCTCTTATAAAAAATGTTTTCTTGATCAAGTTCCAGTTCTTAATATGTGTTCTCACTCCAGAAATTACTCTGAAGTGACTTTGTATAAGCCTTGTATTTGCTCAAATATGCTCATGCTGTGTCCTTGCTTCTTCTCCCACCAAAATGGAAGCTTCTTGAGGGCAGGATAGTTTCATTTTTATCTTTATATCCTCAGCATCTAGTAAAGTATCTGAACTATAATAGAGTAAATACCATCAATTCTTCAGAGAGCAGCATAAAAGAATTGTGTCCCTTGGAATAAGGATGAAAAAAAGCAAAATTATAATGGGAAGGGCAGAAGGAAAAACAGGAGGCATTTCTCGAAGACAAAATTTTACTTCCTCTACTTAGCAGCTCTCTTTAGGATCTAATAGTACTCATCTGGATAGAGAAAGGAAAGACTGCCTCTTCATCTCTCTAATATAAATCAGGCGATGATGTAAGGGTTTTCAGTAGTCACAATGTATAAGGAATGAATATATATTTCACTATAACTTGAGTCTATGTGGTTGAGAGTCTTACTATGTATTTCGATATTTGTCAGAAGGTGGAAAAAAGAGGGATTCCAATTCCTAATTATAGTTTTTTTTTAAATTAAATATTATCAATCCAACATCATCAGTAAAGTATGGCTAAACATTACCAAATTCTTCACCCTGGGTTTCTCTAAGTACTTTTTTTCTTCTAAGACAAAGTTAAAATATCCATATTTTCATATGTTGTAAAGCACATTACTTCTACCAGGGCTACACGCTTAAAGAAACGTGCCATGTTTACTTACATAATGTCCTCATTTTCATGTCAATTTTCTGTTCTTAAAATGGAAATGCACTGAAGAGCAGCTTTTTTATATATGAAAATTCAATTTCCCCAATCCTGAGGTCTAGGAGCAGCAATTATGAGATGCTGACTATTATGTGAGTAAAGACATTGTTTCAAGCACAACTTAAGGTCTGGCAAGCTATTCCAAATCTTTCAAATATTTGGGGATTTGCAAGGCCCTAAACAAGTTTCCTGGAATTGAAGTAATAAATGTTTGCTACTGCTTTAGACGAAAACCATAAAAATCCCATTCGCAAAGAGCGATTTGATGTCCAATAAGCATCTTTCATCCGACCAAGGGAATTACGTCTTGCCAACACAAAGTGCAATGTGAACCTCCAAAGACAAAAATTTGGGTGGAGACATCGAGACTCTATTAGAAGCTAGGCAAAATATGCTCGTAACAAAGAAAATGCAATGCACAATGAAGTCACAATTGCCTGTCTCTGCAGAGTGCTCTAGACAGCCATCCAGATTAATCAAATGACTTCAGGGCAAGCTAATGTGAATGCTTATGTTCTTCAGCACTCCTGAGGTTTGTCTGTTTTTAAGAGACAGGAAAAATCTCATCTTGCTCAGAACTGGTGAAAAAGTTTCTAAGCTTGTTACCGAGTTGACACGGATTGCCTTCAAACATGTTTAGTTTACCACTTTTGCACCTTAGCTCAATTACCTTCTCAGCAGATAGTGACAGGACTTCAAAACCTGTTTATCTTTGAAATCTTTCTTTCTCAAAAGAACACGGGGGCGTGATCATGCCATATGTGTTTAAGCATCACTTTGTAGATTTACATAATAGGTACGCAGTCAGGTCCCATTTTTCAGTCCCCTCTTTATATCCTGGCAGCACATATTTCATCATTTGTACTGTCATACTGCAATATCATATCACCTCACCAACCACACAGCACCAGGAAAGCACCAATGGTTCATGACCAATTTATAAAATCAGAACCCGGAGGGGGGGGGTGTGCTGCTTTTGCAAACTCAGAAAGTTCTATATTTAACTGATGATGGCAATCTTAATGTGACTGATCTTCCCCCTCTAAGACTCAGTATTATCCATTCTGGAGATGATCTACTCTGTTTCATATCAATGAGATTCAGAACTTTTGAGCATGAACATGCTACACACCTCAACCTAAGTTTCATAATCCTATTACAATCCCTGGAATAAAATTTCGTTTCATTCTGCATGGTTACTAGGATGCTAAACCTTCCTGGATCTTCAAATTTTCGAGTCTGACTTCTGTTTCTTATGCTATTTCATTTTTGTCTTTATGTCTATTATACCTAACACATATTAAGGGGAGAACAGAGAAAACTTCCCATGGGGAAATTCTGTTAAAGCAAATCAGAACTTGCTTTACTACTTACATTCATAGCTAGTTAGTTGTGGGACACTGCAAGGCTAAGCAAAATCATGTAGATTGTTAGAGGCAAATTTGAATTCACATCCTTGTAACTGCATTCAATCTATTACCATAAGTTATTTCTAAACAGACAAGTAGTAAGTATGCATTTAATAAATGCTTGCTCAATTGAACTGAGATGGTCCTTTCGGTTTTAAGCAAACCCAAGGTTTGGTTATAATCCTTGTTCTCTCTTTATATGTTCTTGCACTTTGGCTCTCATTTCTTAAAGGAGAAGCCTTTCTCATGTTTATGAATCCCTGGGAAAAAGGACTCTCATATTTGTATCTCTGACTTCCACACTCCAGTTCCCCACACTTCCCAGGTAGACATCAAATCCTCAGCTCAAATTCAACTCTCTAAAACCAAATTCCTCCTCTTTCATCTCACCAAAAAAAAAAAAAGTTCCTCTTTTCAACTGATCTATTTGTGTTGATATCATCGCTTTTTTCACAGGTATCCTTGGCCAAAATCCTGGAGTCATCTTTGGAACTTAAGTTTGCCATCTGCTTGCTTTCCATCAGTCACTAAATGTCACACTCATCCTAGAGCTTCTTTTGGCTTTCCACAGCCACCCTCTTTAGGCCGGGCTTTTATAACCTCATACCAAAGCTATTATAATAATAGTCTCTTAAATAGTCTTTCTGATTCAAACCTCACTTCTCTCAAAGTAATCCTGCACACTACAGCCAAATTAATCATCCTAAAGTGCCACTTTCTTCACAGTATGTCTCTGATTGAAAGCTTTTATTGACTTCTCATGGTAAACAGAATACTATGCAAATCTCACATATTGTTTCTTAAGACTTAACTAAATTTTGGATCCTAACTCATATTCCAAGTTAATTTCCTGCTACTCCTTTTAAGAATTTCCTTCTTGGTGCTAGATTAGAGAGGCAGCAAAGATAAGAGAGAAAAGGAATCGGGGTACTATGTATTCAAACCTCATCTATTAAATAGTGACATTATCACAGACAAACAATTTAACCTTACTGAGCCCAAGTTTTATATTTTTAAAACAGAGAAAACAATATTCACAATGACAAGCAACATGGCAAAATCCCTAGGAAGCTGACTTTAAATTCAGGAATCTGAGTTTAAACTCTGTCTCTGCAACCTACTGGATATTTGAACTTGGACAAATCATTTAACCTTTCCCAGTTGATTAATACACAAGTTTATCTTTGTTAGATGAACACTGTTGGAGGGAATTGCCACACTGGGAACTTCTTATACTAACACAGTCAGAGGTATAGATCTAAACAGACAGAATTAATTAAATAGTTAAATACTTATGGTACCTATTTCATAAGAATATTGAAAATGAAGTTACAGCTTTGGGAACAGTTAAAACACTGTGTAGTTCAGTTCTTGATTTAGTTAGCATTGGTCTCTTTATGGTCAAACTGGACATTCCCATGCCTTTCTCTATTTCTTTTGTTAATTTCACCTACCCTGATTTGAAATGTCCTTTGAACTTGTCCTCTACTCTTCTTAATTTGACTTGGATCACTCAGTCAATAGGCTTTGGAGGCTATGTTATCTCGACTCTATTTGAACAACAGTCTCCTCTATAACATAAAACTTGATAAGTGTTTATTCAGCTTCTGTTTACAAACCTTTAGTGAAAGGAGATTGCCTTGGAAGGTACCCCATTTTACTTTTCAAGCTTTAACTGTTCAGAAATATTTTCTTTATATTAAGACTAAATCTACCTCATTTCAACTAGGAACAGTATTTCTAGTTTGTTCATTCATCATCCCATTTATTCATTCACTAAATGATCATTTATTAAGAGCCTATTTTGTAGTGGTTACTAAGCTAGGTCCTAAGAATAAAATGAAAAATACAATATACACCCTTAAGAAGCTTATATATCACTCAGGAATATAATATGTACACAAGAAGTAATAAAATATATTTGCTATGCAATATTTGGGGAGAAGGGACTAATGACTGGGAATGATGAAGAAAGATTTAATAAAGGAGGTAGGACATAATCTGAGTCTTTAAGAAGGGTAGAGATTCTAAGATACAGTGGTGAAGGACGGGTATTTTATGGGCATGAAAGACAATATACACAATTGTGATAAAGTATCTATATAGGAAAAGAGAACTAGACACTTATGGCTGAAATATACAGGGCAAAAAAGGAAACTATGAAATTACCCATTATGAAATTAAATATAAAATAATATGAAAAATGTTTGAATCATATAGAGAAGGAATTTAAGGGCCAAAATATGTGTTTCATTTTAAAGTCAATATGGTGACATAGAAGCTTCATGGGAAAGGGAGTGATATATTCAGAATTATGTTTTAGCAATATCAATTGTACAGAAGATGAAATTAGGAATCCTTTATAAGGGTCCTGGCAAGAAGTGATAAAGGATTGAAGTAGGACAATTTTCAGGTAGTTGGAGAGAAAGGAATGTTAGGAAAAGGTATGTGATTAAAAAAAAAACCTAGCTATTGACTATATATGGGAAGTGGAATGAGTAAAAACAAAGATTTGTGAATTACTGAAAATTATTGAGGTTTGAGTAGATAGTTGAAATATGAAGGTAGATGCCTGGAAGTAGAGTGATATTTCTAATAGAAATTGAGAAACAAGAAAGAAGAGTATAGAGGGGGGATAATTTGTGGGAAGGGACAAAATAAGGGAACAATCATGTATTATGTCTTTCCTATGGTCCAGGCCCTATGCTAAGGTATTTAAGTGGTTCTTTATTCTCATTAATTCATATGTTCCTTAAAAAAGATGTAGACCACAGCTAATTTACTTTTGTCTATTCTATGTGATTTTTATACAAGTTCTCCCAAAAGTTTTCCACAGATGGTTCATATAGCATGAAGAAGTCCTTGTATTTCTTCCAACATTTTGAGGATATCAGTGGAGCACTATTTCTGTCCCAGTGTTGAGGCTGTAATGCCAGACCTGTCCTTTGGGCCAAAAAATAACAAGTCTATCTCTACTATATGTACTAGATCTTCAAATATTAGTGTATCTAAATTGATCAAGGGGCCTTTGACTATACTAAGTGTCCCCAATTCCCTTGATGAAATTATAGAATAAAAGGGCAATTGGCAGGGAGGATCAAGTCTTAAGGTATATATTTGAGATATTGAATGAACTTAATTGTTTTGACATTAAAAATAGTGTAGGTCCTTAAGTGGTTCATATCTGATTGATCTATTAAGAGATTTTAAAGAGTTTGATAAAAGGAATGATCTATCCACAGTTTGGGGAGACAAAGTCTAAAGAAATATTCATACATTTTTACCCTTTTAGGAAGTGTGAAATCCTTTAGTCAACTTAAAGAAATTATATGTTGTAGTTGTTCAATAATTCCAGTTATGATTAACTTATTTTCCCCATTTGGAATATTCATGGCAAAAATATTGGAGCAATTTGCTGTTCTAGTTCCTTTTACAAATAAGTAAACTGAGGCAAATTGATTTGCTCAGTATTTCAAAGCTAGTATATGTCTGAGATAAGATTTGAGCTCAGAAAAATTAGTCTTCCTAATTCCAAATCCATCATTCTATCCACTGCACTACCTAGCTAACCAAGAAATTATACAGGAACTAACAATTGGATTACTAAAGGATCTTATAGATGTACTATAATCCATCACTGGACATGTAATAAAATTTGCAGATCTAGCTTATTTTCAATGTTTCTCACTTAAACTTGGACACTATAATATCCTGTTTGTCTTTTTTTTTTCTTATGTCCATTTATATTGGATCACATAGTACTGGTTCAATAGAAAACCAAATGACTCAACAGAAACTCTGAGCTTTATGGGAGGCCTCCAGCTTTTCCTCACGAATGATTTAATGCTATTCTCCTCTCCTGCCAGGGGCAGAGAATAGGGAAAGAATCAATCATTTAAGTACCTTTGGAAGAGTCATTGCAAAAGACAATGGGGAGATAACACTTAAGGGAAAATAGAAGCCTCAAAGACCAGTCTTATTTGGGATAGTCCTGATGTTAATAAAAAGACTCATAATAACATAAACATTTTTATTCAATCTATCTTCAGGTGAAGGAACAGATCGTTCATATCTTATCATCAAAGTGTCAATAATGGGTAACAACCCAAGAGACATAAGAACTTCTCAAAAAAAAAAAAATCCTGAGCATACAAGTTCAAGTGATTCAAAGAAGGAAAAGGGGAATTGTCCAAGTCCAATAGAGATGGACTTGGAAGAGCTGGAATTTAAAATGACCTGTGTAGAAGATAGAAGGACAAGGAACAGAAGAGGAATATAAGAATAGCATGCAAAAATATTGTCATAAGTTCTATAGTTCAGAATGAATTAGGATACATAATGATTGAATTTGTTATGCCACAGTTCTCGTTTATTGTCCTGACTCAGTTTCCCCAATTATCCTGACTCAGTTTCCCTAAATTTTCCAGCCTCGGTTTCCCTAATTGTTCTGCCTCAGTTTATAATTGTTCTGCTCAACCCTGCAAAACCACTCCTCCCTTTTAATCAGAATATTTGATAAGGATAAAAGATTTTATATTTTAGAATATCAGAATGCTTCTCTCCATCCCAAGCTATTGGAATGTCAGATACCATATTATCAAAATACCTCCCCCCATCTCAGGTGGCCCCCACCCTGTCAGAGTCCCATTCCTGCTCTCAGCACCCTGACTCTGCCCCTGCCTTAGTCTACCCCCCGAGTCTGAGTCATGTGTACATAGATCATTGAGAACTCACATTGTTTGCTGGATCCGTGGAGATGATAGTCTCATTCAGCCCTGGGACCAAACCATAGATCCATTTGGTCCCAGTAAATCTCTCCCTTTTAAATAAATTATTAAATACTCTCTGATCTCTATCTTGTCTCAATTTCTCCGGCATTACAAATTCTAAAGACAAAAGAAAGAAGTCCTTCATCCTCTCTCCCCTGAACTCCCATTATAATAAGTAAAAGAAAGCTCAAATGGATAGGATAAGTTTAATAGTCCTCACAGGGGAAAAAACAAAACAAACAAACAAAAAAAGATGGATTTAAATCCTTAAAACTTGGGAAAAAATGAAAAAAAACCTAATTTAAAGGGAATTGAAATCAAAGATAATTTAAAACATATAATATAAATATACTCAATGAATTGCAGTTATCAGACTTGCTAGATCTATATTTTAATGTAGAGAGTGGGAGTGTGGTGGGGCAGGTTATATTTTATTTGTTGAGTTACTTTGGTACAAGACCTTTTATTGATCCCAAACTGAATTTATCTTCTTTTCTCTAAAACTTATTCTATTTTCAAACATTCCAACATTCTCATTTTCTCTTTTGAAAAATGAGGGAAGTTGGGATTTATAGCTTCTAAGGTTTCTTTTAGCTCTTAAAGTAGGATCCTGTGATCCCTCTGGTTATCCATATTCACAATCTTGGCATTATTTTTAATTCCTCATTCTCCTTCACCCACAAAGTCAAAAAATGAAAAATTTTCACCATTTCTATTTCAAAGTTTTATTCATTTTTATCTCATTTTCTTTTCTTATACAGCTGTCACACATTTCATCTCCCCTTTCCTGGACTATTACAATAATCTTCAATTTCATCTCCCTCCCTCAAATATATTCTCTCCCCAACCACCTTTCATCCATCTGCAAAGATGTTTTTTTCCAAGACAGAGTCAAGATGGTGGAGTAAAAGCAGAAACTTACCCAACATCTTCTCTAAACTGCTCCAAATTCCTTTAAATAATGGCTCTAAGTTTTTTTAAGAGCATCAGAACACTCAAAAAGATGGAGTAGAACATTTTCCAGCTGAAGGAAACTTAGAAGCTCAGCAGAAAAGATCTGTGACATCAGGATGGGAGTCCAGCATGCAGTCCTGGTGCAGGCTGCCCAGCAAAGCCTTGGACCCAGACCCAGCCCTGGACCAGGACCCAGCCCAGTCTCTGAATCAGCAAAAGTACTGCTGGCTTCCAAACATCATAGAGACACTAAAGAGGACTTGGAAGGTCAGCAGAGAATATCTGTGGCAACTGAATAGGAATCTGGCATTCAGTCCCAGCACAAGCCATGCTAGCACAGACCCAGCCCCTGTGTCAGCAAAGCTCTTTTGCTTTAGCACACTAGACCTAACAGCTCTGGGCAGAAAAGAGTGCTTGTGGTCAGATTCCTAGAAGGATTTATGAAAACAGCTACACAAAACCTCTGAAGCTTGGGACAGTGCACCCTCCACCCTGGAAACAGAGCCCTACTTTTACAAGTTAAAAGCTGAGTAACAGGCTAGGGAAATGAGCAGAAAACAAAAAATTTCTAACCACTGAGAGTTATTATAGTGACAAAGGAGATCAAAGCACACAGTCAAAGCTTCTACATTCAAAGCCTCCAAGAAAAATAAGAATTGAGCTTAGGCTAAGAAACAGCTCAAAAAGAATTTTGAAAATCAAGTAAAAGAAATAGAGGAAAAATTAGGGAAATAATTAAGAGTGGTACAAAAGGAAATACAAAAAGCTCATGAGGAGAATGCCTTAAAATACAAAATTGGCCAATTGGTAAAGGAGGTACAAAAGCTCACTGAGGAAAATAATTCCTTAAAAAATTAGAATTGAAGGGACAACCAGTTGGTGTAGTGGACAGAACACCAACCCTAAAGTCAGAAATATGTGAGTTCAAATCTGGCCTTAGACACTTAATACTTTCTGACTGTGTGACCCCAGGCAAGTGACTTAACCCCAATTGCCTCAGCAAAAAAAGTAGAATTGAACAAATGGAAGTTAATGACTTTTTGAGAAATCAAGATACAATAAACCAAACCAAAAAAAAAAAAAAAAGAAAGAAAGAAAGAAAGAAAGAAAGAAAAAATAGGAAAAAAACCCATGAAATATCTCATTGGAAAAACAACTGACCTAGAAAATAGATCCAGAAGAGATAATGTTAAAATTATTGGTCTACATGAAAGTCATGATTAAAAAAATAATTTGGACATCATCTTTCAAGAAATTGTCAAGGAAAACTATCCTGATAGTCTAGAATCAAAGGGTAACATGAAAATTGAAAGAATCCACTGATCACCTCCTGAAAAAGGCCCCAAAATCTAATTTCCCAGAAATATTATAGCCAAATTTTGAAACTACTAGGTCAAGGAGAAAATATTGCAAGCATCCAGAAAGAAACAATCCAAGTAGAGTGGAGAGCCACACTCAGTATAATACAAGATTTAGCAGCTTCTACATAAAAGGACTGAGGGTTTGGCATATGATATTCTGGAGATCATTAGAGTTAGGATTACAACCAAGAATTACCAACCCAGAAAAAATAAGCATAATTCTTCAGAGGAAAAAGTGGTCATTCAATGAAATAGAGGATTTTCAAGTATTTGTCATGAATAGACCAAAGCTGAATGGAAAATTTGATTTTCAAATATTGGACTTTGAAGAAACATCAGGAGACAATCAGAAAAGTGATATCACAAGGGGCTTAATAAAGTTTTTCTGTTTACATTCCTACATGTGAATATAGTACTTGTAATTCATTAGAACTTTTCATTATTGTGCCAGTTACAAGGAGTATATGTAGACAGAGAGCACAGGTATGGGTTAAATTTGAAGGGATAATCTCTTTTTCAAAAAAAAATGATAAAATTAAGGGGTGAGAGAGGGATGTACTGGTAGAAAGGGAAAGGGAGAAATGGAATGGTGCAAATTATCTGCCATAAAAAAAGGCAAGAAATAACTTTCACAGTGGATGGCAAGAGGAGGAGGAAAGGGGAGTGAGTTAACCTTACTGTCATCAGAATTGACTCCAAGATGAAATAACATATATATTCATTATGGGGATAGAGATCTATTCTACACTGCAGAAAAAAGGAGGGGAATGGGATATGGGAAGTGAAGGAAGACGATAAAAGAGAAGGCATATTGGGGGAGGGAGTAGTCAGTAACTTTTGAGGAGGAACAGGGTGAAAGAAGAGAAAGAATGAATGGGGTAATGCATTTAGCAATACTAATTGCAAAATAATTTTGAAGTAAATTTTTCTGATATGGCCTCATTTCTCAAACACAGAGGGAACTGAGTCAAATTTATAAAATATAAAAATTGATAATGATAATTATCATTATCCAATTGATAAATGATCAAAAGAGATGATCTGTGTGCTCAAAGGGCTATAAATTTGTGCATATCCTTTGACCTAACAATACCACTACTAGGCATGAATACCAAAAACAAGATTTAAAAAAAGGAAAATAACCTATATGTACAAAATATTCATAGCTGCTGTCTTAGCCCCCCCAAAGAGTGGAAATTAAGGAGATGCCCATCAATTGGAGAATAGCTCAAAAAATATGGTATGTGTTTGTGATGAAATATTATTGTTCTATGGGAAATTATGAGCAGGATGCTCTCAGAAAAAAAAAAATCTGCAAAGTCCTTCATGAACTCAAGCAAAGTGAAATGTGCTGTCTACAAAGTAATACCAATGTTCTGGGAAATCAGGTATAAATGACTTTGCTATTCTCAGTAGTTCAATGATCCAGGACTATGCTGAAGGACTTATGCTGAAAAAATTCTATCCATACTCAGAAAAGAAACTGATTGTATCTGAATACAAATTGAAGAATATTCTCTTTCTTAAGGGAAAAAAGTGAAAAAAAAACTTTTTTAAGGAAAAAACTTAATTTTTCTTGAGGTTTTTTATTTCCTTAGAATGGGAAATCTATGTTTTCTTTCACAACTTGTCTTTTATGGAAATGTTTCACCTAACTTCACATGTGGCTTCTTGATTGTGGGTGGGGATAAGAGAAAGACTCTAGAACTTGAAAACTGTAAAATTAAATGGAATTTTTATTTTAAATGTAACTAGTGAAAAATATTAAGTAAATAATTTAATCTTTTTTTACAAAACAAATGATTTTTCCAAAGGATATATCTGATCCTGTGATTCCCCTATTCAATATATTCCCAAAGCCCCCTATTGCCTCTAGGATCATAAGTCTAAGATCCTCTCTTTGATATTTAGAACCTTTTATAATCTGAACCTATCCAACTTTTCCAATCTTATTTACATTATTCATCTTTCTATACTTTACAGAAAAATTTGCCTTCTTTCAGTAGATAGAACTTGCCATTCTATCTCCCATCCTTTGCTTCTGTATTCCTTCCTAAGCTTATGATCCCCTGAAATAGCAAAAAGTAAGTAGAAGTAAAAGTAAAGTAAAAAAGAAGTAAAAGACCCAGGAAGGAATAAGAATATAAAAATAAAATCTCCTTTCTTCTAAAATTAATTTAAAAAACAGAATGAAAAGGCCCAAAAGATCAGATATTGACCTTTACACTTTTGTGTAAGAAGGTGTCTCAGAAGTCTCTAAAGATTATGGGGGTGAAGTAAATTTCCCACTGTCAAAGAGACAATAAGGGCCAGAAACAGAATCAGAATCTGACCTTGAGGGGACTTCTAGGTCTGTCTTTAGGCCCCCCAGCCCTCTGGAGAAGATCCTCCATGCAGAGGAGACAGACCACAAAATTATGAAGGATTTTCCATAATAAGCAAGTAGAGAGCAGGGATTGGACTGTGTTAAAATCAGAAAGATTTCATGATATAACAACTCCTAAAAGCTTTTATACCTTTTAATTCTCCCATATAAGACCATGAAGTGATCCTGCAAGCCTTTCCACAATTGACCTTTCATGCCAACACTAAGGGCTAAAACCTGGTTTCAAGATGAAAAAGCCAAACAACCAATTATATTCTTGTTATTGTCCTTTCCTACGTATACCATTCTCTTTAATGTGACTCACACCCTGTCACTATATTCATGTTCTATGAATTCAATTTTGTGCTGCATTGGAAGCAGGAAGAACATCAAAATATACCTTTATGGCCTCAATTAATTTAATCTATACAAGGGAGTTCCAACCCCCAGTCTGAGGGGAGCCATGGAGTTATTACAAGGGGCCTGTCTCATTTAATGAGTCAGTATGATAAATATACCTTCTGTAGAGCGAATAAATAATGTGTCTCACAATATATTATTACTATTTTTCAGATGCATGTAGATACTTTAGAGACTAATAAAATACTAAGTCATTTAAAAGTGTTACTGAATGCAAAGTGCCTTTTTTGCCATTATGGGTTTTACTAATAGGAACACTACAAAACTATGTCAGGGGAGAGCTCTGTGAATTTTTAAAAATATTAAATAGAAGTTCCCATACTCAGAAAAAGTGGGGACCTCTTCTCTAGAGTATGATGATATGTCTTCAACTAAAGTCTTTTGAGACTGATTATAACCCTGATCTAAAAACCTATGTCAATGGGAAGCAAGATCTAACAATCTTACCAATCTGGAAAGGTTTCAACTATGAGCCCATTGATAATTTGTGTGTCTGGTTTCTAAGGATTGCTCTGTATAAAGACTTTGTAATTTTAAATTAATTTAGAATTTAAATTAATTTAAATTAATCAGAAGACTGACCACCCAAAGGCTGGACACTAGGAGGCACTATGGTAGAAGAATAATGTCTCTAGTCAAGAATTTAGGTTCTTCAAAACTCTATAATGTGCACATCACTTAACCTCTTTGGTCTTAGTTTCCTCATCTTTGAATAGCCTAGATGATCTCTAAGGTCCCTCCCAGTTAGAAATTGTCGGGAAACTGTAGTCTACATTGATAGAAGAAGTACCCAAGCACATAAAATCAGTAAGCCTGACACATCAAAGGAGGAGAGTAAAACTTCTTTGAGCATTTATATGCTTTGGGATGCAGGGTTCTTCACTAACACAGATGACAATCTTACAACTTTTCAGATCATGTTTGAGAGTTTCTGTGATCTAAAAATCCACCAACCTACATCTACTTCTCTTTAGAACCATCTTATTACCCTGATAACAAAGATACAATCAATTACTAGTCCCATGCTCAAAATCTTGTTTTTTCTTTTCTTTTCTTTTGAGCTTTCTAAGACATGCAAGGGATTGTATTTCACTGTAATGGTCTTTAAGAACCCAGGTTTACCTCAATACCATGATGCCTCTGTAGACCAAGAATTTAGTAGGGGTGCAATAACTTGAAAACCTGAGGGAGTTAGATGGCACAGTGGATAGAATACTGGCCCTGAAGTCAGGAGGACCAGAGTTCAAATCAGACTTCAGAGACTTAACAAAAACTGTGTGAGGCTGGGCAAGTCACTTAACCCCAATTTCCTCACAAGAGAAAAAAAATAGATAAGAAACAATCAGTTAAAAGCCTGAAAACCAGCTAAAGCTAAATAATATAAACAATTCAAAAACACCCAGAGGACTTTCTTTGTCATGTAAGGTATGAAAGAACTATGAGCATGCTTCCTGGGAAAACCCTGAAAAAGTACATTAATGGCAAAAGGAATCTTTTGTGTCACTGCCAGGCTTAAGCCTCAAGATCAGTTCAGTTAAGTTAAGGGAATGTGTCAAATGTCTTTTATGGATAAAGCATAATGCTGTGGGGACAGAGACAAAACAAGGAAGCAGCCCTTGCATATGATACTAGAGGCTTTACATTGGGTGGAGGGAAAGGAATATTTACAACATGTACAGAGATAAATGTGTTATGAAGTGTTGGCATTAGAAGGCTAGAGTTCAAACCCCAGATAGAATACTTATTTCTTTCTTAGAGAAGTCACTGATCTCTCTACCTTCATTTTTCTCATCTGTAAAATACTGATGTGTGCTAACGTTCTTTCTAGCTCAAAGCGAGAGTCCTACTATGTAAATTCAAAGCAATATCACATTGTTTGATACTGAGTCTATTATTACACTGGTGTTAGCAAGACTGGATGAGAAAAGTCTTCCCTTCAGTATAGATCTGCGACCTCCTCTGCAATTTATGGTCTTAGAGCATTTCTTTGGGGCACAGAGAGAAGTTAAATAATTTGTCTGGATTCATTCAGTAAATGGGTGTCAGAAGTGAGAGCCAGACTCAGGTCTTGTCGATTCTGAGCCTTTTCTCCACTAAAGAAATTGCCCATATCTATACAGTTATTTCAGGATAGAACTACTAATGAATGGAGGTGGATTAAAAAAGATCTTGTATAGGAACTTTCACCTATGGTAAGAGGTATATCAAATTGGAAGAAGGTGATTTTTATTGACATCTGAAAGTCAGATCACTAAATCTTCAAGAAAAAAAAAAGATGGTCATGGATATCAGTCACAACTTTAATGGAATGAAGGGTCCACAGCTATCTTTATGTAGCAACTATTATTTTGACCTAATTTTAAAAATATTTTTCAAATTCAGGCTCCTATGACTACATTTGTACATAAAGGAAAATTTTAAATCATCTCTGAGCTTATTAGTTAATTCCAACTGCTAGAGATTTAACAAACTGACATTTAAAAAGAGAATTCAGATCTTTTCAATTAGAAGTCCCTTGGTTGAAATCAGCTAGAGGTATCTATAGGAAACTCTTATCCCAGGGATTATTATTATTATGAACCTGATATTCCATCAGGGCTTAGAAATTCTACGCAGACTATATCAGGCTACTCATACCATCTCTCAGTTTAGTAGTTCTTTTGAAAACATACACGACCAATTTTAAGAGTTGTTAGTGCTATAAAAGTGACGTGTGCTCTAAATTACCTGCTCCTAGTTCCACAAACAGATTTCTATGACAACCATCACTTTTATCTTGCCACTTATATGCTTGGCCAATCAAGCCATTTTATAAAGATTTTTTTCAAAAATGTGCTATGTCAGAATATGTTAACAAAAATGACATTGGCACTAAAAACAAACAAACATTAAAATCAACAGAATGTTTTGCAATGTAATGACTGATTTTGGAGATAAGGAAATTTGCTTTTCCTTTCCTTGGAAGGATGGGAGAGGGAGAAGTAAAATGTGTACCATGAGCATTCAGTGTTGTGTATGTATCGACAAACACAATGAATGTCTTGGTTGGTTTTGTTGAAGTGTTTTTCTTTGTTAAAAAGGAAGGCTCACTATGTGGGGGATGAGTGGGGATATATCTGCAAATGAAAGAAATCTTGTTAATAGTATTTTATTTTTCCAAATACATGCAAGGATAGTTTTCAACTTCACCTTTGCAAAACCTTGTGTCCCAAATTTTTCTCCCTGTTTTTCCCCCTTCCCAAGATAGGAAACCAATATAGGTAAAATGTGCAATTCTTCTAAACATATTTCCATATTCATAATGCTTGCAAAAATCAGATCATATTATGTTTAGTATCATGAACCATAAATAAGAAGGGTATTGATTAGATGGGCTGCATATTTGGCAAGGCAATCTGGAAAATTAAAAACTGAAAGTCCAGGGCCAATTAGTATAACATGAAAGGAGCAGAGATGGGAAATAAGGAGCAAAGATAAGATTTTGCTAATTCCAAGTTTTTATAGGGTTCCAAGGGTAAATGCAAATAATTCATATAATTATTAAGCAGTAGTGCCGGATATGAATCCAGATTCCCTGACTCCAAATCCAGATTTCTTTGCACTGTACCATATTAGCTCAGTCATCAGACTAATTATTAATCCAGTTACAGTATCCTAAACTGATACATACACATCTAGGACAACTCTAGGCATAATGTTATATACATAATCCATAATCTACACCATGGATTTGCTGGTCATACCCATCAGTTGTGGAATAGTTTTCTTTACCTTCTATTGACCCGGAAATGGTACTGTTGACAAATTTGAGTCTCAAATTTTCAAAGTCTCTTTATCCTGCACACATATAAATGATTGTTTTTGTTTGTTTCTCATTCTCAAAGCCAAACACAGTGCTGTCTCTGGAGTAGCTGCTTAATGAACGCTGGTCCAATTGTTCATTTTTAATCATAAAATACTTATACCTAGTCCTCTTTCTGTCTGCTCAGATAATCAGTCAATTAGTAAAGATTTTTAAAAGCTCTTCTTCTGTGTTAGACACTGGGCAAGACATTGAATAAAACAGAAGGTAGAAAGTTTCTATTTAAGTTAATATTCCTTTCTCAGGCAAGGATTTTGGCCATTATTATATGGCAAATACCAGATTAGCTATACAACTGATCTAATTTATCATTTAGGGAATAGTTATGACAACTGAAAAAGTAATTTCACTAAAAACCATCAATTCAATGGTTTGTACCAATAAAGCCTTTGTCTATGATAATCCAACCAGCACTTGCTCTGCTTTACTTTAGAAAATGCTGAATAAATTTTACTGAGCTTTCTCTCTCTCTCTCTCTCTCTCTCTCTCTCTCTCTCTCTCTCTCTCTCTTTCTATTTCTCTCTCTCTCTCTCTCCCTCCCTCCCTCCCTCCCTCCCTCTCTCTCTCACATACAAATATATCTGATTAGAGTTAGCAAATGAGCGTATTTTTCAGAATATCAAAAAAGCCAATACTGTAAATTTCATCACAATGCATGTGCATTTGCACATGGTCCTGGTGATATAAAACACATTATTTCTGAGGATATCTTTTAACATCTAAAAACTGAAATGAAATGCAAAATGCCTTTATTCCCTGACTCAGTGATTGGAGAACTACTTATCATTTGTTGCTGTCCCCTCATTCTATGATACCTCAGTCTGCAATTTCACAAAACTGATACTATCTCCTTAAAAATATCACATGCTTTTTTGAAAATCAAATGCATTTAGATTTCTTAAATACAATTTAAGTGTAACTATGGTGTAAATTGGATTGGCCAAAACATGTGCACAATACTCCACAGAGGATATGAATCAAAATCAGATGAGAATTGATCCAAAATTGCATCTTCTTTGGCTGTTGTTCTCCTATAATAGCTCATATATATCCATGGTCTGTAAGATTATGTAATTCATTATTCAACTTATGGTCACATTTAAGAGGGGGGAAAAGAGGACAGAGAAAAGTGATCTCTTCCTTAAGTTCCTCATCTGAATAAAAAATAAATGTGATTTACCTATATGCATCTGGCACATAGAATGCCCTTAATAAGCCTTATTGAATGGAATTGAAATGCATAGCACGTTAAAATTTACACAGCATTTTCCAGACAGGATTTCATTTGTTCTTCACAATAATTTTCCCACCCATTACCTCCTGAATCCTTTCATCACTGGAGATTGACTCTGGAGTTAAAATGACTTGCTTGATCTCACACATGCTACTAAGTAATTCGTGTTGGGATTCAAACTCAGAGCTCCAAATCTAGCAATCTTTGAATATTACTTCTCAAATATTGGAACTTTTTATGTATAATAGTAAATTTCAAAGGATCTGAATATACAAAGATTGTTCTAAAAATGTCTTAAAGGAAAAAAAAACAATAATCCAACAACACTGGAACAAATAGAAAATGTGACTTTAATGATTTCTTACAGGCATGGCCTTATAAAGCCAAGGGCATAAGAACAAGAAGGTGGAAACCATTTCTTTCTAGGGAGATAGAGGTGGAGGGATGGAGGCAGACTGAGAGAGAGAGAGAGAGAGAGAGAGAGAGAGAGAGAGAGAGAGAGAGAGAATTTCATCTTATTATCTATGACACTGTACCTAGAATTTTCAAAAATTGCTTCTTTGAAGGGCACTAGAGAAAGTGAAATCTTTAGCTCTTTCTATTCTGCATTGTCATAATCACTTCTACCACTGGTGCATCGATCAGCTCATAGTGCTTGTCTTCATTTGATAGCAAGATCCTGAATATAAATATATCATGATTATAAAAAATCTATCCTGAAATTATTTTTTAAAATAAAGTCAAATCTGATTTTTTATATGGAAGTGTTTTTGGATGAAAATGAATGTTACCCAAGCATATTTTATGTCGTTGAGATAAAGGATGATTCCTCCTTGGAGAGTAAAGCTTGTATTACTCCTATTAGAAGCTTGTTAACAGACTGTGACTCCTTTTATCTAGGGCTTTTGAAAATACCAGCCTGCCTACAACCAGAAAAAAAATATTTTTTTTAATGTTTTGAAAAGAGCCTCCCTTTGTCAGGTTAGCTAATGTTCTTAACTCCTTTATGAAAGTAAAATACGCTGTTCATCTGCAGAAGTTACATATTGCCTCTATGAATGGTCTGAAGGTTCAGATCCCTGGGGATTTAGAGTGTCACTGGGATGAAGTCCTATTAAGGAAAATATGTTAATAGCCTTCACTGTGATATTGTTAGTTATACATCTGAAAGCTGCAAAATAAATCATCATCAAATGCCTTCTATTAATAAACATTCTTTTTAATGTATCAGTGATCCTTAACAAGCTCAGACTGGAATATGCTGACATGACACAGAAAATTGATTTATTCTATCTCATATTTACTCAAGGCTTTTTCTATTCCAAAACTTCAAGGATATGTGCTTTCATTGGTGTGAATATACATTCTTTTGGATTGCAGACAACCTTTGTGAGTTCTGGCAAAAATGCATCATAGCAAAGCATCTTCTAGTGATAATTCCACATGTGGGCAGGATAATTGTCATATGGAAGATAACACATTGTACTACTGATGCATTTTTGAAGTTTGTATTATGTCTTAAGTATACCAAAATGGTATTCAACTTGGGACCCTTCACCAAAATCTATAATCAGCTTGCATCTCTTATAAGAGATTCTATATCATAACAATGACCTAAGATCAAAGCATTGAAATTTCAGATGTAGAAGCATCTTAGAAGTCATCTAGTCCAATCCACTCATTTTAAAGTCAAGGACACTGATCCAGAAATGTTAAATGATTTGTCCAAAATCATACAGACTACATGGTATAGTAGACAGATACATAATCAAAAAGATAAGTAACAAACCATGACTATGCATTATTATAAAAGCCAAGAGAAAGAAAGATCAAGAAGGAAGGAGCAAACAACTGTGGGAAATACTTCAAGATTTTAAAGCTAGAAAGCAGGCAAGAAAAGTCAATGGATTTGGTAATTAGTGACATTGGTTTTATTAATCTAAGCTTATTAGACAGCATGATCAAATAATTTGCTTGGCAATATTCACAATAATAATAACTTCAATTTCTCTAGATTTTAAGATTTAGATGGGATTTTACATATATTATTTGAGTGTGAAAACAATAGCACAACAATATGAATTAAATATTATGATTATTCCCATTTTATGGATGCAGAAGTTGAAGCTGAGAGGTTGAGTGACTTGCACAAGTTCCCCCAGTTGTTAAATGTCTGAGAAAGAATGAAAAATTAAGTCTTCCTGACTCCAAGTTCAGAGATTTATCTACTTACTGTCCAAATGCCTCATAACAGATATCTATCAATTCTCTATTCCAAAAGATGTGACCCTTTTTGTTGGAGTGGCTCCAGATATAACTGATTCCATTTTTGTTATTTTCTGAATACAACATTGAAAAATATCACTTACAAATTATAAAACTTTCCTAATATGCTTTTCAAAAGGCTCTCAGGCGAGTAGGGTAAGCTCTGATTCAGCTTTATTGCTACCTAGTAAACAACCTCTAGTTGACCTCATTGAAAACTCAAAGGAAGTTCTGCTCCATGATTTCCTAAAGAGGATGTGCCTAAGTCAGTTGAACCTAAAGTAAGTACTACAAAATGAACATGAGGTGGTCCCAGGGAATATATGTAATAAATAATCTGAGGGTGTGATTGATGGGTTATATCTTGCTTTTACCTCCAATAGTGAATCATATATAAATCTCCAAAACAAAAATTCCTATATATTTCAAAATTCCTCCACTTTCCCCCTCCCCTCTGGTTTCCCAGGGAATGAGAATCTCAGGAAATTATAACTCAATTATATTCGAGCATCTGAATCTATGAGGGGAAAATTCCACAAGCATGGCCATGACCTCTCTCATCATCCCTATTAATCAATTCTACTCCACAACAGTGACTTAGGTATAAAACACACACTACATTCCCTACACACACACACACACACACACACACACACACACACACGCACACGCACAAAATCACTTTCTATTTTTTTGGTTGGAAAAGTGAGTAGAAACAGATGAACACACATTTAGCATTATTTTATCTTTACCTCCAAATTTACCCCTCTTCTGAACTGCCTTGTTTACATGCTAAATTTCAACCATAACTTTACTTTGTCCCCCTCAAATAATGTAATCAAAACTAGGAGATCCTCCCTGGACAGAGCAAGAAGAAAAGGGAAGAGAATAAGGATTTATATCCTTATTTACAAATATTATCTCCCAACAATTCTGAAAGGTAAGTGCTATGATTGCCCTCATTTTGTAGTTCAGGTAATTGAGGTAAATGAAGGTTAAATGACTTACCAAGGATCATGCAGCTAGTAAATATCCGAAACTACATTTGAATTCAAGCCTTCCTCACTCCTAGTACTCTATTTCTCTTAGCTGCCTATAAAATGAGGCCAAGGAAAGAATCAAATCTTTGAATCAAAATCCTCTGACCTAGTATTTTTTCCCTGAGGAATCATGTATATTGTTCCATTAAAATCTTCCCCTGACACCCCACTATGGCCCAGAGTGATGACTTTAAGAACAAAGACTATCTGAGTGGAGCACAAGCTCTGTGAGTTAGCAACAATTATATTCACTATTGCTGTTATCATTATTATTTTGATAAGGACTACAATTTCACTGGTATAAGACACTATTAGTGTGGAAAGGCACATTCCCAATGACACCAGTAGCTACTTTGATAAATTTATCTTCAAAATTTCTCAAAGACCTGAGGAGTTAAAGAATTTGACAAGATAAGACAAACAATAGATGTCAAAGATAAGACTTGAATCCAGCTCCTCCCTTTCTCCTGATTTTCTCTTTCCATAATGGCATGTAAAAAGAATGACAGCTAATGTCTCTACTGAACTTAAGGTATACATATCTTATTTTCAACAATCTTGTAAAGCAGGATCCATAGCTATTATTAACCCCAATTTGTAGATGAGGAAAATGAGTTTCAGAAAAGTTAAAAATCTTGTTCATACTCATACAGTAAATAAGTTATCAGAGATGGATTTTAAAACCAAATATTGCTGATTCAGTCAGCATTTGGTATGACTTCCTCCAGCTCTGTTCAGCATCATGTAAGAAGCAGCTGAGGGAGACAGTGATGAGAGCAATCAAATGTTGGTATTTGGCAAGAGATGAGCATCAATAAGAAAATGGAAAGAAGGATTGGTAAGTAGAAAATAATATGGAGTTGAATTGACTAATTGGGGTGGTAGGGTGATGGAGGTGAAGTCTGAGTAGTGATGGGAAAATCCTGAGGAGTGAAAAAGTAGAGTTGTCAATGACAGTGGAAAATGGGTTTAGAAAAGATGAGGTCTGAAGGATTCTGGGGAAATGGCAAAGTAGGTTGGTAAATTTCAAGCTCTCCTGATTTTTCCCCACAAACAGAACAAATTTTTGCCTGAGGGCAAACATAGACTGGTGAAAAAAATCAAGAAAATTTAGGGCAGAACAGGGATCTTCCTGATATAATCCAAGAAGATCTGAAGAAAGACCCTAAGCTGGGGACTAATTTGTCTGAAGTGCAAATACTTCTGGACTAGCTCCTCAGAAATGTCAAATAGACACTCCTTGAGCTAGGTGATTATGGCTGAGCCCCAGAAGTGAATTTCATCTCTCCTGTTATTTGTGGAGTTGGGGTCTGTGTCCAGAAAGACAGAGGGAACCTCAGCTGATTGGGAATGCCATGCCAGTTGTGCTGTTGAGTCATTGCCTTTGGTGAGAAGGAACCAGCACCTGGTGAGTATAGAAGCAGCAGGGCAGGGATGTTGCTGGCTTTGGGCACTTGCAGGAGTCGGACCATTTGCTTTGGGATTCTTAGCCAGAGGGGAGAGCTGAAGGGAAGCTTGAGACATCATCCCCCACTCCATTGATAGAGTTGCTTACACTAATACCTCTTATTTAAAAAATGAAGCAGCAAAGGAGAAAGAACCTCACCATTGAAACATACTTTGGGAACAGGGAAGACAGAAGTTCATCTTCAGAGAAGGGCAGTTAAAAAAAAAGCTTCTATCCCAAAAAATAACTTGAAATGGCTCCCTCCCCAGAGAGAATTTATAGAAGAACTCAAAAAAGAATTGAAGACTCAAATGAAAGACATTACCTTCCTATATGAACCCCATAGTGATTCTTGAAGGGATAAGGGTTACATACAAAATGGCAGTGTGGGGAAAGTATATAGGATGAGGAAAGGGAGGGAGATTCCTTGAGTTAGGTATATAAATTGGAGGACTCTTGAAACATTAGCCAATCTGAATTGTTGCCCATAACCATATGTTCAGGTACTACTGCACAAACCATCAAATCAGTTGGTTAAGATCAACTCAGACTTTTTCCTTACAATTGAAGCCCTATCAAAGAGGATTGATCCACTTTTAGAGGTAAAAAGTGCCTTGATAAGTGGAGATATTTGAGAAAAGGATCATTTGAGAAAAGGCTTTTAGAATCAATTCTTATTCAAGAATATATTGGACTATCATCACAACCCAGCGTTGGAAATTGAATGATTCTATTATTCTATAGTGAAATATAAATGACAGTGTTGATTAAGTAAAGGTCTAGAGGCTGAAATGTGAAGTTTTGAGAATCCAATGCTAGTTTTTTTCAACAAACTCTGAGCCTTAAATAAAGCTAGATAGGAGAGTCCTCATCTAATCTCCAATAAAAATGAAAAGCATGGGAAAGGTCAAGTCA
Source organism: Antechinus flavipes (assembly GCF_016432865.1). Lineage (NCBI taxonomy): Eukaryota > Metazoa > Chordata > Mammalia > Dasyuromorphia > Dasyuridae > Antechinus > Antechinus flavipes. The sequence goes on along the minus strand of NC_067399.1, from coordinate 216,396,112 downwards.
CAACTTCTGAGCCTCATGCAACTCTGCAAGATTCCTCTTGATGAGTTATATCCAAGTTGAAATGTGGAGTGTGTCCCTACAAGGATGAGCTTATAGGTCACTTGCATATTGACATATCATAGACATTTGGAATTATTTAAATTTGAGTGAACCTAAGGGACCACATAGCCATCTAGTTCCACCCTTATTTTAAAGATGAGGGAACTAAGGCCTAGAAACATTAAATGACTCTCTGAGGTCACAGGTGGCAGAGCCAAGAATTAACATGGACTCCACATATCATATTCTTCCCATCTAACCATGCTGCTTCATAGAGCAAAAGCAGTAGTTGAAAGCCAGAAATACATTGGCCCTTGAAACAGTACTTGTACCCATCCATTTATGGCAATATTTCCCACTAACAGAAACATTCTAAAATCTGACAAATCCACATCTTGTCAATTTTCCAGGAACTATATGGTGGCCATGCTCTCTAATAGATGGTCTGTTTAGAGATTGAATTACATTGGGCTGGCAAGGAAATAGATTTGTTGAAGGGAAATGATTTCCAGAAGATGATCAACTCAGTAAAGATAAGGATTTACTTTCAAATCTACTAATCCTATAGGACTTCAGAATCCTTCCTAAAGAACACTAGAAAAATGGACTTATACTTAAATGGAATATAGTGACATCAATGATAAGGATATCAGGCACCTAAATAGTTTTTTCCCTTAGGCATTTTCACCAATTTAGACCTGAATTCGCTAAGAATTCAGGTATATTCTATTCAGCTATAAATGGAATAATATAAAATTTAGCTATATGTCTCCACTGTTCCTGTTATACACACCATGTCATCACTATAATTGTGAGCATTGATTTTCTCAGTCTGACTTACAGCTGAGCTGATGAGAAGGTGGACACCTCATTAGGTTCTGTAGGGGGTTTCAAATCTGAAATAATGAATTACTGCTATTTTTGATGCCTTAATAGAATGGCATTTTCTTAAGTGTATATATCTAATTGATCATCTCACTTACAATATCTACATAGTATTGATGATAATGATCTAATATTAATCCACAATAATAATTATAATGATGCCTACTTGAACATTGCCTTTCATTAGAGGCTCTAAACATTTTAAAATATTAAGTAATGAACATTTCTTAGATGAAAAGCATAACCATTGAAATTTTACCAGTAATATTCAGAACTTGCCGCATTTTGCAGAAATAAGAATTCCAAATCCCTGTTTTCTTTTAATCACTGGGAGATATGCATAAAGGCTTCCTGCTGTGGAATACAAAAATAACTAATTTAAGCTTTTCCACATGAAAACTGTTACCCAAGCCATCAGTGAGAGTTGATGGGTTGCAATTTACAACCACAAAATCAAAATGGAAGGTTGTATCTTGTTTAAAAAAAAAGAAGAAGAAAAGAAAATCAGAGCTGTATACTTGTGTGGAAATTCATGAACCCTAAAGATAGGGCAAGTCATAGGAAAGAACATTTGGGTGAGAAAAAAAGACAGCAGACTCCTCTGCCAGGTGGAGGAAATGGATGATGAGTTCTCAGCAAAGATAACAAAAAATGACAGAGAAATAAACTATAGCAGTCAAGCAGATTTTAGTGACCAAAATTATTCACCATGAGTGTCATTTTACTGTAGGTAGATAATTTGATCTTCACTTGCCTTGATAACAATTTCATGTCTCAAAAATCAGGGGGAAAAAGACCTCTTCTGGACTTGATTCTGATCAATAAACATGAACTGGTTGGTGAAGCAGAGATGCCAGAAACATTGGAAAACAGTGATTAGACCATTTTAGAGTGACAGATCAAAAAGAAAATACTGACACATACACTAGAAAAGCAGAAGTCAGAAAGAGGAGAGATAGAATTCCATGGCCTGAAACACTAAAGAGGAGGAAGGAAGGAAGGAAAGGATGAAGGGAGGGAAGGAGGAAGGAAAGGAGGAAGGAAGGAAGGAAGGAAGGAAGGAAGGAAGGAAGGAAGGAAGGAAGGAAGGAAGGAAGGAAGGAAGGAAGGAAGGAAGGAAGGAAGGGAGGAAGGAAGGAAGGAAGGAAGGGAGGGAGAGAGAAAGGAAGGGAGGGAGGGAAGGAGGGAGGGAGGGAGGGATGGAGGAAGGGAGAAAGGGAGGGAGGGAGGGATGGAGGGAGGGAGAAAGGGAGGGAGGGAGGGATGGAGGGAGGGAGAAAGGGAGGGAGGGAGAGAAGAGAGGAGGAGAGAGGATAAGGAGTGAAAATGAAATCAGTATTTATCCCATGGTGTCATATAATTGGCAAGGAGTAAAGTCTCTCTGTGAGTTAAAGAAGATGAAAGGAATGAGAAAGAAAAGGATTAAGAAAAAAACATGTTTGGAAAATGCTTTCCAAAGAACACAAGTGAAAGAACTCCTCACTGAAATTTATCTCATATTTATTTTTATCTTACTCTGTATATGTGCATTTATGTGATAATGTCTACCCTCATAGATCTATTTCTCAATGATTATCATATTCCTATCCCATCTTACCCCTTTATTCTAGTTATTTTAAATTACAGCTCAGCTGTTGTTTTATCGATATTATTCCCTATTCTCCCATTGTGGGCTACAGACCCATTCCCTTGGTCCCATGCTCCTTAACATATAACGTGCTATTCAAAATATATCTATTCTTTCTACTGTGTCCTTTGGAAGGTGTGTTCCAAACATGCTTTCTTCTGAAACCTTTCTTTCTCATTCCTTCTATCTTCTTTCACTCACGGAAAGGCTTGGCTCCTACTTGATTATATGACATCGTGGGATAGATACATTTTCCAGTACTGATGTCATTATTCCTCTGAATGGTCTTGCCAAGGAAAATTGAGTACTCTTTGTTCTCCATTGCCACTTCCAGATTCTCCTTCTTATGATCATTATTTAATCATCTCTCTTCCTCTAAGGTTCATCAAATCCATATTTATCAACTAAGATTCTAGTTGCTGTAATCTGTTGACCCCCAATACAATCTTTTTCTTTCCTTGGTGAATTCAATAACTGTTTTACAATCTTCCTTTTCTCAACAACCATTGCCCAAATATTAATGTACAATTATGCCTTGGACAGTAAGCAGTGCGTCCATGATCTGGAAAATTCAATAAAATTTTTGACCCTCTCTTGCATCACAAAAATCTGATTTTTGTAAAGGGACCTTTACAGTGTCTTATTGTAAAATTTGGGCCAAGTATTTGGTCATAGGCTCTATGTTGTCTACTGACCTTTGCATGTTGTTTGTGACCTCTGCAAAACTCCCCAAATTTTCTTATGCTGATCCATAATATATCAAAACCTCAATGGAGAAAGTTGTGATGTGGAAAAGATAACTGCACTTCTACATACATACTCCCTCAAACATCCTAAATTCCAAGTTTGTTTGCATTGAACAGTGCCCCCATAATATGGAAAATCCACTAAATTTTTTTGGCTCTCCCTTTGTACCCAAAGAATCTGCCTTTCAGCTCCTAATTAATCTTCATGCTCACCGTGATTTCTAATCTTCATGCTCACCGTGATTTCTAATCTCTCCATATCTTAGTTTTCCTAGACTATTACCCCTGTAGTGGTTACTTTCTCATCCTTTCTCCATCTTTACCCTTTGAAAAACAAGTTCAAATCTATACTCTTCTCATCTCTTTAATTCCTTACCTCCATATCTTATTATCAATGATACCCTTCTTAGCCCCAGATTTGGCTCATTGCCACAATCTATTATCTTCATTTCTATTCATGGGCTATTGAAAGAATCTCAGAAAAACAAACAAACACCCTGAATCCATGCTGACTGAGCCCACAATAAATTTATCTTATATAATCTTAATCATGTCCCTTAATATAGCAATGCAATTCTTTTATACCTGGATAATTGATTCACAGTCTCACTCACCATAGCAATTTTTTCATCCTTTTCATCCTTCCTTAGTCCTCCCATAGTTGTTCATCCCTCAAACCTCTCATTTGAGAACTTTGTCTCATATTTTATTGAAAAAAGAAAAGCCATTCACTGAGACCTCTCTCTTTTTGCCTTTTCTTCATCTCACATCACACAGATGCCTGGTGCCACTATCTCCTCTGTTACCCGTTTCACAGAGAAAAATTTGTCACCTTTTTCTTGCCAAAGAAAGTCCTTCTAACTGTGGTAATGCTATTCCATTGCATCTTCTCCATTAGAGTACCCCTTCTAATATCTTCATTCTCTCACAATTTTCAAAATATCCCTTTGAATCATCTGCTTTACTATGACCTACATATAAATCCATATCTTTTCCAATATCAAAGTACTATCACTTGATCTATCCATATATGCAAGCTAATTGTCATCCTCTATCTCTCTTCCCTTTTGTGGCTAAGCTCCTTGAAATGGTAATCTGTCACTAATTTTTACCATTTTATTTCCTTTTATTCTTTTTTCTTTCTTAACTTGGAAGTCTGGATTCCAAATGAATCATTCAAATGAAATTGCTCCCTGATTATCTCCTAATTGGCAAATCAAATGTGGTTCCCCCTCCCCCCAATTCTTACCCTTCTTGGTCTCTCTACAGCCTTTGACATTGTCATTTTCCTTCTTTTCCTGGATATTTTCATCTCTAAAGGTTTCCATGATACTGCTTTTTTTTTCTTGCTTCAAGTCTCTCTCTGTTCCAGTTCATCCTTGACTTTGTTGTTAAATCAATTTTCCTAAGGTTAATATCCAACCACGCCAAACTCTCAATCTCTTCCCCCATTCAATAAACTCCAGTGGCTCTTTACTTCTAGGATTAAATATAACAATTTAAAAATGCTTGTAAAGTCTTTCAGTTTCTACTTCCATAGTCTTCTTATATGTTATTCCCTCTAATAATCTAGAACTAGTGACACTGGACTTGATCTTCATCACCCAAGACATTTCATCTCCTAATGCCAGGTATTTTAACTGGCAATCCTTCATGCCTATAGTTTTCTGACTTATAGAATGATGAGCTAAAATCCCATCTTTTGAAAGAAGCCTTTCTCAGACCTCCTTACTGTTTTTGCTTTCCCTTTGAGATTATCTCCAATTTATCCTACTCACACAGTATATGTACATAGTTGCTTGCATGTTATTTCTCCAATTTGATTTTAAGCTCCTTAAGGGAATGGTTTGTTTTTACCTTGCTATGTATCCCAGTGCTTAACACCACTACTTGGAGATGCTAAGTGCTTAATGAACACTTGTTGCCTTGAATAAATTGAATATAAACTCCTTGAAGACAAGGCTTGTCTTATGGAGAAGTGAAGGGAATAAGCACCTATATATGCATAAGTACTTTCCCTAAAATTATTACCTTCTTTGATGCTCAGAACAACAGTGAGAGATAAGTGCTGCTATTATCACCATTTTACAATTCAGGAAACTAAAGCAAAGAAAGTTAAGTGACTTTCCCAGAATCTCAGAGCCAGGGTTTATGGCCACATTTGAACTTATATCTTCCAGACCCTAAGCTCAGCACTTTATCTACCATACCACTTTGCTGCCTTATGTTTCATTTTTATTTTGTATTCCTCTTGTTTATTATATTACCTAAGGAGGGCTTTAACAGATATTTGCTAATTGATTCATAGTGGCTTTCTTCTATGGATTTGTTAGCATCATATCCAGAGCTTCAAAATGTATTGATTCCTTTGTTTCATTTTAAAAGGAGCTGTATACTCTAAACAATTACGATGCACTATTAGAAGTATATAAATTGACAAAGGTGAGAACCAGATTAATAAATAAACAACAGAAAAGAAAAGGAAAGGTAATGATCTTCACTATGAACAATATAAGTTCATTGAAAATAAACCTTTCAAGTCTTTCCATTTCTTGGCCAAATTAGTAGATTAGTAGTTCAAGGGAATACTGAACACATCATATATCTGAATTTCAAAGTGTTATTTGACAAGGTTTTTTTTTTTTTTTTTGTAATATTTTTGTGGATAATATGTGGGAAGTTGATAAGCTGGAGTGGAAACAGAAGAAGGTAGCCAAAATATTGAAAGGCATTGAGCTCCTGTCATATTGAAATCAGTAGAAGCAACTAGGAATATTTAGCCTAGAAAAGATATGTCTCAGTGGGAATGTGATAGTTCTCTTCAAATATTGAAAGGAGGAGTTTTCTTCTTAAAGACAAAGCTAAGAAAAATAGGCATAGGAATAATTAACAAAGAGGAAAATTTAGTTTGATATAAAGAAAAAAATGCTTAAATTAGTAGAGATATTCACAAGAAAATGGACTGATGAAAGATAATGGGTTCCAATGTGGTGGCAGCATTCCACGACACCCACACCCCAGTAAAGGCTAAATTATCACTTTGTTGGAAAAAATAATTTGGATAATCTGAGGTTTCTCTAAAATCTAATGTTCTGAGAAGTTGTGATTCTATAACTTTTGATGTAACTTTCCTTTCTGGGATTCCATGATTTTATAATCATATGATTTTCCTTTAAATTTACTATTCAATCAGATATTCAACAAAAAATTATAGATGCTGTTGTCCTTGAGGCCTATCTAGATGATAGAAATACAAAGGTAGAAGGAGAAAAATATATAAATCATATGCAAAAACATACACAAACATCTAGAAAATTTCTAAAAAGTAGAATTGTCTTCTCCAAGCTAAATGGGCCCTCTTAGGAAGAATTTGGGTCTCATGAGTTAATCTTTAGGTATTAATTGTCCCTGTCAGAGATGGTATAGAGGAAAGTATTGGTTAAGTACAAGTATAGAATATATGGTTTTCTAATTTTGAGAGTTTATTATGATCTGAGACTTGGAAAGTAATTGGTTCCTCTATATTAGTTTCAGGATACATCGATTGGAAGGGAGTGTAGGTTTTAGAAGATTTCAATGAAACAAAAACAAAAGAAAATTATTTTAAAAATAACTATATCTGTCACTGCTCATGAAGATAGAAGCTAAGGAATTTGACTGGAATAAAGAGCAGCAATGATCCTTCTTCCTGATATGCATTGCAGATATCAAAGGAGAAAGGTGGTAATAAATGCTATTAATTACTAGAAAGAGAAATATCTGTTTATATTTGGGAATGCAAGAGAGAGGTTTGAACACTTATCCAAAGTCAGGTAGCTAGTTGTGTCAGAGACAAGACTGAAACCAGTCTTTCTTGATACACACCTCAGAAATATTCAAACTATTCTGCAATTATTCCACATGGTTATCATTGAAATCAGTGAGGCAAGAGATATTGAGACATTGTGAAATTTCAAAAGTCCTATTCAGTAAGAATAATGATTGTTATTATTATTATTATCATCACTGGGAATTTTTTCTTAGATGAATTCAAAAATAATATAACATCCAGCCTTACTATTTGTCATAACACTAAGCCCATTGCGGTGATATAGCTAATAAAAACAAAACAAACAAAACAAAAACTGTGATAAATTTAGCATCTTCTCATGAGCCTGCATTAATTGGTACTCTTCCTCTTTTTTAGGCTTCATTTATAAAATAAGGGAGCTGGACTAAATGATCTCTCTAAGGTCCTTCCAACCTCTAGATTCTATGATCATATTAATTCCCATAAACTTCAAAGCTAAAGTCATGCAAAACCTTCTTTTTTATTGTTCCACAGTTTGGGTGAATAACACAGAGCTGAGATAAGATTCTATTGCCCTGACTTCTACCTCTAAGGTCATTAACATGATTTATTATGAAGCGACAGGAAATTAGTTATTGAATATTTCAATACTGCAAAGAAATAATGTAATTCCATGGTTACTATGGAACTGCCACAGCTCAGAGTAAGCTGTAGCCATAGTAACAAGATGAGAATGTATTTCTTAAATGTTTAAATATTGCTTTATACTTTATACGCATTAAAGTGTAGCCAATTCTTGTTATTTATAATTGAATTAATTTTCTGATTCATTCGGGGTCTGCCGTTCTCCAATTTTTTTCTATTACCTTAATTTAAGAAGATGAGTTTAATAAGATTTCCTTTAGACCCTGATTATTAGAACAAAAACAGAGATTGCGTTTATAGAGAAAGAAATTGAAAGGGGCCCTTTTAGTAACAACTAAAGATAATTAAACTCAGTAAATATTTTCAACTGGGCCTTAATTCATTATGTTTAATTTTAAGACCAAGCATCTGAGTGATAGGTTTAGAAGCTACTGGGGGGGCCCAAGGGCTATGTAGGGCGAGGCAGATGTGGTTAAATGGCCAGAACACAAGAGAGAAGAATAGGGTTTGAATCACATAGGATTTTACTATTTGGGTTAGTACTTTCATGGGATCACAGACTCTCACAGCAATCTTCTGACACTTGAATAAAGAGATCAAATCCACCACTAAGTGTGTTTTTTGCATTTTATTTTCTTCTTTTCTTTCTTTTTATTTTTCTTTCTTTCTCTCTCTTTCTCTCGTTTCTTTCTTTCTCTTTTTTCTCTCTCTCTTTCTTTCTATTTCTTTTGCTTTCTTTCTCTCTATTTCTTTTGCTTGCTTTCTTTCTTTCTCTCTTTCCTTCCTTCCTTCCTTTCTTATTTCTTTAACAAGGTAAGTAAACCTAGGCAAAGCTTTCCCCTTCTTACTCTTTTGCCCAGCTGTGAATTGAAAGGTGTGGCCTTGATTCAGTCAGATAATATGAGAAGAGACCTCTTTTTTTCTTCTTAGCCTACAGGAACAGTGGTTCCCTTGGGCATTTTTAATGAAGGAATGGCAACATTTGTCTGAATAATTATATCCTGACCAGCAATCCTCCTATCCTCAACCTTCTACTTCTTTACCCTTAGACCTTTTTTTGTGAAAATTGAGTCCTAAAGGAACAGAAGGGTCAATATTCATTATCTTTAGGGTGGCTACTAAGATGACTTGTGCAATTTTGGCTCCATGAGTTAGTTGCATGAAATTTTCCTTGGGGAAGCTGTATCAAATGTATCTTCAAATTAAAATTTTAAACTAATGAAATGAAATGATAGATATAATTAAGACAAACTCAGTTTAACTGTATCAATCTCACACAGTTATCAAACATCCATTATTTGCCAGATTGTTCAGGATACAAAAAGAAGAAGAAGAAAGAAGAGGAGGAAGAGCAAAAGGAGGAGGAAAAGAAGGAGGAAGAGAAAGAAAGAGAAAGGGAGAATGAGGGAAAGACAAAAAGAGAAAGAGAGAAAGGAAGGAAGAAAGAGAGAGAGAGAGAAAGAAAGAAAGAAAGAAAGAAAGAAAGAAAGAAAGAAAGAAAGAAAGAAAGAAAGAAAGAAAGAAAGAAAGAAAGAAAGAAAAAGCAAGCAAGGAAGGAAGGAAGGAAAAAAGAAAGAAAGAAAGAAAGAAAAGAAAGAAAGAAAGAAGAAAGAAAGAAGGAAAAAAGTAAAGAGAAAGAATAAAGAAAGAAAGAGTGAAAGAGAAAGAGAAACAAGGAAGGAAAGGAAGGAAGGAAAGAAGAGAAGAAGGAAGGAAGGAAGGGAGGAAGGAAGGAAAGAAGGAAGGAAAGAAGGAAGGAAAGAAGGAAGGAAGGAGGGAAGGACAGAAGGAAGGAAAGAAGGGAGGGAAGGTGGAAGGAAGGAAAGAAGTAAAGAAGAGAGGAGGGAGGAAAGAAGGGAGAAAGGGAGGAAGAAAAGAAAGACAAAGAATTTAGAAGCTCTAAATTCTAATAAAGTTTACATTCTATCTGGGGAGGTAACATATAAAAAGACAGAATTAGAAATGCTATAGTTACATTATTACTATAGATTATTCATGGAAGACAATGCTCTCTCTCTACCAAGACAAGTTATTTAACACTTAAGATTTTAGTGAATTTCACTGAAGATTTAAGGGACTTGCCCAAAGTCACACAAGTAGGTGTTAGAGGCAAAATCTGTTATTGCTATTATTGCTGTTACTGTTGTTTTTCTGTTCCAGGAATTTTTCTTTTTGTACTGAGCTTTATAAGAATGATAATTTTGAAAGTATTTCTTTGTCTTTATGCAACAATGTAGCACAACAAAGATGGTATCAGTAATGAAATCCATTTACACAATTTGTTGTACTGAATTCTGCTATAAAGAAACTCATATAATATTGAAAAATGTGGGGTTTTTCTCTAAGGCAGCTTTATTGGGTTGTTTTGTCTTAATGGCATTTTCTCTTTTGTGTCAAAGACTATCTTTAGTAAGAGAAAGGGTTTTAAAGATGTTTTATTTAGATATTATTACAAGTAAAATTATTTGTATACTAATCAACAATTTTTCTTCTCAGTCATTGATTTGTGATTGTTATCAAAGAGCTTCCCCAATACCTAGGAAATGGGTCAGAAGAGGAAAACCAGCCATAATGGGCAAAATTACAATTTTTACCATGATACTGTTATTTGCATTGTGAAAATTTTGGTGCCAATTAATTTATCACTTTGTGAACCACACTTCCTTATACTGTCAGTAAAGCATTTTTCAATTTTAACTATTTATTTAAATGCTCTGAGTTGACTTATTTCTAGAAAGTTATAGCTAACTTTTTTGTAAACCTAATTTGAACTTAATGTATAAGTTATTGTATATAATATATAAAATGACCTTTCTGAAAATTCAGTGAAAGAATGTTTAAAAAGTTACTTTTTAGAAATTGACCAAATTTTATTAAATAGCCTAAAACTTATGGTTTAACTTCATTCCTCTATTATTTTAGATATTAAACCACAGACTATGTGACTTCAGCTACAAATGTACAATTTAGTATTTTAACAACTATGTTTTATAACTAAACTCCAACTGTGATCCAGTGTCATAGTCAAATATCTAAAGCAACAGGATAAAATTAGGAAAAATGCAATTTTTTAGACTAAATAGATAAATCTAAGATGATTAACTCTAAAAGGATTTAATGGATGAAATCATTTTTAATTACTACATTTAGTATAAGAGTTGTTGTTTGCCCTTCATTCTTGAAGAGAACCATGACATCAAGGAGGTGATGCCATGGCATGCAAGTGAATTGGATTTAAGTGAGGAAGGGCTGGGCAAGGTCACCTGCCTCACTTCCCCTCCAGAGCCATTTGGATTCAGTGGCCAGAAATAGATCAAGACAACTGGAGATGGCCCTGGATGCAATGGGGGACCTTTATCTTTTTAACCTTAAATTTTCAACAGGTATCAGTTTGCTGAGGCAACACCCATTCAGTGATTAAGGCTAAGTATCAAGTTCTTGTTTGTTCTGCCTTCTCAAAAAGGATCATGACATCAGAGAGATGATGCAAAATTGGATCCAGGCTCCTGTTATTAAGAAACAAACCTCTGGCATACAGGCTCCCTGGTAGGCAAGGACAGTATATGAAAGGATCAGAAAAGGCCACTTGGAGGAGGTGGCTCTGAAGGGAGCTCGAAACTCTGAGGTGCAGCTGAGGAATTATGAGATACTCCCCTTCCCCTGGACAAAGACACCTCAGAGAGGAAAAACACCATTGTGAGATTATGTGAAGGCCAGAGAATGGACCTAACTTGCTCCCAGGTAGTGGAAAAGCAAACTGAACTAGAGGAAGGTTTGAGCTCTGTAGGAATGGTCTGACACTAACTAGCTTTGTGGTCTTGATTCTCCAGAATCTCTGACACAAGAGCCCCAGAATCCCCAGCTTCTCTGAGCTAAAGAACTTTCTCAGGGATCTATCAGTCATAAAACTGTGATTCCATGAAGTCTCAGCACTGTTTCAGTTACTGGACAGAATAACACTGCATGACAATTCTGACCACAGCTGAATTGATGCGTTATTCTATGATTTCTGAGCAAAACTGAAAATGTATGTTGGGGTCAAAGACATTTCTAACTTCATTCCACTAACTTAATGCTGTAAATTTCCTGAAAACTATATAGCAAAATATGTAGTGAGAATCATTATTTCTTAGGCAGTGTGGGCGTAAAATGAGATTTATTTCACAGACAGATACATGACTATTCTCCATTTAAAAACTGTTCACCTTAACATACATTACAATGATTTGTAAGTAGTTTGCTTTAAGTTGTATAAAATTTTAGAAAGTTAAATTTTAACAATTTTTTGCAAATTTTATATAAAAGCTATGCTCCAATCCAAATTAAGTTTTACATTAGATGACTTCTTTGTGTTTAATGGTTCACCTGACAAATTGTTAAATGAAGTCTAAGCTTTTTTTATTGTACATTCTCCATCTATATAAACTCTTCTTTCTTTAAAGAAAATGATAAATTTTGTGCCTATTCCTCTTATTTGGGGAAGAGGGAATTACAATACAAAACTGACTTTTTCTTCCAACCATCTACCATAGCAAAGGTACCCTCAATCCTTTTTCCTGAAACATTTAAAAGTAGCAATATTTACAGCAAGCCACAATCCACTTCATAGGTTAAAGGTGCATTCTAGTGTATGTTTGTCCAACAATGTTAAAAAAACAACCTTGTTTATTAGTTTCAAATTATTGTTTAAAGAATAGATTCTTCATCTTGACATGTATCTTTTAGTATATAAAGCTGCTTTTGGCTTATAGCTTTACCATCTGTGTTATAAGTTACTTCACCAAACAGATACTCTACACTTTCATTTCAAATTCACTCTCAAGTGAAATGGATGTTGATAGATGTCCATTCCCACAGGGTGCTGGAAATATCCTGGAAACAACATCCTGGCCATGTTACAGATCATAATTCATATCCATCAAAACTTGGGTGAAGGGTGGTATCAGATATATACAAATATGCATTCACTTTTAAGCTTTTCATTTGAAGAACTATTTTCCCTTCATGATTTAGTCTCAAATAGCTATAATTTCCAGATCCAACCATATCCTACTACATGCAGGAGAATCCATTTGCAGGCATTTCCTCTTGTTCAATGTTAGTCACTAAGGACTGCGCTTGGGGTGTTAGAAGTATCAGAAGGGCTTTCTTTCAGGTATTGCCATAATTACTGAAGGGTTAGTAGCATGAAATCTGTCATCTGTAAACACCCTGGTTTTCAGGAACTTTGTAGCAGGGTTCAGGTCCAGCAGGAACACAATTTGTAATTGGGGACTTGAAGTTCCTTTAATATGCAGGCAGCACAGGGGTGTTTTGGGGGTATCCACCACTTGCGGGTGTAATGTTTAATAAAGGGAAATAATGTTTAATAAGGTAAACTAATTACCATATTGGCTTCTGTGATGTTTACAGAATGCATGTCTTAGAAGCTGAGGCCTTCTAAAATATTAGTATTAAGAACATACATAATAGCCTCACCTTAGTAATGGGTCTAACTCATTACTCTGCTAAGAAATTAAAGGAGCTCCAGAGGCAACTACATGGCACAGAAGAGTGTCAGGTCTGAAATTGGAAAGACCTGATTTCAAAATCAGCTTCAGACATTTGCAAGCTCCCTATCCTAGATAGCAAAGTAGATAAAGCACTGGGCCTGGAGATGAAAAGAACTGAGTTCAAAACTGCATGCAAATATATGACACTGGCTGTATAAACCTGGGCATGTCCTTTAATCTCTGCTTTAGTTTCTTCAATTGTTAAAAAAAAAGGTGGGGGGGAATAATAATAGCACCTACTTTTCAGGATTGTTGTGAGAATGGAATTAGATAGTATTTGAAGAATTTAGTACACTGCTCAGCACATAGTAAGTACTATTTAAATATTAGCTACAATTATTATTGTTTTATTAGAGATCACTAGAACATTACCAACGATAGCCTTTAATGCATGGAGCATTGGAATTTTACTTCAGGATCCATGTCTTTGTAAACCTTATCATCCTTCCCAGTGGTAATTATCGTCTCTGTACTGTGAGACTGCCTGTATCATAACTGTCAGATTTCAAATAACAAACATCAAACAAAATGCCACAGTTACCCAGGACTGACAGAAGGTAGCCAACAATCGGGGAGTGGAACTATTGCTTTGAGTCTGTCAGTGAACGTGGAGCCATCATTTCTGTGGATGCCTGACAAATACCCCATCACTGTAATTAAAGTAGAATTCCATGGCTCCAGACCTCATCTCTCTATGCGGACAAGTGCACTGGAAATGTAGCATACGGAGAGAGACTAAAAATGGAATATAAGCTCTCCAAACTTATTTCCACAAGCATGAGTAGCACATCAGTGGCCAGTTCCCATTGGCCATCTGTATTCTGGGTTCCTCTGCCAGAAGCACATCCAATAAACACCACATTTCTGTTGTTCTCCATGAACAGCCTAAGCTAGCACCCAGCTGAAACAAATGTCTATCAGAAAGGACAAGGGATTCCCCTATGTCACAGGGCTGGGCAAGCATTTTTTGGCAATTAGAATTAGAGAAGAATATGTCATTCCCCTGAAAAGCACTATCAGGCTAAGGGGGAAAAATGGTATTGGAAACTTTGAGTCTCAAGAACCTCCACAAGCATCTCTAGTGAAATCAGCCTTGTCCCTCCAAAGAGGAGGAATTATAAACAATTTCCATTTGCCTCATGGTATTTTGGCTCTGTAAGGATGAAGTATAACAAGGGTTAGCAAAAATGTGAGGACACAATTCTATTCTACATGCCTCTCCAGTCACAGCAGGTGAACTTTAAGCAGACTAGAAAAATCATGGTGGTGAGAGAGCTTTGTTTGAGTTTTTTGGTTTTATATTCCCTAAAACTCCTTCATTAATATTCTATGTGCTTTGTACCAAGTACAATAATCCCTAGAAAACAACATGGCTTTCTAAATGAAATTCCAAACTATAATAAAAAGGATTGATCTAACTATATGTAATGGAAAAACCAATTGGATAAAGAATATCTGTTGCCTACTCCAAGCCATATGGTTGAATGGAGAATTTATTAATGTGTTGAAATACACGGGAGCCACCTGACAGTGGCTGCTGGAGATCCAACCCAGAATGGATCTCCTCTTGTGAGAACATGATACAAGGAGACTGAGAGGCAGTTGCTGTTCTCTGACCTCTCTGACTGAGAGGCCATTGTGTTGTCTGACTTCTCTCCTCTTCCCTCTGCTTCCAATTTATCTCATTCCCAGTCCAAAAGGCTGCCCTGCAACTCCTTCAGCTGTGGAGGCTCTCGGAGAGTTGACCTGTCCCTTAACATTAATGTATTTTTCTTAGATAGGTGATACAAAAGGATAATGACCTGTGTTCAGAATTTAATAGAATGAGGTTCTCATTAGGGAAATTTTGCAGAATTTTCAATGATCCCAATCTGTTCCCTGCCACTATGACTCCTATCTTTGTACTCTTCGTTTTCTTAACATTGTTATCTGATTGAGAATTATAATTTCAGTTGCACTGCCCAAGCAGAGTTTCATGAGCATCAAAATCACAAGTGACCAAAGGCAGAGGGTAACATATGATGGGTGTAAATTAACTATTGCATATCATCAGTGATGACTCACATGAGAAATAATATATGAAAAGACATACATCAAAGACACAAGAACTAAACTGGAACTATATTGGTCATGAAAGAAGTTCAAAGAGTTAATACCAAATGCTACATTCATAACTTAATGGTCAATAAACATTTATTAAACACCTACTGCGTACCAGGCTACTATGTTAAACTCTGAAGATTCAAAGAAAGATAAAAACAGTTTCCATCCTTGAAGAGCCAACAATCTAAAGGGGAAAGAAAACATGCAAGCAACTATGTACAAACAAGTTATACAGAGAATAAAGGGGAAATAATCAGTTGGAAGAAAATGCTAAAATTAAGAAGGATAAGAAAAGGGTTCCTATAAAAGGTGGCATTTGGTGTGGAACTTGACAAAAATCACAAGGCAGAGATGAGGAGAGAAAGCACTGCAGATTTGAGGAATAGTCAATGAAAATGCCCAGATTTGGGGAATGTTGTGTCTTGTTTCAGTAATAGCAAGGAGGACATTGTTAGATTTCAGATAACATGGGAATCGAGAACAGTGTTAAGAGGTTAGACTAGAAAAATGAGTGATATTTTACTATGAAGGCCTTTGGATGCCAAACAACCAATTAATGGAAAGCTGCCAATATAATAAGTGGATCATCTTTAGAGAATATAAAGAGAGATGTGGACAAGAATGGAAAAGAAAGAAAAATGGAGAGATGGCTATTTGCCTATTTGTAGGAACTAAGAAGATCATGTATTCATTAAATTTAGATCTAATCTCCTTTTCATTGCTATAAACTTCCCTCAGAAGCTTTGTTGTTGTTAATTTGCTGAATTAGGATCGGAGACTCATAAAGTTATAGACTTAAGACTAGAAAATTCTCCAGAAGCCATCTTGTCCAACTTCTCTGGACAATCAGAGAACTGAAACCAGGATGCCTTTGAGGTAACTTAAGTAGTAGGTAGCAGAACAAAAATTTAAGCCTAGGTCCTCTCACTTCAAATCTAACATTCTCAAGTTATTGTTGTGCATAAATATAGTGATACCTCCTCTTTCTGGAAGTCATTTAGCCAAGCAATGACAATAGTCAAAAAAAAAAAAAAAACAGGACCAAAGTACCTCAAATAGATATTTAAAAGTCATTCAATAAGCTTTTATTGAAAACCTATTATATCCTTCCAGCCTTGTGTCATCTACTAGATTGCAACAATAATAAATTGTAGGATATTTTCAAATGAGAGTCCCTGATTCAGAGCCTATTCACTCTTAGTTTACATAGAAATTGAGCAAACCTGATTTCCCAGACCAAAACAGGACAGAATAATAAATTACAAAGGAAGAGAGGTTGGGAAATAATGGAAAATAGGAAAAAATAATCAGTCCAAAGGAGAAAGAAAAAAAATTTGTTCTATATAAATACACACATACACACACACACACACACACACACATATATATATATATATTTGTAGATAGAGATGGGGGCGAGATACATACTCAAAAGAGAAGATACAAAAAGTGAAAAATCCATGTACTATTGAGTTTGGATTAAAAAACTTTTGTACATCAGCAATACATGCCAGCAATAGACCCTATTCATGTAGGAAGAACCTACGGGTCTTCCTATGTTATTACTCAGCATACTGTGTGATAACAACAAAAACAATGATAACAAAATGATATAAATACAACTAAAATTATATAGATTTTTTTAAGTTGGCAAAGCATTTTCCATATATTAACCAATTTAAAATTGATAACATATCTATAGGGTTTCAGTTCCCTGACTGTTCAGAGAACTTGGACAAGATGGCTTCTAGAGAATTTTCTAGTCCTAAGTCTATAACTTTATGATTCTCTGATCCTAATTCAGCAACTTCACAACAACAAAGCTTCCTGAGGGAAGTTTCCAAAAATGAAAGTACAAGTATATCATCCTTATTTTATTAGTGAGGAAATGGAGGCTCAGAAAATTTAAGCTCCTTACCCAAGGTCATACATCTAGTAAATGTTAGAGAAGGGATTTGATCCTAGGGGTTCTGCAATGACAAGGAGACATTTAATTAATTTTTGAAAAGGACCAATTTTGTAAAAATATAACTTTTGCTGTTTAAAGGTATCATCATCAGTGGTGTAGAAAATTCACTTACATGGGACAGAAAATTAATTCCTATTACTTTGGAAACAGGGGAGAGGACTCAGGAAAGGCTTTTTACATAAATCTTACTTGCAAGTTTGAGAGCTCTTTCTTAAGCGGTTTCCTTCTTCTGCCAGGTTATTCATTTTAGCAACTTAAAAATAATTGATATTTTATTCAAAATATTGTTTTCAATTCCAAACTTGATAGTTTCATATATGAAGGAAAGCACCAAAGTGCATGTATATGGGTAGAGAATTGCATTTTTGCTCACATTTATTTGTCAACTTATACCTACTTATTAAGCACCTGCTATGTGCAAAGTATTGTGGAAGCTGCTTCAAGAATGACAAGGTTTTGATAAAACACTGTTCCATAGAACTGACAATTTAGTATGAGAACAAAACCCAAACACAGAAAAGTAAAACATTTATCCCAAAAAGGAATGTCTCATGGTAAACAGGAGGATTTCAGAAAAACCTGGAAAGACTTACATGACTTCATGAAAACTGAAGTAAGAAGAACCAGGAGAACATTGTACACAAGAACATGAATATTATATGAGATTCTCTCACAGTCATGAATGAATTAGCTTTTCTCAACAATGTAAGGATCCAAGATTATTCCAAAGAACTATATGAAAATAGTTATACACAATCCAGAAAAAGAACTGATGAAATCTTAATGCAGATTGAAGCATACTATTTTCATTTTCTTTCCTTTTTTGATTTATTTCTTCTTTCAGAACATTAGTCATGTTGTGGAAAATTTTATTAGACATATTATGGAAATAGAATTTACATAATTGTACATATATAAACTATATCAAATTGTTTACCACCTCAAAGTGATGAGAGGAGAGGGAGGGAGAAAATATGGAACTCAAGATTTTGTTAAAAATGAATGTTAAAAACTATCTTAACATGTAATTGGAAAAATAAAATGGTATTTTTAAAAGGGGGTATGTCTCTTTTAAAGGTTGCCACCAAAGTAGGGGGCAAAGTTGGGAAAGTAATTGATCCAATGGCAATTTTTTTACTCTAAAGTTGCTTTTCCCATAGTATACTCTTTGCATAGAATGTAAGGACAATATTTTTGACTTCAAGGTATTTTTTTATCTGACCAATCAATTTTATAATCACAGAATCTCAGAGTTGGAAGGGACCCTAGAAGCCATTTCATCTTACCATTCCTGAACGATCTTTCCTTCCATCAATAATCATGACAAATGAATGGTTAACTTCTTTTTGAAGACCTCTAGTGTGAGGAATGCTGCTGAACTTTGAAGCAGCTTATTCTACTTTTAAACAGCTCTAATTGTTAGGAAGACTTTTTTTTCCCCCTTAACTCAAACATTTTTTTCTGTGATTTTTACTTTTTTCTCCTTGTCTTCTCTTTGCTGGGGCTAAGTAGATCAGATCTGATTTTCTTCCATGTGGTGACTTTCAAACATTCTTTTATTCTCTACATATCCCTAATTCCCTTAACTGCTACTTATATGATGTGTTCTTAAGGTTCTTCACCAACCTAATTGATCTCCTATGATTATTAATGTCCTTAAAACAAAAAGAATTGAACACAATATACCAGATATCATCTGATGAAGGCAGAGTATAGAAGAACTAGAACTACCATTTCCGAGTACTTAACTTGAGAATCTTTATCTAACTTCCTCATAATTCATGCATTCAAAAATTATCATCACCTTTGTTCTCTATTGGTTCATCTGTAAAGCTTACCCTCCCTTTTTGACCATTCCTGAGTATAAGATAATGTAATATCCCATATCCAGGGCTTATAGCCTCCAAGTCCAACACTCTCCACTACACTATGCTCTCCTTCAGTACATTGTAATTTTACAATTAAACAAGTAAACAACCATGATGAAAAATACAGTGCATATGCCAACATCTTTTGTTGAAAAAAGAAACAGTACAGAGAAGCTCTAAAGTCTTTCCCACAATACTCCCAATTCAGCCCAACAATCTGTTGATTCTTTGTGAATTCAGTACAAAGGTGGGCATGGAGAGAAAGGTGAAAATGATGCTTGAAGAATTACTAAGAAACAATATATGTAAAATTCATTTGAAGCTAGGAAGCAAGTAGTAATGGGATCTATTCTACATTCCTAAGTAAAAATGTATTTTACAAATAACAGGAAAAAATGTTTATGATAACAAAAGTCATCTCCACACTCTAGCTTTCTTCTTTTGGAATATGTCAGAATTGGCCCACAATCCCCAGAAGCTATCTTCCATTTTTTATGATTTGGACAACCTTGTATAGGCTTTATGTTCCAAGGTATAATACTACCTATTCCTTATATCTATCCTTTGTCATCGTTACATAACTACCATATATATATATATATATATATATATATATATATATATGTATGTATGTATATGTATAATTTGCATTGTTAGCTTTTATTGTTTTAAAATTCCTACCTTAACAAAGACCAAATAAACTGAGCATTTTCATATACATAGTAGAATAACAAAGAGGATTGTACATGAAATTAAATCTCTATTGTGTTCAAATTTCTCTTCTTTTAAAATATATAATAGATTGAACATGTAACTTTCACATCTTTTCCTGTTTACCCAACATATCATACCACAGAATCTCTAAATTAAAAAGGATGATGAAAGAGACACATACTCTTTGGTACTGGGACCATATTAATTCTTTCTCTGACATTCTCATTCATGCAGCTTTCAAATGAAAATCTCTAATAAGAGAAAATCTACATCTCATCCAAATTAGACTACTATAATTATTAGGGAGTTTTTCATTGCCCTGAGCCAAAATATCCTTAATTTCATAGGGGTCCTATTCCACATGAGGACTGGCCTGAATGTTAGCCAACGAATACATTGGATAAAAAGGCCATCTGGCACTGGAAACGTATTATAGGGTTTACTGCTCCTGTTCCTTTGGTGAGTCATTTGAAAAAAAATCCCATTTCACTACTCTTCATATGGAGATACAGATATCTTCTCTGGAATACATATACATTCTTGCAATATTTCTCACAGTCCAAGAGAAAAAACATTTCATCGCAGTCCCTTGGGAAAGGGTAGGAGAAGGGGAAAAGATAGGAAAAATAGAGAGGGAGACGCACAAAGAGAGTTAGAGACAGAAAGACCCAGAGGAATAGAAAAAAATTCCCAGAGAGGTACATAGGGAGTGACAGACTCAGAAACAAGGTCAGAAAAGATATTCACGGAAAATCAGAGAGACAAAAACAGATACCCAGAGAAGTACAAAAACATAGACTGAGTCACAGAGAAAGAAAGAGCAACACAAACACACATACGCACAGATGCAAAATAGAGTGATAAACAAAAACAAATAAACACATAGCAACAGAAAAAATAAATAATTTTATATCCCCCAAAGTGTATGTCTATTCTCCTCAAACCTCTAAGTGGGGAGGAAGAGAAGAAAAGAGAGGGGCATACGAGAAGATTAGGGAGAGAAGTCAGAGAAAGATAGGGAGATGGGGAGGAAGAGGTGAAAAGCTGGGAGAAAGAAAAATATTGGAAAACACAAAGTGATGAAACTTTTTCATCTGCCTCTTCCAAAATGTTAGACAATGAGGCGCAACAGGAAAGTTTTTTAAAAATCACCCAATGAGTCATTTAAACTAGGCACAAATTTTTTGAGGATTTTTAATAGAAAAGCCACAGGAGCCCCTGCAAAGGCAGCTGTCCCAACTGGCAGAATGGCCTGGGTAAGCCTAATATAATGGACTCCCCAGGGCCACAGCATGGCTCCATCTGCTTGGTGATCCACACTATCCACCAGAGCCTGCACTGACTCAGTGCTGGATACCACCCAGGACTGCAGCAATGCAAGTATTTCAACCATTTCAAAGCTAGAGATGAAAGCTCTTCATTCATTCCTTTTCCTCTTCAGAATGCCACCTGTTAGCTGCATTTCCATCTCGGCCCCACGTCTGACCAGTGGCTATTCAAAGCTGGGACTGCAAATTGTTTGGTGCAGAGAGGGCCAATTTGTTCCCTGCTGGGCACTGGGCTTGGGCAGTCAGTCCAGCTGTCATTCATCAAGGCAGCTGTGACTACTCTTATAGAGAAAATAGGTCCATAATGTGTTTTAATTACCTTAAAACTGAATAGTTCTCATTTGGCTTTATACGTTTATAAGACCATAGATTTGGAGCTCAAATGTTACCAGACCCAAATGTTTTATTTGAAAGATGAGGAAATGGAGGTCAAAGTAGATTCTGTTATTTGTCTAAGTTCATGCAGGTTATAAGCATCAGAAGATGAATTTGAGTCTAGGTCCTATGACTTCTCATTCAATATTCTTTCCATTATGTCACATTATCTGTTTTCATTCTTTAAGGATTTTTTGAAGGACAAAATGCCATATAGAGAACATATGAACCAATTAAGGAAGCCTTTAATTAAATTCATAACTGTCTAAAATCTACATTTTTAAGTTAAAAAATTACCTCTGTCCTTCAATGTCTGTTCAGATAAATAAACATCCAATTATACTTCCTTCCCCCTCCATTTGCTCTAACATATTTTATTTATGTATTATTTTTCCCATTATCTCATTATTTCATTCTTAATCTTCAAATAAGATGAGACTAGCAAATATACAAAATACTCTGCCGAGTAAGTTTACCAACCACAAAAGACAAATGCATCCTTTCTCAAAACAACCAATCCTAAGGAGCTCATCTAAACAAAACTTCCAGATGTTGCAAAATCCACATATCAGATGAATTTTTGTTTAGTTTTGTACTTTTTCAAGAATGGTCAGGGATTTTGCCTAGTCAAGCACTTGCATTTTGCAGATATGTAAACTGACTCAAAAAAGGGGGACAAGGATTGCTCTAAGACATACAGCTCATAAGCAGCTAAAGCTCAGTCAGAATCCCAGTATAAGCCAAACACAAAGTCCAGTCAAGTTTAATATGAATTATGGAGATAGGGAAAGGGCCAATATTTACCTGAACTCAGAAATGAATGCCTCATCATAGGAAAGAAACAAAAACAAATGTGTTTTTACATCCCTTTTCATCTCCATTTCCTGATTTCTCTGTCCTTATTCTATCCTGGATAAAATCCCATCTTCTACAAGAAATCCTTCTTTTTATCCTTCTTAATTCTAATGCCTTCCTTATGTTGCTTGTGTGTATGTATGTATGTGTGTAATATTTGTTTGTAGTCATTTTCATGGTTTCTTTTTACTTAGACTGGGAGCAGCTT
This sequence comes from Antechinus flavipes, assembly GCF_016432865.1. Lineage (NCBI taxonomy): Eukaryota > Metazoa > Chordata > Mammalia > Dasyuromorphia > Dasyuridae > Antechinus > Antechinus flavipes. The sequence continues at coordinate 216,373,408 of NC_067399.1, read as the reverse complement.
GAGAGCAAGAACTGCCAGATGCTTAATAAATACTTGTTAGTTTACACAAAAATGAGAAATCTATACTCCCTGAAGCATGTATGTCCCCGAAACAGATAGATTGCATCAATTATTGGGGAGAGAAGGTGAGACTTTCCAGGAAAATAAGAAAGAAATCTGTGTTCCACTGAGTGTTTAGGTCAAAGAAAAGAGTATGTAATCAAGGAGAGGTTAGAGACAAGAGAAATGAAGGGTTTCAGGCTGGGAATGAGAGATGGTTTAGATCAGTAAGAGTTATATTAAAGCAATGTCAATAAGATTTTCTGTACTAGAAACCAGACTCTCCCAAATCCCAATCTTGTTCCAGAATTACAAATCTTGAAAGAGTTTCTTTTAAAATGATTTTTGAGAAAGAAAAGGAGGTAGGGAATATGATTTTTACTTTTTCAAGACCATGTACTAATTTGTCCCCAAAATACCAAACTGGGTATCCTGTTTGATGAGTATTGATATTACTCGTCTTACATATAAAGCAACAGAGAAAGGGGCAGGGAATCCTCTATGTACAAAATTACATTACCAGCTTTGTGGTGGCAAAGAACTGGAAAATAAGGGGTTCCAATCAATCAGGGAACAGCTGAAAAATTGTGGTACCTATAATGGAATAGTTTTATGGCATAAGAAATAAAGAGGAAAATTACAGAAAAACCTAGGAAGATATGGGAGAATTGATGCAGAAAAAGGCAAGCTGAATCAGAAGAATAATTTACACCATGATGACATTATAAAAAATAATCAGTTTTGAAAGATTTAAGAACTCTGGTGGGTACAAGGAATACTAGGACCAATGATAAGAAGTGCTACCTACCTCTTGATAGAGAGGTGATAGACTAAATAGGCAGAATAAGACCTTTTTTATAATGTAGTCAATTTGGGGATTTGTTTTGCTTAGCAGGGTATATTTATTATTTTGGGGGCTGGAAGGGAATAAATTTGAGAAAATAAATGTTTATTTATGAGGGCAGGGTAAGGAATACAAGGTCATATGATTCTCCCTGTTATTTCATTTTTTCTTTCTGATTAACTGATTTAATCTTCCATTTTTGTTATTTGCTTTTGCCAAATAGCATGTTCAGTTAAAATCAGAAATGGGCAAGTTTGTAGTCTTTGGATTTTTCATTTCTCTTTTTTAACTAAGTGGGTTCAAGAGACCCAGAGAAATAAGTTATTATATAAAAGTCATCATATTTGAACTCAAATCTATAACATCTCAAAATGGCTGGGTACCCATGCCGCACATGGGTGTGTATATATAGGTATATATATACTTTTCAGATCAAGACTGATCCACTGAAGATGTGATCAACTAATAGCTAAAAACATACCTTCCTCCAAAGATCTGTATGCATCTGTCTACCTTATCTTTTTGCCTACCTGGAGGAAAAGAGACCAAGATAGGTTACATTCTCATTAGGTATTATGCATCAGTAGAAAAATATAATCTTTGCTTATAAGGAAATAGTTCCTTTTTATTTCATTTAGCACACTAAAGGAGGTTTTACTCTTTGTATAATTGTGAAGTCAAAGTTGAGTTATATTTATTTAGTTACAAGCTGATATAAGGATGATGCAGGAAAGCAAATATGTATGTACCTATATCAGTCAAATCACTTCAAAGATTATTGTGGTAGACAAGTAAGGCCATAAATTGGCTGAGATAACTTCAATTTTATCTTTGTGTCCCTTTACCAAAAACAGTACCAGATAGATGACTGCCCTCTCTCCATGCATTCTTCTATTCATCTGTCTCAATTCTAGACCTAACTACATTCATTTCCCACTTCAAGAACCTTTAATCATTCTCTTTTGACCAGCAACAGATAGAAATTCATTTGTTATTTAAAGTCCTCCACAATATGACTTTATTCCTTCTTCCAAACTTTGATTGTTTTTTTCTGCATTTTACTCAGTCTAAACTCCAACTGGTGTACTTATTATCCTTTATACAAAATAACCCTTCTCTGTATCTTTACATAATTTATTTCCAATAACAAGGATGCTCTCTTTTCTCAATTTGACTTTGAGAATCTCTAATCTCTTTTAAAGTTCAGTTCAATACATTGTACACAGTAACAGCAAAAATGTGCAATGATCAACTATGAAAGACTTTGTTTCTCTCAGTAGTTCAGTGATCCAAAGCAATCCCAATAAACTTTGGACAGAAAACACCATCTGCATCCAGAAAAAGTACTATGGAGATTGAATGCAAATCAACACATGCTATGTTCACTTCTTTTTTCTGTTTTTCTCTTCTCTGTCATGGTTTTCCCCTGATTTTTTTCTCCCAATATGATTCATAAAGCAATGTGTATTTAAAGTAAAACAAAAGAAAAAAAAAGAAAAAATAATAAAGTTTAATTCAAGCTGGACCTGTTACAGGAGATCTTTTCTTATCCCTTCAGTGAGTAGCACTCTCAGTCTCATCAAATTCATTTATATTTACATTGTATTTATTAAAATTATGTACTTGTTGGTGCATATGTTATCTGACATGCTGTAAGATCTAATAAATTTGTGCTGAATAAATAGTTACCTCACTAATCTAGGTCAACATATTGCAAAAATGACCTCATTGACCATATCATAGTCATTTTAATCATCAAACTGACTTATCCCTGCTGTGATCCCCTCACTTAATCCACACATATCTGGAAAAATGTTGAGCCAGCAGCCACACATATAGATCTGGTTTGAATTCTAAAACAGCCTAGCTTTAATTCATAGCTCAAGAAAAATTGATTGAGCACTTACCACATGCCTGATCCTGTGCTAGCCCTGCTGGGGATGACAAAGGAAAGATGCTTTTTGAAGGTGCCTTCCTTCAAAACCCACACATGGGAAACAATGAGATAACAGGCTGGGGTGAAGTTGTTCAACTCAGTGACACTTTCTAAGATCAGTGTGGAATCCCATGTGGATGCTGTGCTATTTCTTTTTTCCTTCTCTATAGTGAGTTAGAAATGCCATTTTGAACGTCCATTCTCCAATGTATAGGAAGAACATTCAAAGTGGGAAGAAGGGGGGCTCAGCCAAACATATTCTCACTGGTTTTGATAGAAAGAGCTTGTGAGAAAAACAGAATCTTTAATAAGGATTCTCAGAAGTGACTTGTCTGCCAAATATTATAAAAGAGAATAAAATAGTTTTAAAAGGTCTCATTTATTTAAAGTTGTTGCTTTCAATCACTTAGACCTAAAAACTCAAATTCTCTCAAGATGTGATTACATATTTAGAAAGTGAAGTTTATAAAATTGTGAAATTATTAATTGTCCAAATTTTTAAATATTCCACCTATCTGGGGAGAAAAGAGAACATTTGGGGAACTTCTATCTTTTTTTGGTTATTCAGGCTCCCATTCTGGAACTCCCACTGTTGCCTATGATGGGAGTAAAATGATGGATTAATTAGAGTTCATGAATCATCATGTTGCCCCTTCCCTAAAACTTCTGAAAATGTTCCAAATAAGAAGGTACTACAAAAACTTTACACCACAAATATCTGAGAGAACAAACTTGTTTTTTTATAATCTAAAGATATTTTACTTATTCTTGGCCTCATTTCAGTAAAAATGTATCCTTTGTTTCAAGTATCTCTATTTTACTAAATATTACTAAGGAAAATGTAAATTTCTCTCTCTGTATCTCTGCCTCTGTCTCTCTATCTCTGCCCCTCTTTCTCTTCTCTCCCACCTCCTTCTTTCTGTGTGTATGTCTCTCTCTCTGTCTCTCTGTTTCTCTCTCTGTCTGTCTGTCTTTCTCTCTCTCTCTCTTTCTGCCTCTCTGTTTCTTTCTTCTGTCTTTGGCTCTATCTCTCTATCTATCTGCCTCTCCCTCTCTCTGTCTGTCTCATTCTGCCTCTCTCTGTTTTTTTCTCTGTCTCTGCCTCATTCTCTTCCCAAATATTTATTTGTATATGTATACATACAAATATATGCATATACATATATATGTATATATATTTTGTTCTTCTCATGAAAAAAATTCATAAAATACCTGGTTTGCAACTGACTTTGTAATTATGTATTTGACAAATAGATATAACATCAGCTGAAACAAAAGAAAAATCAGAAAGTTCAGAGTTTCCTCGGATCATAGATATATAGCTGGAAGGGATTTCAGAGAATGTCTACTCAGATGGCTTCATTTGTAGAATAAGAAAGCAATGCCCAAAGTGGCTAAATGATTCATCCCAAGGTCCCATAGGTACTAACTCTCAATTGGGATTTGAGATTTTCTGATGCTCAAGCTAATGTTCTTTCCACAATATCACAATTATACAATAACACATTCAAGGTGAGCTATCTCAAATGACACGCCAACTCAAATAAAAAAATTTCTTCTTATTCTGATCTTGTAGCATTGGAGCTTTCCTCAATTTTTGGTTCATGGATCTTTTTCTTTAAAAAGTACATATGACTAAAATAAAACAGATTCAAGTTTGATTCTGGTGAATAATAGAGTAGATAGAACACTGGCCTTAGAGTCAGAAAAACCTGAATTAAAATTTTGCACCAAACATGTACTATGAACAATACTGTACAATTTATTTAATCTCTCTGTGCCTTAGTTTCTTCATACAAAAATGAAAGGTTAAACTCAATAGTTTCCAAGAACTCATCCAGTTCTACATCAACAATTACACAATCTTACAACTCAATTTTCCTATGTGAAGTATGGAAATTGCATGTTTTCTAACATCCTAGCAAGAATCTGTCTGGAAATCCTATCTTATTTCATTGTTTGAAACAAAAAATGACCACATCTCTTCCCTTCTTTGAAGGAACATGAAACTAGGGAAAGATATAAGGTGCAAATGAAAAGAAATCAGAGCATTTCTCCAATTGGTCTGGCTGAGTCTAAAAGGGAGTTAAGTGTGTATCACCAGAGTACTAGTTCTGAGACTGTCTCATGTACCACAGAAATAAAGATTTTCAGAGTCAATTTATCCTTACAGGAAGTGCTACTGGCGAAAGAAGCGAGGAGTCAGGAAGTAAGGTAGGGGGGGAAAGGGTGGAAGGGCAGTCAATTTAAAAATATTGACAAAAAGTTTGCTATATTGAGTAATTGAGTGAAGGTGATATATCCCTTCCCTGAAGGGGTTTACTATTTAATTTCCTTCCTTTCTTTTTCTTCCAGACCATTGTTTTCATTGGTTTAGAAGAACTTTCAATGTTGAAACCATTAACATAGAGTACATCTTCTCCCACCCCCCCCAATTTTGATGCAAATCACACAGCTCATCCTTTAATGTACAGTTTTGGAGTTGCTTAAGAGAACTATGAAATTTAAAAACTTGTCCAAGGTCACATAGACAGCAGGTATAAGAAACAATTCTTGAATCTTCTTGATTGATCTCCTGTGTTGGCTCTCTGTCTCTTGCAGAACTCACTCTCCTTTCATTCTCTTCTTAGAGCCAATATAAAGAAAGAATTTTTTTTAATTAAATAGAGAAATAACATTAACAGTTCCTGAGATTGAAATGCAAAAAATAACCTAGAGAAGCTAGATGGCACAGTTGATAGAGCACCAGTGCTAGAGTTAGGGAAACCTGAGTTCAAATCGAGCCTCAGAAACTTAATACTTCTCATCTGGGTGATGCTGAAAAAGTCAATAAATCCTAATTGACTCTCAAAAAAAGATAGGCTCATTTATAAAATAAGCAATAATTCTATAAATGATTTTACAAATATATTATAATACCTTTTAAGCCATCAATTAGATCAAACCTCAATGATCTGAAGAATTCTCTGAGGACAAGGAACTTTTTTCATTCTTTTTTATTTCATAGAATTCCAAGTATTTCTATACTGCCAGTTTCTACTAGCAATGTAAAGGCTCTATATAATTTTTGCTACATAAATGGATAGACTGTGTGTTAGCATTATAGAGATATTGTGGCCAGGAGGGAATTTACTTTTTGATGAGATAGCTTCTTTTCAGAAGCACATATTCATTACAAACATTCTAGTACTCAAGATGAAAGTCACAGTACTCACAATTTGGCTTTTTTCTTATAGATTTTCCAAAATATCTACCTCTTCTTTCTTACTTCCTTCTGAATATAATGCCTCACAAAGAAATAACACTTTTATTTTCCCCAGAAGCAGATCTATTGACATATCAGATACAGTTTTGCCCATTTTATTAATTCATAACTTAATTTTGCTATATTCACAACTTACCTTGCCTACATCCCTGGGAAAAGGCTGTCTTTGATTTTCGGGAATTAAAATGGGTGATACCACAATGGATCGTTTCTGTCTTGGGACTGCAGAAGTCCTAGCAAATGTAAAGATTTCCTGAAAAAGAGAGAAAGAAACCAAATCTATTTACTAAAAATCCAGAAAAGAGCTGTCATGGTTTAGAATGTCTTTTTGCCTGAAAACTCACAGTTGGTTGGATATTGTTAATATATTCCATCAAAAATCATTAGCAGAAAGTACCTCATTAGAATCATACTAAATCTGACATTGTGACTCATAGTGATGGCCATTAAGCTATTTCATTTACCCCTCTGAATCATTTTATTCAACCTGTCAGTCTTGATTTACGCATCATCTAATGCAGGCACATTACTATACTTAACATGTCAAGTGGGTGAATTTCTGAGTACTGAAAAATCATAATTAATCCTCTGCATAAAAACATGGGTCCTCCATTCCAGGTTAGCCACCTGTTAGTCATGGACCAGGTCCTTAAAGACCAGAGCTTGGGGAAAAGAATATTTAACCAAAGTACTAAGTATATTTTAGAATTAAAACTCTCATCCCTTAACCCTCAATAAGCAATGTTTCAGTAAGGTGGAGATGTAACTGAAGTTATTTGTAGATTCTTACGGGATTCTTTCCTCACTTTTCACATCTTGGTATTCTGAAAACAGTTTCTAGAATATCATTACAATTAGCTGGCTAATAATGCTAGGGTAATGATGTTGGAATGTCCAATGGTTTCCAAGTTTACCTTAGGACCTGAAACAAAGCTCTTCCCTTCAGACTCCACTCAGAAAATCTCTTAATTTTGTGTCATTTCTTCATTTCTCTAATTTTAGAAAACATGAATATTGAGATTTCAATATAACTTCAAGTACCAAATGCACCACACATGGCTTTTTAATGTTTTTTTTTCCCTTTGCATTAGAACTGCCAAGTAATAATATCCAATGGCAAAAATAACATAAACATGACTATGAATTTTATGTCTTAAAGAGAGTGCAAAAATCATCCAGGGTATCCAGATTCATGTCCCATCTCTGCTATTTACCATCATTTCGTTCTTCTGCAAGTCAATCAACCTTCTTGGGCTTTCACTTCCTCATCTGCAAAGTAAGAGTACTGAGCTAGATGGCCCTGAGGTTCCCTTCAGTTCTGGAGCTTTGATGTTGTGAAATCGCAAATGAGAAATACAAACCTTATTCTCTGTTCTTAATTACACAGATAGAATAAATTAATCAATCAATTAAGAAACATTTATTAAGCTTCTACTATTTGCCAGGCACTGTGATCAGTTACAAATGCTTGGGCCAAGACACAAAAGATTGGGTTTCTAATTAGTCATTAAACTATCCCTACCTACGAAGAGTTAGGATCCTGGGGGAAGGAAGAGAACACTTAGCTTACATCTAAATACAGCTTTGCAGTTTATAAAGCATTTTTCTCACTTGCTCTAGAATGTAGGCAGAGTAGTTATTATTATTCACTTTTTATGGAAGATGAAAATGAAGTTTCGTGCAATGAAAGGTAATATTATACTATCCTGAATCTTTTGAAGTTCAGATCAGCTTTGCTTATGTAAATGACATATTTCAAAGAATTCAACTTGTCTAAGGGAGAGTGAAGGAAATGAGTTAAAGGAATAATTTCTTCTTCTATAAATCAAGAACCTGAACTCTATCTTCTGCTCCTGTCCATTTACAATGGCTATCCTTCACATCTAGGATGGCTACTTCATGTGTCATCCACACAAGAAAGCCCAATGGGCTATAAAGTCCCTGAGAGCAGAGACTGCTTTCAAATTGTATTTATATCTCCATAAAAGTCAAGTTGTGAAAAAAAATAAATCTTCCACCCTAATGAAAATTAAAATCCTCAAGAAAAATTAAGTTAAAACAGAAAGAGACAGACAGAGAAAGAGACAGACACAGAGAGAATGAGAATGTTTCAATGGGTATTCTGACACAATAAGTTCCTTCAGTGAGTATGGATAGGGTTTTTTCATCATAATTCCTTTAGAGCAGTCATTGGTGATTGTATTACTAAGAAAAGTCATTTATAGCTGGTCATCCCAGAACATTGCTGTTACTATTACATTGCTATTGCAACACATTTCACTTTGCTTAAGTTCAGGGAGAATTTTCCAGATTTTATTTTCCTTTTTGAGAGCATCCTGCTCATCATTCCCAAACAACAATAATATTCCATCACAAACACATATCACAGTTTATTGAGCCATTCCATAATTGATAGATGTCCCTTCAATTTACAATTATTTTTGCCCCGAGAACTGTTATCAATATTTTTGGAACATATTGGTCATTTTCAATTTTAAAAAAATCTTCTTTTGGTATTCATGCCTAGAAGTGGTGGTATTAGGTCGAAGGATATACATGAATTTATAGTCCTTTGGACAGGCATCATATTTTGATCATTTATCAATTGGGATATGGCTCTTATTTTTTTATAAATTTGACCCAGTTCCCTCTATGTTTGTGAAATGAGGACTTACCATACAAACTTGCTTCAAAATTATTTTTTCACTTACAATTGTTAACTCTTTCTCCCCTTTTATTCTCTCTTCTTTCATTCAGTCCTTTCTCAAAGGTGTTTTGATTCTAACCCCTCCCTCCCTCAACATGTCTTTTCTTTTATCACCCTCCCCCACCTCCCACATGTTATTCCCCTAATATTTGCCTGCAGAGCAAAATAGATTCCTGTATCCCTATTGAATATGCATGTTATTTTCCTCTTTGAGTTAATTATGATGACAATAAGTTTCACTGACTCCCCCTTTCTTCCCTCTCTCCCCCCTTCCCAATGCAAAAACCTTTTTCTTGCCTTTTTAATGGCAAATAATATGCAGCACTCCACTTATCCCTTTCTCTCAGCACATTCCTCTCTCACTCCTTAATTTTATCATTTTAAAAAAGATAGTATTCCTTCATATTTAACTCACACTTGTGCCCTCTGTCTATATATACTCCTTTAACTTCCATAATACTTAAAAATTTCTAATGAATTACAAGTATCATCCTCCCATATAAGAATATAAACAGAAAAAACCTTATTAAGTTCCTTATGATATTATTTTCTTAATTACCTCCTTATGCTTCTCCAGGATCCTATATTTGAAAATCAAGTTTTCCATGTAGTTCTGATCTTTTCATAATGAATGCTTGAAAATTCTGTATTTAATTGAATGACCATCTTTTCTTCAGAAGAATTATACTCAGTTTTGCTGTGTAGGTGATTCTTGGTTGCAATACTACCTGCATTGCTTTTGGGAATATCATATTCTAAGCCTTCTGAGCCTTTCATGTCAGAGTTGCTAAATCATGTGTTATCCTAACTGTGGCTCCACTATATTTAGTTTTTTTTTCTGAATATTTGCAATTTTTTTTCCTTGATCTTGGAGTTCCAGAATTTGGCTATAATATACTTTGGAATTTTCATTTTGATATTTCTTTCAGATGATCTGTGGATTCTTTAATTTCTGTTTTACTCTCTGGTTCTAGAATATCAGAGCAGTTTTCCCTAATAATTTTTTGAAAGATGATATCCAGGTTCTTTTTATATCATGACTTACATATAAATCGATCATTTTAAATTATTATTATCTCTCACAGATCTATTTTCCAGGTAAGTTGTTTCTCCAATGAAATATTTTACTTATTTTCTTTTTTTTTGTTTTGCTTTATTGAATTTTAATTTCTTATGAAGTCATTAGCTTCCATTTGCTCAATTCTATTTTTTAGAGAATTACTTTCCTCAGTGAGCTTTTGTAACTCTTTTTCCAATTGACCAGTTTTGCATTCTTTTCCTTATTAAATTTTTGTATTTCCTTTTGCACCATTCTCAATGCTTTCCCTAATTTCTTTTCTATCTCTCTTACTTGATTTCCAAAGTCCCGTTTGAGCTCCCACAGCCTGAGTCCAATTCCTATTTTTCTTGCACACTTTGGTTGTAGGAACTTTGATTTTGTTATCTTCTGCATGCGTGTTTTTATCTTCCTTGTTGCCATAACTTTCAATGGTCAGAAACTTTTTTTTAATTTGTTTTCTGCTCATTTTCCTAGCTTATTACTTTGCTTTTCACTCTGTTAAAGTAGAGTTCATTTTTCAGGGTGGAAAAAGTGGTCTGGGCCAGGGCCAGGTCAGGGCTGCCCTAGAACTGTGTGTTGGGCTCCCACTTTGATTCCATAGATTTTTTTCTGTTGGGAGGTCAACAGAACCTTTTTGACCTTCCAAGTCCTCTTTGGTGTCTTTGGGCTGAAAGGTCTGGAAGTCACCAGTACTACTGCTGATGTTTCAAAGGGCAGGCTGTGCCAGCACTTCACTGCAAGCTGTTCCCCACCCTGGTGTCACAGACCTTTTCTGCTGATCTTCTAAATTGTCTTCAGCTGGAAAATGTTCTACTGAGTCTTTTGGGGGTATTCTGACACTCTGAAATTTGTTTAGAGTCATTATTTAAAGGAATTTGTAGCAGTTTGGGAGAGAAATTGAGCAAGTGCCTACCTTTATTCCACCATCTTGGCTTTGCCCCCATTATTAAATTATTTTTATGTTTTTTTGGGGGGAATGATTGATATTTAAGATTTCATCGTTCATTCAGACTTTAAGTATAAAATTCTTTTACTCTCTTAGCCATGCCATGAGTGACATTTTCAACATCAAATGGAATTTTTTTTTAAATCCCCAATTTGCAATTTCCATTCAAAAACTATATTAATAATCAACTAGGATTTATTAAGTGATTAGTATGTGTCAGGAATTTCTTGTATAATCCCTTATATCATATCTCAGAAAAACAGTAATCCATTGAAGAGCTCCAATGACTGGGGAACTCACTCTATCTAGAAGTATCACAGTCTAGTTTCGATCTGCCTGAAATTGTTAGAAAGTTTGTTTTGTTTTATATTGTTTTTTCTTCTGCATGGAACTAAAATCAGAGTCTCTATACCTTCCACTTATTGTGCAATCTGGTAATGAACTAGGCTCAGTATCCTCTGCAGCAAACTCCTTCAAATAAGTCTTCTAGATGACTATTTAGCTCAGAATATCTTTCCATACACTATTTGGCAATCTTATACTTGACTGCTGATTTCAAATACATGAATAGGACTTTATATTTCTCAATCCAATTTCATCAGGATTTTATCCATTGTCTTGGTTTGCAAAGATCTTGAATACTAACTGATATTGAATTATGAATTATGGGTCATTAAAAATTTTAACTGTTTCTTCCCACTCTGTGTCATTTGCATTTTTATAAATATGTTAGCCATGTCTTCATCCATAGAGAATAAAAAGCATAGGAACAAAGAGAGATCCCTGGGACATGTGCAAAGTACCTCCTTCCAAATGGACAGTAATCCATTAATTATTACTCTGTGGGTGAAGGCATTCAACCAGTTACTAATCCAATAAAAATTGTGGCACTTGGCAGTTTACAATTTCCTTAATTATCTGATTTCAGTTTTATGACTACCCTGTGAGTTGCGTAGCATAAGTATTATTATCTCCATTATATTATATTTAATGAGAAAACTGAGGCGCAGATAAGTGTGTTGTCCTAAGTGAAAAAGTAGTTCTGTGACACTTAGAAGACTCAGAGAGGAAAGGGACTTAAGAGATTGAGTTGATTAATTGATCTCTGAATAGGACATATCTATAAAATCCCCCCCAAAATGCAATAAGTAATCATTGGTCCCATGTTTGAGAACCACTGGATGATAAGAAATTTGCTGCCCCAAGACAACCAATATCATTTGTAAGTAATACTAATTGTTAGGAAGCTTTATTTATTTATTTTTTTAGGGGGGGGGTGTTTTTATTTTATTTTTTTATTTTAAGATAAAAGCCAAAACTTTGCTTTTTCCTGTTTCTCCTTTTTAAAAATATATTACTCAATCAAAAGAATATTATGCATGTATAGGACTGCTTGCCATCTGGGAGAGGGGGTGGAGGGAGGGAGGGGAAAAGTCGGAACAGAAGTGAGTGCAAGGGATAATGTTGTAAAAAATTACCCAGGCATGGGTTCTGTCAATAAAAATTCATAATTAAGAAAAAAAATTTTTAAAGACATTTATGATTTAAAAAAAAAAGAATGTTATAGACAATGTTTTATAAATCTCTTAAGTGCTATATAAAGGAGAGTTATTATTGTTTCCTATAGCAGGGTCCTTAAACTACTGTTTCTTTAGTCATCAGCAGACTGGTTACTTTCGCAGGTCATGACTGTTCTCAGGTCCCATTTCACTCTCCTTGTTTCATCTTTAAATGCATTTTAATCCTAACTTCGACATGCTTTATCTTATAAGTGCATTTCCAATCTGTATCTCTACGTCAGAATGGTTTATAACTCTGACTCATTACACTTAGAACGAATTTCTTTTCTTCTCAATATAACTGAAATTAAGAATTATAAAGTATTTTATAAGCTATCTAGTTCAACCCCGTACTTGACGAAGAATGTCCTATGCATCACACTCAAGTGGTCATTCAGATTTTGTTTGAAGAGTTCCAGTGATGGAGAGTCTACTGCTTCCATAGAAAGATTCCACTTTTTCATCTTTTTAGCAAGTTTTTTTTTATATATATCAAACTTAACAGTCCTCTTTTCAATTTTCATTTAGTGCATCTAGTTCTTTTCTCTGCAGCTGAGCAAGATAAATTTAAACTCTCTTCATATTAAATATGAGGATGTTAGCCTCCTGACTATATGTAGCTTTCGATTACTCCAACAGTGTGCCTAACAATGTATCTTTGCTTGGGTTTAAAGAGGAAATTTTATTTTGTTCCATATAGAGGTCTCTCTCATTTTCATTTGGCATATTTCTTTGAGTCCATTTCTCATTCAGCTGTGAACCCTATTATGGGTATATATATTCTTTAACATCCTTGCCAGTGTTTGCAACAGGATTCTGGTGACCTTAAATTACTAAATCCCTCTTGCCTCTATTCAAGATACCATTGTCAATTTTTGTTGCTGTTGTTTTTTATAGGGAGGAATCTGTATTGATGTGGAAAGAATGCTGGATTTGGAGACAGAGATCTAGGGTTGAAATAGACTCATATAAAGAATATGTTGGATTTGCCATTGGTCCTCTCCTTTATCCCAGGAAAACTGAACACTGCAGCAAAACTACTGGATATACTAGTACCTTGGTAGGAATAAGGAAACTGAGCGATGAATTAATGTACAAGATCTCATAGCTAATGCCAGAACTAGAACTTGAGCTCAGATCTACTGAGTCTGATTTAGAGATTGCTTTCTAAAAGGTCACATCTGAACACCTATATGCTCAAGAACTAATTGGAGTCCATTTAATATTTCCAATGTGTCCATGAATAAAGATGTTCAAAGATCATGGGTAAAAATTTTTGCAGTTATGATATTATCATTAAAAAGATATGCAGACATGTTTAACCTATATAAGATTGCTTGCTATCTTGGGGAGGGAAGAGAGAAGGAAAGAGAGAGAGAGAGAAAAAAATTGGAACAAAAGGTTTTACAAAGGTGAATATTGAAAACTATCTTTGCATGTATTTGGAAAAATAAAACACTATTAAAAAAGAATTACATGGAAGAAAAAAATGAGTGAGGCCTTTTTTTGAGTCATTTTTTTTCTGCTTGAGTAATAAGCTCTTTGGAAGAGCAAAAATGTAACAATTTAAAAATTTGCAAAAGAACCAGAATTAATCAGAAGTGAAAAAGTAAAACATTAAAGAAAAGACAAAGGTAATCCAAGAGAAGGAAGAGTCTTGAAGTCATGAATTTGTCTTTGTGAACCCAACACCTAGTACAGAGACTGATATATAAAAGATGATTAATAAATTCTGCCTAATTGAATGATTGAAGGAAAGGAGTAACATTTTCAAAAATAATCGGCATACAATAACTGTGAATTGTAGCAAGATTATAAACATGGAAAGGCTTTTTTTGTGTGTAAATTACCTCATGTTAATTTGTGAGGATAAAATAAAATGTATGTGGAAGCACTGTGAAACAAGTTAAAGTGGTATAAAAATATAAGCTATTTTTGAGTGTTTTGTAGACCACAAAATATAAAAAAAATTATTCCTGTATTATGAACAAATGAATAAAACCAATTTTACAAAATATCCAGAATCATAGAATGTCAGAGCTAAAAGAGATCTTAGACATCATCATTGCACAACACATAAACTGAGACCAGAGAAAGTTTTTCCCAATCCTTCTTATTTCTAGAATCTAAGATTATGTCCTATTTTTAACCTTATTTTTATACAGCTTCTTTGTGCATAGGCGTATGCCTTGGTTCCCCCCATTAGATTCAGAACTTCTCAAGGCCTGGAGATGTCTTTTGATTTCCTTTGGATCCCCAGAGATTAGCACTGTGCTTGGCATATAACAGGCACTTAAATGTTTATTTATTGACATGTGAAAGAAAAAGATCCCCTATGATCAGAAAAGCTGAGTTCAAATCATAGCATCAAGACTTATTTTCTCCTTAATTCATTTCACATACCTCCAGACTCAATTTCTTCATCTATAACATGAATATAATAACATTAAAACTATCTATATAATATGGTTTTGAGAATTTTTTATATATCTTAAAGATGTTAGAAAAAAGGAAGCTGTGATCATTTACACATAAGCCATACACACATGAGTTAATGTGAAAATGAGAATAAAACCTAAATATCTTAATTACTATGCCAGTTTTCTTTACACTTCATACATTTTCCTTAATTTTATTTTCTTTCTTTTCCTCATTTTCACAATAGCAAATGATGGATTCATTCAAAAAAAAAAAAGAAAGTAGTTCCAAAGTGCTTTTAAAATTTAAATCAGAATTTACATATATAGTAATTTAATAATTACAAATAGCTAACATTTTTATATGTCACATTAAACTTGCAAAGCACTTTACAAATATTATATCATTTAATCCTGGAAGTTAGGTGCAATTATTTGTTCCCTTTTACAGATGAGGTGAATGAAGATTTTTTTTTTTTTTTTGAACATGGAACTAACTAGTGGTAATTCAAACTCAGGTCACATGAGCTGTCAAACAATCTGGGACAGAAAATACTCACACTCAGTCAATAGTGCCCTCTAGCCTACATAATACATTTTTGTGCATAGGTGCATATATCACAGTCATAGGAATTAAAAAAAGAGGTAGCAATCATCTAATTCAAGTCCTAGTTTTTGTTAATTGTTATTATTTGGATTTGTTTTGTCTTGTTTTATTTGGGAGGGCGGGTAGAGAAGGGAAGTTTGAGAAAGATGAAGACTGAGTCCTGCAGAGGACAATCTTCCAAGCCATAATTGTTGGTTTTTTTTTTAATTTAATTTTTATTTAATAATTACTTTATATTGACACTCGTTTCTGTTCCGATTTTTTTTCCCTCCCTCCCTCCACCCCCTCCCCTAGATGGCAAGCAGTCCTTTATATGTTGGATATGTTGCAGTATATCCTAGATACAATATATGTTTGCAGAACCGAACAGTTCTCTTGTTGCATAGGGAGAATTGGATTCAGAAGGTATAAATAACCCGGGAAGAAAAACAAAAATGCAGATAGTTCACATTCGTTTCCCAGTGTTCTTTCTTTGAGTGTAGCTGCTTTTGTCCATCATTTATCAATTGAAACTCAGTTAGGTCTCTTTGTCAAAGAAATCCACTTCCATCAAAATATGTCCTCATACAATATCGTTGTCGAAGTGTATAATGATCTCCTGGTTCTGCTCATTTCACTTAGCATCAGTTCATGTAAGTCTCGCCAGTCCTCTCTGTATTCATCCTGCTGGTCATTTCTTACAGAACAATAATATTCCATAACATTCATATACCACAATTTACCCAGCCATTCTCCAATTGATGGGCATCCATTCATTTTCCAGTTTCTAGCCACTACAAACAGGGCTGCTACAAACATTTTGGCACATACAGGTCCCTTTCCCTTCTTTAGTATTTCTTTGGGATATAAGCCCAATAGAAACACTGCCGGATCAAAGGGTATGCACAATTTGATAATTTTTGGGGCATAATTCCAGATTGCTCTCCAGAATGGTTGGATTCGTTCACAACTGCACCAACAATGCATTTCCCGCATCCCCTCCAACATTCATCATTATTTTTTCCTGTCATCTTAGCCAATCTGACAGGTGTGTAGTGGTATCTCAGAGTTGTCTTAATTTGCATTTCTCTGATCAATAATGATTTGGAACACTCTTTCATATGAGTGGTAATAGTTTCAATTTCATCCTCTGAAAATTGTCTGTTCATATCCTTTGACCATTTATCAATTGGAGAATGGCTTGATTTCTTATAAATTTGAGTCAGTTCTCTATATATTTTGGAAATGAGGCCTTTATCAGAACCTTTAACTGTGAAAATGTTTTCCCAGTTTGTTGCTTCCCTTCTAATCTTGTTTGCATTAGTTTTATTTGTACAAAGGCTTTTTAATTTGATGTAATCAAAATTTTCTATTTTGTGATCAGTAATGGTCCCTAATTCATCTTTGGTCACAAATTTCTTTCTCCTCCACAAGTCTGAGAGATAAACTATTCTATGTTCCTCTAATTTATTTATAATCTCGTTCTTTATGCCTAGGTCATAGACCCATTTTGATCTTATCTTGGTATATGGTGTTAAGTGTGGGTCCATGCCTAATTTCTGCCATACTAATTTCCAATTATCCCAGCAGTTTTTATCAAATAATGAATTCTTTTCCCAGAAGTTAGGGGCTTTAGGTTTGTCAAACACTAGATTGCTATAGTTGACTATTCTGTCTTGTGAGCCTAGCCTTTTCCACTGATCCACTAATCTATTTCTTAGCCAATACCAAATGGTTTTGGTGACTGCTGCTTTATAATATAATTTTAGATCAGGTACAGCTAGGCCACCTTCATCTGATTTTTTTTTTCATTAATTCCCTTGAGATTCTCGACTTTTTATTGTTCCATATGAATTTTGTTGTTATTTTTTCTAGATCAATAAAATATTTTCTTGGAAGTCTGATTGGTATAGCACTAAATAAATAGATTAGTTTAGGGAGTATTGTCATCTTTATTATGTTCGCTCGGTCGATCCAAGAGCACTTAATATTTTTCCAATTATTTAAGTCTGACTTTATTTGTGTGGAGACTTTTTTTTATAATTTTGCTCATATAATTCCTGACTTTCCTTTGGTAGATAGATTCCCAAATATTTTATGGTATCTACAGTTATTCTGAATGGGATTTCTCTTTGTATCTCTTGCTGTTGGGTTTTGTTGGTGATGTATAAAAATGCTGAGGATTTATGGGGATTCATTTTGTAGCCAGCTACTTTGCTAAAATTATGAATTATTTCCAATAGCTTTTTAGTAGAATCTCTGGGGTTCTCTAGGTATACCATCATATCATCTGCAAAGAGTGATAGTTTGGTTTCCTCATTGCCTACTCTAATTCCTTTAATATCTTTCTCGACTCTTATTGCCGAGGCTAGTGTTTCTAATACGATATTAAATAATAATGGTGATAGTGGGCAACCTTGCTTCACTCCAGATCTTACTGGGAAAGGTTCCAGTTTTTCCCCATTGCATATGATGCTTACTGATGGTTTTAAATATATGCTCCTGACTATTTTAAGGAAAAGTCCATTTATTCCTATGCTCTCAAGTGTTTTTATTAGGAATGGATGTTGGATTTTATCAAATGCTTTTTCTGCATCTATTGAGATGATCATATGGTTTTTGTCTGTTTGGTTATTGATATAGTCAATTATGCTAATAGTTTTCCTAATATTGAACCAGCCCTGCATTCCTGGTATAAATCCTACTTGGTCATAGTTTATTATCCTGGTGACGATTTTCTGTAATCTTTTTGCTAATATTTTATTTAAGATTTTAGCATCAATATTCATTAGGGAGATTGGTCTATAATTTTCTTTCTCTGTTTTCAGCCTACCTGGTTTAGGTATTAGTACCATGTCTGTGTCATAAAAGGAGTTTGGTAGGACTCCTTCAATCCCTATTTTTTCAAATAGTTTATATAACATTGGAGTTAATTGTTCTTTAAATGTTTGGTAGAATTCACATGTAAATCCATCTGGTCCTGGGGATTTTTTCTTAGGGAGTTGATTGATAGTTTGTTCTATTTCTTTTTCTGAGATGGGACTGTTTAGGATATTTACTTCTTCCTCTGTTAGTTTGGGCAAGCTATATTTTTGGAGGTATTTTTCTATTTCATTTAAGTTGTCGAATTTATTGGCATAAAGTTGGGCAAAGTAACTCCTAATTATTGCTCTAATTTCCTCTTCGTTAGTGGTGAGTTCTCCCTTTTCATTTTTAAGACTAACAATTTGGATTTTCCTCTTTCCTTTTTTTAATCAGATTTACTAAGGGTTTGTCTATTTTGTTGGTTTTTTCATAGAACCAACTCTTAGTTTTATTAATCAATTCAATAGTTTTTTTACTTTCAATTTTATTGATCTCACCTTTTATTTTTAGAATTTCAAGTTTAGTGTTTGACTGGGGGTTTTTAATTTGTTCCTTTTCTAGCATTTTTAGTTGCAAACCCAATTCATTGACCTTCTCTTTCTCTATTTTATACAAATAGGCCTCTATAGATATGAAATTTCCCCTTATTACCGCTTTGGCTACATCCCATACATTTTGGTATGATGTCTCATTATTATCGTTTTCTTGGGTGAAGTTATTAATTATGTCTATGATTTGCTGTTTTACCCAATCATTCTTTAGTATGAGATTATTTAGTTTCCAATTATTTTTTGGTCTACTTCCCCCTGGTTTTTTGTTGAATGTCATTTTCATTGCATCGTGGTCTGAAAAGGATGCATTTACTATTTCTGCCTTACTGCATTTGAGTTTGAGGTTTTTATGTCCTAATATATGGTCAATTTTTGTATAGGTTCCATGAACTGCTGAAAAGAAAGTGTATTCCTTTCTGTCTCCATTACATTTTCTCCAGAGATCTATCATATCTAACTTTTCTAGTATTCTATTTACCTCTTTGACTTCTTTCTTATTTATTTTGTGGTTTGATTTATCTAATTCTGAGAGTGCAAGTTTAAGATCTCCCACTATTATAGATTTACTGTCTATTTCTTCTTGCAGCTCTCTTAGTTTCTCTTTTAAGAATTTAGATGCCACCCCACTTGGTGCATATATGTTTAATATAGATAGTGCTTCATTATCCATGCTACCCTTTAGCAAGATATAGTGTCCTTCCTTATCTCTTTTAATTAGATCAATTTTTGCTTTAGCTTGATCTGAGATCAGGATGGCTACCCCTGCTTTTTTGACTTCACCTGAAGCATAGTAGATTTTGCTCCAACCTTTTACCTTTAACCTGCATGTATCTCCCCGCTTCAGGTGTGTTTCCTGTAAACAACATGTTGTAGGATTCTGGCTTTTAATCCATTCTGCTAACCGCTTCCTCTTTATGGGGGAGTTTACCCCGTTCACGTTTATGGTTAGAATGACCAATTCTGTATTACTTGCCATCTTGTTAACCCCGGTTTATGCTTTTCTCCCTTCTTTCCCCTTTGCCCCCCTTCCCAGTATTAAGCTTGTGAGCACCACTTGCTTCTCACAGCCCTCCCTTTTTAGTATCCCTCCCCCTGCCTTAGAGTTCCTCCCCCTATCTTACCCCTTTCCCTCCCAGTTCCCGTATTCCCTTCCGCTTAGCTTATTCCTTCCCTTTTCACTTTTCCCTTCTCACTTTTCAATGAGGTGGGAGAAGTTTCACCATAGATTGAATATGTCTTAAGATTTTTCACTTAAAGCCAATTCTGAAGCCAGTAAGATACCCACTATATTCATCCCCCTCCATTCTTTCTCTCAGATATAATAGGTTTCCTATGCCTCTTCATGAGATGTACTACCCCCACTTTACCATTTTTCTGATACAATGTCCTTTCCACATCAATTTCTAGAACAAGGTATACATGTATTCTTTATACATCTATATAGTCAAAATATAGTTCCCAAGATTAATCTTTACCTTTTTAGATTTCTCTTGAGTTCTATATTTGTAGATCAAACTTTTTGTTAAGTTCTGGTTTTTTCATCAGAAATAGATGAAATTCGCTTACTTCGTTGAATGTCCATCTTCTTCCCTCAAAAAGATGCTCATTCTCGCTGGGTAAGTTATTTTTGGTTGCATACCAAGTTCCTTAGCCTTTTGGAATATCATATTCCAGGCCCTTCAATCTTTTAATGTGGATGCTGCCAGATCCTGGGTGATCCTTATTGTGGCTCCTTGAGACTTGAATTGGGTTTTTCTAGCCGCTTGCAATATTTTTTCCTTCATCTGAGGGTTCTGGCATTTGGCCACTATATTCCTTGGTGTTTTGATTTTAGGATCCCTTTCAGTGGGTGATCGATGAATCCTTTCAATGTTTATTTTTTCCTCTGTTCCTATGACTTCTGGGCAGTTCTCTTTGATAATTTCCTGGAAAATAGTGTCCAGGCTCTTTTTTTCATCATGTTTTTCTGGAAGTCCAATGATTCTCAGATTGTCTCTCCTGGATCTGTTTTCCAGGTCTGTTGTCTTCCCCAGAAGGTATTTCACATTTTTCTCCATTGTTTGATTTTTTTGGATTTGCTTGACTGATTCTTCTTGTCTCCTCGAGTCATTCAATTCCACTTGTTCAATTCTGATTTTCAGTGAAGTATTTTCTTCACTCACTTTTTTAAAATCTTTTTCTAATTGTCCAATTGAGTTCTTTTGTTCTGTGGAATTTTTTTCCATTTCGCCAATTTTGTTTTTTAGAGAGCTGTTTTCTGTTTCCAGTTCACTAATCCTATTTTTCAAGGATTTTACTTCTTTATCCACTCTCTCTTTAACTGACTTCTCCAGGCTCTTTTGCCAAGCCTCCCTCTCCTTTTGCAAAGCCTCACTCTGCTTTTCCCATTTTTCTTCTAGCTCCCTTGTGAGAGCCTTTTTAATCACTTCTATGAGGTTCATCTGTGCTGAGGAACAGATGATCTCCTCCTTTGGGGATTCACCTGGAGACAGTCTGTTTTTACTCTCCTCAGGATTTAGAGTCTGCTCTCTATCTGTATAGAAGCTGTCAAGGGTTAAAGTCCTCTTCAGCTTCTTGCTCATTCTGTCTAATAATCAAAGACAAACTAGCAAAGAAAAACAGAAAAAACTGGAGTCTTTCTTTGGGGGAGGGGCTGGGTATGTTACCGAGCTTCCTCTCCAGACTGCGGGGTGCAGCAGTGAGGCACTAGCAGGACTGTGCTGCGCCTGCGCTCTGAGATCCCAAAGCGTGCTGAGTCACTGTGGGGGGGAAAGGGAGGGGGCGGCCAGCTCCCGAGAGACTCCAGCTGTTTGGGGTTGTATTCTTCAGCCCCGGTGTTTTTAGCTTCTCTGCTGGGCTGCTGACGTGCTGCCGGAGCAAAGTATCCAAACCTGTAGCGAAGCTCTCCCCGCAGAGACGGCTGCGATCACTCCCCACCCCCTCTCCAGTCTGCTCCCGTGCTCTCACCACCACTGCCTGCCGCCTGCGCCCGATCTAAAACCATCCCAGCCCTCCAGTAAAGACAGACCTTTCTTGGCAAATCTCAAGGATGGCTTCTCTTGGTAACTATTTGTGTTTTTTTTTTTTCAGTCAAGCATTAATTCAGAGGCTTGTAATGAAATGGATAGTGAGAGAAAGCGTGGAGCTTATGCAGCTGTGTGCCTCCTCTTCACCATCTTAACCGGAAGTCCCACCAAGCCACAATTGTTGAGGGAATCTTGGAATTTACTTCATCTTTGTTTCTTTGAATCCTTAGCTTCCCCCAAAAGCTCACTTCATGTGTTATTTGGAGGAAACTTTTTTGCTTCTCTTTAACCATTAATGCTCTTTCCCTCCTCCTCTACAAATGATCATGTTTATATTTATCTTTTTAAACATTGTAAAGTTAAATGTAAGTTCTTCAAGGGAAAACTACATATGTGTATGCATCTAAATGCATATATAAATAAATATCTACATATTCTTAAGATTTTTCAGATATATGTTTATATAGACACATGCATATACATATGTAAAGAGATAGATACATATAGAGATATTCCATAAATATGTCCTATTTTTTATTACGGAGTTTCTCTTTTTATATATTTGTATATAATATGCATATAATATATAACATGTATGCCCCCATATATATACATATATGTATATATATGCAGAATGTGTGGTATAAATATATTGATTTGAGTGGGAAAGAGTGAGCATGATAGCAAGAGCATGAGTGAGATTGTTTTGTCTTTAATGTTTGTTTAATCAAATGTGGAAATATAGTTATTCGTTATGATTTTCTACTCGACTCACATTCTACTCCTGGTAGATACTCTCTGTAGTCCAGAAATAGTGATTTCATGGAAAATCCAGATATTTGGGGGAGCCAGGAAAGCTATCAAAAAAAAAAAATCAGATGGGCCATGCAATAGGAAATTTTATTATTGATTAAATCAAATGGGTATAAACTACATATTTGGGGAGAAGCTTTTATTTTGCTTTTCATTAAGAGTTACATTTTACATAAATATCCTTTCTTATAGGGGCTTAATGGCTCCTGTGTTCATGTTCTCATATTTTAGACCTTTACTCATTCTCCAGCTCTGTTTCCCTCATCCTTAGAATTTAGAACTGTTAAAAAACAAGTTGCAGATTACTTACATGGTATTGTAATCCTAATGAACAACTTAGCTTGGAAAAAGGATATAGAAACAAAACTGGTGTGACGATGGAATTCTTTCCCTAGCTGCTATTACATGCACATCACACAGGGAAACCAGACGATTAGCTTGAAGCAGATTCATATTTAAACTAACTCTCCCATAAGAATAGAAATATAGAACTAGAAACATTCTTAGTGAGTATTAAGTACAACCTCCTCATTATAAGATGAGGAAACTGAGACTGGGAAAGTTTAAGTGAATTCCTTGCCCCAATTTCCACTGTTATTGTTTCTAAATGTAGAATTTGAATTTTTTCTTCCTAATTTTTAGCCCAAGACTTCAGCCATTCAATCACACAGCTGTCTTTCAGGAGGAGTTTAGCATGTCTTGATCCAAAAGCCTACTTCTTGCCCCTCTAATTTTATTAGATATTCCTGCTTCCCATCCATTCCACTACTCTGCCAACCTGAGAACATAGTTCACTTTATCCTAGCTCATTATGGAAAATACAAAGCAATTCTAGCTAAGAATTTTCTAGTTTAGGTTCAAATTGGCCTTACGACTATTTGCCTTAAGCACCATGAATCAGTCCCAGGAGCTAAGATTCCAATTCTTATAAATTTTTGAAATAACTTCTGCCTTCATATCCAGCCTGTGTATCTAATCTCTTGCCTCCTACCCAGTTCCTTTCTGAATTGTGCTTCAAGCCATGAGTTTTGGTATTGATACCCAGCTTAGTACTCAGTTTCTGGCCTTAGAGTAATAAATAATATTTATCATTTATCATTATCAATTTTACAGGAGGACTGGATCTTAGTATTCATCTAGTCCAATTTCATGAAGAAGCCCAAATCACAGAAAGAATTTGCTGTAGGCCATACAATAAATTGGTGGCAGAGCTAGGATTAGCTGATGAGGAAATGTGCAATTAATTTACACAGATAATACATACATATGGAAGTGAGAGAGAATGGAGCATGGGAGATAACCATGTGACTTTCCTATGTGAAGAAAAACAAGGACAGTGTGGCTGGGTTGAAGAATATGCAAAGGGATATTAAGTATAAGAGGGGATCTGGAAAGATAGCAAACAGACAAGAAGAAAGGCTTTAGAAGAAAAACAAATGATTTTTAATTGATTTTTGGAAGTAAATAGGAGTCACCAAAGTTTATTGATTGGGAATTGGGGGGAGGTGATATGGTTAGACTTTTGTTATACAAAAATCATTTTAGCAGCTAAGTGAAGGATGAAATGGGATGGGAAAAACAGTAGTAGCAGTAGTAAACAGCTTACATTTGTATAGTTCCTAATATGTGCCAAATAGCATATTAAACATTTTACCTATACCTGACTTGATATTCACAATAAACCTGGGAGATAAATACCATTATTATCTTCATTTTTACAGTTGAAGAAACTGAGGCAAAGTGATGTCAAATGACTTTCCTGGAGTTACATAGCTAGTAAGTGTCTGAGGATGGGTTTGAAATCAGGTATTTCTGATGGCAGAGCACTCGGTAGCACTGAGGATAGAACACTTAAACTGGAAATCCTTAGATTCAAATTTGACCTCAAAAACTTATTAGCTGAGCAAGTCACTTATTTTTGTTTGTCTCAGTTTCCTCATCTGAAAAATGACCTGGAAAAGGAAGTGGAAAAACCATTCCTGTTTCTTTTTGCCAAGAAAACACCAAATAGGGTAATGAAGAATTGGGTCTGATTAAATAAAATTTCCTGACTCTAGGTCCAGTGCCAAGCACTAGTGGATTTAATGCACTGAAATTACCCAAAAATTTATTGTAAAATTAGGTATGACATAATAGGACTGGTGGCTATATAAATGCAAAGAAGAAGATATAAATAAGAAACATTTTGATGGTAGAAACAAGATATAGGAATAGAATGGATATATGGAGAGCTGAGTGCCATCGATAGAGAGCTTAAACACCTTGCATTACACAGTGGTTCTCCTGAATACTAGCCATTACAGAGGAGGTATCAGTGCTATTACCCACTTTTAAGTTCTTTGACTGAAGCCAAAGATCTGCCCAGACTCAGAGTCCTGCCTCCTCTGATCTGTCCTGCCCTGCCTCGGGACAGAAGTCAAGACTCACTTTCACTGAAGAGATCAAAAAAATGGCTGAGAAGGACCAATCCATGTGCCTAAAGGAAAAGGACTTCTTAGCTCACCAGGCTGGAACTGCTGCAAAGAAAGCTTTGACATCTGCAGACTTTCACACTCACAGCAAGTCTCAACCAGTCTCCAACTTGACCAAAGGGCTAACGCTGACTGTCAGGGAGAGCCTGACTGCTCATAACTCATTACTGTGATGCGAGATGTAAGGTCCAAACTCTGCCAGATCCAGTCAGTCTTGTGGAGAAAGTTGCTAAAAGAAGGATTCTGGGCTCCTCAAGTTCTCTTTGAGCGCACATTATTCTGTGAAGCCAAATTTCTGTTCTTGAAAGCAGATGTGAACTTTTATCCTTAGCTTATTTCTACATTTGCCTTCAAAACAAAAGGACCAATGTAGACTCTGTGCTGTTAGAATTTATAAAGACCATCAACTTGAAAGTGACCTTTCTGAAGGGAAAGTATGAAATTAGAAAATGAGGGGATCATAAACAAATTTTAATGATGCCCATCAGTTGGGGTATGGCTGAACAAGTTGGGGATGTAATGGAATAGTACTATTGTACTATAAGAAATGATGAGCTCAATGATCATAGAAAAACATGGAAAGGCTTTCATGAAATAATGAAGAGAGAAATGTGAAGAACCAAGAGAATACCATATACAGTAATAGCAATATTATTTTAATAATGACTGAGTTAATAAGTTATTTTGACTATCATAAATTCCCCAATTAACTACAAAGGATATATGAAGATGCAGAGAAGAGTTGATAAATAGAAGTATGCATACAACAATTTCACATATTTGTGCCTATTTGTAGCCATTTCTAGATGAGAGGGGAAAGAAGGAAGGAAAAAAAGAAATTTACAAAATAAATTTGTTGTATATAGCAAGTTGTGCTTAATAGATTTTCAATTTCATATGTAATCATCTTTTTATTGTACTATGTTATGAAATGGTTGTTTTGTTTGATAAATTAAAAATAAAATTTTAAAAATTGTTGGTGACTTCATCAACAAAGGTACAATTATTATCTCTATGCAGATGGCTCCCTAATCCATATATGCAGGAGATAGTTTCTCTCTTGAGCTCCAGTCATGAAATCTCCAACTGCCTCTAGGAAATTTCAAACTAAGTGTTTTATAGACACGTAAAACTCATCAAGTACAAAACAAAATTAGTAATCTTTTCCTAAAACCTGCCCTTGTTTCAAATCTTTCCTTTTGTGGTAAGAACATTACCAGTCACTCATATCTGAAATCTTAGCGACATTGTTAACATCTCACTCTCACTCATCCCATATGTGTACTCTGGTATCAAGTAGTATGGATTTTACTTTAGCAGTACCTCTCACATCTATCTCTTTCCTATTCTACTAACACAATCCCCATGCTAGTTTGGGTCAATTTCACATCTCACCTAGTCTAAAACAATTTTCTCCTGTTAATCTTCCTGCTTCATATCTCTCCAATCTATTCTCTATATTGCTAATAAAGTGATATCCCTAATGAAAAGATCTGACACTATCATTTTTTTGATTTATGGGCTCAACTAGTACCTTACTGCCTACAGGAACAATTAGAAATCTTATAAATTTTATATGAGGGCTGTGTGGATAGACAGCAGTAGTTCTAAACAGTATCAGGATGTATTAATGAAAACTTAATATTTCTCACCAGTTTGACATGGAATCCGTTAAAACAAATGCAGTCTTGGGCTACATTAAGAATGCCATAGCTCCCAGGACCAGAGTAGCGATGCTCCCATTGTACTCTGCCCTAGTCAGACCTCAGCTGATGTACTGTGGGTTTAAAAGGACAATGGGAGGGAATCCAGAGCATGCAGAAGACTTTGAAGCTCATGCATGCTCCATGAAGAACCAGGTATATTTACCATGAATAAGAAAACTTAGAGGGAATATTGAGATCAATTTTCAAGTATTTGAAAGGTTGTCAGAGGAAGGACTAGACATGTTCCAGTTGACCCCAGATTATAGAAGCAAAAACAATGGATAAAAGGCAAAAAGAAGCACATTTGAGCTCAATATTAAGAAAAAAATTTAAAATTTGACATTTTGAGATTAAGAAACTAATTATATTACATATTATATATGGCAGATTATATATTATATATAACACATATGAAATCTGGGATTTTACCATTGGAGAAAAATGTCTCCAAATAAAAATCATCAAATAAGGTACCTTTTTCTCTAGTGTTTTTAATAGATGGGAATTGCTTTGATAAATTAGTTTTGTAAAGACATGAGGCTTTATCTTTTTTAAAAGTGATAGCATCTTGTAACTGGAAGCAGCCTTTAAGATAGTGTTGTCCAGCTTTCCTCCCAATATAGGAATCCCCTTTGTAAAATCTCTGGCAGGTGAATTTCTAGTCTTTGGTTAATGCTTCTAGAGATGGGGTGTGGATGAGGGAACTTTCATTATCCAAAGCAGTTTGTTAATATTTTGGCTAGCTTATGCTAAGTGAGATGAGCAGAACCAGGAGATCATTATACACTTCTACAACGATATTGTATGAGGATGTATTCTGATGGAAGTAGATTTCTATGACAAAGAGACCTAACTGAGTTTCAATGGATAAATGATGGACAGAGACAGCTACACCCAGAGAAGGAACACTGGGAAACGAATGTGAACTATTTGCATTTTTGATTTTCTTCCCGAGTTATTTTTACCTTCTGAATCCAATTCTCCCTGTGCAACAGGAGAACTGTTCGGTTCTGCAAATATGTATTGTATCTAGGATATACTGCAACATATTTAACATATATAGGACTGCTTGCCATCTTGGGGGGGGTGGAGGGAGGGGAAAAAATGAAACATAAGCGAGTGCAAGGGATAATGTTGTAAAAAATTACTCTGGCATGGATTCTGTCAATACAAAGTTATTATTAAATAAAATAAAATTTAAATTAAAAAAAAATAAAAAATAAAAAAAAAATATTGTGGCTAGCTCAAGCTAAGGATTCAGGGGTTTAGGGTTATTTCTGTTATTGTTGTTTTTGTTTGTTTGTTTGTTTTTTGCTTTTTTGTTTCTTTGTTTTGTTTGGCTTTTTATCTGTAGAAGAATGATGTGCAAATCAAATAGTACTTTATAATGCCTAATGCTTTGAAACTCCCCTCCTGGAAATCAAAGGAATCAGACATTCTGAAAAGTATCAGCCAATAGCACAGCACAGTTATACATATTGGGGACTTGCAGCTAACCAGGTTTAGACCAAGAGCCTATAGACAGAGATTATCATGCAAAAAAAGTGTCAAGGTCAAAGTTTAGCCACCAGAAAGGCACAATTATCTTGGCTGCAGAAGGAAGTGCTCCTATCAACAGTGGAATTATATTTATAGACCCTCAAAATGATGGGACAGTGAGATCCCCTGCTTCAGATTATACCATTTCCTAATGGTTTATGGTATAATCTGAACTCTGTACAATCATCTAGGAATGGCAGGGGAAAACAAGGGCTATTGTTATTAGAAATAGAACATGAAAGATAGAAGGAGCTCAAAGGCTTACCCCATACAAAATGAAGAATTCCATTTATAATCAATCAATCAACAAGCATTTATTAAATTCAACCTTGTGACAGGCACTGGGCAAAGTAGGGAAGATTTTTAATTCAATTAAATTTAAATGTTTTAAAATTAAATCCAAAAATTAAAAATATGCTTGTCCTATTACCAACATGTCATCATTGAGCCTCTGTATGAAAATCTATAGAGAGAAGAAATTAAGAATTTCCTTTGTTAACCCATTTCATGTTAGGGAAGCATTTTTTGACCTCATACTGAAATCTGTATTCATTCATTCAACCAATAAAAACAAATCACTCCCAGTTTTACCTTTTGATACTAAGCAGAACAAATAACTTCTTATAAATAACACCAGATGGCAATAATTGAAGATGGCCATCATATGCCCAGTATTCCCTTCTACAGGTTAACACTCTCTGTTGACTTTTTTTGTGAGGAAGCTTATGCACTAAGCATTGGAGAATCAGTCACACAAGTGTGGCGATGTCTCACTCCCCTTCTAATCTCTTTTGCCTTGGATGCATACACAGGTTTGTTAACTCACAGAATAGGAAAGTTACCATAGAACTTTATATTGTCTAGCTGTGAATGAAATAGGATCCAATCACAACTAATAAGGAGGCAATTTATAATTGCTGTAAACAACCTGTGGGGAAGATTCCCAAGTTTGTCTCTGTCAGCAGTCTGCCAGATGCTCAGAGCAAGTACCTCCCCCGTCTCTCATTGTAAATCTCACCTGAGGCTTTGTGATAAGGAAAGGAACTAGGGGACTAGGAAGCCAGGTCCGGCATGCATCTTCCCAAAGATGCTTCCTCTAAACTCCTCTCTAAACCCACATTTTAAAATCAGGTCATCCCAGAAGTTATGAAAACTCCAGAGTTTCTTTCCATCACTTGTTCTAAAATAGTAACTTCTTGACATACATTCTCTTTTGGGGGAAAAAAAGGAGAAAATCTATGAAAATCCACTAAACCACTTAGGAAGAGCAATTTTTCCTTGTAATATTTCAGAAATTTGGCAGAAGCAACAACAACACAATCAGAATTCACTCTTTTCATTTTAGGTGAAAAATGTTTTGAACATATTTATATTCTTTAGCCAGAAGTTCATTTAACCACATATGACAGTGATGGGAATATAATGGATACAATTTTCCTCTAAGAGGTTATCAGCTGCTGTGGCATTGATAAAATATTCATGTAAAACAGCCACAACTGAGCACCTGCAGAGTTTTACAGACAGGGCTTATTTTTTGATTACACACACATGTACTATATAGATTTGCTGGTTGTGTTAATTTAGTTTAGAGGACCTGAGCATGTGGGCAATAGAGACAAGGCACAACATTTATGAATTTTGGACACTGTGCTGCTATCTTTTTAGGAAATCCCACATTGAACACTCTGAACTTACAAGCATTTCAATACAACAGCACTAGCTGGGCACCATGGTGAAAGGGGGTGAGAGGATGAGGATGGGCATAAGAATGGTAGCTAAAAAATCAAGTCCCTGATCCTGGGGAACTCAAATTCATGTTAGTAATCCAAAGCTTACATGTATAAAACTTGGGGGAGAGAAGAGGAAATAATATGAATTATCAATCAGTTACCATATTTAAAATTATTATCTATTATGATTCACACAATAATGCTTTGAGATAAAACTTTTCATGTTATAATTGAAGAAACTGAGGCAGACAGGGATGAAATTAGTTGGCCAAAATCATATAACTTGTAAGTGTCTCAAGCTAGATGTGAACTCGGGTCTTTTTTATTTAAAATGTAATACTCAATCCACTGTACCATGAAAATTTATATGATAAAGAACTGGTTAAATATAGTAAAGTTCTCCCATATAAAATTGTTGGTAGAATATTTATATGAAAAAATGGCTTTTAGAAAACTGATTTTGGATGTTAACATTTGCATTTCTTTAATACAATACAGCCTATATAAATCTAGGTTCTTTGCATTGCATCTCCTATGGTGCCTGTTATTACTACTTCTGGGCTAACTCAGGGGACTGCCCATTTCATTGTATTTCAAAATCTATACAATATACATCATATGTATATATATTTTTTTTTTCCTGAGTGCACTATAAGGCTGATCTACAAATTGTGACATCTAGACAACTTCAAACATTTTTGGAAAAAACCTATTCTATTTGGACTCAAGAACTCATACATGATAGTGGGAAACAACTTTGATCATCTCATCTCTTTGATATTGATATTGATAGAACATCACAGAATAAAGTTTATGAATGAATCTATCAAAGAATTTCATATGATCATAACAAATGGATTGAAAATACTTTATAGAATTTCTAAGGCTGAATTTTGTTTTACCAATTCAAATGCAAATCTAGAAATAGGTGATAAACATACAGATCACATATATAAACATAGATATAAACTGTATGTATAAAACTTTGTTGTTTTTCAGTCATTTTTGAGTCACATTTGACTCTATTACCACATTTGGGGTTTTCTTAGCAAAGATACTGAAGTGGTTTGGCATTTCCTTTTCCAGATCATTTTTCAGATGAGGAAACTGAGGTAAACAGAGTGAAGTGATTTGCTGAAAATCACATAGCTACCAAGTATCTGTGATTGAATTGGAACTAAGGTCTTCTTGATGCCAGGCCCAGAACTCTATCCACTGAACCATCTAGCTGATCCATAAATTTAATTTTGGTAAGTAACACAAGATATTAACAGTAGGATATGGAATACTCTATATTTATCATTCAAATGTGTGACTGAAAATAAAGTACTATAAAATCATCTATAAAACCTTGATAGTTTATTGATTAGAAAAATGCAAATCAAAAGAACTCTGTGTACTATCTCATACCTATTAGACTGTTAATATGACAGAAGAGGAAAATGATAAGTTTTGGAAGGGATGTGGGAAAACAGGGACATGATATCTTCTTAGTTAATTTTCATAATAATATTTTTTTATCTTTTCTGTTCTTTTGGAATTCTCCTCTCTTTTCATATCTTAGAAAACATTCTCTGAGAGACTTTAATCTTGTGTCATTTTTACATGTATTTCCTTATTTTCAATCATTCTTTCTCTGCTTCATTTTTGGAAGTGCCATTTCTCATTCTACAATTAGCTCATCACATACTGAAGTGTTAGAGTCCCAATGTGCTCATTCTACTTTCATTGATGATGAGAATGAATCACTAAAAATAATGGCAAAACATTTTTTATTTTACATTTATTTGTTATTCTTCCAGTTTCATTTATAAATGCTCTTAGAAAGCTATTAATTGGTTGATTCTTTGCAAAGCTTTTCTGTAGGCTTGATTTCCCCTCCACTTTATTTCTCTTATTGTGAGACATCATTTTTCATAATTCTCTTTAATAATGTTTTGCAACTGGAAACTGAGTGGATACCCAACAGTTGGAGAATGGCTGCATAAGTTATGGTATATTAATGCTATGGAATATTATTGTTCTATAAGAAATGACCAGCAGGATGATTTCAGGGAGGTCTGGAGAGACTTACACAAACTGATACTAAGTAAAATGAACAGAACCAAGAGATCATTATACATGGCAACAAGATTATACGATGATCAATTGTAATGGATGTGACTCTTTTCAACAATGAGAGGATTCAGACAAGTTGCAATGACTTTGTGATGAAGAAAGCCATTTAAATCCAGAGAGGGAACTGAGTATGGATCACAATATAGCATTTCACTCTTTTTGTTGTTGTTTACTTGCATTTTATTTTTTCCTCATTTTTTTCCTTTTTGATTTGATTTTTCTTGTGTAGCAAGATAATTGTGTAAATATGTATGCATATATTGGATTTAACATATATTTCTATCATGTTTAACATATATTGGATTACTTGCCATCTAGGGAAAGAGGTGAAGGGAAGGGGGGTAAATTAGAACACAAAGTTTTGCAGAGATTAATGTTTAAAAATTATCCATGAATATGTTTTGAAAATAAAAAGTTTTACTAATAAAAATAAATTAAAATTAACAGTGCAAATTTAGAATTCTAAACCACATTTGAAATAGTGTATGTGAAAGAAATTTAACACCACTTTGTTTTTAAAAGGACTGGGGAAATATTCTTAATATTTAAACTGTATTTTCCTTTTTGGTAAATTTGTTCTGTGCAGTCTTATTTAAGTTTACCAAAAACGTGCCATACAATTTCTTTCCTATGGCTAGAGATGTTTTAATTAAGTCACAAAACTACATTAACCTACTTAGATGGAAATTTTCCCAGGAACCTCTCTTCGATTTTACCCTGAATTAGCAGAGGAATTCAGGTGACCCGGATTGATCTTTATCTTTGTTCTCTGCTGTACTTATACATTCCACAAACTTAAGACAACCTAACTTTTCCCCTACCTCTCACATATACAGTTATTCCATGCTGAGAAATGTGATCCTGTATGGAGACATATGGTGCATCATGTTTTCATTGATCCCTGCAGCCTCAGAAGGTTCAAAGTTGTGATGAGTTTTTCACCAAAGTATGTGCTTCTCAAACTTTGTAGGTTTCTCCAGGTCTGGTGGTTTTGATATTCACCAGGAAAAAAATCAGCAGTAAAGAGCAAAGTGTGTTATAAATATTCAAACACTATGCTTAAAAAAAAAAAAAAAATCCTGCTCTAAAGGACTCAGGGAAATTGGGATTCTTTCTCAAAGCCACAATTGACAGATACAGGAATCATTTGATCATGGCCTCTGAAAATCTATTGTTGAACCAAGCAGAAGGTATTTCCCTACAGTCATGCTGGGAACTATTCAAAGGTGGGGATTCTGTCCCAGCTTTCCTCAAAGGCCCTTAAAAGATCTTACATTTTTAAAATCTTATAAAGTATTGCTTTAGTATTATTCCTATAGGAAATATTTCAAAGTCAATAAATATGAAATGGAGATGTATTCCCAGGTTTTCAGATTTTAAATACTAAAATAATTATAGCCAAGGTTCTGAGGATTTTTTTCCCCAGTAAAAAGCAGCACTACCACTAAAAAGTTTTAGCCTTGGGAAACCAGTCCAACTCTGTGAAAACATTCATTTCAACAAACATTTAAGGAACTATGACTTGTAGGGATCTGCTGAGGGTTTTGAGCTAAATTGGGAATACAGAGATGTAAAACCATACCACACAGACTCTGCCATGAAGTAGTTCACAGTCCGCTGGGGATAGGAAAAAGGATAAAATATGTCTTCAGAGAATTATGATGCAAGTTGGCATACAATAAGTGAATGAATGACAAGCTTTTTAAGTACACTCTAATTTTAGAATTTTAAGCTAAAGTGGGGTGGGGAGGCAGGGAAGAACTCTGCCAAGCATTAGGGATACAGATATAAAAGTAAGAAGTTAAACAGCTCCTATCCCAACACCACCCTCAAGAACCTTACATTCTAAGAGGTAGTAGGAACACACAGGGGATGTAGCTGGGGAAAGATGTCAAAGATGAACAGTGAAGGAGATTTCATTAACAGATTCTTTCTAGGGACAACGGTACTAGAGATTTGATTAGTTTTCAGGGGGAAAAAAGGCAGAAACCTGAGGACAATAGTACATCCAGGGCAACAGTAGAGTTGAAAATGAGCAAGAATGGAGATGTCAGGAAATGCCAAACAGAATGTCTCAGAACTACCAAAGCATAGCCTCTGGTGGCCCAGTTTGTTGGATAGAGCAACAGTAGCAACAGAAACAATAAATAGTAAAAAATGGGAAGAGAGTATCATTAATACTGATATATATTTAAATTATTCTGAATTTTCTTTTATTATTTTGTATGTAGTTATCAGTTCTTTTTCTTAGTAGAATATAATGTCCTTTTGGGAAAGGACTTTCTCACTTTGGTATGTATATATGTATGTATGTGTGTAGTACCACTTTGTGTATGTGTTTTTGTATCCTAAACATTTAGCAAAGTATCTGGAACTTGGTAGGCTAAAAATAGCTTGTCCAACTGAATTGAATTGAATTGAATTAAGAGGACTAAACTGACTAGTATGCTAGAGACTCAAAGAGGGAGGGATCATTGCTAAATAATACCTTAGATTGAAATAATAGCCTCTCGCTTGCACTTTGAAGGACATAAATAGAGATTCTTATACTCCTTGTGTGTCATGGATCCTTATGTCTGTATGATGAACCCTATGGACCCTTTCTAGATTAGTGTATCAAACAAAATATAGAAGATTATAAAATAAATTAATTACATTGAAATATATATAGAATATTTTTAACAATCACAGATCCTACATTAAGAACCCATAAAATAAAGAATTTTTAAATAGGTAGATATGAATAGCAAATCATTTCAGGCTATAGAAACAATATGCCAAAAATTTAAGATAAAGGGAGAGTAGGACAAGGTAAAGAAGACCAAGAAGTCCAGTTTGATGATAATATAAAGAATATAAATTAGAATTATGTGAAATAAGTCTAGAAATATTGGTTGGAATTAGATTGTGGAAGGTAAGAAATCATCATTTGATTTGTAAGTACTGTATTTCTAAATAGAACAATAATGTTCATTGGAAAGACATTTATCCTTGATGTGAATGATCGATTAGAGAAGAGAGAGACAGAAGGCAGAGAGAAGACAGGTAGAAAGCTAGAAGAAAGAAAAAAGAAAGAAGAAAGTGATCCAAGTAAGAAGAAATATAGGAGAGAATGACCTAGAATGGGATGTGAGAAGAAAGGATGGAGAGCATGTGAAATACATTGCTGAAGGACCACTGATAGGACTTGGCAGCTGATTTGGACATAAAGGGGAATATAGAAGAGTTTATTCTCAAATGTTTAGGGGAGTAGTACATTTTACTGCTTCAGTAAGTTTCTCTTAAAGAGCAATTAAACCCAATAGTGTTGATGGGCTCAAGACCCGTATGGCCATGTAACTCTAAAACATTAAACATATAACAATTTGCTCTATTCCAGAACTGTGACAATATAAATACATAGTCTGCCCACCTATAACAAGTTTTATTGTTAATCTCCCCATTAAAAAAAACCTTTAATTTTATTGTCATCTTTTGCAGCCAGAATGTGATTATAAAACTCTCCTATATTATTTCCCTTCAGATTGCATTACGTAAATATGTGGATCACCTGAAATTTCTAATTCTCAGCCATTTGGCATCATTGGAGAAAATAGACCCAACAGGCAATTTCACAGATATAGAAATTCTCAGTGAGAAAACATTCTCTACTAATTCATTTCATCCCAACAGTTTGTCATG
This sequence comes from Antechinus flavipes, assembly GCF_016432865.1. Taxonomy (NCBI): domain Eukaryota; kingdom Metazoa; phylum Chordata; class Mammalia; order Dasyuromorphia; family Dasyuridae; genus Antechinus; species Antechinus flavipes. Next base: position 216,337,549 of record NC_067399.1, on the reverse strand, counting down.
CAATGGTTGCAGAGGTCCTAGAGTCAGGGAAACCTGAGGTCAGTTCTAGCCTCAAACATTTATTAGCTATGTAATTTCTGGGCAAGTCACTTAATCTGTTTGTCTCTACTTCTTCAACTGAAAACTGGATTTAAAATAGCATCTTCTTCTCAGGGTTGTTATGAAAATCAAATGAGATAAGTGCTTATTAGCACAATGCTTGGAACATAGTAGGTGCTCAATAAATACTTGTTTCTTTTCCTTTTACCCCATCCTCACTCCCAATGAAAACCATTGCCTATTTTGCAATATAATTGCTTAGAGAGTTGGCTGAAATCTTTTTCTGTCATAGTGGACCAGAACCCAGTTTCTAGGTTTCTGTTACTAATTCCAAACTACATCTCTATAACTATAGCATACTGCTCTCTCTTTTGCCACTGGCATTGAAAAAAAATGTGTTTTATCAAGCAATTTATCTCCATTTTATAAACAAAGAAACTAAAGTTGGAACTTGCCCCAAGATCACAAAATATAGTGCCAGAGCCAAGACTATAGTTCAGGACTCAACTTCTGAGTTGTTACTCTTGACAAGTCAAGTCATGGTCATTTAAAATAGCATGACTTTCACACTATAACTCCAAGAAAGAGAATATTGCACTTAATAGGATTTAGGGAAATAAACATGTGACTGAGTAAGGATCTAGGAAGAGAATCAAATTTCTTTATGCTTCTCTTCAGTATCTAATCATGGGCAATTCAGTCTTCTTCTCTTAGGTTTCCATTTATTTAGAATATATATAAAATCAAGTATTGATTCTGCTGGTCAAAGGATTATAGATTTACTGTTAGAAGTCACATTAGGAACAATGTAATCCAACTTCCACATGTAACAGCTAAGGATACTTTAGGCCCAGAAAGGCGAAGCAGCTTGCTGAAAGTCACATAGTTGCATGTCCCAGTACTAGCACTGATCGAAGATGCTAATAAATCATCATGTTCTCTGAACTCCAAAGTTTAAATACATATTGCCAATGATGTACAGAGAAATTTTTTTTTCATAGAAGACTTGGAAATTCAGTAGAATTTTCATGCATTTCAAAGGTCGAGCAGTTTCTCCTTTAAACTCAAATTCAAAGGCAGAGATAAAACTTGGATTATAAAATGCTGTCATTTCATACTGGTAAATTGAAAAGTTGTTGGTATAAACTTACTGTAACCGATCACCAGAAGTTATTTAAAAAAAAAAAAGCAGGGCTCTACTGCATCTTGTTAGTGCCGTATCATCTGTCTATGTGATCTCATTAGTTAACTTTCCTCCAGTGCACACATTCAGCCTGACAGGACAGACCAGCATTGGCTGCCACCAAAGAACCTGCTAGTACTTATTAACACTTCTCAGTTTGGCTTCAATTGAGTCCTTCCATCTTGAAAATTAAAATCATGCCCTGTGATAGAAATGTTCATGAAATGGAGCAATGGTCTTGGGACATTTCACTTTTTAATTTTCTCTCATTTTGAAGATTTCCTACTGCTTACTTTTAGCCTTTCCTAACCCCTAAATGTTTGGTCCTGTCTCTCCCAATGAAAACACACACATACACACGCCACAAAAATATGGAAAATATATTTAAGCAAGTATTATGTATGTACATGTTCTTCTAAAAGTCTAACTATACTTTGAATGTTTTTTTGAGAATATATTTTTGTATGTATATATCTATATACACAAATAATGCACAGAAGTATGTATATATAATTGTGTGTGTGTGTTCTATATGTTAATGCAGTTTTCTCCCAAAATATGTTAACTCCTTGAAAGCATACTTTTATTTTTCTCTTTATATCCCTTGTAATATAGATTCTAACTCATAATACTTTTTTCTAAATTCATTATTTATTTCTCTTTAATATTCTTTTTTTAGTTTTGAGTGTCAAATTCTGTTCCCTACCCATTAAGAAGGGAAGTAATACAATATCAATTATACTTGTCCAATCATGGGAAAATATATTTCCATATTAACTATGGTGCAAAAAAGTAAAAACAAATAAAACAAAAATATGTTTCAATTTGCACTTTTCTATCGAAGTAGAAAGGGATTTTTCATTGAATCCGGTAGAATTATCTTGGATCATTATATCGATGAGAATATGTCTCTCAGAGTTAATCATCATTACAATATTGCTATCATTCTATATAATAATCTCCTGGTTCTGCTTACTTTACTCTATATCAATTCATATGGAACCAGATTTTTCTGAAACCATCCCCCTTGCCATTTCTCATAACAAAATAGTATTTGATTGCAATTATATGCTATAACTTTGTTCAACCATTCCCCAATTCATGAGCATCCCATCAATCTCCAATTCTTTGCCACAATTAAAAGCATTATTATGAATAATTTGGTACAAATAGATCCATTATCCTTCTTTTTCAATCTTTTAGAGATGCAGAGTTTGTAAGTGGTATTGTTAGGTCAAAGAATATGAAATTCTGTAGCTTGTTAGGCATATTTCTAAATTGTCTTCCAAAATAATTGGACAAATTCACAACTCCACCAGCAGTATACTAATTTCTTTTTTCCACATCCTTACAATCATTTCTCATTTTACTTTTCTGTCACGTTAGTCAATCTGATAAATATAAGGTGGTACTTTAGAGTTGTTCTAATTTTCATTGTTCTAACCAACAGTGTTTACAACATTTTTACATATGATTATAGATAGCTTTGATTGTTCTCCTAAACATTGCCTATTCATATTATTTGACTATTTATCAATTGGGGAATGACTCTTATTTTGTTTTTTTATAAATTTTACTCAGGTCTTTATATATATAAGGACTTTTATCAGAGACATATGCTATATTTCTTTTTGTTTTTTGCTTTCCTTCTAATTTTGGCTACATTGCTTTTGTTTTTCACAAAACTATTTTTAATTTCATGTTATCAAAATTATAAATTATACTTTCTGTGATTCTCTTTATTTCTTTTTTTGGGGGGTCATAAATACTTCACTTATTCATAGATCAGGTAGGTAAAATTGAAACATTTTCTTTTGTCATTGATACCTAAATGATGTATAATTATTTTAACTTTATCTTAGTATACTGTGTGACATATTGGTCTATGCCTAGTTTCAAACAATTTTTTTGGTTTTCTCAGCAACTTTTGTTAAATAGTGAGTTCTTGCTCCATAAACTTGGATTTTTATTTCTTTTACTTTGATTGAAATCATGATGACTACCCCAATTTTTTTTAACTTATGTAGATCTTTGTTTTGTATTTTTTTATAGGGAGAGGTAAAATAAACAAACAAAGCAAAAACAAAAACAAAACCATATTGTAAGATTCTGGTTTCTAATCTGTTCTGCTATTTGCTTCCATTTTATAGTTGAATTCCATGATATAGTCACAATTATGATTTCTAATTGTGTATTTCCCTCCATCCTATTTTTGTTTATCTTTTTGTCTTCTCTTTTTACCTTATTCCTTTTCAAAAGTCCTACTTTGTTTCTTTACTACCCTTTATCATGTTTTGTTTATCCTTCTACTTCCCTATTAATCATGATAGATTTCTCCCAAATAAGTGTGTATGTACATAATACACACATACATACATATGTGTGTATATCTTTGTGATATTCTTCTGTCTTTAGATCGATTTTAATGAAAGAACTGCTTACCAATATCTCCATTTCCCCTTCCATTATAAAAAAGCTCTTCATCTTTGCCCAAGAGGCTATAAAATTCTACATAACTTTTTATTCAATGGTATCTTTACTGAGTCTGTATCCCAAAGAGATCATAAAAGAGGGAAAAGGACCCACATATGCAAAAATGTTTATGGTAGCTTTTTTTGTAGTGGCAAGGAACTAGAAATTAAGTGGATGCTCATCAGTTGGGGAATGGCTGAAAAAATAAACATAAATTATTAAGAAATGATGACCAAGCTGATTTTAGAAAAGTCTGGAAAGTCTTACATGAACTGATGCTGAGTGAAGTCAGAAGATCCAACAGAACATTGTACACAGTAGGAAAAAGTTTATGTGATGATCAACTGTGATGGACTTGGTTCTTTTTTAACAATGAGGTGATTAAAGCAATTCCAATAAACTTGGGATGGAAAGTGCCATCTACATCAAGAGAGAGAACTATGGAGACTGAATATGGATCAAAGCCTAGCATTTTCACCTTTTTATTATTATTGCTTGCTTGTTTAGCTTTTTTTTTTCTCATGGTTTCCCTCCCACACGTTTGATCTGATTTTTCTTGCACAGCATGATAAATATGGAAATATTTAGAAGAATTGCATATGTTTAATCTATATCACATTGGTTGCTGTCTTGGGGATCTGGGTTAAGATGACAAAGGAAGAAAGAAAAATAGAACACAAGATTTTGCAAAGGTGAATGTTGAAAACTATCTTTGCATGTATTTGGAAAAATAAAGTACTAGTAAAAATGAGAGGAAAAAAAAAAAACAAAAAGCACTTCCTTGTATCGCCCTTTTTGTGAGATAATTTTTCCCATTCTTCCTCTTCTTTGTTGGGTAGGTGAGTATTGGTTATAATCATAACAACTTTGATTTCTGGATTATCATATTCTGAGCCTTCAACTCCTTTAAGGTAGAACTTGTCAAATCTAGTGTGGTCTAGACTGTGGCTCCTCAATATTTAAATTGTTTCTTTTTGACTGCTTAAAGTATAGGGATCTAAATAGGTGCTTTTACTTTATAATTTCTTAAAGTATGATAACTAGGTTCTTTGTTACCATGGATTTCTTATAGTCTAATAATTCTTAAATTATCTCTCCTTGATCTATTTTCTAGATTAACTGTTTTAATTTTTGTTGGGTTTTCCTTTTCTTTGATGAGCTACTTCACATTTTCTATTTTTTCATTCTGACTTTATTTTATTGTTTTTTAATATCTTATAAAGTCATTAGCTTCCAGTTACCTAATTCTATTTTTAAAGAAATTATCTTCTTAATGAGCTGAGCCCTTGTTTTAGATTTCTACATTTAGCTTGGTGTGACACTGAAACATCTGAAAAGGAAATTCCTTGCAGAGGGTTGAAAGTAGAGAACTAGATCAGATGCTATCATATTTCTTCATGTTTAACTATCTTCCTCAGTACTGAGGACTTATTTTTGCTGAAAGTGATCTATTTCTAGAATACAGGTATGATAGTGGATGGAGTACTGGACATAAAAAAGACTAACTTTAAATCCTACCTATGTAATCCTGGGTAAATTAATATCTATCTGCTTTAATTTTGTCTCCTGAAAAATGGGGATAATAATAACACCTACCTTCGAGAATTGTTGTGAGAACCAAATAAGATAATATTTCTAAAGTTCTTTGCAAATCTCAAAACATTATATAAATGCCAACTGTGATTATTGTCCAGAAGGGGCGTGAATACATAGAAAATAAGCAAGCCAAATACTTCACTCTACCCTGATAGCAGTTCCCTAACTCAGATCTGTGTCTTGTCATTTATATATTTACTAAGCACCATCTGTCATCATGGATTGTACTGATATTGAGCATATAAAAACCAAAATGAAATGATCTCTTGTCCTTGAGGAACTAACATTACTGCTGGAATTTCAATTTCTTAATCATATGCTATAGAGAGGTCAGGTCCTACTCTGCTCTGAAGAGAATCTCAGGGTGTTAGAAAAAATACACTAACTATAACACAAAATCAAAGCCAAGAATTTGATTTGTAGGAAAAAAAATATGAGCAGTCTAGAGAACATGGCTTCAAGTGTAAGATAATTCCCCAAATTGAGGAACAGGTAAGAACAGGAAAGAATAGCCAAAAGCTGTTTCCTACACTCATCAGTTCCACAAAAAAGATACACTGTTTTTTACAAGTAAAATTTCCCTCTCTAAAAATCATATTCTGCAAAATGAGGACACAGGTGGAAGTAGGATAGGGTGATTGGGGCCTTATATCAGAGCAACAAATTATAAGCATCTGAATAATATAGAGTGTCCCAAAAGCTTTAGTGAAGTTTTAAGCTATTAAAGCTTGAAACTGCCTTGAGACTTCTGGGATATCTGATATTTTCAGTACTTTAGCAACATAGAATCAATTGAGATTAACATCTAATTAGTGATGTAGTAATATGTAGTGTACATAGTGATGTAGTAAGCCACTAGATGAGATCTTTTCTCACCCTGAATGATCTCTTTCCAGGCCTGGTTCTTCCTTATTCCCTAATACCCCCACCCTGTACCTAATTTCATCAGCAGTGTCCTTGGTGTATCATTGTTATTTGTTTGTTTTTTTTTTCTTTTTTTCTGAAACACATCTCCCTGCATCAAATGAACTGAGGTCAGGTTCAGTGCTTCTTTCCCACAAGCAAAAATTGCTAGTTATAATAGGAATGAGTATGAAGTACTTTGGGGCCTTAGCTGTAACATTTCAGGATTCTAAAAGCTTAGGGCCCAGTGACTGAACGCACCAGGGACTCTGACCCTCATGGACAGCATTAGATCTACAGGAAATATTCCCATAAGTGACCTATCATACAGGATGACTCAGAGATGAAAGAGGAGCCACCCTGTATTATTAAGGAGGAAGCAGCCATTCAAAAATAAATCCCATAAAAATTTTTCAACCTTGGGGATCATAACCCCTTATGAAAGTCTGTTGAATTGATAAAAAAATGATATTGTAATGGCAAACATAAAGAGAAAAAGGTTGACCTCCTCTCATGAAGTCTAAAGCAACAAGAAAACCTTGACCAAAGGTCTGCATTATTCTGACCTTGTGTGAAACTCTGCTGTAAATGAAGCAGTCTCTTGTGAGTTTAGATAATTTGAATCTCTTACTACTAGGCAAGATTAAAGGGATAATTTTAATAGTAATAATGGTGATGGTCCTAATAGTAACAATAATAATAAATGAATATTAGATAATCATTGTTTTAGAGTCTTTTCAATACTTTATTGCATTTGAATTGTTATAGCAACCTAGTGAAATAGGAGCTATAGCTATCATTATGCACATTTTACAAATGAGGAAACCAAGTCCATGAAAGATGAATTGTTTTGCTCCTGATCACACAAAACCAGTCAGAGAATGGATTCAAGGCCAGATATTATTCACCCCTTACTCTGAAGACTACTGAGATTCTTGGGACAGATACCTGGACCAAAATGAACCTGCTAGAGAATCTCCATGCTTAAGGCCTGGGTTGAGATCCTTCAATAACCTTGCCTGTCCCATTATTGCAGATGTGTTATTCATAATTATACTGTGATATAAGTTAAACGTAAAGGTGGTATCCTGAGATACCACTACATGCCTCTCAGATTGGCTAAAATGATAGAAAAAGATAACAGTTGGAGGAAATATGGGAAAACTGGGACACTAATACATTGTTGTGAACTGATCCAACCATTCTGGAGAACAATTTGAAACTGTGCCCAAGGGGCTATCAAACTGTATATATCCTTTGATCAGCAGTTTTTCTACTGGACCTATATCCCAAGGAAATGATAAAAGAAGGAAAAAGACCCACATTTGCAAAAATGTTTGTAGCAGCCCTTTTTGTTATGGCAAGGAACTGGAAACTGAGTGGATTTCCTTCAGTTGGGGAATGGCTGAATAGTTATGATAAATGAAAGTTATGTATAAGAAATGATCAGCAGGATGCTTTCAGAAAGGCCTGGAGAGACTTACATGAACTGATGCTGAGTGAAGTGAGTGAAATCAGGAGAATATTGTACACAATTATTGTACACAAGATTATGTATGATCAATTGTGATGGACGTGGCTCTTTCCAAAAGACTTATGATGGAGAGAGCCATCTGTAGTTAGAGAAAGGATTATGAGGATTGAATGTGGATCAAAATATAGTTTTTCACCTTTGTTGTTGTTGTTGTTGTTGTTGTTCACTTGCTTTTTTTTTTTTTTTTCATTTTTGATCTGATTTTTCTTGGGCAGCATTGATAAATGTGGAAATATGTCTAGAAGAATTGCACATTAACCTATATTATATTACTTGCATCTAGAGGAGGTGGGAAGGTGGAAAGAGAGGGAGAAAAATATGAAATATGGGACACAAGGTTTTGCAAGGGTGAATACTGAAAACTATCTTTGCATATATTTTGAAAAATAAAAAGCTATTATTAAAAAAAAAAAAAAGGAAAAAAAAGAGTGAAGGTTGTTTTGGCCCACTTTGGAAATGATACATTTGCTGCAGGCAAGTCCAGAAATGGGAGTCTATATAGGGGTGTCTACCCTAGTTTGAACATATCCCAATTATTTAGGGAAAAAATAATACACTAAAAGTGTTATATTATTTTCTAGGGGCACATAAAAGTATTCCCATTGTGAGTAGTTTGGCTTTCTGTACTAAATCTAGGTTTTCAAGATTACCTAATTAAAAGGAAATTATATGGTAAAACTAATGTCTATTTTAGTTACAAGTCTAGAAAGTTATGAGTTGACCTTGCTTTGTAACTATTGTGAGCTATACTGGCTTCAGAATTAAATGAGCCCAGTGGCTTCAGAATGTTAACTGCAAGGCTTTTGTTTTTGTTTTTGTTTTACAAATAAAATGCACAGAGGGTAACAAGCATAGTATAATTAAATTAAAATTAAAATATTAGAATGGTTAATTAAATAAGTACCCAAAATGTTCCCTATTAAATTTTATACATTTCTAAAAGTATTGTATATCAGATTGATATATGCCCCCTGTCAATATATCCCCTTCCTTATCTTGACCAATTCTGATAACTTACTCCATCCCATTATAGTTAAAAGGATCTGTTGAAGGAAATGGGGTTGTTTAGCCTCGAGGCAGGAGGCAGTCTTAGTCGATATGACAACCATTTCAATTATTTGAAGAGCTGCCCTGTGGGAAAGGGTCTACCTTGTTCTTGTTCTGTTTGGCTCCAAAAGACAGAAAAAAATAGTTGAAAAGATGTGTGTGTGTGTGTGTGTGTGTGTGTGTGTATGTGTGTGTAAATTAATAATGCTATATGTGTAATTTTGGAGGTGGGAAGTGGTTTTCTAATAATTAATGATATTCAGATGTGTAAATCTCTGCCTCAAAATGTCATGATGAATTCTACCTCACTAAAGGTCTTTAAATCAAAATGGGACAATCATTTGTTAGAGATGTTGGCAAGAAGATTCTTGATCACTTTGAGGCTAGATTAGATTTTCTCTGATGACCATCCCAACTCTGATTTTCTGTGAAATTCTGCTTGTAAACTATAAAATGCCATATAAAGAAAAAATATTTTTATACTTCTAGTCTGAATGTTAACATTACACACTGTACTGTTCAAGTCCAGAATTTTTAAAGCCAAAATTTGCTCTTAAAATAAGTTTCTGCAGGAGACCAGATTTTTACCATAGGCACATCAACAAGCACAGAATTATACTAATCAGCCAGAATTTTGGAAAGGGAAAAAGTCTAGGTTAGGGGACTTTCTTCTCTCCCTTAACTTTCCTCTCTTCCCTCTGAATTTCAGCATGGAAAGAGAACTTCACCTCTGCATGTCCCTTGGAGCTGACATGAAACTGGGCTAAGAATAGCCTGGAGATCTTAAAAGTAGGGTCCAGACTGGGCTGATGTCCCTAGGCCAGTTTGCCAACTCTGAATCCATTTAGCTCGGGAAGTTTCTATCACTTCCAGAAGTGACAAAGGGAGACAAAGCTTTCATATCTTGTTCAGCCTGATATTCCAGAGTAAAAGCGAAAAGTCAGGAAACAGATGGGCCTGGACCTGATGGTGATCATTGGACTGCCAGAGGTCAGTGCCCTGCTGAACACAGGCACTCCACGGCAGGCATATTTGTACAGAGAGAATTTCCTTTAACTTCTAATCAGGGATGGTGGATAGTTTCCTAGAGCAGCAAATGGGTCACTACTCTGCCTAGGACTGCATAGAAAGCTTATGCCAGAGGCAACACGTGAACACAGGTCTTCTCTTTCAAGCCTAGTGATCCATCTATTGTGGCACAATCCCTCTGTCAGTTTCACTTCTATCCTCCCTATGCCATGTTCGAGAAGGAAAGACAATCAATCTCTGAGAGTAAAGCTGGCCTGGAATTGGTCAGTTGGGAGACTCCTCCCTCTCTCCTTCCCTCCCTCCATTTCTTCCTCCCTCTCTCCTTCCCTCCATCTCCTTTCTTCCCTCCATCTGCTTTCTTCCCTCCTTCCCTCCCTCTTTCCTTCCTTCCTTCCTTCTTTTCTTTCTTTCTTCCTTCTTTTCTTTCTTCCTTCCTTCCTCTCTCTTTCCCTCCTTCCCTCTCTCTCTGTTCTTCCTTCTCCCTCTGTCCACATAGGATATCATGCCCTTATCTCCAGATGTTCTTAAAATCATTTTTTTTCTCTTTTGCACCTCTGAACCCTTCCAAAATATCTTGGGATTTACTGATTAGATTTCTTTCTTAAGGAGCAGGCCTTAAATCAAAGCCAATCTGACTTTGTCCATCAATAGGTCCTAGGCCAACTCCATTTGGATACTGGATCCTGATTGACTCAGATCAAATGTAAATAGTTGTTATTTCTGCTTTGGCCAGAAACCCTGAGGGTCTTCCCTTTTTAGCTTCATTCATTCATTCATTTATTATTTAGAATATTTTTGGACTAGATGAAAGAGAAGCTTCTTTGCCTCAACTGCTATCTCAGTTCCATGGGTGCTAGCTCAGTCAAACTGAAACCCGGTGAAGACCATAGCTTAAAAAGGTACATCTCCAGTTTTCTTGATTTCTATCTTGCCACTAAATACAGATAGCTCTGGAGGAGAAAGTAATGCAGGTGACTTTGCACAGTCTTCCCTCACTTAAATCCAATTCATTTGCCTGTCATAGTATCACCTCCTTCATGTCATAGTCCTCTTCAAGAATGAAGGACAAACAACAGCAATAATCCCGAAATCAATTTTCACCCCAAAATGATACTTCTTTTTTATAATTTTATTTTATTTTGTTTTATATTAAAGCATTTTATTTCAAAACATATGCATGTTTAACCCTTGCAAAACCTTGTGTTCCAATTTTCCCCCCTGCCTCCCCTAGATGGCAAGTTATATGTTAAACATGGTAAAAATATATGTTAAATCCAATATATGCATATATATCTATAAAATAATGATAATTCTTTCAATGTATTTGTCCTCTGTTTAACATTTTGACAATGCCTATTTGAGCTCCATGAATATGGCCCAATGCCTCAATTTGAACCTCCCTGAATTTCAGCTTTTCATCTCTAAAAAAGGTGATCTACTATCACCTGTAGTGTTAAGGTGAAAGACAGCCCAACAATGTTAGGGTCCCTAGATTGGTATCACAGATATGATGAAAGAATTCACAAGTAAAAGGGAAAGATTTATTACCTGCTGATAGCTGGCTGAGTTCCAAGGGAATTTACTAAAGAATCAGGAGCAAGAAGATATTTTATAGGAAAAAGAAAAAAAAATCAGATTCTTCAAGTTACTGACCTGCTGATTTTATGGCTTACAGGTAATATTGAGGAGTAGTAGAGGTGGAGTTGCACCTATTATTGAATTCTATAGCTTAGAGTGGTCTTAGAGGTGGAATTGCACGCCACTACTAAATGCTCAGAAACTTTATTATTGCTGACCAACAATTTGTAACCTGACAGCCAGCATAGTTTGTGGCACTTCCAAGACCAGGTACTCTTAGGGTTATTGCTACAACCACCTTAGGAGCTACACCATATCATTAGTACCCACCTCTGAAATTTGTTGGAAGAATCAAATGAGATTGTGTGTGCATGCTTGCATGCATGTCCATATCCACATACATACATATACACATACATATGTGTGTGATATACACAATATTTTTCAAGTTTTGAAAAACTTTATAACTTTTACAGCTATTATTGTAACAACCTTCACAAGCTAAGAATACAAATATAGACAAACATATACAAAATAAATACGAAATAAGATGGGTAAGGCACTAGAGTGAGAAAGTAGGGAAGCCTGAAGAAGATGGGAAATTATCTAGGGCTTGAAGGAGTCCATGGAAGCCAGGAGATAAAGATTAATTAGAGAGAGTATTCCAGGCTTGGGGGACAGCTAGGAAAATGTCTGGAGCCAAAACAGCAAGAAGTCCAAAGTTCTTTGATCAAAGATTATGTGATTGGGAATAAGGTAGAAGACTGGAAAGGAAAAAGGGCTAAGTTATAAAGGACTTGAATGTCAAAAAGAGCATTTTGTATTTTATCTCAGAGGTAATAGGGAATCACTGGAATTTATTGAGAAGGGGATTAATATGGTCAGACCTTCACTTTAGAAAAATCTCTAAATTCTTTGAAAGAAGAATCAATTTGAAATTGAAAGAGCTTGGTTCATGTCCTAGGTCTGCCATTAATTAGTTCTGCAACTTTGGGTCAATCATTTCTTCTTTCCATTTCACACCCATTCTCAGAGCTGTCTTCTTTTGTAAAATGAAATGCTTAGACAGGAACAGTCAATATTTATTTAGCACCTACTATGTTCCAAGCCTTGAGTTAAGTGCTAGCTGATCTTTGTGGTCCCCTCCAGCTCTAACATTCTACATTTATAACAGATCCTGATTTCTTATAGAGGTTCAGATCTAAGGGTTTTAAAAGAGAGGGGAAATGTTGATTTATTGATGCTATTAATATTACACTCTATTTGTAGTAGATGTAAAAATTCCAATTTTTAATCTCAATTGGCACAAACCTCATTTTTTTCACTTTGCACCTCCTCCCTCCTAAAATAGAGTGATATGCTACTCAGAGCATGAGATCATTTAGAGGACTGGCTGCTGGCAATTCCAGATGGTGTTTGTGACTAATGCCCTGACCTGCAGCCCACATCTGTGGTCAGGGAAGAGTAGATGGAGGCCCCCAGACCTGAGATGATGGAACACAGTTAACCATGTGTCACTGGGAAAATGTGAGTATGAAGAAAAAAAAGAGTGCCAGTGTCTAGGGTGAGATTCATTTGAGGAGGTTGGTGACCCACCCTCTAGAGAATCCGGCAGCTCAGTCTTTCTGTGCTCCCTCCATCATGGCCAAGGGCTGATGCACACGTGGAAGCATCTCGAGTGGGCAACCTCAGCATATGGAATACACACACAGTCACAGCTCAGCAGAACTGACTCCAGAAGGAGAGGTATTAAATATTTACAAGGGTCTCAGGGATTCAAACTAATTGCAGAAAAGGCCATCAGAATTAGTGAAAAGTCTGAACTGCAGGTGCTTTTTAAATAGTTTTTATTACTTTCTAGTAGTACAGTAAATGGGAACTCCCTGTTAACAGAGGCCTTGCCAAGTAGAGGTCCCTGCTGGGCTTACCTATAATGAAGAGATAAGGCCAATTTTTATAATTAGCATTAGACACTTAGTATGAACAATTAATGGGCTAAAGTGGTTGATGAGCCTCTCTCAGGTTAGGCAAGCCACTGGAATCCTGTTCATTCTATGAATTTGCTAAGCAGTTCTACCTTCACAGGCAATACCAAGATAAACTTTAGGTTAGCCCATATCCAGTTATCACAAATTCCAAAGCAGTGGAGACCAAATGACCTTTTATTGCAATTTCTAAATGCAAATGGTATTTATAGATTTTTTTAATCCTTCCTTAGCCTTTCCAAGAATGCTTCACACTAGCAATGACAAGGGTCAGGGAATCCAGTTTGGATTAAGTGTTCATAGGAAAGCAGCTCTCTCACACTAAATCTATTGTACCCCACTTTTCCTAGAATACAGGGTACCAAAAATATACATTCCTCAGACATAAATATAGATGTTCAGAATGATATGCAGGCTGTTTAGGATACTAGGAGACCCTAAGAAAATGATTGCTTTAGTTTTGTATTAAATATTATATTTAGGAAAAGTACAACTCTTTTGTTTTGTTTGTTTTCCCTCTTCTGCTTATAGGATTTAGAACTGGGAAGGAAATTAGACATCCATCAGTCCTTTTTGTAAAGGTGAACTAGGGTCAGCCAGGAAGAAAGTGGTAGAGTCAGAACTCATATCCATGCCTTCTACTCCAATCCTGTCCTTTTTCAAATATGTTATATTTGCCATTCTAATGATAACATCATAAATGAATATTTAATAATCATAAAGTATGATGAAGATCATAGCATTCTGATTAGTTCCCATTTAGGTTTTTATTTTGTTTTGTTTTATTTTTTTTTCCAGAATCCATCCTGACATATGGCAACATACTATAGATCGAAAATACTTTGATCAATCATTTGGGAAAACATCTGGTTCTTCCACTATAATTGCTGGTCTCTGCTATGATTTTTTCAGTATTCTTTATTTTGCTGTGAATTACAAACTATATTCGTGTTTTTTAATTCTAACTAAACCTTCTTCTCAGTACTTCTCCATGACACTATTCCTAAATCAAGCCATATTCTTGTCCCTTCTCAATTTGTATTCCTTGGAAAATAATATCAACTCTTTACTGTCTTCTACTATTGAATCCTTTGTTCCCTTTTTTGGTAGTCACCACATTTTGGCAAATTCCAATGTCAAGTTACTCCTGCCATCTCCACCTTTTTTTCCAACTGATATCCTGGTGAATGGAGATGGAAGAAGCCATGAAACCATGTTTATTGAGTTCACTAGAAATTTACCTTGCCTTTATCTCAACTTGTACATCACTATAGTACTAGCTACTCCTCACTAGTCAATTTCCAGTCTCAATAAGTTTTTTTCTCTTTTCTTCTTTAAGTCTTTGCTGGTACCTCTCTTCTCTCTACATCCATCTCATTTGAGTATCTCACCTCATATTGCACTGAAAAAAAATTGACTTCTTTACCATCCTCCTTAGTTAATATTACTTTTTTATGTTCTACTATTTCTCATTTACTGGATCCTTCCCTGATACCTATAAACATGTCTTTTTCTCCTCATTCTAAAAAGAAAAAAAAAATTAAACTACCACAAAAAACCTCTTCCTTGATCCAATCATTCCCTTTAAGCTGTATATGCCCATCCTTTTCTCAGCTAGTCTCCTATAAACAACAATATCAACAACAAAGTTATTCATAATTAGTACCTCCACTACCTTTGTTTTTTTCTTTTATAAAGTCTCTGAAATGTGACTTTTTATTTATCATTCAATTTAAAATACTTCTTTAATGTTATGAATGGTCTCTTAATTTCTAAAACCAATGGCCTTGTTTCAAATCACATTTTCTTTAATTACTTTGCACCACTTGACAATGCTGATCACCTTTTCCTCTTTGATGCCTTCTGCCCTCTTCCTCTGTTTTTGTAACATTTTTCTATTTTGATTCTCTCCTATTTCTCTAACTACTCCATTTCAGTCAACATTCAAGTATTTTCTGATAAAACATTTCTCTTAGCAAAATAGTTGGGGACTTATATGTGTGTGTATGTATGTATATGTTTATATATGTATATATGTTTATGTTTACATATATGTTTATATATCTACATATATGTTTATATGTACACACATACATAAATACATTATGTGTGTGTGTGTGTGTGTCTGTTATGGTCATTATGCTGGTTGGGTTTTTTCATTGATTTTTGTTTTGAAAGAACTCAATGTGGGGAAAGGGAGATGATGGTAGAGTTTAGGGAAATAGTGTGATGAAGAAAGAATGCCATCAATAAAGGCTTTTGCTTACCTGTTTGTGTTAAAAAAAAAAAAACATTTAGGTATTTTCATTTACGTAACTGCCTATAACTATGAACATCCAAAACCCTTTCTTTATTAGGGATTCTTTCCTTTTTTTCCATATACTATCTGATTTTATCTTTTCATTTCCCATGGGTTTAGTTATCATCTTTATGGGAAAAAGTAGGTGATCAGGGCAGCTGGTTAGCATGATGGAAAGAGTACCTGGTTTGGAATCAGGAAAACTCATCTTCTTGAGTTCAAATTTGGCTTCAGACATTATGAGCTGTGATAGTTTGAGCAAATCACTTAATCCTGTTTGCCTCAGTTTTCTCATCTTTAAAATTAAGTGGAGAAACCACTGCAGTATCTTTGCCAAGAAAATCCAAAACAGGGTTACAAAAACTCAGATAGAAACTGAAAATGACTAAGTGACAACTTATGCAGATTATTCCCAAATATATAGCTAGAACTTTGATTTTTCTGTCTCTGCCTCTCTCTTTCTCTCTGTCTCTCTCTGTGTCACTTTCTCTCTCTCTCTCTCTCTCTCATTTTCTTCTATTAAATGTATCTTGAATATATATATATATATATATATATATATATTTATATAAATAGTATGTTCCTCATTAGAATGGAACTGTTTTTTTTCTTGTTTTGTATTCCTAATGACTAGCATAGATATTTAATAAATGGTTCTTGATTTATTGAATAATTGGAGAGCTTTACCAGTTCCTAAATTATCAGAATAATTAGAGTAATAATTGACCATAGGAAGCTATTAAGGCAACAGGGACTATCAAAACACAAACTCAGAAGAGGACAAAAATGTCAAAACACCTATATGCAAAGCTTCAGAGGGATACTGAATCAGTCTCAAGTCCAAATAGCCTTCTTAGAAGAGGTTCAAAGGGATTTTTAAAATCAAGTAAGAGAGGTAGAAGAAAATTTGGGAGATGAAATGAGTCATACAAAAGAGAGAATTAACCATTTGGAAAAGGAAGAATAAAAACTGATTGACAAAAACAATACTTTAAAAATGGAATTGGCCAAATTGAGGGAAGGGAATTGAATGAACAAATCAACTATTTTAAAAGTAGAATTGCCAAATGGAAAAAATGGTACAAAAGCTCACTAAAGAAAATAAGTCCTTAAAAATTAGAATTGACTAAGAGGATACTAATGGCTCTATGAGACATCAAAAATCAGTTAAACAAAATCAAAAATGAAAAGCAGAAGAAAATGTAAAATACATCATTGGAAAAACAACTAACTTGGAAAAAATACATGTAGGAGAGAGAAGTTAAGACTTATAGGGCTACCTAAAAGCCATGACCCAAAAAGAGATTGGACAAAAAAAAATTGTCCTGTTATTCTAGGATCAAAGGACAATATATTAATTGAAAGACTTCACCAAATACCTCCTGAAAGAGATATGAAAATGAAAACTCAAAAATAGCCAAATTCCAGAATTGTCAGAAAGAGAAAATACTGAAAACAACCAGCAGACAAAATTCACATATTAAGGAGCCATAGGCAGAATTAAACAGGACTTAATGGCTTCTATAGTAAAGGATCAGAGAGACATTTATAATGCTTGAGAACTATATCTCCATTAAGGAAATTTGAAAAAAGTATATATTGCTAGAGATATGGTTATAAGACTTTGATGTGATGATACAAGAAAAAAAAAATCAAGCAGTGAAAAAAAATTATACTGGCAGAAGAGGAAAGGAGGAGGCAGAACAGAATAAATGACATCTCATGAAGAGGTGCAAGAAAAATTATTTGGACATATAGTTAGGAAAAAATAAAATGCCATTTAAAAAGAAAGGAATAAATAATCCCTGCTCTCAAGGAACTCACAATGTAGTGGGGGAAATGTTATTAAAGAACTAATGGAAAAAATAATATATATACATATATAGGACAATATGGAAATAATCACAATGAGGACATACTAGCTTTATGGAGATCAGGAAAGACTTCTTATAGGAGATCAGATTTTATTTGGGACCTGAAAGAAGCCTTATCTGCTAGGAAGCATAGATGAGGAAAGATAGTTCTAGGCATGAGGAACAACCATGAAAATATATAGAGTCAGAAGCTAGAGTCTTATGTGCAGAAAATAGCAAGAAGGCTGATGCCATTGGACTGAAGGAAAAGATTGATTGTAGTCAGTCCAAAAAGATCCCCTTCTTTTTTTTTTTTTAAATAAAAAGCAGGAATGTGTTGGATCCATCATATATTAATAGAACCAATTGCTAAATTTTCATTGTGATCATTTACACCTCAGAAACCAGCAAATGCACCCAATCAGGGCTTGGATTTTGTTGTTGTTGTTGTTGTTGAATATCTAAACAAGAAAAATATGAAAAACATTAATGTTGCAAATTAACTGTCACGTGCAATATAGTCCTCCATCTTATTCTGTTGTTAAAACATTTAGCAGCTGATATATGCATAATTCAAATGTTTTTCTCTATTTGCATGAGGGGTTCCTTCCTACTAAATTTGTAAATTGTAAGTTTTTTTTTTTTTTTTTTACTTTGCACTTGCCACCTCATAATTATTTGTGAAGTTTAATAACAAACAAACAAATATTCTAAGGAAAACATTTTATAAACCATTTGCTATTACATAAATGCTGTCACTATCATGTTAGCATTGTTGTCACCATCCACTGGCAAATTCTCAGACTTTATTTATTTTTTTTCTTTTCTTTTCTTTTCTTTTCATTTCTTTTTTTAATTCTCATAATTTAAAAACCCAGCCTTATAAGCCCTTGACCCTTTGAGTGACTTCTACAGGGAATACAAGTGAAAAACTAGAAGAACTGAGAACTTTTCTTGGACTTCATCATTTGGTAAAATCTGTTCATAGTTATTACATGTGAGGTATTGCTTATGAATTATCTTCAAAACTAAAAATCAAATAACTATGATATTTATACATTTAGAAACATTTATTACTTCATTTATAGGCTGGATATGGATAGCGCATCAGGCCTGGAGTCACAAAATATGGGTCTAACCTGGCCCCCAATATTTACTAGATATGTGACTTTGGAAAAGTCATTGGGCCTGTTTGCCTCAGTTTACTCATCTCTAAAACTGAGATTTAGGTACAACAGCATCTAATTCTTAAGTTTGTTAAGAGGATCAAATAAGATAATATTTATAAAGGATTTAGCACAATGTCTGACACATATAAGACACTATATAAATTCTAATTACTATTATTGTTGTTTATTATTATTATTACTAATTTAATTCATCTAAGTTTAGTTTTGCTTTGTTTTTACCTATAATGGATTCTCACACAGATGTTATTCCCAACTCATCTATTAATTTGTAGTTATATCTTAAAGAATTGTTTGAGACTCAGAGAAGCTGACTTACTCATAGTCATATAGGTCTGGCAAGTTAATGTCAGAGGCAGGCTTTGATTTATGTATTTTTTTGACCCAAAATCAAGAATCTTCTTAATTATATTAGCCTGCTCTACCAAGTAACTTTGTCGTGTGTGTGTGTGTGTGTGTGTGTGTGTGTGTATCTAATTTTATTTATGATCCCTTGCATATGGGACACAGGGTCTTAGATATTACATCTTCTTTTGGTACATGTTAAATTTAGTTCTTAAAACATTTATACAGGTCCTCCAATGTGGAAAGGACTGTGGCAGATACTGAGATATAAAAGATAAATAAGTCATATTCTCTTTCCTCCAGGACTGTAAACTGATAAATAATTATAATGAATAAGTGCATAAGGAAGATACAAAGTGTTATAGGAGGGAGAGACAATTTTGAAAACATCAGTATATAGTAAAAATAGCATTAAATCTGTAGTTCAGAGGACCTGGAGTCTATTCTGATATCTATTTCTTGTATGAAATTTAATAATTCTTTTAGCTTTCTTGACACTATTTCCTCAAATGTGAAATGAAAGGTTGGTCTCTCAGATCCCAACTTGCTCTAGATCTTGCTCTAGATTCTATGTGGATTTCAATCTATTGGGAGGAATGGAGAAAATAGAATAAGTTCATTGAGAAGGTATCATTTGAGTTAGATCCCTGGGGATAAGAAGGATTTCAATAAATCAGTTTAGGAAAGGGTATTTCAAGAATAAGGAAACATAAGAACTTACAAACAAAGGTAAAAAAAGAAAAAAATGCACTTTAAGAGATGATGTGTATGTTCATTATACCAGACCATGGGACACATGAGGGAAGAGTTTGAGTATGATTGGATCTACTAGAGGGCAAAAGATATTTCACCTGTGTTTATGTTCCTTGTGCTCAGGAAATATTTAAGTCCATAATAAATAGTTAATAAATATTTGTTTATCAGCTACCCTCCTTTGGACTTCATACTCCCAGGACATTTACTCTCTTGTAGGTACATCTATACCTTTGTCATCAGTACCTTTTGTTCCTGGCAATACTTTGAAGCATGGAGTGGAGAACTCCTCTTCACACCTTTCTTTAAGGAAGATGCCAAGGACAATCATCTCTTTATCTCTCACCATTTGGGCTTTTTCTTCCAGTCTCTGCCCTAAGTATCTTGTTTTCCCATCTTTCTGTTTCCTTTTGTGAGTTGCCTTCTCCCAATACAGAGCTTAACACAATGGCTGTCATCAGTGTTTAATAAATGTTATTGACGAATGGAATAATTGATCATAAATATAGAGCTAAAAAGGGCCACAGAATTTGTTTAATATGTCTTGATTTTAGCGATGAGGACAGAGGTCTAAGGAGGTATGATTCTTCACCTCCAAGATCCATAGTCCATTAAGGAAATATTTAAATGCCTGGAGATGATGGATGACTATTCTCCCAACACTATTCTCTTGGAGGCTCAGATCCTGGAAGGCCAAAATATTGCTCTGGCATGGTCATTGTGCTGCCCCTCTAAAGGATTAATAATTATAGATGAATGACTGAGAGGAGAAAGAATATAAGAAGAGAAAGGATTCAAGGATATCCATTATAAATAAAGCTGAATTTTTAAGTGGTATATTCCTCCCTCCCCCCACTTCCCTCCTGCTTATTTTGGCATCATTTATATAAGCTTTTCCCAGCATTATCATGCAATAAGTTGGCACCAATCTCTTGTTTATGCAATCAGAAGTTCAAAACTAATGACAAGCAATTTATTGGGTGTGAATAATGCCACCTATGGCACCCTCATTTACATCTGGAAATTGATTTTTTGTCACATTAAGAGTTTAGGACAGTCTCTTTTGGCAGCCAGCACTGCCACAAAGCATAATAAAAATAATTATGTGTCCACAAAAGCATGTTAAAATCATGGTAAATTGTAAGCCTCTAAAGGACTGTGACTGGCAAAGTATTATTAATGAGTGTAGGAGAGTTACCTGGAGTAATCTTTCTTGAAGATTTAATACTGACACCTCAACTTAATAAAACATAACTTATGATTGCCAGAAAAGTGTCTAATAACAATATTCTTCAGTATTGTTTGTTGCAAACTCTGATCTGATGATAAATGTTAGAAATGTGGAACAATTTGGAAGCTGAGAGCAGGAAAGTTCTTTGCATGGAGGGAGGAGAATTTTCATCAATTAAGGACCACACTGTTCATGGAAATGAAGCTGAGTGATTACTATTTTCTCATTTTTCTCATGTTCCTTGCTGGATAGGTATTTTGCTTCATAATCGAGAATTTCATTTTTCATACCAGATCTAACATTATTCAAAGCACTTGCAAACTTCCAATTAACAGTGCTTTCCCCAAATACACAACAGTGAGCACCGTGTCATCTGTTCTGATTCTACTTAATTGCTATTAATTATCAAACTGTTTAATTGCTATAAAACTTTCATTATTTGTTTTGGCAAAAAAGTAAAAAATGAAAAAGATTTCCCAGAAGAGTTTGCAGATAAGGAAGATGGCTTTCAAAACACACTGACTCTTAATAGATAAAGTTAAATATTGCCTTCCAGCAGGGTCCTTTAGAAATGTAGTCTCTGGATCAATGATTAATTAAAGGGAACTTTCTTTCCCAACACAACACTTAAAAGGAAGTCAGAAGACTAACTGGCAACTTCAATTTGCCTAGGAAAAGGACTTTCGTTCTATTGTTCCCAGAATGTAACTCATGGCACTGGATGTTAACATACCTCTGGAGGGAATTTCTCAAAGTCATTTAGGACAAAAAATAATCACATCATTAGAGCCAAAGTATCATTTAGAAATAGAAGGCATTCTCTGGAGTACATTGGCATTGAAGTATAGACAGGACCAACATTCAATGGAACCTACCAGGATAAATAAAATGTCAAACTTGGGGCAGAGTATCAATTTCAATGCAGAGTTCTACAATCTTAGTACTGTTTTCTTAATGTTCCCATTAGTGATCATCACTATAGCAATAAAGAATACAATTTTATCCAGTCCTTTGTTTGGGGCAGTCACAATCAGAAAGTAATATTTAGGAGTGCAACTTTTCATTAAATGAATGGCTTACCAAATCTGAGAATCCCTGACCTGAAAGGGACTTCAGAGATTACTTATTCTGGATTGACACAAAACAAAGAATTCTCCTCTACTCTTTCAATTTCTGCTTGTTTACCTTCATTTAGAGAAGACCTGAATTCAAATCCTACCTAGACAATAATTCATACTTTCTTAGACTTAGCCTTTTCATCTGAAAATGATACTAATAAGAGCATCTGCCTAGCAAATTGTGGTGAGATTCAAATGAAATAGCATGTAAAAATATTTCGCAAATCTTAAAAGTGCTAAACAAATGATAGCTATATATATTATCATTACCTTTTTTAGATAGCCAGTATCAAAATGAAGAAACTCTAAATATTAAAATGTTATTCCTCTTGTCTAGTGGAAATCTGCCCTATAACTTTCCTCTATCAACAATGTCATATGTAAATATAGTAGTTTTTTTTTCTTTTTAAATTCCTTCTATAGTTTTATATTTAATTTTTCTTAATTACATGTAAAACTGTAATATTTGTTTTAAAATTTTGAATTGCCGATTCTCTCCCTTCTTCCCTCCCCAACTCCACCTCCCATTGACAAAGCACATGTGAAATTATGCAAAATTTCTCCAAAAAAGTCATGTTGCAAAAGAAAACATAAATTTCCCTTCCCAGCCCCTCCCAAATCAAGAAAAATAAAGTTTAAAAAAGTATGTTTCAATCTGTATTCAGACACAATCAATTCTTTCTCTGAGTATGGAAAACATTTTTCATTATAAGTCCTTCAGAGTAGCCCTGCCTCATCGTAATTGCCGAAAATAGCAGTCATTCATAGCTGATTCTCTCACAACATTTTTATTACTTTGTACACAGTATATTTCACTTTCTATGAGCTCATAGAGAACTTTCCAGATTTTCCTGAGAGCATCCTACTCATCATTTCTGTTTTTATTGCCCTTTGTGTTTTTTATTATTATAACTTTTTATTGACAGCTGCTCATCATTTCTTAAAGAACAATAATAATCCCATTATAATTTATTCAGCCATTCCCAAGTTGATGAGCACCTCCTCAATATCCAATTCTTTTCCCTGAGAAAAGAGATGCTATAAATATGTTGTATATATAGAAACTGTTTCTTTTTTAAAAAATCTCTTTAAGGTACAGGTCAACTAATTGGTATTGTTAGGTCAAAGGGTATGCATGATTTTATATCCCTTTGGGCATAGTTGCAAGAGTTCACAACTTCCTCAATAATGCATTAATTTCTCGTTTTTCCCACATTCCTTCCAACACTTGCCATTCTCTTCCTCTAGTCTATCTAATAGGTAGCCAATCTAATGGTAAGAGGTAATATCTCAGAATAATTTTAATCTGCATTTTTCCAATCACTAATGAGTTAGAATTTTTTTTTCTATATGATTATAAATAGCTTGATTATTTCAACTGAAAACCTTTCCTATCTTTTGATAATCTATTAATTTGGGAATGACTCCTATTTTTAAAATAAATTTGACTTTCCCTATATATTTGAGAAATGAATCTTTCAATAGAGAAACTCACTTCAAAATTCTTTTTCACAATTACTATTGCTAGGGACAGCTAGATGGCACAATGAGTGGATAGACCACCAGCCCTGGAGTCACAATCACTATTGCTAACTGTATTTCCCAATTATTCTGTTCTCTCTCTCCTTTTACCCTGTCCCCCCTCAAAAGTGTTTTGCTTCTGACCACACTCTCCCCGAATATGCCCTCCCTTCAATCACCTTGCCCCCTCCTCTCATCTCCCCTTCCCCTCCTACTTTCCTTTAGGGTAAGGCAGATTTCTATATACATACTGAGTGTGTATGCTATTTCCTCTTTGAGCCAATTCTTATGAGGGAAAGGTTCAGTCACTCCTCCTTCCCTCCCCCTCTTTCCTTCCACTATAAGATATTTGGAAGGTTTGGGGAAGAGCTTTGTCAATTCTTTGCCTTTATTCTGCCATCTTGGCTCCATCAGATATCGTTATTTAAAAAAAAAAAAAGCTTTACATATGTCATTTTATTTACTCTGCACCCCAATTCTGTCAAACAAGCAGGTGGGTATCATTATCCCCATTTCAGTTTCAGAAAGAAGTATGGCTAGACCAATGGCTACACTATTTTATGGAAATTAACAGACCTGACCAGTATTCAATGTTCTTTCCAGGATGCAACATTGAGACAGATACCACAGCAAAAAGTAGAGTGGTAAGTGGAGAATGCATTATATGTAGAATCCAAGTTCTTCCATGTGTTGCCTGAATGACCTTGAACAAAACACTTCTCCTCTCTCAGCCTCAGTTTCTTGTTCTACAGAATGAGAGGGTTGGACTTGATTTGTAAGGTCCCTTGCATGTCTAAATGGAATGATCCTAACTCTTTCCTCTGAAAAAAAAATAAAATACATCTTTTTTCCTCTTCTACATGCTTGTCCTTTAAGCATCTAAAAAAGGGCCTACCCCAGGCTTCTACTCATTCTGCATTTTCTTTAGGCTAACCATATGAAGTTCCTTCCATTATTTTTCATATGATGTTCTTTTTAGACTTTTCATTCTCCTGCTCTCTTTACTCTGAATTTTCTCAAGTTTGTCAATGTCCCTCCTGGACATAATACTCTATATAGTTGCTGACCAGCACAGGATAACCTTGATTTTCAGATTTTTAGGTAGCCCTCCCAGTATGTCTATTTTGCTAAATGTATTATTATTTCACAGTAACTTTATCCATCTGTCTTGAGCATTTATAGCATGCTTTTAAAATAATTTCAGCTGTTTCTCCATTATTTATCCTTATCCACATGGTTTTCAACAGAATCCAAGAATTTGGTTTATTAATTTCTATATAGATCTCAATAACGTCTGTGACTTTCCCATTCCTCATTGCATCTATTCTTTTTAAATCTTTTCAGGTAATACCCATTTCTATAGAGACATAGACATAAATAGATGTGGACATAGACATACATATATATGGAAATATCTGGGCCTATTCTCTGGAGTTTCTATTACAAATCACCAACTGCAAATTTGATGATTCCAACTAGATACTTAATAGGTATCTCAAAGTTAATCTGTCCAAAACAGAACTATATATCCTTCTATACATAAAATTAACCCTTCACCCAATATTCTCTATTTCTGGAATAGGCACTAATATCCTTATGCTCACCAGTATTCATAAACTTGGATTCATCATCATTTCTTTTTTTCTCTCTCACTCCCACAGTTCTTCATTTCCCAAGTGTTCTCAAATCTAGTTCTATAATCTATCTTGCAGATTCCCCCCTTTTTCCCTTCATGAAGTCAATATCCTAGTTCATTTTCCAAGATCTTTTACTTAAACTCCTGAACCATTGTCTTAATTAGACTCTAGACTTGTAGTCTCTCTTCTCTATAATACATCCCTCCACACAGTGGCCAGCATAGCTCCCTTATAATGCAGCTAACCATGACCTTCTTCTTCACAGGCCCTTCAGACACTTTATTTTGCTTCAGGATCAAAGAGAAACTCCTCAATTTGGTATTCAAAGCATTATACAGTCTGCCTCCAACTTATCTTTCCAGATTCATTTCATGTTACTTTTCTTCACACATTTTACATTCCAAACTGGCCCACCTACTGATGTATTCCTGCCTCCATCTTCACCCTCCAAAGCTTTGCCCACCATTCTTTGAATATACTACTTTCTTACTTCTCTCTTAGAATTTTTAATGAACCATGATTTGTCAGCACCAGATTCTTCCTAAACTATTTTGATTTTCCTTATTTGTATCATGCCCCTCTCATACCCCATTAAGTATGATTTCAGGGGTCTAGAAAGGCTTCTATTCAACCCCAGTCTCTTAAAGTATACTGGTTATCTGACTCTGGGAAAGTCACTTAAGCTCTTATTTCCCTATATGGTGAAAATATAAATATAGTCCTTATATTTCCAAGTCTCCTGAGCTTTCTACTAGCAACTCATTAAGAAATAATTTAGACTTTGCTTTTGTCTCCTTAGTGTAACATGATACCTGGGACATAGCAGGACTTTAATAAATGCTTGCTGTACTGGACTGTGAAATTTATTTATATAGGACATTCTCTTCCAATACTTCCTACTATTGTGGGTTGAGGAAAGTAAAATTATCTTTCTGAGTGTTTGTTTGGTTTGTCAACCTCAGAGAATCAGAAGCTCTAAAAAAAAGTCTTTAATCTTCTAGTCTGAAAATAATGGCCACCTCTATCTGCCCCTCTCTAGGGGAGTTCAGGGCAAAGCAATTTTACATCTTCATTGAATGAGCCCAGAGGAAAAAAAAAGCATTTTATCATCAAGACATTTCAAAATACTTGCCATTTCTTTTTTCAATAGGAACATTATAGTGGTCCTTCACCTGGCAGTGGGCAGCTGGGAGGATTCTAATGAAAAGAAAGTCTTTTGATAGTTTAAAAATGAGCTATATGATTAAATATTTTATTATTGCTGTCATTGAAAATGCTTTTATTTTGCAATCTCTCTTTTAAAATTCATTACATCAACTCCACCAAAGAAACTCTAACTGAAAGGTATTAAGGGAGTCTCCTTAAAGAGAAGCTTTTTTGAACCATTTCATGTGGTATCAATGTCTCTCGGCAATAGATGGGATTTTTCAGAAACCCCAAAGGATTTGTTCTTAGCCAAATATGGCTCCCCTGTTCTGATTCCCATTTAATGGATTAATTCAGCCTCTCCTCATCACCTTCATCAAGTATTAGCATAATCTATGCTCCCCACTGCTTATTCAGTTCCTGTCTTCACATACCACCAACAATCCTGACAGAAAATAGGCACAACAGGTCCAGCATCATTTTGACAAATTCTCTAATCTCAATAAAGGTCATTCACACATCCATCTGGTGTATTGCTTAATTTTGTTAAAGTCCATTCAAGGATTCTGAACTCATATTGGTCTGAGCAGCCACAGTGGAAAATCCTGTATTCTCACCTTCATATTGATACTGAATGAAGTAAACGGGGAAGCAGAACAATTAATGTAATGACAGTAATAATGGAAAGGAAAATGGTATTGAAATTCTGAAAAATTCTGGTCAATGTAATGACCATTCATGTATCTTTTCTCAGAGCAGAGAGGTGAAAAATGAATGAGAGACACAGAATGGTACATTTTCAAACATGGTGAATGGATGTGCTTTAATTTTCTTTAATCGTTACAAAAGAGGATTCTGCTTTGTTTCAGAGATAAGTTACTGGGTATTAAGAGAAATTTTTGAAAAGGAGAGGAAAGTGACAGCACCAATAAAATATACATTAATGAAAATAAGAAAAGCAGTTCAGAAGGGTACACACAGTAACAAACTGCCTTACTAAAATTTATTAAAAAAACAAACTATTCCTAATCCATATAAATTCTTCTTTTTTATCATTTGTACACTGAAATGTTTGTTGATTATTAAGTACATAATAAATATAAATACACCCATAAAAATCTGTTTTTTTCTCTAATTCAATTTCCACACACCTTTATCCTATACCAGAAATTTATGAGCCAGCTTTAGCAGATGGAATGATCTTCTAATGGTATGTTAAAAGCCAAATAGAGTGAAGATCTTTGAAACTAGGCAGAATTCCCAGGGAGGATTAGCCTTAAACTGCCCTTCAGTGTCTTTTCTTCAAGTGGTAAAACTAGATTTGTCATCAGAGCCAAAAGCAATAGAAGAGAAAACAGGGATAAGAAAAAACATGGAGAAAGTATTCAAAACCTATGCTACTAATGACTTAATCACAACTTTGGTTTTTAGAGCTTTCTAAGAACATATTTTAAAGTTACCAAAATCTTAAAAACATATGTAGAAGTGAACAGATAGTTTTACTCTATGTCCACTGATCCAGAGGCTATATCTTTTCAATATGGAAGTCTTGTTCTAGTATTTAAACAACAACGACAAATCTTACATATCTAGGAAATGATCTTTCCTTAAAGGCATTTTCTATCTCTGCACCAATGAAAATCCAGTTTTTCTCTAAGGATATCATAACTCTAACTATATTCTTCCCATTGGAGGCTAAATTCCCCTAATTCCCTCTATTCTGGGGGCCAGGTAAAGGAATTGTCAGAGTCCCTTCAACATATACATACTACCTAAAAACACATACTGCCATTTCTAGGCTTCTCTACCATGATCACTCAGCATCTTCACTTCTGAATTTCACTTCTCCAAACTAATATACCCTTTGCTAATACCTGCCCTTGCCATTTTACTAGATGTTTCCCTTCTTTTCTCAATGTTTTAGTACCTCACTCACAGACTTCCTCTGTCTCATCTCTTATCACCATTTTCAGCAAATTTAACAATCCATATCAAATCTAAGCTCATGATTTGAGCTTCTAAATTACATTAACCTTCAGCCAGCTCCAATTCCACTCCATTTTATCCAGATCTTAAACCATATTGTATCTCTTCGACATCTTTTAACATCTTCTCTACTTCAAAACCTAGAGGTCTAAAATCTCTTACAAAACGGCAACATATGTAACTCTGAAGGTTTCTAATGTGTATCAAACATTACAATTACTCTTTACCATTCAATTAACTACAAAATAAAATAGGGCCATATGATAGAAAGAACACTAAGTTTAGGAGTAAAGAAAACTGAGTCCAATGTCCAGATCTATTACTTTGTCCCTATGTTGTGCTGACCAAATTATTTGAGCTCTCATAGATGCAGGTCTATAACATATATGAAGAGAGGTATGACCCAAACAATATCTAAAATCTTCTTGTAGTTATGATGCAATTCTGCTCTTTCTGAGCTTACAGATCCTAAATACCATTAGATGTTCTCTTGTTCATAAGCTACTCTTTATTTTCTCTTTCATTCCATACTAAATTTCTTCAGGGGAGGGTTTCTGCCTCTCTTCTGCTCAACCTCCCACCTCCCTGAAGGGGCAATACCTATATAGGAATTATTTAACTCTCTTCTTCTAGGGTATTTAATTAGCTTTACTTGCTTGATGATTCTACTTGATTGACATAATTATCAAATTAGCAAATGCTGCCTTTAGTGTCATTGAGTTTTTAATGGATACAGGTGAATTTTATTACACATAATATATGCCCACCAGAAATTTCTGTCTCCCATAGATATCATTCCTATCTTATCACAAAACCTAGGCTTCAGTGTGATCAGGCCCAAAACTGGCACAATCCTAGAAAGTCAATATCAATGCAGATTTGAGCAATCCCTAGAAGGTACTTACTCTTTATCTTATAGGGTCTGACCCATTATGGACTTTTAATAAGTTAATGATATTGAATTGGATTTTTCTGAACTCAAAGACTTTAGGAACTGCTGTTTCTTAACAAGATTCAAATCTGAACAATTTGGGAAAGCACATATACAAAATTCCCCTCTTCTTCCCTGCCCCACCCTACCCCCTTCTGGATTCAAGAGCAGCAAAGGCCAAGATCGCTTTACAAAATATCATGAATAAAATATTCAGCTTGGTCAATAAATTATTTCACAAGTAATCCTATTTTAAATTGTTAACACTTCTTATTTATGAATTGCAAGCAGGGCTTGGAATTCCTATGAGATGGTATCAAATGAGTTCTATAGTTTATGGAATTGTAAACTTTCTAATGACCTCAGAAAAGTTGCTTCCAGCTGCCCAAAGGGAGTCTTTATTTATAACGAGCTAGAGCATATCAATTAGATGTTCTAACAATAATAATTTATCACCACTACCCCTTTAAAAATTTGTAATAGCCTGACTCCAGAGTTAGGTTGTATTCATAATGCAGATTAAGGAATTCCCAGCACAGCAGAATTTCTAGAGATTTCAGATTTATGCTTCCCATTACATCCAAAAATCAAGACAAAACAAAACAAACAAACAAACAAAAAACCCACCAATTCAAAACAAAATCATACAAAAAACCCCTAGCTCTATGCAGATTGAGAGGCATTGCCCTATTATATCCTATGAAGCCCTGCTAACCATCACTACTGATTCTTGGTCATTGATCTCATTTTATTGCTGAATTCAATTTAATCCTGCAAGGCTCTCTTTAATTTGAAAAGACTAAAACTCTCATTTGGAGGAACAAGAATATAGAAGAAACATTTGCATTTCTAAAACCCTTTCTGTACAGTTTTCACTATCAAGGCATTGTTTAATACTAAACCAAGTCTCAGCTGTGAAAATGGATGAAAAAAGGGTAATAAAAATGTCAACAGTGAAATGCTCATTTCCGGGAAAGTCATGAAATTCAATCAATACAACATTAACCTGTATTTTATAACAAAAAAGCAAAAGAAAAAGGAAATTTAAATTCTTTTTAATTATACACACACACAAATACATGTGTGTATATTATATATATGTATCTTATATTCATATATACACAATAGATATATACATTGCACACATATGTATGTATATGCATACTTATATTTACAACTATCTATCTCTCTACATACACACACACACACACACACACACACTCTGTATTGTTTCTGGTTTATGATTTTCAAATAATTAAAGGGGAACTATCAGCCTGTACTGAGAAGATCCAGCAGACATTCATCACCAAAGAAAGGCTATTTTAAGCCTCAACTATTTTTCTCAGAGTTCTTGTAGCATTACTCAAACTAATTCCTGATATCTATACAGCTGTCAAGAGTATTCTTCCAATTGAAAATTAACAATAATGAGAGCAATAGCAGTTAGTATTTACATATCACTTTAAAGTTTGCACTGTATTTTACATATGCTATTTTATTTCATTCTCACAACAATCTTATGAGATAGATACTATTAATAGTCCCATTTTACAGATAAATTAACTGGGTAGAGAGAGGTTAAATGAAAAATATAACTTTTGAATCCGAACCTTACAGTGAGGTCCATAAAATAACTTCACCAGAGTTTCTCCCATCAGATGAGTTATCCAAAGTCTCACGACTGATTGCTGACCAATTTTCATTACCAGTAGGGTCTGGCTATTGTTATAAATAGCCAGTATAGTAAGAGGTTATGCTTCAGTTCACCAAATCAATAAACATCATTGAGAAAAGATTGGCCTTGGAGAATGAAAGGATAAAAACAGATGGGGTATTTTCAATCGAGGATGAAAAGAAACTCAGAAAACTAAGAAATACATCTGAGAAATAAAGAAAAAATATAGGTTCACAAAGATATCAAATGTTCATGGAAGGATTTGATTTCAGGTCTTCCTCAGTCCAAGTATGATACTCTATCCACTATACAACCCAGGTGACTAGAAGTCCATTCTTTTATATGATTATAGGACCTTCACAAATTGTTTTAGCTATATAAATGTGCCCTCCATTCTAGTATTTGTATTTTTAATATAATAAAATGGATCTTAAAACATTTTTAATATTTGTTCTTATCCTTTTTCTCTTGACTCAATGGATTTAAATTACAACATTCAGCCAAGAGCTGTGCAAGTTAATGTTTTGAATGCTCCATAAAAAATTTTAGTGTTTTATAAGCTTAAGAGATTATGCAGTTTACACAAGAGGCATGGTTCAGGGTATATGCATAATTTCTGGCAGCCAGACAGGGGTGTAGTCTTTTGGGAGAGGTGAAAGTCAGAAGCAAATACTCACTGCCTCATTTCATATCTTCCTCTTATTTTTAATGCAGTTTCCTCCTCTCCCTCCCCATCTCGTATTATCTCAAAACATCACAGTTTAAGAACTCTCCATAACCATTAAATACCTTGAAATTTCAAATCCTCATCTAAACTACTGGTGAGATACAGTACAATCACATCTCAATAGTAATGTCAAGGTTCCATCTAATAACTTTGCTTGTTGCCCAGAATATTTTGTTAATGAGACTCCTGATATTAAACTTCTAAAAATAAATATAAGAGACACCTATGAAGAACCAAGTGGATTTACTTTTGGATCCAAACTAATTTGGGATCATTGGATTCAGGGATGGAAAGAAATTTTGAGATTATCTACATATAAGAAAATGGAAGCACAGAAAGACATTGATAGGAGTAGCAAGTGTCAATGTCAGCATTTGTCTTCAGGTCTTTCTGATTGTAAGTATTGCTTCTCTCTACTGTCGTCATCAATTTTTTGTGTTATAAAGTTTACAAGATGTTATTCAAAGGCAGAATATAAAAGAAGAAATAGGTCTAGTTTGGGATACTACTTCTGGAAATCACCATAGGAAAAGATAGAATGGAAAAATCTATATTCCGTTTTCCACTAATAATTAATAGAATTCTTTGAACCAAAAAAGAGCCTTAGACATCATGTACAATTCTCTTAATATTGAGAAACCCTGCATGGCATACCTATCCTGGAAACCCATGCCCTACTTCCCACTTTCCAGTTTCCCTTTATATATGATCTCCCTACTTATATATAAGATATAAGCTACTTGAGCACATGGTAAGTCTTTCTGGTTCATATTGTGTAACCTAAGTGTTTATTAAAGTGCCCAGCATATAGTAAATGCTTAATAAAAGCTTTATTTGTGTGTCTGTATACTTATCTTTCTCTTCCTGAAAGTGGGTTACTTATCTAATCTCTCTGTAGGAGCAATTCCATTTATAAGAAACTCAATGTCTCTCAAGGAATAGCATTCAATTTTTGAACAATTTTAATTATTAATAAAATTTCTCCTCATACTGAGTGAAAATCTGCCAATTAAATATGTCTGTTTTCTAGGGACAAGCAGAATAGGTCTCCTAACTCTTCTCCATGATATTGTATCAGATATTTAGAAGTAGTGAGTAAGTTTGTCAAGACCTCTGAAAAACTATAATTTTATTTCCCCCACAAAGGATGAAAACTTAATAGTGATGCAAATGTAGACATTGAGCCAAACAAGATAAAAGACCTCAGTAGACATTATTGAAGCAGTCACCAGCTCCAAGCAGGCCTTGAAAACAAAGACTCTCCTGAAAGTCTTCTCTCTTGGTCTATGAAAAGCTAGCCTCTTTTCAATTCCTTAGACCCAAACAAACTATATTCTAGAGAACTGGAAGAAATGATTCTTCTTGTTGCTGAACTATTGTTGGTGAATTGTGAAGAAAAGGTAGGGAATAAAACAAGCAAAATATAGCTATAATACCCCAATCTTAAGAAAAGGGGTTGAATTTGTAAGTGTTTCAAGGAATAAAAAATGGGTTAGGATAGGCAAGGAGGACTTTCATCCAAAAGGATGTAAAAGTGAATTCTATCAAACCTTTAAAGAGCGATTCATAGTTGGCTAAAAATATTCTCAAAAATACAGCTTCACCAAATTACTTTTTATGAAACAATTAATCTATGCGATATTTGATAATTACAAGTGGAGAGATTGCCTTGTTACCAGCACATTGCTTTTCAGGGTTCCTTAATTCTTCTACAAAGCACTTTTCATTGTATGGAGTTGTCTCTGAGTTATCTGAGACTATGATAGAGGAGCCCTAAATCTGAAAGGTCCTAGTTGGGAAATTTTTGAATATAGACCATCAATGCTTGATCTGAAAGGAACATCTATATCAGCTTGCTGTGCATATGTTTATATTAGAGCTCAATGTGGATATGTTTTAAATTCAGAAAATGAATAGCCTTCCTAAAGGCCCTGGGCTGTGCTCCTCATGGAGCATCTGAAGGCAGTTAAACTCTTCTACTGGGTCATTTGCCCTTTAGGACATTTTAATTAGTTATTTGCACTAAGAGTTGCAGCATCCACAGGCCCCTAGATGGTCCACATGCCATTCATACAGAGTGATTCTTAATTTAAGTGGAAGCCAATGACTCAGGGAATTAAAGGTGATGAGAGGCAAAATATATTAGCCAGGTCCCTTATGTCACATGATCATAGAATTAGAAACTTGAGAGAACATTTAATCTAATACCTACATTGTAAGATAAGGAAACTGAAACCCAAAGAGATAAAATGACTTAAACAAACTTCACTCAGATAATAAACAGCAGAACTACAAGCTATTGCCCCCGAACCCTGCAAAAGAGGGCTTTTTCTATTCTTAGATGGCCCAAGCCATATAATATGGGAGACAGAGAGAGAGAGAGAGAGAGAGAGAGAGAGAGAGAGAGAGAGAGAGAGAGAGAGAGAGAGAGAGAAGGAGAAAGAGAGAGAAGGAGAAAGAGAGACAGAGAGAGACAGAGAGACAGAAAGAGACACAGAGAGAGAGACAGAGAGAGAGGTAGCAAATAGGGAGCCAAAAGATAACGTGTGCCTATACTTCTAGTCAATGCTTCCATGACTTCAAATTATTTCCTCTCCCAGCTCATCTCTAAGCTTTATACTTTTTAGAGCTATGTTTGTCACTGGACCAGCCATTTTCAACATTTAACAGATTGATCCCTATTCCATGGCAGGAGCACTGGGAACCCCATGGAAGCCTATCACAAGAACTGGTTTTGATTAACTGTCTCAAAACTTCATTAGATAAATAATCCAGAGCAATGAACCAATATCTTCTATTCCTAAATCCATTAGCAATCCACTGTGGCACAAAAAGACCTAAGAGTCAACTTGAGCTACTTGCAAGTTTCATAAAGCCAGACTTCTAGGAAGCACCAAGCCTTGTCTCGGGCTGATAAATGCAACAAAATAATTAATAAGCAAAGTTGAAATAAATAAACTATATTATAAAGCATGGTGATTTTTCTATTATTGATTGTTGCTTATTACTAATGTTATTTTATAGGATTTCCTGCTACAAAGGAAAACTGCAACTTATGTTTTGTTCTGGGGCTCTTAGATCTTTCACAACTGATTACTATTGCTACTTGTGCTATCTACTCCAAGTTTGTCATGAAGCCTGCCTCCTAAGCATCCAAAGTCACTAAGCCCCAACTCTGGGATGTTCCATATCTTGTATCAATGATTTGTATATAAATATGGATGGCATTCTTGTCAGATTTGCACATGACACAAACCTGAGAGGGAGAACTATTATGTTGAATGACAGTTGAGACTGAAATATGTTTCACTTGGTTAGAAGATTGGGATGATTATAATATGATGGAATTCAATAGCAATAAATGAAAAAATGTTTCACTTGGATTTAAAAAATCAGCTCCATTTGTACAGGTTGAAGAGGTATGACGACAACAATTCACATGGAAAACAACTAAGGGTTTCATTATGACTGGTTTGCAAGGTAGGGACGTCACTAATTTGACAGGGAAGCTCAAAAGGCTAAGGTTGCTGTAGGACTAGATTAAAAGCATTGAAGTGTCCAGAACAAGGAAAGTGACAATTCCAGTATTTTCTATCCTGGTCAGAAAATAGCTAAAAGGTAGCATCCATTTCTTATTACCACATTTTAAGAAGGATACTAACAAACCAGATTGAACTTAGAGAAGAATGATAAATATGGAAAGAGGACCAAATTCCATGCCATGAAAAGGTTACCAGAAAGATTCAGAGAGGTCCTTAACCTGGAGAGAAAAGACTAAGAGAGGCCATGATGCCTGTCTTCAGATTTCAGATGAGTTGATGATTTATTCTTTAGAAAAGAGATTAATTAAATTTATTATTTTTGTCTATGAAGTGCAGAAATAGAACTTCCTCCAAAATGTTCAACCTTGGTGTAAGTAGAAGAAAAAACAAGCTTATTAACACTTATAGATGTCCAAGATAGCAACAGGCTATCTCAGGGAGTAGTCCTATCTTGCTCAATGGAATTCTTCAATTAGAGATTGAATAGGTATTTGCTGGGGATATTTTCAAGGTTAGTTCTCGTTCTAAGATCCTGAGAATCTATGTCTTATCTTTCCAACCTTTCTTCTAAAGCCTCTTATTTTTACAGAATTTACAATAAAATTGTGATGCATTTATTTTTAATTTCTTTTTATTTTTTGTTTCATTTAGTGTGAGAGTTTCAATATGAACATGATTTGCTTTTTGTTTGTGTTTTTACAGAAATGCCAACTATTTGTTTATTGGACATTTAGAGCACTAACCTTAAAGTCATTATTTTTATAATCAGGATTTTTTATTGTATAGTTATTATCCCCTTTTGTGTTCTTTTCCACCATTCTGCCAACATTACTGAAGAAGGAGAAGGAGACTATCTAGGAAATTATGGAATTTTGAGGATTTTAATATTTCATGAGCTCACCATGGTCAAATAATTCATCACCAAATAACAAGACAACTAGTAATGAATATCTTTGTGCTTAGCTAGGCTGGTCCACAGAGAGAAGAAATAAACTTTCATCAATACTGCACACAAAGCCTTTCCAGCATGGAAGAATTGTCAGATGGGGTTTTCCTAACACAGGCTTGTAGAACCCAGGGTCACCTCCAAACCAACATTAGTCATTAGAAGAGTCTTTTGTCTAGTCAACATCAAGATTAGCTTACCCCAAATCCAATTATACTATGATTACATTGGCCCCAGCCAGTCTAGAGTTGCTTTCGAACTATATCTTATTTAAGAGAGGGACTTTTTCTATTCTTCTTATATGCTTTTTGATTATTCAACTTTTAGACTGACTTTGTTACTGGCAATGTAGTTTCAAGTCATTTGCTGACCCCTTTCCTTAACCCAGAAAAAAATGGCTTAGAAGATGACCATTCCAAAGTAGCTGGGATCAAAAAAGCAGACTACCAGATTCTCTGGATAGAAGTTCCTACTTGACAACAAATATCAAGATCAAATTTAAAATTGGATCTGGATACTTGCTTTAGATATATCTCATCATCATCTATACTTAGAGATACTTATATCTACTAGTTCCAGCAATATCTTGTAAAAAAAATTGGCTTTAGAGTCGAACTCAATCAATCAACAAGCATTAATTACACACCTACTTAGAAAGGTGATTGTATTGGGAAAAGAAAAAAATGGAAGGGAAATGAGGGAAATTACATCTCACAAAGAGACAAAGAAAAACTATTGTAACTGAGGGGGAAAAGGAGGGGTATGAACATTGTGTGAATCTTATTTTCATCAGATTTGGCTCATAGAGAGAATATCAGACACATTTGGTTTTACAGAAAAACTTGTCTCACCTTATAGGGCAGTGAGAGGGGAAAGGGGTAAAAAAAAAGGGAAGGCTAATAGAAGGGAAAACAGAAGTAGTAGGGCAAAGGTATAAGAAAGAGGGAGGGGCTCTGAAGAGTGAGGGCTATTTAAGGAAGGTGGTGGTGTTCAGAAGCAAAATTATTCAGAGGGGGGAAGGGAGGAAGTAAAGAGAAAAGCATAACTTGGAGTAAATAAGATTGCAGGAAATACAGAATTAGTCATTTTTAACTGTGAATGTGAATGAGATGAACTCTCCCATATAACAGAAATGGATTGCAAACTGGATTAAAAGCCAGAATCCTATAATATGTTGTTTACAAGAAACACATTTAAAGCAGAGTGATGCATATAGTGTAAAGGTAAAAAGCTGGAGCAGAATTTATCATGCATCAGATGAAGTAAAAAATAGTTGGGGTAGTGATCCTGATCTCAGACCAAGCAAAAGCAAAAATAGATCTATTTAAAAGAAATATGGAATGAAACTACATCTTGCTAAAGGGTCCCATAGAAAATGAAGCAATATCAATATTAAACATATATGTCGTGTGTGTATGGCACCCAAATTTCTAGAGGAGAAGTTAAGATGGCTGAAATAGATAGCAAAACTATACTAGTGGGTGTCTCAACCTTGTATTATCAGATCTAGATAAATACAACCACCAAATAAATAAGAAAGAAATTAAGGAGATAAACAGATTTTAGAAAAGTTAGGTATGATAGATCATTGGAGAAAATTGAATGGGGAAAGAAAGGAATTTGCTTTTTTCTCAATGGTTCATGGAACTTGTACAAAAATCAACTATGTATTATGGCATAAAACCCTCAAAGTCAAATGTAGAAAGGCAGAAATAGTAAATGCATTTTTCCAGATCATGATGCATTAAAAATCACATGCAATAAAAGGCCAGGAGAAAATAGACCAAAAACTAATTAAAACTAAATAATCTAATCCTAAAGAATGAATGGAGGAAAAAACAAATCATAGACACACTCAATAACTTCATCCAAGAGAATGACAATAATGAGACAACATACCAAAATTTGTGGGATGCAGCCAAAGCAGTTATTAGGGGAAATTTTATATCTCTAGATGCTTCCTTGCATAAAATAGAGAAAGAGAAGATCAATGAATTAGGTTTACAACTAAAAATGCTAGAAAAAGAACACATTAAAAACCTTCAATTAAATGCCAAATGTGAAATTCTGAAAATAAAAGGGGAGATTAATAAAAATAAAAGTAAGAAATGTATTAATAAATAAAACTAAGAGTTGGTTTTATGAAACAGCCATCAAAATAGATAAACTTTTAGTTAATTTGATTAGAAAAAGGAAAGAAGAAAACAAAATTGTTAATCTCAAAAATGAAAAGGGAGAAATTTCCACCAATGAAGAGGAAATTAGAGCAATAATTAGGAATTATTTTGCCCAACTATATGGCAACAAATTGGATAATATAAGCAAAATGGAGGAATATCTACAAAAAATATAGATTGCCCAGGTTAACAGAAGAGGAAATAAATTATTTTAAAAATCCCTTTCTAGAAAAAGAAAGAAAACAAGTTACTAATCAACTCCCTAAGGAAAAAAAATTCCAGTGCCAGATGGATTTACTTGTGAATTTTACCAAATATTTAAACAATTAATTCCAATACTAAGAATAAGAGTAGGTAATGAGGAAACTAAATTATCACTCTTTGCAGATGATATGATTGTGTTCTTAGAAAATCCTAAAGAATCCACTAAAAAACTCCTAGAAACAATTCACAACTTTAGCAAAGTTGCACATTTTTTTTAATATTTTATATATTTTTATATATTACCAGCAAAGTCCAGCAGCAAGAGCTACAAAGAGAAATTCCATTCAAAATTGTCAAAAGTATAAAATATTTGGGAATCTATCTGCCAAGGGAAAGCCAGGAACTATATGAACACAACTACAACTTTCCATATAAATAAAGTCAGATCTAATCAGATGGAAAAATAGCAAGTGCTCATAGGTAGGCCCAGCAAATATAATAAAAA
Source organism: Antechinus flavipes (assembly GCF_016432865.1). Taxonomy (NCBI): domain Eukaryota; kingdom Metazoa; phylum Chordata; class Mammalia; order Dasyuromorphia; family Dasyuridae; genus Antechinus; species Antechinus flavipes. The sequence continues at coordinate 216,298,400 of NC_067399.1, read as the reverse complement.
TGACACTACTACCTAAATTGATGTACTTATTTAGTGCTATACTGTTAAGGGACAGGTCAATTCACAGAGAGCCTTCACAGCTGTGGATCATAACATCTGAAGGAGTATCAAGGCAGCCTTTTCTGACACAGATGTTGTGGACTAGGAATGAGATAATTTGGAGGCAGAGGGAAGAGTAGAGAAGTCAGACAATGCAATGGGCTCTCAGTCTCCTTGTATCATCCTCTCACACAAGGAGATCCATTCTGGGTTGGAGTTCCAGCAGCCACTGTCAGGTGGCTCCCATGTGTTCCAACATCTCCCATGTATTCCAACATCATACCAATCAAACTCCCAAGAAGTTATTTTACAGATCTAGAAAAAATAATAACTAAGTTTATCAGGAAGAACAAAAGGTGAAGAATTTCAAAGGAATTAATGAAAAAAATGCCAATGAAGGTGTCCTAGTTGTGCCAGATTTAAAACTATGTTATAAAACAGTGGTCATCAAAACTATTTGGTATTGACTAAGAAATAGAGTAGTTGACCAGTGGAATAGGTTAGCATCACAGGACAAAATAATCAATAACTACAGCAATCTGGTGTTTGACAAACCCAAAGACTCCCACTTTGGGAATAATAACTCATAAAAACTACTGGAAACATTGGAATCTAGTATGGCAGAAACTAGACATTGATTCACACCTAACACCATATACCAAGATAAGGTTGAAATGGATTCATGATTTAGATATAAAGAGTGATTTTATAAGCAGATTAGAACATAGGATAGTTTACCTCTCAAATATGTGGAGAAGGAAGGAATTTGTAATGAATGAAGAACTGGAACTCATTATTCAACACCAAATAGATAATTTTGATTATATTAACTTAAAAAGTTTTTTGTACATCAAATGAAGGTGGCCTAGCTGTACCTGATCTAAAACTATATTATAAAGCAGTAGTCACCAAAACCATTTGGTATTGGCTAAGAAATAGATCAGTTGATCAGTGGAATAGGTTAGATTCACAAGACAAAATAGTCAACTATAGCAATCTAGTATTTGACAAACCCAAAGATCCTAACTTTTGGGATAAGAATTCATTATTTGACAAAAACTGCTGGGATAACTGGAAATTAGTATGGCAGAAATTAGGCATGGATCCACACTTAACACAGTATACCAAGATAAGATCAAATTGGGTCCATGATTTAGGTATAAAGAACGAGATTATAAATAAATTAGAGGAACATAGGATAGTTTATCTCTCAAACTTGTGGAGGAGGAAGAAATTTGTGACCAGAGATGAACTAGAGACCATTACTGATCACAAAATAGAAAATTTTGATTACATCAAAATAAAAAGCCTTTGTACAAACAAAACTAATGCAAACAAGATTAGAAGGGAAGCAACAAACTGGGAAAACATCTTCACAGTTAAAGGTTCTGATAAAGGCCTCATTTCCAAAATATCTAGAGAATTGACTCTAATTTATAAGAAACCAAGCCATTCTCCAATTGATAAATGGTCAAAGGATATGAACAGACAATTTTCAGATGATGAAATTGAAACTATTTCCACTCATATGAAAGAGTGTCCCAAATCACTATTGATCAGAGAAATGCAAATTAAGACAACTCTGAGATACCACTACATATCTGTCAGATTGGCTAAAATGACAGGAAAAAATAATGATGAATGTTGGAGGGGATGCGGGAAAACTGGGACACTGATGCATTGTTGGTGGAGGTGTGAATGAATCCAACCATTCTGGAGAGCAATCTGGAATTATGCCCCAAAAGTTATCAAATTGTGCATACCCTTTGATCCAGCAGTGCTACTATTTGGCTTATACCCCAAAGAGATACTAAAGAAGGGAAAAGGATCTGTGTGTGCCAAAATGTTTGTGGTAGCCCTGTTTGTAGGGGCTAGAAGCTGGAAAATGAATGGATGACCATCACTTGGATAATGGCTGGGTAAATTGTGATGTATGAATGTTATGGAATATTATTGTTCTGTAAGAAATGACCAGTAGGATGAATACAGAGAGGCTTGGAGAGACTTACATGAACTGATGCTAAGTGAAATGAGCAGAACCAGGAGATCATTATATACCTCAATAACGATACTGTATGAGAACGTATTCTGATGAAAGTGGATTTCTTCAACAAAGAGATCTAACTCAGTTCCAACTGATCAATGATGGACAGAAGTAGCTACACCCAAAGAAAGAACACTGGGAAATGAATATAAACTGCTTGCATTTTATTTTTTTTTTCCCAGGTTATTTCTACCTTCTGAATCCAATTCTCTCTGTGCAACAAGAGAACTGTTCGGTTCTGCACACATATATTGTATCTAGGATATACTACGACCTATTTAACATATATAAAACTGCTTGCCATTTGGGGAAGGGAATGGAGGGAGAGAGGGGAAAAATCGGAACAGAAGTGAGTGCAAGGGATAATGTTGTAAAAAATTACCCTGGCATGGGTTCTGTCAATAAAAAGTTATTTAAAAAAATTTTTTTTGAACAAATGAAAACTAATACATTCAAGATTAGAAGGGAAGCAATAAATTGTCAAAACATTTTTACATTTAAGGGTTCTGATAAAGGCCTAATTTCTAAAACTATAGAAAGAATTGACTTGAATTTATAAGAATTCAAGCCATTCTCCAGATGATAAATGGTCAAAGGATGTGAACAGACGGTTTTCAGATGTAGAAATTAAAACCATTTCTAGTCATATGAAAAGGTGCTCTAAAATATCTCTAAAATATCTATTGATCAGAGAAATGCAAGTTAAGACAACTCTGAGATACCACTACATACTTCTCAGATTTGCTAAAATGACAGGAAAAGATAATGATGAATGTTGAAGGGGATATGGGAAAATTGGGACACTAATACATTGTTAGTGGAATTGTGAAAAGATCTAGCTTTTGTGGAGAATAATTTGGAACTATATTCAAAAAGTTATTATACTCTATCCAGCAGTTTTTCTACTGGGCTTATATCCCAATGAAATAAATAAGGAGGGAAAGGGATCCACATGTACAAAAATGTTAGTGGCAGCCTTTTTTATAGTGGCAAGAAACTGGAAATTGAGTCGATGTCAATCAGTTGGAGAGGAGCTGAATGAGTTATGGTATAAAAATGTTAATGGGATATTATTCTTCTGTAAGAAACAATCAAAAGGATAATTTTAGAGAGGCCTGGACAGACTTACATGAACTGATGCTGAGTGAAATGAGCAGAAGCAGGAGATCATCCTGCTTGTTGCATGGCAACAAGATTATACAATGATCAATTCTGATAAATGTGACTCTTTCCAACAATGAGATAATTAAGGCCAGTTCCAATGATCTTGTAAAGAAGAAAGCCAACTACACCCAGAGAGAGAATATGGGAATAGAGTATGGATCACAACAAAGCATTTTCATTCTTTTTGTTGTTTTTGCTTTGCATTTTGTTTTTTTGTTTTTTTTCATTTTTTCCCTTTTTGATTTGACTTTTCTTGTGCAGCAAGATTATTATACAAATATATATACATATATTGGATTTAATATATATTTTAACATGTTTAATATATATTGGATTACTTGCCATCTAGGGCAGGGGGAGGAGGGATGGAGGGAAAATTTGGAACACAAGTTTTTGTAAGGATCAATGTTGGAAAATTATCCATACATATGTTTTGAAAATAAAAAGCTTTAATTAAAAAAAATACACACCTACTATTTGCTAGGCACTGTGATAAGTACTGAGAATACAAAAGCAACCAAGTGAGTCTCTACCTTAAAGGAGCTTATTATTTAATGGGGAAGACAATATATAAACGGATATATACAAAACAATATATGTAGTTAGGTCAATATAAAATTACATTTGTTTTTTTAATTTTTGTCATCTACCTTTTGCTTTGCTTCCTTGATAATTATTCTTTATGTAATTTTTTTAAAAAAAAACAGGAAAACCAGCCAATGCTCTCTGCAAAGAGAGCACCTCTCTGCAAAGAAGGAAGGAATGTATATTTTAATTTCTCTTCTCTGGGGCCAAGCTTGGCCATTATAAGTTCACAGAATTTTTTAAACTGTTTTGTGGTTGCTTTCCATATTTATTTTTGTGCTTTTTGCGTTTACTACTTTCCTAGTTCCCCTTACTACAGTTCATACAAGTATTCCAATGCTTTTAAATATCAATTGTAATATTCATAATTTAGATATAATATGATTTTGAGGTCCTCTGGGCTTAGTGGGGCATATGTTCTAACAATAAGTCAGTAATCCTAAATCTTCTGGCTTTTGAGTCTTCCTCAAGGACTTCCCACTCTCCCAATCTAATAACAACAATTTGATTTTGAATGGATCAGTCCTCAATTCATTATTGACTGATAATCTGGTCAATGAGAACCAAATTCCGGAAATCACTCCCTGGCCTTACATCTAGGCCTTAGAATTAGCAAATCACCAATAGAAAACTGGATAAAACTGTTTTTTCTCTCTTAGGACTTTGCTAAATTCTCTTGGATTTTAGTATGCTGTAATTGCATTACAATTACAATAAAACTTTGCCCCTTGATGAGGAAATGGTTTCAAGCTTACAAAATCCTTTAAGATACCTTGTGAAACCAGTCTGGGATCTCAAACTTTTGGGCTCCCCTTCTCAACCTCAACATTTTCACATAACAAATTAGCATGTTATCACATTTCCCATGCAATAATTATAGCAAATCACTAACAATTACATAGCATTCAAAATTTACAAATTTTAAATTTAAACCTTATAGTAGGCTTGTGAGATAGGTACTATTTTAATCTTCATTTTACAAATGAGAAAACTGAAGATAAGGGAAATTAAGTGACTTGCCCATAATCACACAGCAATAAGATTCTAAGGCAGGATTTTAACTCATCTTCCTTAATTCAAAGTTTAACACTCTATTTATTGTGTCACTTCACTGAATATCATGACTTGTTAAGCCACTCTTCCATTAATGGGCATCCCATTTATTTCAAAAAAATTCTGTTTGGTCACCACTACAGAAAGTTCAGCTAGGAAACTTATCAGCAAATAAATTTGCCAAACTCCTACCACATTTATGGCATCATTTTATAAATTAAATAGTTGCTGGCCTTGAGGCCATTTTATTTATATTCCCTATAAAGCACTTTAAGAAGTGAATTCCATAAAAAATATATTGGTAAGCAAAATTGTTATATCTGGGGAAGAGGAAGAGAAAGCTTTCACATCTTCAAAGAAAGAAGAGTGCACATAAGGAAGCATTTGACCTGAATTTGGATGAAAAGTAAGAACTGTGAGACATAGAGGGAAGGAAGTTGATTCTAGATTTAAGGAATAAGTAATTTTAGTCAAAAAAGATAGATATGGGAAGTCAAGTTCAAAGAAGAGTAAGTTGTCCATCTTGGTTAGATTATGTAGAATACTATGAAATAAGTATAGAAATATAGACTGGAGTAAGGTCGTGGATAGTTTTGAATACAAGCTAAGGAGATTGTGTCTATCCTAAAAGCAATAGTAATTCATTGAACATTTATGAGCTGAGAAATGCGTATGTATGACTATGGACAAATACTATTTCTTTGATAACCTCAATTTCCTCCTCTATAAAGTGAAATTCTGACTTAAAAATATTCTAGATATTTTCCACTTCTAATCTTCTTACCCTACACAATATTTTCTACATAGGACATGATTGGTCAGACTGATCCTTATTTCTTGGCATTGAGCCAAGGATAGAAAAAGAGAATTGTACCATGTAACCATGAGTTCAGGGAAAAGATTTATTTTTATCAAAACTAAAATAATATAGAACTAACAGGCAATTATAAAATGATCATTGAAGGTTGTAAAGGACCTCCATGACCTTGACCTTGGTAGTGGCAGGGATCAAGAGATCTGGTTCAAATCTCTGTTATTAGACTTTCCTATCATTGTGACCCCTCATTAAACATCAACAAATTTTAAGTTTCTTCCTGGATAAAATACAAATAGCAATATCTGTCTTGTCTGCCTAACTCACTGGGCTCTTATAAGGATTAAATGAGATAATATATGTAAAGCTCTTTATAAATTCTGAAGCTTCTGTAAATATGGAAAGCAGCATTAAGGATGGATGAAAGATACAAGGAGAAAAATGTCAACCCAATACACATACAATCAATAAATAACTTCTTAACGATTAGAATTTTTTTAAAATCTGGCTAATTCAGAAACTATTGAGCTCCCTATCCTTAAAGGTTTTTTAAGAAGCAGGTATATGACTATTTTCCAAAATGTGCTAAAAGGAATCTTTACCCTGGGCGGAATGTTAGGAGTATATGGCCTCTGAAATAAGTTCCAGATATGAAGAATGTAAATATGAACTTTTATAAAAATGTGATACAAATGAGTATTAGGAACTGGACATAGAAAAGTTATTTTTTCTTTTTTAAACTGAGGAAATAATATAGGATATGCCCATGTAATCTGCCAACATAGGCAGGAGTTCCTTTGGGACCAGGGACATTAGATATTAGATTTGGGCATTGTTGAATGGAGAGGATCACTAAAGTAGACAGCACTAAAGACAGATTTGACCCATTTTACAGAACTGATCCTAAACCAAAGGGTGATGTTGATATCTACTCCTTCTACTTCAGCAGAAGCACTCTTTCCTTCCTTGATACTTTCCCTTCAATCAATTTTCCTTTCCCTGATTGATTATTCTGATCACAGGAGTTATCCTGGGGATAGATTCCATGGATAGACTTCTAGTCTTTCTCTTACAACTGTTATGTAGTTTCCACCACTACCACTTCCACCACTGCTTGCCAGTTAGTTTGGCTTTAAAACTGGAAGATATAATTCGCTGGCTTTTCAAGATTAGACTATAATTTAGAAGAGATATCTCTGTTAAAAAAAATTAGATATGTCCTCAGAATACACAAAATCCAATCAACAGAAACTGCTCATATTGGATATTGAGGTACTTCCCCAAGAAATATTTTCATTCAAGACATCATTATATGGGAGAGTGATCCAAAATGCTAGAATAAATGATGTGAAGATAGCCTTTAAGCCTGTTTTGCATGCATTTCTGTATCCTAGGATCTCGTCATCAGTATCACTCTCTACACTTCCTATGAACTATGAAGTCAATGAGAATGTTTTGCTGAAAGGAATCTCTCAAAGGCAATTCTGACTTAGTGGACAGAGTCTTTTTGGGGTGATATCTTTCATGGCCATCCTTATAAATGGGTAAGAATATTTGTCAGAATCAATGGTATAATTTTGATTTTTTTTTTCAGATAATGAGAACACTGGGAGTGAATAATGAATTATTAGGCATCAAAGTTTTGAAGCCTGACAATAAAAAATAGACATTTCCTAGACTAGTTGATCACTGGATTAGGTTCACAAGACAAAATAGTCAATAACTATAACAAACTAGTGTTTGACAAATCCAAAGACCCCAACTTTCGGGATAAGAATTCATTCTTTGACAAAAACTGCTGGGAGAATTGGAAATTAGTATAGCAGAAACTAGGCATTGACCCATACTTAACACCCTACACCAAGCTAAGATCAAAATGGGTTCATGATCTAGGCATAAAGAATGAGAGTATAAATAAATTAGAACATAAGATAGTTTACCTTTCAGACCTGTGGAAGAGGAAGGGACTTGTGACCAAAGAAGAGCTAGAGATGATTTTTAATCACAAAATAGAAAATTTCGATTATGTCAAATTAAAAAGCTTTTGTACAAACAAAGCTAATGCAGACAAGATTAGAAGAGAAACAATAAACTGGGAAAACATTTTTATAGTTAAAGGTTCTGATAAAGGCCTCATTTCTAAAATATATAGAGAACTGACTCTAATTTATGAGAAATCAAGCCATTCTCCAACTGATAAATGATCAAAGATATGAATAGACAATTCTCAGATGATGAAATTCAAACTATTTCTACTCATATGAAAAGGTATTCCAAATCATTATTAATCAGAGAAATGCAAATTAAAACAACTCTTGATATATCACTACATACCTCTCAGATTGGCTAAGATGACAGAAAAAGATAATGATGAATGTTTGAGGGATGTGGAAAAACTGGGACACTGATGCATTGTTGGTAGAGTTATGAATGGATCTAATCATTCAAGAGAACAACTTGGAACTATGCTCCAAAAGTTATCAAGCTGTGAATACTCTTTGATCTACCAGTGTTACTACTGGGCTCATATCCCAAAGAGATACTAAAGAAGGGAAAGGGACCTATATGTGCAAAAATGTTTGTGACAGCCTTTTTTTGTAGTGGCTAGAAACTGGAAATTAAATGGATGCCCATCAATTGGAGAATGGTTAAGTAAATTGTGATATACTAATGTTATGGAATATTATTGATCTGTAAGAAATGACCAGCAGGATGAATACAGAGAGGCTTGGAGAGACTCACATGAACTGATGCTAAGTGAAATGAGCAGAACCAGGAGATCATTATACACATCAACAACAATACTATATGAGGATCAATTCTGATGGACGTGGCTATCTTTAGCAATTAGAGGATCCAAATCAGTTCCAATTGATCAGTGATGAACAGAATCAGCTACACCCAGCAAAAGAACACTGAGAAATGAGTATGTTTCTCAGTGTTTTCTTTCTGTTATTGTTTGCATGTATTTTTGTTTTCTTCCCAGGTTATTTTTACCTTTTTTCTAAATCCAGTTTTTCTTGTGCAGCAAGATAACTGTATAAATATGTATACATATATTGTATTTAACATATACTTTAACATATTTAACATGTATGGGAGTACCTGACATCTAGGGGAGGGGGTGGAGCAAAGGGGAAAATTAGGAACAAAAGTTTTTGCAGGGGGTGGAGCAAAGGGGAAAATTCGGAACAAAAGTTTTTGCAAGGGTCAATGTTGAAAAATTACCCATGCATATGTTTTGTCAATAAAAAGCTATAATAAAAAATAGACATTTCCTTAGTAAGGATTAGTTAACCAGAAGCAAAGCCTCATTTCTTGTACTAGGCATAAGATCTGCTAGCCAAATCACTTTGTCTGAAGACTTACATGTTTTATGATTTTTCTTCAGATAGCATAACAAAAGTTCATAATACATCTCAACATCCAACTCATATGTCCTTATAAAACCAGGTAGACTGAAATAAAAAAAAATAAAACAAACAAAAAAACAGTTTGCTATGGCACTGAACAAGTAGACCAATTTAGACAGAATTGTCAGTTTTATTATACTAGTTTGGCCTAGTCATGAATAATTGATATTTTTTCCAGTTGTTTAGTCCTGATTTTATTTGTATAGAAGTGTTTTGTAATTGTGTTCTTATAGTTCTTGGGTTTATTTTGGCAAGTAGAACTTCAAGTATTTTATTTTGTCTACAGTAATTTTAAATGGAATTTCTCTATCACTTGCTGATGGGCTTTGTCAGTAACATACAAAAATGCTGATTGATTTGTGTGGGTTTATTTTATATCCTGTAACTTTGCTAAAGCTGTGAATTGTCTCCAGTAGATTTTTGAATCATATTCTAGAATTATCTAAGTATATCTTCACATGCAAAGAGTGATACTTTTATTTCCTCGTTGTCTATTCCACTTCTTTTAATTTCTTTTTTCTTTTCTTATTGCTAAAGCCAACATGTCTAGTACAATGTTGGATAATAATAATAATGGGCATCCAAAAATTATCAAATTGTGCATACCCTTTGATCCAGCAGTGTTTCTATTGGGCTTATAGCCCAAAGAAATACTAAAGAAGGGAAAGGGACCTGTATGTTCCAAAATGTTTGTAGCAGCCCTATTTGTAGTGGCTAGAAACTGGAAAATGAATAGATGCCCATCAATTGGAGAATGGCTGGGTAAATTGTGGTATATGAATGTTATGGAATATTATTGTTCTGTAAGAAATGACCAGCAGGATGAATACAGAGAGGACTGGCGAGACTTACATGAACTGATGCTAAGTGAAATGAGCAGAATCAGGAGATCATTATACACTTCGACAACGATATTGTGTGAGGACATATTTTGATGGAAGTGGATTTCTTTGACAAAGAGACCTAACTGAGTTTCAATTGATAAATGACAGACAAAAGCAGCTACACCCAAAGAAAGAACACTGGAAAACGAATGTGAACTATCTGCATTTTTGTTTTTCTTCCCGGGTTATTTATACCTTCTGAATCCAATTCTCCCTATGCAACAAGAGAACTGTTCGGTTCTGCAAACATATATTGTATCTAGGATATACTGCAACATATCCAACATATAAAGGACTGCTTGCCATCTAGGGGAGGGGGTGGAGGGAGGGAAGGGAAAAAAAATCGGAACAGAAACGAGTGCAAGGGATAATGTTGTAAAAAAAATTACCCTGGCATGGATTCTGTCAATATAAAGTAATTATTAAATAAAAATTAAAAAAAAAATAATAATGGGCATCCTTGTTTCACTTCTGATCTTATTGGGAATGTGGCCAGCTTTTCTACATACAAATAATTCTTGCTGTAGGTTTTAGATAGATACTGCTTATTATGTTAAGGAAAGGGCCCTTCATCCCTATGCTCTCTAGTGTTTTTAATTGTGATGGGTACTGTATTTGTCAAAAGATTTTTCTGTATCTGTTGAGATTATGTGATTTCTGTTGGTTTTGTTATTGATATGGTCAGTTAGGGTAATAGTTTTCCTGATGTTGAACCCATCCTGTATTGGTGGTATAAATCACACTTGGTCGTAGTTTATTATTGTGTTAATAAGTTGATGTAATCTAAGCTAATATTTTGTTTAAATTTTTTGCATCAATATTAATTAGGGAGATTGGTCTATAATTTTCTTTCTCTATTTTGCCCCTTCCTGGCTTAGGTAGCAGTGCCATATTTATGTCATAGAAGGAAGTTGTGCATCACTTCTTCTTTACCTGTTAGAATTAATTGTTTTTTAAATGTTTGGTAATATTCATGTGTAAACCTATCTGGCCCTGGAAATTTTTTCTTAGGGATTTCATTAATGACTTGTTCATTTTTTTTCTAAAATAGGACTATTTAAATATTTTATTTCCTCTTCTGTTAACCTGTGCAATTTACATTTTTATGAATATTCACACATTTCAGTTAGATTATCTGTTGCTGCCATAGAGGTGAGCAAAATATCTCCTAATTATTGCTTTAATTTCTTTTTCACTGGTAATAAGTTCAAGCTTTTCATTTTTAATGCTGATGATTTGTTTTTTTTTTTCTTTCCTTTTTCTGATCAAATTAACCAAAGGTTAATTTCTATTTTGTTAGCTTTTTTTTTTTTATAAAACCAAAGCTTAGTTTGTTTATTAGTTAAATAGTTTTCTTAGTCACTATTTTAATAATCTTTCATTTGAGTTTCAAAATTTCTAATTTGGTATTTAATTGGGGGTTTTTAATTTGTTATTTTTGTAGCTTATTTTTAGTTGCACACCTAATTCATTGACTTCCTCTTTATCTATTTTATTCATGTTGCTATTTAGAAATATAAAATTTCCCCTAAGAACTGCTTTGGCTCCATCTTATAGGTTTTGGTATGTTGTCTTGTTATTGTCATTTTCTTAGATGAAATTGTGGATTGTTCCTGTGAATTGTTGTTTGACCCACTCATTCTTTAGAATTAGATTATTTAATGTTCAATTGGTTTTTAGTCTCTTTTCCTGGCCCTTTATTTAATATAATTTTTATTGCACTGAAAAGGAAGCATTTACTATTTCTGCATATTTTGCATTTTATTGTGAAGTTTTTATGCTCTAATAAAGGGTTAATTTTTGTGTAGATGTCATGTATTACCAAGAAAAAAATGTATTCCTTTCTGTCCCCACTGAATTTTTTTCCCAGAGGTGTATCATATCTAGGTTTTCTAGGATCCTACTAACCACCATAGTTTCTTTCTTGTTAATTTTGTGATTAGATTTGTCTGATTATAAGAGGGTAAGGTTGAGGTGCCCTGCTAGGAATGATTTACTATTTCTTCCTATAACTGACTTAAAATCTTCACTAAGAATTTGCCTGCTCTACCATTTGGTACATACATAGCTGGTAACATTACTACATTATTTACTGCACCCTTTATCAAGATGTACTTTCCCTCCTTATCTCTTTTAATGAGATCTATTTTTACTTTTGTTTTATCTGAAATGAGAATTGCTACCCCTGCTTTTTTTTTTTTTTTACTTTACCCAAAGAATAATAAATTCTGTACCAGCCTTTTCCCTTTATTCTGTAAGTGCCTCTCTGTGTCAAATGTGTTACTTGTAAACAGTATATTATAGAACTCCAATTTTTAACCCATTCTTCTATTTGCTTGTTTTATGGGAGAGTTCCTCCCATTCATATTAACAGTCATGATTAACAGCTCTGTATTTCCTTCCATCCTATTTTCTCCCCGGTATTTATTTTTGTTCTCTCTTTCCACTCTATTCTTAGTTGTATGTTGGGATTTTTTTTACCCACCCTAACTACTACTTTATCTTCTATCACCCCTTCTCCCCTTCTCTTACTTTTTTTTCCCCTAGTGTTTCTGCCCTCCTTTCTATCCTGTCTCTCCCTTTTCTTTTCCTCTTTCTCCTTCTACTTCTTTATAGGATTTGATAAATTTCTATAGTAATTGAATAGTTAAGTTGCATCCTCTTACAGCCAAAACTGATGAGATCAAGCTTTAGACAATGTTCATCCCCCTTCTTTCTTTCCCTAGATTGTAATAGGTCTTTTGTGCCTCTTTACATGATCTAATTTTCCCATTATACCTCCCCTTTCCTCTTTTTCCAATACAGTCCCTTTCCCTCCCTTAATGTCTTTTTCTTTGATGTGATTACATTAGGGGCCATTCACAGCCACACCTTCATTCATGTGAAGCCCCTCTTTGTCTGCCCCAGTGTCCCATACAGTTCTCAAGATTTACAGATTTTTTTTTTTCCTATCTAAGGATATAAACAGTTGAACTTTTGAAGTTCCATCTCCTTCCTTGAAAGATCATGCTGAATCTCACTGGGTAGTTAATTCCTGGGTTAACTCAGGTCTTTTGTCTTTTGGAATATGGCATTTCAGGCTCTCTGATCCTTTAGAAGCTGCTCCATAATCTTTCTGTGTAATTCTGGCCCTAGATCCTTCATATTTGATTTTTTTTTTGGTCTAGCAAGATGCCGTATTTTTTCCTTGAGATTATAGTTTTGGAGTTTTGCAACACTTTTCTTTGGGATTTTCTTTATGGGATCACTTTTCAGAGGTGATTGATGGATTCTTTCAATGAGTACCTCCCGTTCTGCTTCTAGAATACTGGGGCAGTTTCCCTTAATGATCCTTAATAAAGGAACTTTGTCCAAAGAGTTAACAAACTGTGAATACCCTTTGATCCAACAGAGTTTCTACTGGGCTTATATCCCAAAGAGATCTTAAAAGAGGGAAAGGGAGCTGTATGTGCCAAAATGTTTGTGGCAGCCCTGTTTGTAGTGGCCAGAAATTATGCATGCATATGTTTTAAAAAATAAAAAGCTTTAATTAAAACAAAAAAAGAATGTTCTCCAGGCTTTTTCTGGTCATAGCCTACAGAGAGGTCAATAATGTTTAAATTATCTCTTCTGGATCTATTTTTCCAGGTCGGCTGTTTTCCAATGAGATATTTCACCTTTTCTTCCATTTTTTCATTACTTTTAGTTTGTTTGACTGATTCTTGCTGTCTCAAAAAAGCATTAGCATCCATGTGTCCTGTTATAGTTTGCAATGTGTGAGTTTTTTAGTTAGTTTCTGTATTTCTTTTTCCATTTCGCTTATTCTAGCATTTAAGTAGTTGTTTTCTTCAGACAATCTTTTTTCCCTTCCTTTCGCCAGCTGTTGACTCTCTCACGCACCTCTCATTTCTTTTCTCATTTCTTCTTCTCTCTCTCTTATTTGCCTTTTAGTCTTCTATGAGCACTTCTCAGAAGCCTCTTAGGGCTCGGGACCAATCCATATTCCTCTTTGAGATTTCTGCTGTGGACATTCTGTACTTACCGGAGTTTGTCTTTTTGTCCGCCCTCTCACCACACTAGCTTTCCACCGCCAAAGTTCTTTTCTGTTTCTTGTTCATTTTATTTCCTTTTCTTTTGGTATTTCCTCTTTTTTAACTTTTGAGGTGGAGCTCTGCTCCTGGGGTACAGGGGGCGCTGTTCCGTTTCTGTGCAGCTCTGAGCCTTGGCTTTGAGCACAGCGCCCCCTTGTGTTTGCAGGGATAGCTTTGTTTGCTCTGTTCCGCTTTCTCAGAGTTTGCCTTCTGAGCTGGGACTGGAAGCTGCCCCAGATCTGCTCCTCTCCTGAGCCAGGACTGAGGGTCTTAGACGGTGATTTGCTGTGGTTAAGCCCTCTCAGCGGCTTTCCCAGAGTCTGTCTGAGCTGGGATGAACACCCTTTCCACCCCAGTGAAACTGACCTTTCTTGAAGTTTTTTGCTCTGCCTTGAGCTGCAGTGAGGTCATCTGTCAGACTCTGCTCAGAGATGCGGTTTCCGCGGTTTTCGAGGGACTCTGGGAGAGCTCGGGCAGCGTCCTGACTTTACTCCACCATCTTGGCTCCACCCCCCAAAAAAAACCACAAAACCAAACTCTGGCACAAAGCAGAAACTTAACAAACGCTTGTTTATTTGAACCACGTGCTGCTGGTGCTGTAAGTCTGCAGAGTATTTATCACATTGTCTCCCTTCGGAGGGATGCTGGCCAAGGAGGAGATAGGCTACTCCAGGGAGAAAAATTCCAGAATTCAAAATCAAGAGGGACCATCAAGTTCAGAGCCTGCTTAGCTACCAGGACGGGAGCAGAGAAAAGCAGGGCTTTGATTCCAAGGAAACATGTCAGGATGAGACCAAACAGAAAACTTTTCTTTATTCAATCATTGAAAAATTAATTGAAAACCTAATAATTGCGGGTCAATGTACTTGGTGCTCTGTCAAGATTCAAAGACAATGACAAATGGTACTTGTCCTAGAGAAGCTTTCAAACTAGCGGAGTGTAGGAGTTAGGGTATTTTTATAAATAACTAAACAATAAAATATGACGGAACAAACACATTAAAGAGGTTCAATCAAGTGGTTTGAATATTCAGAGGAGGATAGAGGATGGGAGATGGGTAGACAGGAGACTTTAGGCTTCACCAAGCTTTTGTGTGACTTTCTTTTCTGATCTAGAAAATAGAGGGGAACAATTCTGCTCCCTATCCTAAGGGTCATAATGACAAAGAATACACACGACAAATCTCAAAGCTCTGTATAAATATGAACGACCATTATTATTCAAAGTTCTTTGGAAAACACATCACACATATTAAGCTGGATCATTTTTTAAAATATGTTTCGTTATGAAAATAATAATTATCATGACAGTTAACTTATATATAACATTTTGCATTAGGCACCATGTGTACTATTGCACATGCACCAATTACAGGCACAAAAGAAAGCACTTTGTTGCCAGGTACTTTTTCAACCCTTGCATGCTATATAAATGTCTGCTATTATCATCATCATTACCTTATTATTCCTGTTCTCTAGCATCCTCATCATTCTGATCATTCTCCTCTAAACTTAGTTTGTTAATGTGCTTTCTATAACAGGATGCCCAGAATTGAACACAATACTCTGGATTGATCTGGTCAGAACAAAATACAAAAAGATCATTTCCTTTTTCATTCTAATGGAGATTCAAATTTATCTATATAAATAAAACTATTTTAAGGTTTTCAAAACACTTTGCAAAAATTATCTTATATCTAAATACTATGCCTCTCAATGCAGCTTAAATTATGTGAACTTTCATGCCAAACACATACCAGCTATAAATTCTTTTATTGCTTCAATATTCAAACTTTTCATTTCTATTATTCTTTCTTTAGCTTCCTTTATTGCTCTTCCCTTCCCTTCTATTCTCTCCTTCTTATTTCCCTTTCCTTCTTCTTTCTTTCTTTCCCTTCCTTATTTTTGCCATTAGATTTCTTTCTTTCCTTTCTTTTTTCATTATCTCCCTTCCTTCCATTTTGTTCTCTTTTTTCTTCCTCTTTCCCTCTCTCCCTCCCTCCCTTTCTTCCTCCCTCTCTTTCTTCCTTCCTTCTTTCCTTTATTCCTTTCTTTCTGTCTTCCTTCTCTCCCTCCTTCCTTCTTTGTTTCCTTCCTTTCTTTCTTTCATCTTTTCTTTTTTCTTCCTGATTTCATCACTACAGAGTACTCATAGAATGGAATGCTCTCAAAAATACAAATAGATACCTGCTCAGCAACTGTTTCATTCTTAGTTGCTTGTGGTAATGAGAGATTAAGTAACTTCACACACATTAAATAACATTAAGTAATCGGGAACATAAAATAGAATTTTAATACAGGTCATTCTGATTCAAGACTAGCTCTTTATCAAACATTACATTCTGCAACAAACTACTTTTTTAAAGTGATTCTTGTTTTAGGTCCCAGGTTGAGAGATTTTGCCCTGTCCAAAAAAGAAAAAAAAATGAAGGTAAAGATGTAAAGGAATTCTCAATTCGAAGTCCTTTCTTTCTAACCAGGGTCATTTTCAAGGTCTCTATTGTTATAGAAAAGTAGAAGTCAATAATGAAGGCAGTGGAGTCTTTGACAAGGTAAATTTTTTGAAATCTATAATGTTACTAGATTTTTTTTTTCCTACAAGATGTTCTAAAGATCTTCCCTTCTGTGAAAGTGGCTTATTTACCAGTCTTTACTTAGCACACAGAATAAGAACACTCCATGATACTTTCCCTTAAAAAAATGTACTTCACTTAATCACTGCTGTTGATAGCTTTGCTATTATCCTCATTTAAGGCTTCATTTGTGGGAGTATTCCATTTTTGCCTTCCCAAATGTTCTTAAATGTTTTATGTCGCTTAATGGCATATTTCCTATAAGGCTATGGATTACTGTTTTATACCTTATATGACAGTGTTCCTGGAGAGATGAAAATCTATGGGCCAGCATTGTTAATCTTCGATTTTTTTTTTTTTATCATTGTAGGCCTTTCCTTTGCAAAGAAATGTTGACAGTTTAGATTTGCAGTGATGCATCAATAAGAATTCTTCAGGTTTTTATGACACTAAATAATGCATCATTAGCCAAACAGAGGATAATGGGGCATTTGCTGCTGTTTGCTCATTTTGGTGAAAGTTTCTAGAAATAAACATTAACTCGTATAAACATAGCTTATGGATCATCCAGTGAGTTAGTATGATAGAGTTAGCTCTTGGACTATTCCTATGTAAAATGTTTATTTTTCTAATTTCCCTGACCATTTTCTTCTCTTAAAACATTTGGTTTATTCTCATTTACATGATATGACTGTATTATCATGTAATACATGATACAACAAGGACAAGGTTAATCCAAAGAAGTTGACCAAATAGCAATATAGAAAAAAAAAAGAAATTAAGCCATTTTCAGTATGCTGCTAAGTTGAAGAAACACTGGATTTGAGATCTGAAACTTTGTATTTGAATCCCCCGTTGTCCACAGTCACTTAAAAAAATTATCTAGATCTTAGATTCTTTTTTTATAAAATAAGAGGTTTGGATCAGTTGACTTTGGACTCTTGCCGATCTATAATTTAATAATATAGTGTCAAGACAACCTGGTATCATGGATAGAGAACTGATCTCAAAGCCATGAAATTCTTTGAATCCCCTTTTTGATATAAACTAGCTGACTCTTGACAAGTCACTTAAGCTCTCAGTGTTAGGCAATTCTCTAAAATTTTAAGAAGGTGGCAAAGTGCATTAGAAGAAATAATGCCCTCATCCAGAAGTTCCATGCACTAGTAATTTTAAAAGTATAATCCTAAAACCCATCTGTATTGAATTTATCTGGCTAAAAGCATCACATGAACTTTTTTTTTTTTTTTTTTGGTGTGGACAAACTTGCCCAGAAGTCTAAATTGTTGACTCCCTTCATGTTAAGAAACTGTAGTCACTTAATACATGTTTGTAGCTGAATGGTTAATGTTAATGAAATGGGAGATGATGGGCTTTCTTTCAGAGAAGAAATAAGACCTCAAAATAAAAACAGGCAGAGCTTCTGAGGATTTCATGAATAGATAAATAATAATAAATATTTAAATGGTAAATAATATAATAATGTAAAATAACAAATGTTAAAATTAGTTTAAAATTTTTTTCTTATATTTCAGAGTATATTGCAGACTTCAACATATTTCAATGGCAATGTCCATCAATTTACAGTAAGCTTACCTAGGCCCTTTAAGCTATTTAATTTCTCCCCTTCAATAAATATTTAATAAGTACAACATTTTGTACTTTCCCACATGGACTCCATCCCAGTTCCCTCCATAGAGCAAAAATTTGGCCTTTTTTGCTGTAGAACTACACAATATCAGAATATTAGACTTTGAAATGTAGGATCACGGATAGGAGAGCTGAAATGGATCTTTATGATTAGTTTGTGCCAATCCTGTCACTGTAAAGATGAAAAGACAGTGTCAGAATGATGAATGGATTGTCCATGGTCAAGAGATCACAACTTTCCCCCAAGACCATAGTGCTTCCAGATTACCAGGAGTCTGAAGCATAGCCTCAAGGGAATAATTGATTTTTACAAAAAGGAAAGCATCCAGCAATCCTGCAGAACCACAAAAGAGAAGGAATCTTAATGGCATTCCTTTAGTTATGATACAAACCACTTGCTGTTGCCCAGTCATTTTAGTTGGTTTTTTTTTTTTTTTGGACTATTCACAACCCCATGTAGAATTTTCTTCACAAAGAAACTGGAATGATTTGCCATTTCCTTCTTTAGGTCATTCATTATACACATGAGGAAACTGAGGCAAACAAAATTACCAGGGTCACGTAGCTAGGAAGGGTCTAAGGTCAGATTTGAACTCAGGAAGAGAAGTTTTCTTGATTCCAAGTCCAGAGCTCTTTCCACTTTGCCACCCATCTATGATACACACTAGGCATATTCGACACCTTGACATAATGAGAGAAATAGGTAGTGGAGACGGATGAACTCTGGACTGTGAGAAGTTAAGTGATGTGCCCAATATCACAGAACTAGTTAGTGTCTGAGGCACTGTATGAACTTGTGTCCAAGTCCGAATCACTACTTATTTCTTCCACCTTGTAAATTGAAAGTCAATTTTCTGTGAATATAGGTTATCTGAAAGACAGCCTAAGGTATCTGATGATGTACCCAAAGGCCTTTTCCTCAGAGTCACAGTAGAATCTGACTTAGACTGCAAGGAGCCAGATTGAGAAAACAGAGACAGGTGGAACACTGAGACATAATTTTCACAATGGCCAAATAGATTCTGTCATTTTTCTTTGTACTTATCGCATTGCCTGGGAATGTAGTAGGCACTTAATAAATGTTGATTATTTGACTGATTAAAAAGCACATTGTAATTAATCAATACATAATGGAATCTAGATATATGCCTCCAAATTATTAAAGCTTAAAACTGCACTAAGAGTTTTAGAACACCCAGTATTTTATATGCATAAAAATCTGTTCAAAGCAAACAGGTGTGAAACAATTGCTGTTCTCAGCAGCTAACTTATAAGGCAGCATGAGCTCAGGATGCAATGGTTGATAAACAGTTCACATGTTATATAAAATAGACCTGCTCCAGAGATACAGGGAGTTAGATGTGTTTTCTTGTCATGAATAATAGCAATGGTAATAGATTAAATGCTATTATTTTTACTAAGGATTAGGAATGACAAAGACAAAAAATCAATCACATAATAGTAACTTTTCAATTATTATTTCATGACAACCTTTGGAGGTAGTGGCTATTATTATCCCCATTTTACAGAAAAGGAAACTGAGGTAGGAGTTAAGTGACTTATTCAAGGTCAGACATCTACTCAATGTCTGAGATTTTATTTGAATTCAAGTATTCAGTACTTCAAGTTTTCTATCCACTGTACCACCTAACTTCCTCTCAAGTAGAATTATCACAATTCCCAAGTTATACTTAATCAAATTGACAGAGAGAAGCTAAATGATTTGCTTAGTATTATATAGCTAGTCAGCATCAGAACCAGAACTCAAATCCTGGGTGTTTAATTCTAAACCCAGAACATTTTTTTTTCTGAGGCTCAATTACCTAGGAAATAAAGATATAGAGGAAGATTGAGTCATCATATACATACATAAGGGTCTTTCCTCCATGTTTAGCTTAACCTTAAGTCCAGTTTCTCCTTAATGGAAGTTCCACCCTCTCTTGGTTCTTCCCTCTTGGTGTCAGTAATTGATTGAATCAGCAAACCTCTGCTTTATCAGCACTAATAAGATTACTTAGAGCTTGGAACTAGCTTAAGGTCATTGGCAAGTTGACACTCAAGCCTTTGACACTCAAGACATTGACCTTTGAAGCTTCTTGCTTGATGTCAAGTGAAAAGAAAGAAGCTTTTTTACATTTCAAGGAAGTTAACCTAATAAATCTGGTAAAATAAATTCAGAATACAGAAGTTGCTAATGCATTGTCTTATTATATATCTCCCCTGCTCAAAACTATTCTCTGGCTCCCTAGTACCTACAGGATAACATAAAAATTCCTAGTTTATCATTCAAATATATATGTATTATCCCATCATAAGCTCCTTGACACTGAGTACCTGGCATATAATATGTACTTAATAAATGCAAATTGTTCATTTGATTCCACTATGTGGATTCAATCTACACTTACATATATTTCTCTTCATAACCCCTTAAGCATTCTATTGTCAACCTGGAAGATTAATTTCCCCCAAAGTCAAATGTGCTTCTATAGCCTCTAATTTCCAAAATTCCTACTCTCAGAATGCACTCTCATTTCTGATTTTGAAACTCATGATAATGGGAAATGCAGGAGGTATCCTGTGAATGTAGCTATCTGCTTACAATATGATGAGGAGAATTCTTTTAGTTGACTGCTGAGCAGAAACTATGTATATAAAAAAGAAAAACAATTAGGGCAGAGGCAAGATGATGGAGAGTAGACAGGTAAGCTGATTTCTTCCTGGCTTCCATGAAAATCAATCCCAGATAAAGCCTTTGAACAGGTTTTGAAGTGACAAAATCCACAAATATTTTAAAGGTAATAAATTCCCAGTATAAGATATTTTAGAAGAACTTTAGGAAACTGTCTCAGTTGGGTAAGGAGGAAGCGACAGCTCAATGCAGGGAGACCTAGGGAGAAAAAGGAGGCCTTCACCTGATGAGAGAATCTACCAGGAGGCTCTTAGCCAAAGTATAGCAGCATTGCCTACTTTATCCTGGTTCAGAAGCCAGTGGAACAGCAGATTAGCTGTGAGACCTCCAACACAATTACAGAAGGCAAATAACGAGCCCCTGAATAATGGGGGACTTGGCCACACTCACCCAGCATGAAAGGGAAGCCAGCAGCACCAGCTCCAGGACAGGAAGAACAGACCCTAAACCCTGAGGACACCAAAATAATGTCTCCAGGTAAAGTCTTAAAAGAGGATATTAGTTGCTCTCCATCTCACAAGATTCTCTTGGAATAATTCAAAAAGGATCTTAAAAGAGAGTAGAAGTGTGGTGTTCTCTTCTTTAAAATATAATGGTTCTCTGGGAAGCAGGTTTCTTGGGGAGGTTTTGTGGAGGCAGCCTTAGTTTCAGTTCAACGGTAATAATCACCCCAAATACAGCCAGCTGTTAAAATCCAAACATTTATTTTTTCCTTCCAAGTCTTGTTTCTTTTCTTGGGCCTGGGTAGCTTTCTTAGAGGCCTATCTCCCTACTTGGTTCCAAGAGCTCTTGCAGCTTGTCTTTTAGCTCTTCCAGCTTCTATCTCTAGCTCAACTCCAACTTGTGGCTTCTCAATCTCCGACTGTTGCTCCCCTCTCAATCTTTTCAACTGAACTCTCCTGACTGAGCTCAGCTGTTTTTATGCTCTTTTAGTCCTATAAACTCAAAGGTTGACTCCTCTTCCAAGTGTGGCATTTGGGAGGTGTGAATTCACAAAGTTACAAAGTTAACTTTGTATATCTCCTGTATTTGTGAACTCCAATGTGTAACCTCTAAGGTGTAAACTCTCTTAAAGGTGTGAGCTCTAATGTGTGACCTCTACTGTATAAACTCTTAAAGGTGCAAATCCAAGCACACAAGCATTGCTTCCATCAATTCCATTGAGTTATCACCTCATAACATAGAAGAAAAATGGGGAAAGGAAATGAAAGTTTTGGAAAAGGAAACATACAAAGTGTCTGAAGAAAATCACTCCTGAAAAAAAGATTTGGCAAAATGGAAAAAGAAAACAACTCCTTGAAAAATAGAATTGGTAAAATGGAAACAGAGAACAACTTCCTAAAAAACAGATTTGGTGTAATGGAAAAAAAATCAGTGAACAAAACAACTCATGAAAAAGGTTGTCAATTGGCCAAATGCAAAAGGAGGTTAAAAAACTAACTGAAGAAAATAATTCATCAATAATTAGAATTGTACAAATGGAAGTTAATGACTCAATGAGACATCAAGAAATCAATGAGAAATGTGATTTTCTTCCTTTCCTGCTGTCCAAAAATTGTAAGAATTTCCAAAGGACACATTTATTGGGCCAGTTTGTGGACAAATGGCATCATAAATAAGCCTGTGTTTGGTATGATCCTCCCTCCTCTTTCCTTTAGTATAGGAATTTGGCAAACTTCAACAAACATAAGAGAAGCCACCAGAGCTGGATAATTTGGAGATCACAACAGTTTAAAGAAGCTAAGATACTAGGTCTTGTAAGGTACCGACTCATCATAATCCATTGGCCACAATACACCAAGAAATAAAAATTTTGATAAGGAGAATGTAGAACTTTTAAGTTTGATCCCACTCTTCTTAGGGAACAAATTAGAGGGAGACTGCCTATGTTCAGGGAGATTTCTTAAAATATATTTTTGTTCTTATTACAACTTTTTAATAAATAACCCTTTCTAAAGGTAATTGTTGTTAATTGGCTAGTTGATATTGTTATTATTCAGTCTTTTTTTTTATTAGTTGTCTAATTATTTGTGATCACAATTTTTGTTTGTTTGTTTGTTTGTTTGTTGTTTTGGGGGGAGGATTTTGGCAAATACATCAGGGTGGGTTGCCATTTCCTTCTTTAGGTCATTTTACAGATAAAGAGACTGAGGCAAAAAGAGTTAAGTAACTGGCCTAGAGTCATTATTTTTACTGTCGTTGTTTGTCCTTCATTCCTGAAGAGGACTACAACATCAGGGATGACATGAGGTATGAGTGAGTTAGATTTAAGTGAGGGAAGGCTGTGCAAAGGGACTGGACTCCCTCCCTCCTCTGGAGCATGTGGGTCCAGCAGCAAGAAATATGCTAGGCTCACACAGCTACAAAGTGACTAAGGCAAGATTCAAATTTAGGAAGTTGAATCTTCCTGGCTCCAGGCCTGGTACTCCATTCACAATACCACCTA
Organism: Antechinus flavipes; assembly: GCF_016432865.1. Lineage (NCBI taxonomy): Eukaryota > Metazoa > Chordata > Mammalia > Dasyuromorphia > Dasyuridae > Antechinus > Antechinus flavipes. The sequence continues at coordinate 216,274,974 of NC_067399.1, read as the reverse complement.
GCCATCCTAAATGATGTTACTGTACTAATTATACTAATTATATTGAAGGATACACATTGGAAAAAGGCTTGCACCAATAGCATTGAAGCAAACTCCATAACTCCTTTCAGTCACTCTGAGAATACTAAGAGACATTAAAGTCAAATTCTGGTGACCCAACTTATCAGTGATAATTGTTTTAAGAGAATTAATTCCAAAATCTTTATGAGTTACAATAGGATATTGAGAAGGCACATTATAGTTTAGTGAATCCAAGTCCCTGTTCTACAGATGAGGAAACTGAAATCAAATTAAGCTAAGAGATTTGCTCAGGATTATATATTTATTAAGTATCTGAGGGGGCATTTGATTCCAGCTTTCTGTGACTCTTAAGTCTTTTGTTTTCTACTATGAATCTTATAATCTGGAAATCAGTTTTTCTTTCTAATATAACACAAGAGCATGCCATCACTCACCCTCAAGTAAATTCTGTTGACCTAGATAGGTAAATGTCATTTTTAGTCTTGACATCTGCTACAGCCAATATTCCTACCCTAATATCTATCCTGCTGGTCCCAAAGGAATAGATGACAAGAACGTAGGAATTGACTACCTAAGCACTGAAATGTCCTCTCTTCCCAATCTTTGATATTTATCACTGTTTATGAATGCTTTAAGGTAGGAAAAAGAAAAGCAGTTACAATTCTGGAAAGGAATTTCTGCAGAGAATGTACATGGATCAGATTTTGTGGAATGATGGAAAGGAAAATCAGCTATATGCAAAGCAAATGTGTCCCCAAGTTGTTGGACAGATTTAGCCTTATTCTCCCAAGGGTAAAGAGGAAAAGTAGAAGAGGGAAAGACAATGCACTATTCATAAATATTCAGGAGGAGACTAGATAAGGACTTCAACAAGTAATGGTGGTTGTGGATTGGTTTTGAAAGGATCTGCCCTAGTTTTTGAAACTGGGTTTACACTGGATAGAATCTCCCAGGACCTCAGATCTGAGAGAGAAATGTTAAAAATGCGACCTTTGTTGCTTATGAAAGGGAGGAAGAATCTTTGGGGTTTAGGGAAGGGGAGGGTTTTGGGGGGAATGTTTGTTTTTTGCCTTTGATATTGCCTCCTTATTTAGAAGTACTGAGTTTCTGGAGATAGAGACATAACTACGTGCTATTGGCCACCAGCTAATAAAGACCTAAAGACATTACACATGAATAAGGAGGGTTTAATCACAGTGTCCTGACCAAATATCAATTCTTTTGATTGCCCAGCTTCCCCTCAGTATCCATTCAGATCTATCTAATTCTTATTTGTAACCACTGGAGAACTAGCCCTCCAGTTCAGGATAATATGTTCACGATAACTGTAAACTCAGCTCTTAACTACATATCCCTGAAGCACTTGAATGATCTAAGATTGTGTAAATGTATATATACATAGTCCCTTGATAATCTGCTTAGATAACCCCAAACATCCTGAACAGAAATCTAAAAGAGGAATACTTCTAATTGAATTTCTAATAATCACACAGGACTTTCTTCAGTCAAAAGAAAAATAATAATTAAAAAAAGAACTAAAAAGAAAAGACACATTACTGTCTATTAATTTTGGAATGGCAGGGGGATGAAATGTAGCTTACAAATGTAATGTAATATTAGCTTGCCATAAGACATAAAGAGGAATATGGAAAAATGGAAAAGAGGAGTATGGAAAATAATATATATATATATATATATATATATATATATATATATAAAATCAAAAATAAAAGATCTGAGGTTAGGTGAAAATTACTAATCTTGGTCTGAAAGGATATAACACATTCTCCTACTTTTTATTAGTCAATCAATAAGTATTTTTTTTTAAGAACCACATATATGCCAGGCATCCTGCTAAGTGCTGGGAATATAAAGAGAGATGGGTGTTTAGAGGTGCATAATGTATTCCTAATATATGTAATTTTTGTATTGAATCAGCTTGTTTAACTTTTTTTCCTCCTTTATTACAAAGAAGGATTGCTTCAGAGTTGAACATATAAAGAAATGACTGTGTTTTACTGATATAAAAAAATCAAAACCATCAATATATATTTTAAATAGAGACTTTGAGTTATACAGACCATTCTAGCAACCACTTCCAGTCTGAATTAAACATCTCGCATTTCAATAGAAACATGTCTTCAGGAAACAGTTTGCATGGTATTAAGAACAGGAGGAGGTTTGTTATCTACTTAAGTGAATGAACAGAACATGTCTTTTTATCACTATTTTAACTGTATCAGGAGTAAGAAGTCATAATCATAACATTTTAGCTATGTACCAAAATTGAAGTAATTTTGAGGCTCAATTTCCAAGCTGTACGGTAATTTGCAAGCTCAATCTGAATAACAGATAGACAGATACTCATTTTCCTTGATAGTAACAGGAGAGGTCTTGTTCCTTAGGTGATGATATTTTATAGTGTTTTAAAATTACCAAGCTGGCTGAATCAGTTCAGTATGAGGATTGTTCTCCTAACTCCTTTACTACTGAACTTAGAGAGATTTAGAACTACAATGAACCTTAGATAATTCTGATTACAATTGCTTTGTTTTATAAGTGAGGAAACTGAGACCCAGAAGAGCAAGTACTTTATCCAAGGGAATAAGCATAGTAAATAGAAAATAGGATTTTGAATCCAGATCTTCTAAAGCTAAACTCAATTCTTTTTAAAAAATGAACTTATGACTAACAAGATATAATTTCTTACTTGAGCCCTAATCAATGTTATTGAACAATCAATTGATTCCATATCAAGTCATCAGAGAATTAGACCTTGACTCAAGCCATCTGATTACCTTAAAGACCATTTAAAGAAAAATGGAACCATATGATGCCTTTTTAAATTTTTATAGGCCCTTCAATAACGCCATAATCAACAAACCAATCCACTTTTTGGCAATACAATGATTTCTTGATAATTGGGCATAATAATGATAATCAAAAGAAAAGCTTGCACGTAAGTCAACTCAATAATCCTTTATGAGACTAGAGCCATATTCTCCAGGCACTAATATTTATAAATAGCAGAATCACAATGAGTAATTTTTGTGCCTGAGGCAAATCACATGAAACATTCTTTCAATTTATTTTGAGGTTATAGATACCCTAAGATATCTTAAAGATTCTTCTAGGGACAAATAGGGACAGTGCGTGTACATCTCATATAAGGCTGCTAGAAGGAAGAAACCATTATTTAGAAACTTTCTAGTTTGACTATACCATGCTAACTAGGGAAAAAAAAGCTCAGATGTTTCTATTTTTCAAAAGAATAAAAAATATTGTCAGTGACCTTGTAATTTTCATTGCCCTGGGTCTGATCATCTCTGCTCATGTCTCAGCCTCTTTGCAACTCTCAAGAAGGATGATTCTTCTGACTTGAAAACATTCACAACACGGCATGAAATAATAAAAGTGAAAAAGAAATGAATCATCTGTGACTTATCTCTGCCCATTTGGCTAAATGTTATTTAGTTCCATACTGAAAGAACAGAGAGAGAATTTGACTGCTATGGATAAGCAGGTGGAACCAAGAATCCTGCAAGCCTGGAATTTAATATCAAAAAAGGTACAAGCAGCATGACTAAAATCATCAGATTTAAAATTTGTGATTTTCCTGATATACATTAGTCTATCTGTAGGAACTATAATTCATATCTGCCGTGGGCAGCTGCTACATAAAATTATAATTATGCTTATATTTTGAACAGATATTAAAAGAAAATGCCTTTAGTGGAAATACTTTTATTTGAGAAGGTACATGACATTAAAGATCATGATTCCTGCCTCCGCTTCCTGCACAAGGTAGAATATGACAGACTTGTTCACGTTATACTTTATTCATTTATTTGGTTTTCTTGTCTTCCTCAAATTCACTTTCATGAAATCATAGGATCATAATTTTAAAGCTGCAAGGAACTTACAGATCATTTTTGCCAAACCTCATTTTTTTAACAGATAAAGAAACTGAGGCACAGAAAAATAACTACCTTAAGATCACACAATTAGCAAGTGCATAAGGCAGGATTCAAACTCAGGTTTTCTGAATCCAAATTTAGCACCTTATCTATGACATCACCTTGCAACCTCCATTCTTCTGATTTCACTAAACAGAGATTTTGATTGGTTAATCTAGGGCTTTAAACAAAGAAACCCAGAGATGAGGACGGATGTGAAGAGTTTAAGACACTTGTGTTTTTTGCAATCACTGAGGACCACAATACAGACCACTCTACTTTGGAGTGCCTGAGTACAATAGTAAGTAAATATTACGTGTGAACAACTTCATGGTGATAAAATGCTTCTTACAAGAGGAAAGTATTTCTCATCCTACTGTCTATAAATTATAGATGCATGCCTTCTAGGATTAAATAGGGCATGCCTTTCGAATTTAGCCATCTGTCTTTTGCAAATGTAAACTAGCTGGAAATTCATGTAATGAATTTATAATTTATATGTTTAAATTATAAAAATAAGTTATCAAGCTATGCTGTCCAGCTTTTGGCATGCTTAGTAAGCCTTGAATAATTGACTGAAAAATAGTGTTGAGGTGTCAAAAGGTCATTAAACTCAAAAAGGAGGATAGTACAATAGGATTTTGAAAGACCTTCCTACTTTTAATATTCTATTCAATTTAGATCAACTCAATATTTTTAAAAAATATATTTATTAAAAACTACATACATGTCGAGCACTGTGCTAGACATTGGGAATGCAAAGACAAAAAAGAAATAGACCTTGCCCTGAAAAAAAATTAGTATTCCACAAGGAGAAAACAAAGTAAGCACAGATAATATATACAAATATAACACCCCACTCTGGCCTATTTTTCTCACTTGCATTCATAGTCACAGTTTGGATTCCCAGAGGATGATTTCTATCTTGAATTCTAGAGGTAACTTTGTGGGTTACAATTTCTATTTTTTATTTATATATGTGTGTGTGTGTGTGTGTGTGTGTGTATATATATATATATATATATATATATATATATATATATATATAAAATATTTTTTATTTTAAATCAAGAAACTATGTTACTGTGCTTACTTTTAATAATCAAATAAAAGATTTAAATAGTTACTATCAAAGGCATCTGCTAAGAATTGTATGAAAAATTGATATAAAATATCCTCCCCCCCAAAAAAAAAACAAATTTGAGGTGCACTCTTCTATATATACACATAATCTTAATCTATGATGGTAATGAGATACACATTGGGAAGCATCTGTGCCCAAAGCAGCTCATAATTCCTAAACTAAAAGGGATGGATATCCTTTCTTTCTTTGTAGAATCCTAAAATAACTATACTTCAATGCGACTTCTCTGTCTTGTTTGATTGATCTGTGAAATGGAATACCTCTCTTTACACAAAGTACTCACATGCTATGGAAAAGTGAGATAACAGTTGGGTTGCTCAGAGAAGGTTTCTTGTAGAACGAGCATCTGAACTATGTCTTGAAGCAATTTATGAATTCCAAAAGGTAAAGTGAGGAACAAGCACATTTTTGTTATTTAACTCTTTTGAATTGCAGCTGACTCTTTACAACCCCATTTAGGGTTTTCTTGAAAAGGATACTGAAGTGATTTGCCATTTTCTCCTCTAGCTCATTTTACAGATGAGAAAACTGGAGCAAACAGGAGTAAATGACTTGTCCACAAACACAGCTACTAAATGTGTGAAATCAGATTTGAACTCGGGAAGATAAGCACCTAAGTTGATGAGACTCCATCCACTAAGTCACCCAAATCTTAACTTTTGTACATAGGAAGGGTCGTTAAGTGGCAGTAGTAGTAACAGCTAATAAAGGCAGGAAGATTTCAAATCTGGTTTCATTTTCTTAATAACTCTCTAACCTTGAAATTTGTCTCGTTTTCCTTATCTGTAAAATGGGGGTCATAACAGCACTTGTGCCCCAAGATGATGGTAAGTCTAAATGAGACACTAAATGTAAAGTGCTTACACACAGTACCAGTACATAGTAAACTTTATGTTAACTATATCATTATTAATAATAATTATGACTATTTTAATTCTGTTTTTAGCCCAATGCCAGGAACATGGTAAGAATAGTACATGATGTTTCATTGTTGTTAGGTTGATTAGCCTCTGTCTCACCCCATCAAATGAACATTACTTCAGTCCAATTCTGAGACTAAATGCAATACTTTTTCAGTCCCTAAATTTGAAGTCAAAACAAATTTACAATGTTGAAAACTGTCTTTCCTTATATTTAGAAAAATAAAAAAGATACTTTAAAAAAAGAAAGCAATCTCCTCTACAAAAATTTATCATTATATTCAAAAAACAATTCATAGACTCCAACTAATATTTTTCATCTCCCAACAACCCTTGATCTGTGGCTTTGGAGGTCCTAGTATTCCTGACTCTAATCTTAGATGATGAAAATGAAGTTTCTTCACTTGGAAAAATAAAATGAATCCTTTTGTATCTGGCTTGAGCCTTAGGTTAGAAAGTACCATTCAGGACTGAGTAATGTATATCGTCTGTACATGAAAAATGAAAATTTCAACATTTTCCAGGCATACTTTGGAAGCTATATAATGAGGGTCAAAGAATCTCTGTGATGCTGGTACAGAAAACCATTACCTAGTGAGTAAATATGTCTCTGATAGGTATACAGAGTTGGGTCATCTAAGTAAGAACAACAATCCTTTTAGCCTTGGATATTTTTAAATAAAAAATATCCCCCTTTCTTTCAGTTGATATAAAACCTTTCAGGTCACACTTGGTTAGCCTTTAAAACCTCTAACAACAATCCCTTCCTCTCTTGGAAATGGATTAGGGATTAAACAGTTTTTCTTCAGCCTGAGATCTAAGGTTATCTTACACCGAGCCTGCCAGTTTGTGCATTAGTGGTTACCATTAGAAATGTAGAAATATCCTGAGAGTTTGTCATTAAACCTTTGACAAGAGGATTTCACAGATTCAGGCCACATCCTTTCAAGCTGTAACTGGGATCACTTGTGGTAGGTAAGTATAATAGCTACTTATCCATTCATTAAAGGAGGTATTATGCTTTTGGTATTGCTAGCTAAAACACACTTTAGCACTGAAGTATGTTGACCAGAGAGAGAAATTTTCAGATATGAAAGTTTTAATCTTTCTATTTCCCTGAACTCTATGATATCATTTTATTCTGGCTTGGTTCCAAACTCTCCTGACCACTTCTTCCTGGTCATTTTTAGGTTCATCTTATTCCTTCTCTCTTATACTCCCTATGTCCACCCCTCACAGCGAGGCTTTCTGTTCTTTTCTCTCTCAACTACATGTCTACAGTCATGACTTCTCTTACCTCTTTTGTTGGAAAATCTCCACTTTTCCATCTTTATCTCTAGACCTGATTTCTCTTATATATTCCAGTTCTATTTTTCCAACTGCCTATAAAACAATATCCAATTGATGTTTTATCAGCATCTAATTCAGTATGTTCAAAACAAGACTCATCTTTCCTTTAACTTTGATTTACCAAAGTTTTCCATTTGCCACAGTGATACCACTATCCATGCAATAGACACCCCCAAATCAATATTGAGTCTTCATACCTAAGCCTTCAAAAATTTGTCATTTTTGTCTTTTCTCCACCATTCCCACCACTTCTACCCTAATCCAGATTTTCCATACCTTCCACCTTAATTTCCTTAGCTCCAGCTTCTCTTCACTCTAAAATATTTCACATATTACTTCAGTCAGTCAGCTCTCATTTATTAAGCATCTGCTTTTTTCCCATGAAATGTGTTAAATTCTGAGGATAGGAAAAAAGGAAACAAATAGCCCCTGGTACAAAGAAGCTTACAGCCTAAGGAGGAAGAGAATATGAAAATAAATATGTACAAAATCAATATGCCAGATAAAATGGAAAGTGAATCCACTAGCATTAAAGGGGTTAAGAAAAGACTTCTTACATAAAATTTTAGTTGAACTTGAAGGAAACCACCAAGGCAAGGATATAGAAACGAGGTGATAACTACAAAAGAGCTTTCAGATTACCACTACCACCACCACCATTCCTCAATAAACAATGGTTCCCAGGAGATCATTATACACTTCAACAACAATACTGTATGAGCATGTATTCTGATGGAAGTGGATATCTTCAACAAAAAAATCTAATTCAGTTGCAATTGATCAATAATGGACAGAATCAGCTATACCCAGAGAAGGAACACAGGGAAATGAGTGTGAACTGTTTGCATTTTTTTGTTTTTCTTCTCAAGTTTTTTAACCTTCTGAATCCAATTTTTCCTGTGCAACAAGAGAACTGTACAGTTCTGCACACATATACTGTATTTAGGATATACTATAACATATTTAACATGTATAAGACTGTTTGTCATCTAGGGGAGGGGGGAGGAAGGGAAGGGAAAAGTTGGAACAGAAATGAGTGCAAGGGATAATGTTGTAAAAAATTATCCATGCATATGTACTGTCAATAAAAAGTTATTAAAAAAAATCCCCTAGCAGAATGAGCAGATGAGAAAATAAAATAAAATAAAATAAACAATGATTCCTTTTTATCTACCATATAAATCCCAGAGGCAGCCCTAGGTTTTCAAATTCCTCTATAGTTTAGCACCTTATTCAAGGTGATTTCCTCTTCCTGTCCAACACTGTATAACTTGAAACTGAGTTCCCTGTAGGTTGAAACTTTACTTTATAGTCAGAACAAGTGCTTAATAAATGTCTGTTGTTGAAAGATAGCACTATGTTCACATTTTCCTTGTCTTAGTGGATCTATACTTCTTTTTTAGTTCTTCTATTTATCTGATTCTTATTAATTCCTCTAAGTACAGTTCAGAATTCATATTCTTCATAAACTTACCTAATAATGTAGTTCATCCTTTTATTAAGTCTTATTGCACATGTAGTCAATACCTTGCATTTTGGGACCCAATTCCAGGGTAGTGTGGTAGAACAGGAAGAAAACCTTAGATTTGAATCCAAAGGCCTCATGTTTAAATCCTACCTCTTAATCACTATTTGATATGACTGTACACATCAGGTAAACTATTTGGCCCTCAGTTTCATCATTTGTCAAATAAAGATTTTGAACTAATTGGACTCCAGTTCTCAATATATAATTCCATGATTTTCTACTTGTCCCTTTTCTCTCCCTAATCTGTAAGCCCCTTGAGAGCAAAAAGTATATCTTGGATTTCCTTGTGTCTCCAAGTATTCTTCATTGTGGAAGTTCAGTAAATATTAATAACTTACTGATTACTATATTGATACATCAAGTGGATCCTACCCAAGATTCATCAAAACAGCAGGGAGAGTGTGTTCTCATGATTTTGGCTGGTTAGGTTTCTGTCAGACACATTCCAGTGGTTTCTAAAAGGATTATTTTCATATATCACAAAATGACTGAAGGCAAGTTCCATTCAGCTTGAGGTTGGCAGAGTGAGTATTGAGCCAGCTTCTGTTGTGCTTTGAAAGAAGCAAACAATTACTGTAGCACTCACCCAACAATATGCTCAAAAACTGGTAAATGAGAGAGTACCAGAGCATTAAAGAGCTTCGCCTCAAGAAGAGACTCAGGAGACTGTATACTCCGCAGGGATCTTTGGATTTCACTGGGCTCCTTCAGAATACATTCATTCCTTTGTCTTGTAGCTCTTACAGCCAGAGGGTGCCTTTAATGTCTAACCCAAATCTCTCTTGCCATAATTTAAGACATTTGTTCTTTTTACACTCTCTCTAGCAGAAAGAATAAATCAGCAGAAGTGATTATATATGTTAACCCTTAAAATCTTTGTAAAATCTCCTGAATCCTTCCTTTAACTCACAGGGAAAAAACTATACAGATTATTTGTATTTGGTGTCTATTTATTTGCATGTTTTCCATTTTTATATGTCTTTTCTATTTTGTATGTGAGCTGCAGAATCCCAAATGGAGAATATGACAGAATAGCTTATGCTACAGACAAAATAAGAATTGTCTTTTGATTATAAATTCCTCCTTTTGGTTAACATAGCACAGAATAAGATTAGAGTTACAAGAAGGATTGAATGACTCAGCCAGGATTTGACTCTCGAATGCCAAATTGTCAAGGATACTGACAGGGTATCTATCCCTTTAATAGGAAGAAATAATTGGCTGACCAAGTTAGCAAGCCTCTGGTAAAATAAGAAACTACCAGATGTCCACTTCTTCCTGTTTTCCTACTCTCTTAGGAAGCCACAATTCAGTTCCTCCTTGGTTCAGCTCTCTTTATTTTTTCTCTACCTGAGACAGCTTTTCCAGCAGTATTTTTAGGGTATCCACGGATCTCTGCATATTGAGCCACTGTCCCACAGTTTCTACCCTCCCTTCAGCAGTGCCCCCAAGTAATACCCTTCATTGTACCTTATTTAAAACTCTTGTTTTGGACTTGCTACTCCAACTGAATTTGTCTTCAAAAATTGCTTTGAATTCTTCTTTTTTGAATTTGTAGATTTTATTTTTTTTAATTAATTAGCTTATTTTTAATACACATTGCTTTATGAACCATGTTGGGAGAGAAAAATCAGAACAAAAGGGAAAAACCATTGGAGAGAAAAAATAGAAAAAAGTGAACATAATAGGTGTTGATTTATAGTCAATCTCCATAGTTCTTTTTTTTTTAATGCAGATGACATTTTCTATCCAAAGTTTATTGGAATTGCCTTTCACTGACTGATGAGAAGAACCAAATCTTTCATAGTTGATCATCACACATTCTTGTAGTTATTGTGTACAACATATTTCTGGTTCTGCTTGTTTTCCTCAGCATCAATTCATGCAAATCTTTTCGGGCCTTTCTAAAATCAGTTTGTTCATCATTTTTTATAGAAAATTAATATTCTATTACCTTCATGTATCACAACTTGTTCAGCCATTCCCTAATTGAAGGGCATCTACTCATTTCCAATTATTTGCTACCATGAAAAGAGCTGCTACAGATATTTTTTAACATGTGGGTCATTTTCCCTCCTTTATAATTTCCTTGGGATACAGATCTAGTAATGGCACTACTGAACAAAGGGTATGCACAGTTTTAGAGCCCTTTGAGCATAGTTCCAGATTGCTCTTCATATGGTTGGATCATTTCACTATTCCACCAACAATGTATTAATGTCCCAGTTTTCCCATATCCCTTCCAACATTTATCATTTTTTTTCCTGTCATCTTAGTCAATCTGAGAGATATGAGCTTGATGGACCATTTCTTATTGCTTGTTGCTGATACCAGATTGGTTACTTATAACTTCAAAACTTAGTCTCAGATCGAAAAAAAAACTGCAGAAGTTGACAATTTAGTTTGTACCTGACCAGGCATTTTGCCTTCCCTATATCCCCAACGAGGTTATCTATTTTTCACTTGAAAATCTACTATATATATATATATTATTGTTCCACAAGAAATGACAAACAGGGTGATTTCAGAAAACTCTGGAAAGACTTACATGAACTGATGCTAAGTGGAGTAGAACTAAGAGAACAAAGTATACAGCAACAACAAGATTATGTGATGATCAACTCTGATAGACTTAGTTCTCAGCAATGTGAGCATCTAAGACAATTCCAACAAAACTTGGGATAGAAAGTGCTATTCATATCCAGAGAGAGAACTATGGAGACTGAATATGGAACAAAGAATAGTATTTTCACTTTATTTTCTGTAATTGTTGTTTACTTTTTTCTCCTTTTTTTTTCTTTCACCTTTTGATCTGCTATTTCCTGCACAACATGATAAATATGGAAATATGTTTAGAAGAACTGCACATGTTTAACCTATATTGGACCGCTGCTATTTTTACTTATTTTACTCCCCGAGGACATTATTTCTTCATTCCTTTTGCACATTTCTATTTCTTGACTCCCCTAACAGTTAGGGTTACTTTGATGCAAATCTGAAAAGGATGAATAATTCTACTGAATTTAGAATCAAAATTATTCTCCTTTCATTTTCTAAGGATATCATCTATAAAGTAAATCCTTGCATTACCTCCCTCCTTAGGTAGATACATGATACAATAGATAGTGTGTTGAACCTGCATTCAGGAAAACCTGAGTTCAAATGCAACCTCAGATACTTATTTGCTATGTGATCTTAAGCACAACAAACTTCTTGTCTCAAATGAACTCAAATATAAAGTAGGGGTAATAAAGCCTATCTTGCAGAATGTTGTAAGGATCAAAAAAAGAATATTTATACAGCTCAGTGCCTGGCACAAAGTATATTCTATATGAATTATTACTATTGTGGTATTGGTTTTTATTATTATTATTATTATAGGTTTATTGCGAAGAAAGTACTTTAACTTTAAATACAACATTGAATGGCAAATAGAACACTTGCTCTATAGTCCAGAAAACCTGACTTAAAATTCTACTTCTGATGCTTCTTATTGATAGGATCCTGGATAAGTCATTAATCTCACTAAGATTCAGTTTCCTCCGTAGGAAAATGAAAGAAATAACCTTGTGTTTATACTTTATAGTTTCATTATCCTGGAGAAAACTGATACCTCAAAGGAAAGTAAAAAAAAAAATAAAGGCATCATAACAATATTCAATATGGGAATATCCTCTTGATTTCATATAATAAGCCTGTAGATTTGGCTCTAAAACAAGATTAAGATATCAGTAAGTTAGATTCTCCTTTTTGTAAATGAGGTAATTGAGACTGAGAGAGATTCAGTGTTTTACCAAAAATCATAAAAATAAGATTTAGAGTCAGGATTGGAACCCAAATTTATTTGACTAGTCTAAATTCAATATTTCATTTGCTAAAATATATTGCCTTTTATTAGTATGCTTGCTTGTTTAACATGTTCCTTATTCGACTGCAATTATTTAGGATATAAGTTAATTGAGATAGAATTTTTGCAGATCCTTGAGGTACTAGGTACTACTTAGCATTGTGAAGCAGTTGTAAGTTTTTTATTTGTTTTTATTCAATGGCCTTCAGTGTTGTTTTTTGTTTTGTTTTGTTTTTCTGCCAAGGTCATATTTTCATAGATAACAGTATTAAGATTAAAAGGATAGGGCCTGATAGATCCAAATCGAATTGGTTTTTCATAGTTGATCAGATATTAGGCTCACTTTCCTAAATGGTCCTGTTCAGACCTCTCAAACATGTTGATGACCTCCTAATCCCACCTCCACAACCAGAAATTTTATCAGCATCTATTTCTGGGCCCCAAACCATGCCCCTCACAAAGAACAAAGTTCACACATTACCTATAGGATAATTATACCACATTCACCCAGAATCAAGAGGTAGCTATTTACAAATCATTGGCAGTGAAAGCAACAATCATTCATAATCATTATATAAAGTATAATATTACCAAATGGACCATTGTTTATAATGGTGGGAACCCAAGGGCAAGTTACTTTTGTTCCTGAGAGCACCTTTTAAAATTAGAACAATCCTTAGGGCCAGCCACCTTTATTACTACAAGAACACTAGAGCCATCTTCCTTTATGACTGCCTTCCTGAAAATATATCATGATGGTGGTTTTTATTTTGAATTACAGTTTGGTTAAAATGGTCATTGGGGCCAGGAAAGATATTTTAGCATTGTTTCAAAAAATAGGAAGGGAGGAGGCGCTGAATCTAGAACCAAACACTCTCTTTAAGTATCACCAGAAAAGATTCTAGCCTGTACAATAGAAAGGGAAACTCCTAGTACTCAGTGGATTTTAAGGGGCTTTTGGAGCTTAAAGAAGGTAAGGATAGAGAAATGATGATAGGAAGAAAAAGAAAATACACTTCCAATCCAGTCGTCCTTCCCTCTCTTTTCTGCTTTTCTCCAGAGGCAAAGGGAAGATGCCATTCAGCTTTTTGGTGTAAGCCTAAGTTATTTGTTTAGATCAGTGGTCCTCAAAGTGTAGTCCAAAGAATTGTTGGGGTCTCTGAAACCCTTTCAGAGGGTCTACAAATTCAGAGTCATTTTTTATTTCTAATATAGTAAATAGCTATAAATATAACCCATGTGAACAAAAACTCTTTGAACAGATACTCAATAGTTTTTTTTTTTTAATAACATGAAGATACTGAGAACAAAAGTTTGAGAACCACTGAAATGTGTTCAGTAACTTGGGCATTAAAACACACTTTTTAGTGAACAGAGATCAAGTGAGTATGTGAGGGACATAGTATGCATCTTATTTATCTTCCAAGGTTTGTGCCTCAATAGGAGCTACCTCTTGAAAGAAAAGTACATGAAAATTGAACACTACAACTCAGTGTCTTTTTCTAGATCCAAAAAAATTTTCATAAAAAAGAAACCCTTCATCCAACAAAGGGAGTTTTCTATTACATAAGACCCAGCAAATTGCCATGGATATTTTCATCCCCAACCACTATTACCTTTAAGGAGCTGGAACTGTCCTTGCCACCAACAATCACAACTTCTGCCATGTCTTCTGCACTGGATGATCGCCCATGGATGAATAAAGCTGGGCCAACATCTGATATGTTTTTCAGGGCAACTAAAGCCCCATCTGGCTTCACCTGGAAGTAGGGGTTGGAGACGTCAAATCTCAGCTTGTCATTTCCTTTACAGTCAGTGAATGTCACTGAAAAAAAGAACATAAGAGAAAACATGTTAGCAAGGCTTCCCGCTTTGGAATCTTTGAGTCCTCTTGCTTAGGGTTACATTCAAAGGGCAACTATACCAAAACTATATTAATATCTCTCCTGCAACTCCACTTACACCAGAATCTTCACTTATACTGATGCCTTTCATTCATAAAGGCCAGCAAAATAGAGACAGTCATTTTCCCAAGCCATAAGTAGCCATGGAATCTGTCTTCTGAAGCTTTTCTTTATTTTTTAAGCAACCTGATGAACCAAAGTGAATGAATTCTTTGCAGGCTATCAAGCAATCCCCACTCAAAAGCCTGCCTACATTCAGGTGCCTACATACTCTTGGATGGCACCCAAAGGAACCTATCAGTCACAGTGTATCCAGCATTGATATCAGGACACAAGTCCTTGGATTTGTTGGTTCAATTCTCAAAGTATTTATATTCCAATGTATACATCAGTTCCTGAGGCCATCACATTTCTCAGAGACTTTCTTCGTTCCTCTATTTCATTGTGCTAGTTGAGATTAATGGAGACATGTCCACTAGCATCTCTTGAAACTGAAGTCTAAAGGAGAGGAAACAGCTTTGTTTTCTTCATGACCATCAATTTCTATTCATCAGACAAAGTTAAACTGCTTCAATTAAACAGCAAGCTAGGAACCTGGCTCTTCCAGTTGCCTCTGTGAAGGTTCTGTCCCTGAGGGAGATTAATGCCCATGGGTAGTAAAGAAAACATTAGTGTCAGAGTGAGAGAAAGTCAGGGAAAGTCTGCCAGGGCTCACCAAGTGCTAGGGCAGGTTGAAGTTAGTACCAACAAAAATGCATTCTGCTCTTTTTTTTTTTTATTTTTTTGTCATTCCCCTTAATCCTCCCTTCAGGATTGGGACCTTTGCTGTCATTATTACAATTGCTTCTCCAGTGTGATTGTCTCTCTTAACCTCATTCTCTATCCTTACTTGCTTCCCTATTGAAACTTATGTATTTTCTTCACCAAACTATGTATTAAATTTCCATTTCAAATAAAAATGAAGTTAATTTCATACTTACTGGCTACATGGCACAATAGATAGAGTGATAGGAGTAGAATCAAGAAGACCTGAGTTCAAAGCTGTCCTCAAACACACAATATAATCCTGGACAAGTAACTTTATCACTACCCCCCTTGATTTCCCCAAACAGGGATAGTAACAGAACCCTCCAGAGTTCTTATGAGTGTTAAAGTCTCTCCCTTCCTTCCCCACCTTTCTTTCCTCTTTTCTCCCTTATTTTTTTCTTTCTTCCTTCCTCATTTCTTTCCTTTCTTCCTCCCTTCCTTCTCTTTTCTTGTTTTTTTCTTCCTTCCTTCCTCTTTTTTTATTTCTGTTGCTTGCTTTTCTTTCTTTACTTTCTCCTTTCTTCTCTTTCTTTCTCCTTCCTTCTTCTCTTCCTTCCTTCTTTCACCTTCTTATAGTAACAATTGAAGACCTCAAATAGCTCATTTTTCTCCTTTCTTCCTTCCATTTACTCTTTCAATTCTTTTTTCCATGTTTATATAATCTCCTTCCCTCGATCAATCAATCAATAAACATTTACATATATACTAAGTGCCAAATGCTGTTGATACAAAAAAGAGGCAAAAGATAGTCCCTGCCCTCAAGGAGCTTACAATCTAACAGGTTGAGGAGACAATAAGCTAACACATATGTGGAAACAAGCTATATATGTAATTATATATAATTATATATATATATATAACTATATATAATTAATATATAGACAGATTAATTAGGAAGTGAATCGAAGAAGGAAGAAAGGAACACTAAGAAGTATGATAGACAAAACCCTGAGCTTCAAACCAAAAGTTCTAAATTCAAATCCTGGCTCTTCTCCCTATTTTTTGGATGAACCTTAGGCAAGTCCCTATCCATCTACCTCACCTTTGTCCTGTGTAAAAGTTAGAACTATATACTATAGACTCTCAAGTTTCCTCATCAGTCTTACATACCATGGCTCTAAAACTCTTATTTCCTATCTCTCGACCTATGGGCCAGTTAGAATTGCTAAAGAATCCATAAGGGGTTATCAGACATAGGAAAGTCAAGCAATTAGAATTGCTAGAATTAGAACTTTGACTGTGGGGCAGAGATTTTATTTATTTAATACTTTTTCTGGTTACATTCAAAACAATTTTTTAAATTTATTTTTAAATTTTTTGAGTTCTATGTTTGCTCTCTTATCCCCACCCATAATTAAGAAACTACATATAAAGTTATGCAAAACATTTCCATAAAAGTCAATATCTCCCTCCTTAATGAAAATTTAAAACCCTCAAGAAAAGCTAAGTTGAGAGAGACAGAGACAGAGACAGAGAAAGAAACAGAAAGACAAAGACAGAAAGAGGGGAGAGAGAAAGAGAGAGAGAGAGAGAGAGAGAGAGAGAGAGAGAGAGAGAAATAAAGAAAGAGAGAGACAGAGAGCACGAGCGTTTCTGTATTCAGACACAATCAGCTCCTCTCTGGTATGGATAGAATTTTTCATTATAAGTACTTCAGAGTAGTCATGGATGATTATATTACTGAGAATAGCAAAGTTGTTGGGGCATGGGAGAGAGAGATTTTAGAAAATGCATAAGTTCAGCTTTCCTTTAGTGGCCAGCTCAGTATGATCACTGGTCAGTTATGGTGTAGAATACTACTATGTAGTAGTAAAAATTCCTGCTTGTGGGAGTCTCATCCTAGGAGATTTAAATAGTGGGAGTTTATTAGTGAATTCCAGAGAGGAAACTCTGATTTTACTGGATGGATAGTGGCTCTTTATACAGAAATATCAATATCTGCAAAGAAGAATGGATTATTCTATTCCTTATATTTCTAGTACATCATAGGTATTTGATAGATGCTTAGGAATTAATTGATATTCATTATTGATAACTCCTTTGACTGAGTGCTCTATGAATCAGAACTTCCCTCCCCATCCCCAAACTCAATCGCTTCTATGAAAAATGCATTGTTTAAACCTTCTGAGGTAAGAATAGGACTTGCCTGAGCAGCTAACCTTAACCACATTAAGAAGGCCAGATCTTAAAAGGCGAAATCTGCTAAGAATGACAAATTATGATCTCTTAGCCAAAAGACTTGACTGGACTAGCCCTGCGATTTCACTTGCATTGGGAACACATTGTTCATAAATGGAATAAAATTTATGATTGCTGGGTTTATAGTAAGAAAAGGGATTGCAATTTCAGCTCAGCCATGTACTTTCTAGCTGTGTGACTTGGAAAAAATTGTTTCTCACTGAGCTTCAGTTGATTTGTCTGTAAAATGGGGATGTTATTTTATATGCCTCATAGACTTATGAGGAAAGCACATTTTCTGTCTTAATGTTTTATGTAAAATTTTTGTAAGCTATTAATATTTTAAGTATAAGGAGGACCCATCTGGTTGGAATCCCAGGGAAGTAAGGCAGTGTTTGCCACAGCCAATGTGCTAATAGTAAGTGCCTTCTTACAGATGTGGAAATTATGAATACTTTGTTTCTAACACTAGCAGACAAAGGCATGATGGGAGCTGAAAGTAATTTATCTCCTCAATCTAAATATCAAGTGAGTTTTGGGGAGTTCCTTCTGAAGGGAAGCAAAGTTGTCAAAGAGTTAGACTTTATCTGAGAGACTTTTTTTTTTCCCTTTTAGGCCAAATGAAAGCGCTGGAACTATGTTTATGGTAACTAGTAGAGGCCTGTTTTAGACCAAGGCAGTCTTAAAACATTGTGGAAATGCCACAATAGTAGTACCATTATTATTATTCTTGCTATTATTATTTGACAATTAAAATGCATTGATAGGTTTTTCTACACAATTCTTTGAGGTAGTAAAAAAAAGTCAAGACTTAAAAATGTGAAAATAGTTTCAGGGATACAGTATATAGTTGAACAAGTGTCTCTACTGAACAAATGTGCCTACAACATTAGTGTTCTAACTATTACACCCCTGAAATTATTTCTCTTTATTCCTATGTCC
Organism: Antechinus flavipes; assembly: GCF_016432865.1. Lineage (NCBI taxonomy): Eukaryota > Metazoa > Chordata > Mammalia > Dasyuromorphia > Dasyuridae > Antechinus > Antechinus flavipes. The sequence goes on along the minus strand of NC_067399.1, from coordinate 216,256,377 downwards.
TTTGCCCAACACTTTCTCCCGGTCACTATTCTTATCTTTTCTTGGTATAGCACTGGAAATAGCTTCTCCACAAAGGTCATTCATGGTACAAATGGAAAACTTACTGTAAACTCTTCTCCTATTTCAAGGCTGGTGTGATGATATATGGAATTTTCAGAATTGTCTCAAGTGCAGACTCAAATATTTGCTAGCTATATGACCTGGTCAAATCACTTAACTCCTGTTGATCTCATGCTTCCTATCTGTAAAATGGGTTTGAACTGGATGGTAGTCCCTTTCAACTCTAAATCAATCATACGACCTCAGAAGTTATGTTGTTTAATATCTGAACACAAATATCCTTCTAGATCATTGTTGACCCTTAACTAACTAATCCTCCAACTTCTGTTTAAAGAGATACAGTAGAGAGAAACTATCTGCTAAGGATGCCATTTCCAAACACAAAGAGTTCTAAAAAGTGACATTAATGTAAAAATATTATAGTTTATTTTTAAACTGTTTAAAAGATATTATATAACTTTAAGTTACCCTTTTTCCTTCTACTATGTCTCAATAAGTACTCAATGCTTCAGTCTTAGTAGATATCCTCAGAATCTCCTTTCTTTTCCTCCCTCCAGGCCTAGTAGCATTTATCAGGCCACCCTGAAGTCTAAAACCAAGACTCAGCCTGCTTGTGATCTAGGCCAAGGATGGGTAAAGGCAAAGAGTCAGCCAGAAATCATTGCTTAAAGCAGCTATTTCCTAAATAAATATATTAGGCTTATAATTCAGACTCAAACCTTTTTTAAAATGGATCAATTTTCACAGTTGAGCAAAAGTCTACTTGAGTAATATCTAAACTGTGCATCTGACACATCTAAAGGGTTCTTATACCCAGCAGAGAGATTTCATCCTTTTTTCCAGGAGAAATAGAGCCTTCTCCCACACTGATTCCTATCTTGTTTCATGTCCTCTGTAACAGTGATATTTTGATGCTATCATGCTTAGATCACTTTACAATATTATTAACTTTATTGATGCTGCCAAATGTCAGTATTTTTCCAACTCTTAAATGGAGACTGAGCCCATACATTTCAAGACTACAAAGTATAGCGAACAAAGATAAAATTGAGGATTTTATGCCCAATGATTAAAAACAAAAAACAAAAAACAACTGTTTCCTTCAGATCAACAACTGAACTAGACTTCTATTCCATAAAGGCTTTTCTCTTCTTTTTAAGTTAGATATATGATTTAATTTGTACAGAGTTCACTGCACAAGGAAGCTTTCCTACCAAGGCAGATCCTCAGTTTCTCTGAAACCTATAAGCAATCTCAGAAGGCTGTTGGGATCACTAAGAGGTTAAGTGCCTTGTCCAGACAATTTGCTCATAAGTGTCTAAAGCAGGATTAAAATTTAGTTTTTCTTGACTCTAAGACCAACTCTGCATCTACTTTGTGACAGAGTTTCTCAAAACTTAAACAATCAGTCGGCCTAAAATTGATCAAATTTTCCCAATATGCTGAGCCCTGTCTATACTACATTCTCTTGAGATAAGAAAATTAAATACTAGGTCTTGCCCTCAGAAAGCAACAGGACATTGCCAGACAATACACAGGCCTCTAATGTTAAGATAGAAATTTCCCACAGTCCCATTAGTCCCATTAGACAGGTACAAAATCCATGTACAGTTCAGAGGAGAAAAGTCTTACTTCTAATTGGAAGGAATAAAGGGAAGATCCATCGCCATCAGTCAACAATATTTATTAATTAAGTTCTTATTATGTACCAGGTACTATAGATATAGAGAAAGGCTAAAGGCTTTCATGAAGCTCACATAGGTAGCATTTGAACTAGTCCTGAAGGACTAGTGAAATTTTTAACAAAATAACAATTGAATAGCAAGGGATAGAAGAGTAGGGAGAGAGGAAAGAGATGACTTGGGGAGAATGATATTATTGCCTTCAAATATTTGACATATTGTCATCAGAAAGAGGTTCTGTACTAGTGCCTAAAAGCCAAAGACTAGAAGTATTTATGAGAGGAAGTTGAAACAAGACAGACTGTTTCAATAAAAGGAAAGACTTCCTAACAAGTAGAGTTATCCAAAAGTATAATTGGTTATGTCAATAGGAAACTTGTAGGAAGTTTCCCCAACAGTAAAGTTCATCAAGTGGATTCCATGGCCTTTGTGTGAGGGTTGAGAGACAGGAAAGAAGGGAAATTGTGTTAATTTAAAAACTGAAATCAGTTGCCCTCAGAGAGTATATACATTGCAGGTGAAGAACACACTATAAAAGACACCAGGATGGGATAAAGAAATTCATGTTTGGATCCATAGTGAGTGATTCAGTTTACTTGAAGGTAGTACCTGTGAAAGAAACTAATGAGATTCTGAAATAGCAAATTAGGGTCAGAGCATGGAGCCTAAAATACTAGGTTAAGAGTTTTGCATTTTACTTCAGCCTTTTTGTAAACTATACAAAGATCTTTGAACAAGGAAATGATCAGAATTGCATTTCAAGCAGATAATCTGGCAGTACAGTAGAAAGATCAAATACAGAGAGGGAGAAGTTTGAAAACAGCAAGTAGACAAGGGATGATACAGAAATCCAAGTGAAAAAAATACAGGATAAGACTTGGGACTGGCAATATGGGAAATTAGATGGAAGGGCAGGTTCAGCAAACTGATATTGTTTTGTAGTAGCTTCGAGGGGTCAATGGGACAGTAGAACAGGGATTCCATGGAGAAGTCAGAACTATGTGCAAAAGAAATCATATAGTTTTAAAACTGGTAGAGGTAATATAACAAGTTCATCATGATGAGCAAGCTGAAGACAAGGGAAATTAAGCTATTTGTCCAAGGTCACTCAAGCAGTTACTCCTTATGCTCCATCATGGAGAAGTATTTCAGTAGAATGGTGGCAATATAAACCAGACCACAAAGAGCTGATGTAAGAACAATGAGAAAGTTGCATAATTCTACATCTATAATTTTCTCTGCTATGTATTTTATCAAAGCAGGATAGAAAATAGCTTTTAAAAAGACTCAATAAACTGTAGATTGGAATTTATTGGAATCAATGGCTCAGAATTGCCCTTCTAGGCAGCTGCTCAGAGACTCAGCAGGAGAGGGGAAGAAGAAAATGCTTGAGAGATGGGAGGGCAAAAGCAAACTGCAACAGCAGACCCCACTCTGTGTTTCAATTATGTTTTCACTGGGTTTTCGCCCTCAGTGTCCTCTGAGTTTAATCCAAACATTATGACAATAGGAACTTCATTTGGGAGAGAAAACTAAGTTTGAAATAGGAAGGTTTTCACATGAATTTGAAGAGTTTAATCTTCCTGACCTTGATCTTAGGCTCTTTGATTCAATTCTTTTTGGATTTTCTATTCATTAATGGAAATTTAAGAAGAGCAGAATTAGAAAACATAGAAATGAATAAGACAACAGGTTATTAGGGTGCAGGTAATAAGAAATGCATGAAGACATGATGTGTTTAAATATACCAAAAAAATGTCAATTATACCTTCCCCTATGCACTATAATTCAGGTCCTCTGTAAACTGGGTATTTTCTTATGGCGGGATGAAATAGCAGAGATGGGCAGAGATGCTTCTATAAGAAGAAGAAAGAAGAAAAGAAGAAGAAGAAAGAATGAAAGAGAGAAAGGATAAAAAAGGATAAAAGGAGGAGGAGGAGGAGGAGAGGAAGAAGAGGAAGAGAGAAAGAAAAAGGAAGAGAGAAAGAAAGAAAGAAAAAGGGAGGGAGGGAGGAAGGAAAGAAAGAAGGAAGGAAGAAGCAGAAGCACATCCTGGCTAATTAATATGCTGAAAATAAGTAATATAAAAGTGCTTGTATTCTCTCTTTTCTAGTTATTTTGCCATTTGCTCATTAGTGTATTTGTCATATCCTATCTTGAATCATGCCATTCCTCTGTCAGGAGAATAGTTAACAATTTTAAGTCATTTTCTCAGCCTCCTCATCCAGCATCCCTCAATCTCTTCTTTGGGTTCTGTATGCCAAGATCCTTGTACAATACTTTACATATATAATAGATATTTGAGAAATTCTTGTTGAATCTAATTGACCAATGTCATTAGATTTGATGCTTAGTGGAGACATGAACACAGTGTCATGAGGTTTTCGAGGAGTAAGAGATCTCTCATGTAGTACTCAGAATGGAAAGGGGAAATTGGGAAAAGCTCAGTAAAAAAAAAGTAATGCATAAAATATTGTAGTAGGTTTTTTTTTGAGAATGCTAAAGATTATCAGTTTGTAGTTATTATAATTAATATGGCATTTTAAAAGTACAAAGTAACATCTACAAGTACTTTCCCAAATTAATGTGCTTTTCGTAAAGCACATTTCTGTGTATTACATCTTGTTTTTCTCATTGACTTCCATTATAAGAATGGAGATGTTTTTCCATAGAAAAATATTTTGGTATATCGCTTGGGGGTCATAATAAGATCATGTTTAGAAATACAGAAAATTTCTTAGAGCCAACATATCCAAAGGAAAGGAAAATTTCCTTTAAAATAGCATTAAGAACATTATTCAAAATGAGGAAGAAAATATACATACATAATAGCTGAAGTTATTTTTTATATTTAGTACAATGGCTTAAAGGTCTAATGGAATGACAACAGCCACAATTCAATTCAACAAACATTTATTAAATGCCTACTAAGTTCAAACCCCTGCAGATACAAATGTTAAGTGAACAGAAAACAAAAACATTCTGGACTTAAAAAATTCTATTGGCCTTGATTAAACTTCCTTTCGCATTTGCCAGAGTATTATAGAATACAATATAAGCTTTAGCTTCCTTTGCTTTTTGGAGTCTGTACCAGGGCCAGTGCTCTTTGAAAAAGCTGTAAAGTTTTAGGATTAGATCACAGGACATAGATACAAGACTATCAGAAGCATCTCATTCAACCCTATTATTTTTTAAAATGAGTTAATTGAGATCCAGGAAAGTTTAGTGACTTGTCCAAGCTCACCATGAAACATGAAATTTAAATTTGGTAGTTAAGTAGTCCTCTGAGGGGACATCCAATAGTAACAAGAATGCAGACAGTAAAACTAAGGGACAACAACATTCCCCTCCCAGAGAAACATTAATGGAGACTTCATGGAATGGTCATTAAATCAGGAGTTTGATTTAGAAAGAATAAAATGATCCGTTTCTATATCATTTGGCATAGTCATAGACAGGTCCATCTCTTTTATGACATAATATTAGGGAATATGGAGTATAATAAAAAGTACCAAATGCATAGTGTCTTTTCATGAGGATAGCAAAATGAAACCAAAATAAAAATGGCTATAGCCATCTACAGAAATAGATGCTGATTATGCATAACAAGTTCTTAATGTTGCAAGTCATTCATAGATAAAAATTTCCTGTAAATAAATTTTGTCACTCCATGAACATGAATAAGAAGTGAAGATAGGACAGTAAGTGAAATGAAAAAAAAAATCTTTTTTGAGTGCAACATAGTGGACTAAGTGTAGTCAAGAAAAGTAGTTTGCATCAATGATGTTGATGTTTCAGGAAAAGAAAGAGAATTTTTTGGGGGGTGGGAGAGGACTATTCTTTTGTTTAGGGAAATGAGCCTTTCAAATCTTTCCTTCCATTTCTACTTTTTCTTTTAAAAATCAATAATGATCTCTTGAGTTTTGACTTGAACACAATGAATATATGTGTATGTATGTGTATAAAGATGTGTGTGTATACATATATGTTTTCTACATATATTATTATACACATGTAATATGTAAACATTACATTTGTTATATTATTATATATTATAAATATATACATACAAGCATATTATTTACATACATATACATAAATATATATACTGTGTTTATATATGTATATACATATATTTCAAAATTAGAATTGATGAAAAGATAAGTTCCTGGACTATATATGATTTCCCAAAGCTTCCTGAAATTTCTTTTTTAATCTCAGGATTCTATACATATTGAGGCTAAAGAGAAACCTTTCTATTTCCCAAACTCAATGATGAGGAGACAAAACTTTTGGGGAAGTAGTACACAGATAAATTCCATTTTCAATTTTTTTATTTATTTTAATTTTATGGAATAAAAAAGTATTTCCATAGTATAATTTTAAATTGCATATGAATCTTCAAATCCATTATATACAACTTGCTATTCCTTTAAATATATAATGAAATCTTAGACATTCTTTCACTTGCTCATCCTCCCCAATCTTGGATTGTAAAGTCTTGTAAAGTGCTTATTCTCTTCCTGATCTTACCTTCCCAACTCTCATTCATCAGTTCCAAAATAAACTCTTGACACTAAAGCTGCTGCAGTCAAAGAACGGAGATGACCATTACAACAAGACAGGTTTGCTTAGAAGAGGTTTATCCCTGAAGATTGATTCTATCTTTGCATCTCAGAAAGCAGGACTGTCAGAGGTCAAGCTGACATGAACCTGTAGAGGAAACTTTGATGCACGTGAAATATTTCATAGAATGTCTGTTCTTACATCTGCCTCTGTCAGTGTGGAGACATTTACTTATTCACCTCCACTCTAATTGCAGACAGATGAAATCATCTACCAGCTGTGATTACAAATTAGTTCTGTCGGGTTGACAAGAGCTTATCAGGAAATTAGAATACAATGATCTAGCTTACATTACATGGAGTAAAATAATTCCTTTATGCATGTAACATTTTTTCTGATGTAAGCAAGAAAATGATCAGCCCCGATAGGTCATGCCTATTCATCCCCCGTTGCCAGGAAAACATCTTTATTGGATCAAATACTGTGCCATATGGTTGGATTCTAGCTGCAAAGTTGGGAGCACAGAATGGGAAGGTTGCCAAACCTTTCTTGGTCTTTTTGGGAAGGAGTCTGATTGTCCTATATATTATTATTTCAGATACCTGGAATAATCTTCTATTGTTTCCTTAGAAAGTAAAACTTGAATAGCAAAGAAAGAGTTTGTGAGAGATTTCTCAGGGTATTTTTCTTGTTCCCTGTGGATAGATAGTCTGTGGTCCTGGGAGGAATCAAAGCCTTTCATCAAAGGGGGCAGCAGCCTCTGTACCTGGCACATCATCCCACAGGATCGCTAGTGTACAGTATTAGCATAATAATGTTAACCCTCCAGGTATCTGTGGAAAGCCTAAGGTTTATGATGCTTTTCTTACTTTCAATCTGAAACATATGGTCTCATACAACTGTGATATTTATGGAAATGATGCACAAATTTTTTTTATTGATGTGATCTTCAAATAGTTAAAGGCAATAGATGTTGGAATCTAGCAGAAATTAAGAATATTTGTTAAGCTGTTAGTTTTCAGATGTCCTGGTTGCAAATGAGACTGATACTAGGATACATCATACTAGGATAAGTACAGGAAATTTCTAGCAATGGGCAGAAAAATAGTGATGGGGTACAAATAGTTGTCTGTTTCATCTTTCTAACACTGTCACTGGTGGCTGAACTGTCAATCACCATAACAACATGCAGGAACAGTTTATATTGTTACAGTTGCTACATTGATTCTGACTGATCACCAAGCTAGCTAGTGCAACAAAGTGTTTTTTTGTTTTGTTTTGTTTTTTTTGCTTTTGGACTCCTTTCCTTCCTTACTTCCCTCCTTTCTTATCTTAAGAAGAGCAAAGTTTAATAAATCAGTCAAAAACATTAATTAGGCATCTTTTATAGGCCAGAAACTGTGCTAAGCCAATCCTCTATGAATCTTGTTGGTTACTCAAATTCAAATTCAGATCTGTGGTAACATCAATTTGTATATACCCTCTAATTATCCAAGTCAAAGCCCATCCAAGCCTTTGCATCTTATGTGGCTCTTCCATTGTCATCTCATAAAATCTTATCCCACAGAGGTGTCACTCAAAATGCTAGGTGCTTTCATCTACTTTGCTTTGACAGTGCAAGGGTGTAGGTGGAGGATATAAGACTATACTATTATTACTCCTTACCTTGCCGTGTGATCAGCTGTCTTTTTCAATTTTACATTTTTCTTATTAAATACTTTATTCCTGCTATTTTTAATTGTTCCTTATTTGTTATATGTTTGAAATCTGCTCACCACCCACCATGCCTTTCTCCATTGCCCTCTGTGTGCTATTCGTTTTTAATCATTTGGCATTTCTTATATTTAATATCTAACAATCATATAACAACAAACATATTCTTTACTGCATTAAAAAAATTGGTATCTGAATACAGCTTCTCCGATACAGACTTACACATAATCTGGTTGTTTTTTGTTTGTTTGTTTTAGTCCAATAATCATCTATTGATGGGTTATATACTATTATTAGACATAACTACTAGCCCTGAAGAATGGGGAAAAGGATTCTTATATACAATTTTGAAAATGTCTTCTCAACCTAGATATTGCTTTGAATTGTCTAAAAATCTAATCATTCTGATAATATATGCTATTTAAAAGCAGATTCTTAAGTGCTTTTGCCTTGAAAATAGGCTATCCATTATCTGTAGTCATTAACTCTATAGTCAATCAACACTTCAGAAGATGAATATGCCCTAACCAGTGTAGGGAAGTTCTGTTCAATATATATTGTTTTGCTGGATTCAAAATATAATTTGATTTAAACCAGAGAATTAACGTGGACCTATGCTCAACTTTACAAATAAAACTGTCTTCAAAGTTTGCTTTTCATACTTCACTTAATCTGTCATCTTTAAATGTGATCTATCTTTAATGTGTGATGCTTTTCTTGGACATTTCTGACAATTTTAGAAGTGACTGAGATATCTAATTTCCTGTGGTTTCTCCATGAAGTCATTTGAAAATGGTTTGCTGGATATTGGAATGGGAATTACCCACCCCAAATGTAGAGTGGAAAAAAAATTCTGCCTGGTATTCTTAGTTCTGAAAAAGAGCAAAAACAAAAGTAGAAAATGGGCAAATTACTTAAACATTGATTAAATGGGACTACTTATATGATGTTGGTGTTAGATTATATATTAGAAACATTCAAATTTCATCACTATGCTGTAAATGTTGACAATAAAATGAAACAAAAAGAAAAACACTTCATTTAAGGAATAGCATAAAAATCCCTCAATTTTAACAACTTCTATTGTATTCCTTCCTTGAACATTATTATAAGATTTGGAGACTCTGTTTGCTAGATTTTAGCTTCATGTTAGGGAAAACTTTCCTAAAAATTAGTGCAATCAATGAAGGTGTATCAAATCCTAAAACTATATTACAAAGCAGTGGTCAACAAAATTATTTGGTACTGGCTAAGAATAAAGTAATCAATCAGTGGAATAGGTTAGGTTCACAGGAACAAAATAATCAATGACTATAATAATCTAATATTTAATAAGCCTCCACCCCTTTCCTAGATGGCATCATTGTACATGGCAACAACAAGATTATACAATGATCAATTCTGATGGACCTGGTTATTTTCAACAATGAGATGATCCAGGCCAGTTCCAATGATCTTGTAATGAATGTTTTGAAAAATAAAAAGTTTTAACAAAAAAAAAAATAGTGCAATCAAAATTTGAATGAGGGATCTTAGAAGGAACTAGAATACACATCTCTACAAGTCTTTAAGCAAAAGCAGGTAGTTATTTCTCTAATGTTCCAGAGGGAATTTTAGTACAGGTATAGATTTGATACCCTATGAAATTTCTTTTTAACTTGAGATTACAGATTCTATATCACTGGTCTTAGATTCACAAAGCCTCTATATTAGTACATGTAAGGTTTTTCTAATTTTATCAGTGTGGGAAATTTGAATCATTCAAATTCCACTAACCTAAGAAACAACTAGTTTATGATTAAATCTCAACATATAACTTAATATAGCTAGAAGTTCATTGGTCAATAATTATTTATTAAATCCTTCTTATATGTCAGACATTGATAGGCACAAATAAATAGTTATCAAAGGTCACTTGTGCTTAATATGGGATCATGTCTCTCTGACTCAAGCCCATTGCTCTATGTATTACATCAAGCTGCCTCTATGCAATTGAAGTTTATCTTTTCTCTTTAATTCTATAGAAGTCTGGATAAATATAATTGTAATTTTATCAGTTTGCAAATTTGCAATTCAAAAATGAGATAAAGGATATGAAAGCAATATATTCATATAAGTTAGTATCATTAAGATTATTGGGGGGGGGAGTGTTAAATGAATTTCATTAATATCAAATGGAATTCACATGGAGGCAAACTGGGTTTTGATTTAAGAAATTACTTTCCAAGACAGCTATCCCAAGTAGAAGGATGCCTATGAAAATAATGGCTTCTCCTTTATTGATGGTCATGAAGCAATAGCAGACGTAACAACAAAAACTTCAAGGAATTTCTGTGAATTATAATCAAGTAAAGCATAAGAAAAAAACAGTGTCAAAATCCAAATAGAAGAGAGTATCCAAGACAAAGTTCTTCAGATATTTCTACCGACAAATGATTGCATTTATTTCATCAACTTCTAAACCAAAACCCTTATTAAAATATTTTTGCAAGAACAAAAGGTTCCTTTCCCAAAAGATACCTAATGATTTTATGGATGCTAATCTTCCTACAACTCAGTTTTCTCATTTGTAAAATTAGGTTTAATTACTTGACCTCTAATGTTAATTCTAATTTAAGCACAATGTAAGTAAATGAATGCTGAGTTTGATGTTAGGAAGACAAAGACATTTATTAGCTGTTCCACACTTAAAAATCTCTGAGTGTTATTCTTCATTGGCAAAATTATTTTATTAATATCTATAGTATGTACATCATAAAGTTTTGGAGAGGCTCAAAATGACATAATATATTATTAAAATTCTTTACAAATGCTAAGTGTTATCAAATCATAGATTTAATGTTTGGAAGTTACTTCAAAGGTGATTTAGTTCAATGTCATCATTTTGCAAAGAAGGAAATTGAAGCCAAGAGAGGTTATTTGTACAAAGTTATTTAAGTGATATGTGTTATAACCAGTCTTTGAACTGAAATCCTCAGACTGCCTAATTATACCTTCTACTGTACCACATATTTTTGAGAGGCAGCATGTTATAGTAGCTATAGTGCTAAAGCCAGAAAGTATTGAAAGTTCCTACTACACCCAAAGAGAGGACCATGGGAGCTCAGTGTGGAGCACAACATAGCATTCTCACTCTTTCTGGTGTTGTTTGCTTGCATTTTGTTTTCTTCCCCAGTTTTTTTCCTTATTGATCCATTTTTTCTTGTGCAGAAAGATAACTGTATAAATATGTATGCATATATTGGATTTAACATATATTTTAACACATTTAATGTGTATTTGGCTACTTGCCATCTAGGGGAGGGGGTGGGGGAGAATGAGGGGATAATTTGGAACAGAAGGCTTTGCAAAGATCAATGTTGAAAAATTACCCATGCATATGTTTTGTAAATAAAAAACTTTAATTTAAAAAAAAAGTAAGTTCCTATTACTATTTAAATTGAGTCCCAGTTTCATCATCTATAAAGTGGGAATAAAAATAGAATCTACTTGTTGTAGACAAAATTGTGAGAATTAATGGAACTAAAGCCTCTTGTACTCTTAAGGAATGGTTAATGAGTGCTAAATGAATACAAACTGTTTCCTTTCTATCTGAATGTTTCAAAAGTCTTGATTTCCCACAAAAGTCAGCTCAATACCACCCTTCTACAGGAAACCTTTCCTGATGTCCTCATCTGCTAAAGCGTCTTCCCAAAAAACTGGCAGAAATCATAGACTAAGAACTGGAAAGGACCTCCAAAACCATCTAACCTCCTCATTTTATAAATAAGGAAGTTGAAGTAGAGAGGAGTTAAATAATCTACCTAGGATCACATTTACCAACAGATGAGTCAAAAAGAACTGTCTCTCAAAAAAAAAAAGTAATATATGAGAAAAAGCACTGAATCTAGATTCTGAGGAACTAGGTTCAAATATGACCATGTATTTCAATGTAATAGAATCTAATTGTTCTATAAGAAATGATCAGATGATTTCAGAAAGACCTGGAGAGACTTTACATGAACTGTTGCTAATTTTTAGCTTTTGTTCATCTTGTATTTGGAGAAGAACCAAAAGAACATTATACAAAAAAAAAAAAAAAAAAAAGATTATGTGATAATCAACTATGGTGGACTTGGCTCTTTTCAATGGAGTGATTCAGGACAATTCCAAGACATCTGTGATGGAGAGAGTCATCTGTATTTAGAGAGAGGTATGGGGACTGAATGTGAAGAACAACAATATTTTCACCTTTTGCTTTTGTTGTGGTTGTTTGCTTGCTTTTTTCTTTCTCATTTTTCCCCTTTTGATCTGATTTTTCTTGTGCAGCATGATAAATATGTAAATGTTTCAAAGAATTTAACATATTTAACCTATATTTTATTACTTGCTCTCTCTATGATAGGGGAGTGTAAGGGGGAGGGAGAAAAATTGGAACACAAGGTTTTGCAAGGGTGAATGCTGAAAACTATCTTTGCATATATTCTGAAAAATAAAAACGCTATTTTAAAAAAAAATTGACCATGAATAATCTTGGTAAAAAAAACAATTAGTTTCTCTTTGTATTTATGTTGCATCATGCATGTAACAACCATGTGCTACCTACTGTCTATATTGTGAGCTCTTTGGAAATCAAGAAATTCTCTATTGTTCACTTTATATTCCTAGCAACTATCACAATGCTTGGTATATGTGATTAAATAACAACTATAAACAATTACTATTATCATAGTTCTATAATCTCTTGTGTCTATTGGAGAGGAGATATTAATCAATGATTAGTTGGACTAGATAGTCTATGAAAACCATTCCAATTTTGGGATTTTGTATTTACGTGAATTTCATGTCACTTAAATGAGCAGTATTTGTTTTAGAGAGAAGGGGTATTCCATTTATTAAATAGGAATGGATTCCATTAAAAGAACATTTCATGTTATCTTCTTCCCTGGAAATTTCTGTCACTATATATATAATATCTTTTAAGAAAAAGGCACTATATACTGGAGAAAATGGATACACTACTCCTACATGTCACTTCAGGATAGTGATAGGAAAAAATTTGGGGAAAAATGCTGCATTAGATTCGTCTAAATATCACATTTGATTCTATTTGGTATTCAGCCTTAGAGAAGCTTGCATTCTGCATTGAGAATAGAGTAAGTATGCAGTAAAAGAACTACAAAAATTTAAAGGAGCCAAGATGGAGGGAGTGCAAAGGATGTATTCTATTCCTCTCTAGACTCAGCAGGTTTTGTGCTAACTTCCCTGTTCCCTTGTTTAGACAGTATCAGAGTCACAGTAATGGTTACAAAACTGAATAACCTTTGTTTGCATATGGACTCTGCCGCCCATCAGACAAGGCATACTACAGGGAACAATCACAGCAGAGCTGTACCATGTAATCTCACTCTATACAGGCATTCCCTGAACATTCTTCTTGCACTTCAAACATAGCCGTTGATACTTCACAGGAAGACAGACTTTGGCATCTTCTACAAAGGAACTGCCTTAGGGGTGAGGAAGTTGTGTCAGTCAAGACCATTTATAAGAAATAGGAAATGTGTTTTCATATGCAACAGAGAGAAGCCCTGTCAGATCAATGCAGTATTTTTTTCTTTGTAATGAAAGGATATAAAGATGGGTCTAAAAAATACACCTGACACGGTAATAAAGTACTTCATGTTAATTAACTATTGGTGGGAGCAGGTTCACACTAAAAAGTGTTATCAAGACTTGAAAGTAAGAATTGAGCTTGCTGAGCAGAGAAATCACTACACAGGTTCCAGTTGAAGGATACATCAGTTTTGCATTTCACAGATATCATAGCAGCAATTTTAATCTAGTTATTTGTTTCAAAAGCAATATCCAATATATCAGAAGAGTTGCAAACTAAATACTAAAGACTTTTGATATAGAATCACAAACATATTAAAGATCATGGGATCACAGAAGAATAACATTGCAGAGCACAAGTAAGGAAACCTTAGTCTAAGGAAAAAGGTGTGGGACTGCAAATTCCAAATGTCATATAATATTTTCAGATACTTGTTCATCTATTTTTTTTTTCTTTGCTTTAAAGAAGGGATCTATTTGAAGTGGGAAATAACATTGGGCATTAACTGTAACATAAAAATCAAATGGCAGAAATAAATTTATGATGGTTATTGATGAAGATAATGATAATGTTATAGGGAACATGCATATAATCTCAATTAATTCTTCAGCAGCAGGAAAGGTACTAGATAACCAAATATTTTCAAATTTCCTTCTAACATTGCCAATGAAAAGCAGCACAATCTCCTTTCTGTTATGATTATGATAACAGAAAGTTACCCAACCTTTAATACTCAAAGATGAAAAAGGTTTCAATTCATTTTTCTCCACATTATAATATTCCTAACCTTCATTCATTCAACAACCATTTGTTGAGAGGCTACTATATACAGAGCATTGTGAGTGGAATCTGGGAGAAATATATAAAGTTTAGATAAAAAAATTGTACCTGCTCTCAAAATGGTTACATTTTAATAAAGAGATATATACATACACATAATATTGTATAAAAATTAATAGAAGAATTGTAGACTTAGCTGTGTTGTTGATGTTTTTTTTTTTTTTTTTTTTCCTGATCAATTGGAGTTAAGTGACTTGCCCAGGATCACACAGCTGGTAAGTGCTAAGGGTCTGAGACTAGATTTGAACTCAGGTCCTCCTGACTTCAGGGCGGTTCTCTATCCACTATGACACCTAGTTGCCCCTAATGGAAATATTGTAAAGGACAGTAACATATAAGTTCCAAGGAGGACATTTGCTTAATAGAACTGTAGATCCAGAAAGGATTTCAATAGAGATAAAATCTGAACCACATTTGAGAAGCATGTTGGTCCAATTTAATCATCTTTTCCATCAAAAATGGCAAGAACGACTGATGAATCCATAAGGTGTAGCCAAGAATAACCAAAGTGATTATATTAATTGGAATACCTATCATTTACTAGCTTATTTTGAGTGCTATATGTTTGGATGCCTGGGGTTATGTAGAATTTATTAAATTATAATAAAAATATTTTTAAAATAAAGGAGAATTACCTGTTTTTACAGTACTGGCAGAGCTCTCTTACTATGTGCTAGGCACTGTGTTAGGTTCTAATAATTCAAGTAATAAGGTTGGGCAATTCACTGGCATGCCTTGAAAACAGAAAAAAAAAAAAAATAAGAGCTAGTCCTGGCTAGCACATGACCTTACTCCTTTGATATTGATGAAGAAGAGATAGCTAAGTTCACACATAGAAGAAGAAAAGATAGAAATATAAATCTTTGAAATTTCTACATAGTTCTCACAGGAAGACTGACATGTACCAGAAAACACAATCAGCCATAAAGTAGGATGCTAAGGCAGATTGCCTCCAGTTCTTTCTTTTATTATACATTCCCCATTGCCATAGATCTCAGGATTCTCTATGATTTGTAGCTTAAAGTTTCTTCTCTTAAACTTTCTCTCCTTTCTCATTACATAATTGTGGTCTGTTTTATACTATAGTTCTTTGATTGTGGTTATAGGGAAAACCTCAAGTTATTATGTTCTTAGCAAAGAACAATACCACTTACTCCACTCATAATGGAAGAATTCATTTTAAAGAACTGAGCTGATTTATAAGAATATATAACTACTTACTGGATTTCTTTTTCCATTTCAACAATTTATTTTTAGGAAGTTGTTCTATTTTTTCTATTTTATCAATTCTTTTTTTTAAAAAGAGTTATTTTCTTTTTCCATTTCTCCAAATCAATTTTTTTTAGGAATCTTTTTTCTTTTTCCTTTTCATCAAATGTATTCTTTAATGTTTCTTCATTTAATTTATTTCCAAACTTTCCTGAAAAGCTCTCATTTCCTTTTCCCACTTTTCTTCTCTCTTTTAAGATCCCTTTTGAATTATTCCAAGAGTGCCTTGGCATATCACTCTTTGAGGCTTTACCTGGATGTATTTTGACTTTAGTTACCTCAGAGTTTGAGGTCGGTTCTTCACTGTCTCCATAATAACTATCTATGATCACAGCTCTTTTTGCTTTTTTGCTCATTTTTAAAGGTTGAGAAAAGGGAAGATTTTCCCCAGCTTCCTCAAAAGGGGGCAGGATTTATACTACCCTAGGGCCACTGCAGTCTCTTCCTTCCCAATCTGGGTGGGTGTGGCCAAATCCTGTTGGTTATGCTGGGATTCAGGGGCTCACTATTTGCCTTATATAGTTGCATTGGAAGTCTCACAGCTAGTCTGCTGATACATTGGCCTTCAGAACCAAGACAGAATAGCCAATGCTGCTGTATTTTGGCTAAGCCTCCCAGTAGATTGCTCTGGTACATGGAGGGTCAGTTCTGACAATGGTGCCACAGGCTTTTTCTCTAGAAAATCAAGAGGTTTGGTCTACAGTAGATGGCCTTTCAAATCTTTTCCCTCTCTCTAGCTTTCCTTCTAAGAGACTAAAGTCTATAAAGATCACTCCATATTAGATCAGGAATGTTGATAACCATGTTGGAGTTGGCACAATACAGAATATAGTTAATTAAAATTATCTAGAAGACTTGGGAGAAGGGAAAGTATAAATGTATTTTTAAGTAAAATGCTCCATTCATGGTTACCTGAACTTCTGTCCACTTCTAGTCTTTCTTAACTTTCACCTTTCTTCCTCCCTTCCTATCTCCCATTTCTTCTCTGTTTCTTTTTCCTACTGTAACAAGAGCATAAGTTTGGCTTTGTGCTCTGGGGATATATTCCATAGAGAATTTATGATTCCCAAGAGGACTAGTAGGAAAATAAAACAATTACTTTAAAGCTAAAATTATTAAGTTGAAAATATTTGATTTATCCTGTGAAACATGCATCTACTGCAGGTTTACTAATTTTATAACCATTTTGTAACTTACCCCAATCTTCCATTATGCATTATATCAAGAAATAAGAATGTATACACCTACCTGAAGCAAATACACTAATAATCTTCCCACGGTTTCAGTTTTATGAAATGATAATAATAATAATAGCTAACTTTATATAACACTTTAAGGTTTTCAAAGCATTTTACATATATTAACTCATTTTATTCTCACAACAACCCTAGGAGGTAGAACTATTATCTTCATTGTATAGATGAAAAAACTGAGACAAACAGAAGTTTCAAA
This sequence comes from Antechinus flavipes, assembly GCF_016432865.1. Taxonomy (NCBI): domain Eukaryota; kingdom Metazoa; phylum Chordata; class Mammalia; order Dasyuromorphia; family Dasyuridae; genus Antechinus; species Antechinus flavipes. The sequence goes on along the minus strand of NC_067399.1, from coordinate 216,239,202 downwards.
TGATTTGCCTGGGATATCACATCTAATAAATATCTAAGTCAAGATATGTTTGAATTCAGGTTTCCTGAATCAAATCAATCAATTAATCATAAACATTTATTAAGCACTTGATGTCCAAGGCACTGTGTTAAGCACCAGGGATAAAAACAGGTTAAAAAACAAAGTCCCTTCACTCAAACTGCTGATGAGACAGACACCGTGAAAACAGACACAAAACAAGCAATATATAGGATAAACAGTAAAAAATTAACAGAGGGGAAACATTGGAATTGAGAGAGGTTGAGGAAGGCATCTTGTAGAATGTAGCATTTTACTTCACCCTTAAAGGAAGCATGGAAATCAGTAGACAAAGTGGCAAAAGCTCCTAATCCATTTTACCACCTACCTGCTCCATCAAAAAAATAAATAAATAAACTAGAAAAAATTTCACTTTTTTTTTGTTTACAATTTTTAATGTTGTATTCTGGATAACTATTCTAGTTGATCTTTAATGATTCACAGCAAAGCTCTCTTCTAAATGATATCATTTTTGAAATCTTCCATAAATGTAAGTATTCTTTAGACCAGTTTAATGGCCAGCACACCAACTAGCTAAAGCTTACTTCACCTATGACATATGTCAGGCCAAGATTCATAGTTATCATTGCTGGCTTGATCATTCCAGACAGAAAAAATTTGCATTTGGATCGTTTTTCTCTGCATAAGAAATAAAACATTGCTTCTATTATTTCCCCATTTATATGAGTAGCACAAAAAGAAAGTGTGACTGTCCTCACTTTGTATTTATTCACTATGCATTCCATTATATCTTTTGTCACTGTTTATGTATCAAGGCCTGTGAGATATTAAAGATGCAAATATTTTGGAAATTTAATGAAAGGCAGTATGGCCTTAAATGCTTTGATAATTCAAAGATATGAGGTGAAATCCAAATGCCTCATTTATTATGTATTTTAATTCTGGGAAATTCCTTTTCTATTTCTGAGCCTCAGTTTTTAATCTTCAAAACACTAGTATGACAAAGGTATTCTTTAATCCTTAAAGTGTCAAATGTGAGCATTTTTTTTTACTTTTATTAAAGAGATGCAGTAGCTATTATTGGATACCATGGTTACTCTTGAGAAACAGTATAGCATAGTGTATAAAGGGCTAACCTTGGAATCTGGAAAACTGGGCAATTTATGCATTGTTTGACAGTTGTATGAAATTTTGATTCATCTTCTTCTCTAACTGAAGGAGCTCTTGGATTTATAAAACTTCATGAAGTTTTAGTCCCCTCCTCTGGAATACCCTAGTTGAATGATTCTGCATAAATCTTTTAATCTCTGAACGTTCCAGACATCTGCTAAATCTATTAATTATGGAGTTGCTGACATATATAAGAAGACAGCATATCCCTGTACTAATAAAAATCATATGATCAGACCAAAAAAAAAAAAGAGGAGGGAAAAAATGTTTCTGTTATTGAATATGTAGATGAAACATGGCTCTATCCAGAATAAATAAAGTGCTGGGCTCAAAGTCAAGGGCATCCAGGTTCAAATTTTGCCTGTGACACCCATTAGGTGTTGGATTCTGCTCAAGTTACATAGAGCAGGTGACATTCTTTCAAAACACCATTCCAAAACATAGTGCTTCTGCACAACAGGGCTGTTGAAAGAATGGATCAAAGTTTAAAAGGTTCAAAAGACTCTGAAATTGGTCATTTATACCAAATGTTTCAAATTATAAGCACTTGTACCTAATTTTTCCTTAGAATATTTTTTCCATATAAAAAAGTTTGGTTTGCCCAGGGTCACACAGCTAGGGAGTGTTAAGTGTTTGAGGTCAAATTTGAACTCAGGACCTCCTGACTTCATGGCTGGTGCTCCTAGCTGCCTCTGAAGGAAAGGAATTTCAATGGCAATAAGCTTTGAAATCATAGATCCATTCCATATTAATGTATAAAAGAGAAAAGCCAGTGTTGAGGGTAATAGTACCTATAGTCACAAATTTCTACAAGTTCTGGGTGGCATTAATTAATCCAAATCATTTGTGGCCCATGATCCTTTCTAAAGCTGTAGATCCCTACTACATCAAGGGGGATATCTGTTCAGAGCAAGTTAGTCTGCCATCTGCTTCTTGATGAATGTTCATCCTCAATTGAGCTTTCCTGATCACTTTCACAGTATTTTAGATTTAGCACTCATTTAGATTTAGTTGACATTCCTAGCTTAAGTAAACCTGTAATTATATGTGTATAGGTGTAAATACATATGCATATGCATAGGATATACTATATCACTGTCTATAAACTAAAATCCATTTAGAATGGTGCTGAAGTGAACTTATAGAGAGGTGGGGAATTCAAATTAAAATAAATCCAAATGGATGCAGAAAACTTGTGTACCCTTCCTTCAGCATACACATACAAATACACACATACACACATAAATACATACACACACACAAGTTTAATGATATTTTCTGGCAAAAAAAAAGCACCCAACAAAGCTAATAAGACAATGAAAGAGACAGTGTTGTTATATGATATTTTTAAAGCAGGTTAGTCTTTTCTAACAATAAAGCATCAGTGTTCTCTGGCTGACATTTCCTTCCTTACAAATCGCAGAGTTCCTCCAATTAGAGAAAAAGATGAATCATTTGTGCAGTCAGAAGAAGAGAGAGGCCCTCAGATTCTTCCCCTCCCCTCAATTTTGGTTACCCCATGGATGTTTATAGATATTCAGCAGGAAAATAATATAATGATTTCTCATTCACTGCTTCTCTGTGGAAAATTTTCAGGTAACAAATTGTATTTTTACTAAAATGGAAAACAATTTGCTCCTCTCTCCAAAGGCTTACTTTCTACTTTATGAAGTTTTGATATGTTATCTTTATACTCAAATTTAATACAGCAATAGAGCAATGCAAAAATTGGACAGAAAAGAGAATTGTGCAAATCTTCTTCACTCCACTAGCTTCTCCAATACTTAGTCCTTTCCCAGAAGGCTGACTGCAGACAAACAAGCAGTTTCTCTTACCTGTTTCATTGCACAATGTTGTAATTGCAAGAATGTGCAGCTGGTAGTTAAAAGACCTGGCTTCAAGTCCACCCCCAAAACTCAGTAACTCTGGCCAAATCACACTCTCAAAGTATGCTTCCCTTTCCCAATAAGTAAATGTGGATAGTAATTCCTTCACCAGCTTCTTCAGAGAGGTGTTATTAAGCTAGTGCTATAGAAATGTTATATATACACTCACACATGAATATGTGTGTCAAATATGTATGCAAACACATTTACATGAATACATGCACGAGAGTATGATATGTGTATGAATGTGCATGTGTGTAGTCATATATTCATATATGTATATGCATATGTGCACACACATATATTCTCCCTGACCCTACACAGCAAATAAATACTGATAAGATGCATATAAGTTATGTCTTAGAATGTTGTACAGGGAATTAAGAGTTTCAATGCTTTGTTCATGGGTCATCCAGCTAGTATTTGTTAAAGGACAGACTAAACCAAGGTTTTTTTTTTTTTTTTTTTTTTTTTTTGGTTGTTGTTGTTGTTGTTGTTTATTTTGTTTTGTTTTTTGATGTTGCCTCACAATTTAAATTAAAAATTAAGATCATTATGAAGTTAAAATCTCTTCCATTGGTATATTTATATACTATCTGTTTTAAAAAAAGATTATTTGTTATCACTGAGATAAAGGCCTTAATAACAAGAGAATACATGTGTTATAGTAAACAAGAGGCTGCACTTGAAATCAAGAGAATTATGGTCTCAAATTATTGTTTGATACATACATGTAACTGTATGTATTATAATATATGCATGGATATATATCATATTAGTCTCACATTGTGTGTATCTTGAGGATGTGTGTACATGTTTACATATATGTATATGGTATGTGTTTAGTTACTTCGTTGTCAAGAGATAGAAAGTATATTGTATAATCAGTCCTCTGGAATTATGGTAGACCATTGCCTTGATAAGAAAGCTGTTTGTCTTTACTATGTTGTTGTTATTCTATAAATTATTCTTCTGCTTCTATCCATTTCCTTTCCCATTAGTTAATAAAAAATCTTCAAAACTATTTTGATAATATGATGCTAAAGTATAAATTGTCTTTCTGAGTCTACTCACATCAGTTCATACAAATATTTTACTGTTTCTTTGAAATCATCTTTCTCATCATTTCTGATAGCACTATAGTATTCTATTTTCAAATTGCACTTCTGACACTTCACTAGATCTGTTATCATGTACAAATCACATAAACTTTCAGCAGCTAAGTTTCTTTATCTGTCAAGCAGGGGCAATCTATGGAACATATCTTAAAGGGGATTCACAGAGAGAAAGATACACAATCTGCTTTACAAATCATAAATTTCCATGGAAATGAAATAAAATAAAATCTATTAATCTCTATAAAAGCACATGAAAGAACTGCTTTTCCTCCTAAAATGGTCTTGATTGTTTTAGGGGTCGCAAAACTTGTGACCATTCAGGCCAGAATGAAGATTAAGCAATGGTGTAGAGTATTTGAAATTAAAAAGGAGCAAACTTCCCTTGGTAGAAGACTATACTCATTCAGCAGGATACAAACGGTCCTGGCCCCAGAGGAAATGGGCTATGGCTACTTGAATGGTTATGATTCCAGAGGATCCTTATATGACACTAACTAGCAAGAGCAAAGTCTAACTGATACTGGTCAGAACCCTGCCAGTTCTAGTTCATTACATCACATACATCACAGAGCCAGTCACTTCCAAAGATCAACAGCCTTTTTACAGAGAGAAGCTATTTAAACATCATTCCTAGACTGAAACTTTGGGAAGATGGTTATTATATTTCTCATTGTAAGAAAAATATTTACTGCCACTTCTACAATATTTGATGGATCTATGACCCTCATAATTATATAAGCCATCTAAATCTTCTCATTTCATGTGTTTTAGTCTATTTTTCATAAATCTTATAGAGCCCTTCTTTCCAAAAGTTTAAGGCCCTCATAGAATATTCTATATATTCAAACAAAAGGTATCTAGTTGTTAGTTCTCCCTGTTGTTATATAAACAAATTATTTCTGTTTCCAGTAAATATTTTCTCGATTTATTTTTCAGATTCTCTCATTCTTTTGTAAATAGTCTCTGATAACGGTCTACAGCCAAATCCACCCATTTTGCCTACCTGCAACTTTGTTTTCTTAAAGACTGTGCCACTTCCTGATTTTGATCACCGGAAGAATATAGGCTTTTAAAATGCTGGATTTTGTATCACAAAATTATTGAAAATACTGCACGTTTTATCAAATGTAATTTAGCCTGCTCTTTTTATTCTCTTCTACTTATTAATTTGTATATTTTTGTACAAACATATATATGTATGTGTGTTTATGAAGGAATTGTGAGTGTGTGAGAAACAGAGACAGAGACAAAAAGAGAGAGTTTCTAGAAATACACTAATTTAATTGGCTGCCCATTCAAACAAATGTGGGTAATAGCAATTTTGAATGAATGAATAAACCATTTATTTTATGTTTGCTACATGGAAATAAAGTACTGTACTAAGCACTGAGAATACAAATTTTAAAACTTTAACAATATCTCCTTTCAAGTGACACATATTCTTCTTGAACAACATACGTGGAAAGTTTCAGATACAAGCAGATGGACATGATCTTTAGCACATAATGGAAAAGCAGATGTTATTGTGTGTGCTTTAGTGTTATTTCCACTTATAAAATCATACCAGTTTTGGAAATTGGATTATTTGACAATGCTAAGAACTTTGGTAGCAAGACCTTTCTTTTCTGAGTTTTCAACAGATGTGACTGCAGTAACTGCAGGAGCAAATACGGGGTTACATTGATATGAGAGCTGCTTTCCTGGCTAGTGACTATAGGCATTGGTCTTCAAGCATTCTTATTCCCATGACTATAGGGTTCAGGACCCTGAGCTATTTCCAGTGCATCTAGAGCAATTAGTCCTCAAGGACATAGTGGTAGTTTGACTTGTCTGACACATGCTACATCCTCTCTACAGTGTTAATGCATTTTTTTTCTTCCCTCCTCCCCCACCCTGGAATTGTTCATTAGGCTGACCCTCTTTGAACGGCTGTGGATCTCATAGAGAAAACTCTTATTAGGGAGTACAAAACTTCCACCCCAACCTTAATCCCTGTGTCCCTTCACCCCCCCAAAATTGAGGCTTTGGTCTCTTTTGTTTGTCCTTTTCATCTCTAGGTACATAAGGAAAAGTCTCAGACTTGGAAGCCATGGAGACCTTGAAACCTAGGATTCTAGGTGTAATATCGTAGCCAGGCCATCAGGGAAGCTCTGAGATTCTAGGATCACAAACCCAAAGGATTTTTGCACTTGGAACTTGGTGAGATTGTTATTCAGTCATTTTTAGTCATGTATGACTCTTTGTGATCCTATTTGGGATATTCTTTTCCAAGATTTTGGAGTGGTTTGTCATTTCCTTCCCTAATTCATTTTACAGATAGGTAAATAGGGTCACATATACAAGTGGGATCTATCTAAATAAACCCTGGCCTTCTGGGGCAGGTTTGAAGATAGAGGTAGAAGCCAGGAGCTTCTGTGTACAATGAATGACTTAATGCTTAATTGGGAGACAGGGCCCCATTCTCACTCAGGCTGATCATTAAGAGAAGGAAAGAAACCAGTTGTTCAGGTAGACTCAAACTTGTTTCCTTCCTTTACTTCAAGAATATACTCCCCACCCCACCCCATCACTTAGCCTACTTCCTCCATCAAAAGTGAATTCATTATTGACTATCCCAAGAAGGGAGCTATTTTGCTAAGGAAGTTAAAGCTAAAGTAAATCTAAAGATATTAGAGCAGGAATCTGGGTATTAGTTATTCAAGGACTATAAGGAACTCCCATCAGTCAAAGAACAACCTATAGCTGGAGCTGATCTCTGAAAACCAGAGTCCTTTAGAAGTGGCCTCTAGTATAATTAAAATATTTTTCTGAACTCCTTTCCTTGTCTAGACCCTAACCTTAACCTAGGCCTGCTTGGAGAAGCCATTAGGGACCCCAAAAGGCTTCCAGATGCAAGCATTAAAACTTCACCCTGGGAAGGTTGAGGATGTTTAGAAGAAGTAAAGTTCAGTTTAGGGAGAGGCTACAGCCTTCTGGGCCCAGTATATGGGTCCCCTAGCATGCTGTAACAGACTTGAACTTGCATCTTCCTGAGGTTTCTAGTAGAATATTTGGAGCCTAGAATTAAGAAGAGGTAGGTAATAATAAGAATAATCTCAGGAAGAATAAAATGCAGCCCAGATGTTATAAGGGATACCTTAAATCTGTCATCATCTCAGACAAATCCAAGATACCTGGATTTGTCAAATCTCTGGGTCACAACTGAAATGAGGAAACATTAGGGAGCTGATGCTATGGCATGCAAGTGAATTGAATTTAAATGAAGGTGGACTGTGCAAAATCCCCAACCTTACTTAATCTTTCAGACTCACTTGGGTCCAGTGGGCAGATATATATCAGGACAACTAGAGATGGCTCTGGATGCACTGAGAGACCTTCATCTTATTAAGTGAAGGTCTTCAACAGGTCTTAGTTTGAAGCAAACACAGGGAAAACATAACTGGGGGCAATCTAGAATGCAAAGAAAGGGAAAACAGATGATGTAGAACTCAAAGACAGGGAACACAGAGCTGAGTGATCTAGAATACAAGGGCAGGGAAAGCAGTGATCCAGAACACTGATGGGGAAATAGGTGATCCAGAACATTAAGACAGGGAACACAAAGCTGGGTGGTCTAAAACTCAAAGAGAGGGAAAATAGGTGATCTAGAACATGGACAGCTGGCATGCTGACGGCGAACATGGAGCTGAGTGATTTAGAACACAAGAGCAGAGAAAGCAGATGATCCAGAACACAAAGACAAGGAACACAGAGCTGAGTGGTCTAAAACTCAAAGAGAGGTATTTCCAAAATATATAGAGAATTGACTCTAATTTATAAGAAATCAAGCCATTCTCCAATTGATAAATGGTCAAAGGATATGACCTTTGGATACAGACAATGCTCAGATGAAAAAATTGAAACTATTTCTAGCCATATGAAAAGATGCTCCAAGTCATTATTAATCAGAGAAATGCAAATTAAGACAACTTTAAGATACCACTACACACCTGTCAGATTGGCTAGAATGACAGGGAACAATAATGTGGAATGCTGGAGGGGATGTGGGAAAACTGGGACACTGATACATTGTTGGTGGAATTGTGAATACATCCAACCATTCTGGAGAGCAATTTGGAACTATGTTCAAAAAGTTATCAAACTGTGCACACTCTTTGATCCAGTGGTGTTTCTACTGGGCTTATATCCCAAAGAGATCTTAAAGAAGGGAAAGGAATCTGTATGTGCAAGAATGTTTGTGGCAGCCCTGTTTGTAGGGGCTAGAAACTGGAAACTGAGTGGATTCCCATCAATTGGAGAATGGCTGAATAAATTGTGGTATATTAATATTATGGAATATTATTGTTCTGTAAGAAATGACCAGCAGGATGATTTCAGAAAGGTCTGGAAAGATTTACATGAACTGATGCTGAGTGAAATGAGCAGGACCAGGAGATCATTATATACTTCAACAATACTATATGATGATCAATTCTAATGGACCTGGCCATCTTCAGCAATGAGATGAACCAAATCAGTTCCAATAGAACAGCAATGAATTGAACTAGATACACTCAGTGAAATAACTCTGGAAGATGACTATGAACCACTACATAGAATTCCCAATCCCTCTATTTTTGTCCACCTGAATTTTTTATTTCCTTCATAGGTTAATTGTACACTATTTCTAAGTCTGATTCTTTTTGTACAGCAAAATAACTGTATGGACATGTATACATATATTGTATTTAACTTATACTTTAACATATTTAACATGTATTGGTCAACCTGTCATCTCGGGGAGAGGGTGGGGAGAAAGAGGGGAAAAATTGGAACAAAAGGTTTGCAATTGTCAATGCTGAAAAATTACCCATGCATATATCTTGTAAATAAAAAGCTATAATAATAAAAAAAACTCAGAGGGAAAAGAGGTGATCTAGAACACAAAGACAGGGAACACAGAACTGAGTGATCTAGAACTTTTGTTCTTATCCTTGTGGACAGGGAATGCAGGTGATCTAGAACACAAAGACAGGAAAAGCAGGCGATGTAGAATGCAAGTATGACCAAGCACAAGCAGTTTCCCTGCCCTGAAACTGAGCCAGAACTATGTATCAGCAAAAGAATTGCCAATTATCTCTAATTCCAAACAATACCAGCTAAGTGTACCCTATAACCTCTTTCTGATCAGTTGTTTGACCCCCCACTATCTATCTCTAGGCTGAGAGCTTTCATAGCTACTGCCACTGTCTGTGCATACTATTGTGACTGCCTCCAAGGCTCACTGCTCGTGTTCTTGCCACTCATCTGACAGGTTTCCACACTAGTATCACTGACTTCTTCTGCATACTTCCTAAGTTGTCTTATCCAAGAAAAATGTCTCACTCTAACCTTTTATTGGCTTTACCATTCCACAGTACAATTTGAAGAAGTATTTTAAAGTTGTTTGAAGGGGAATGTTGGGAGAGTTCAGCTGGGTTCAATACCCAGCCTTGTATCATGGTAGTTATATTCTATAATGAACCATTGATTATAGAGAAAATACAGATATATGTTTCTACAAGTCTTTTATCCAGATAGTCTTTAGTACTATCTGGAATGACCTCATGTACCCAAAAAAAATGTTCTTTTTCTGGATATAGCATATTTTTGAGTAATTAACAATGAACTCCTGGTCAGCAGCATTATAATATGCCTGAACAAATTTCATCTAACATGTGTTTTCTCCATAAGGTATATCACAGCCTTATTATGCTTAAAAATAGCTTTTAAGCATTATACTCAGGGGCAATTTTAAACAATGAAATCACTAAAAAAAAAAAAAAAAGCAAGGCACCAAATAGACTATGTAAATGATACTTGTTTATAGTAAGGAGATGAAACAAAAGGCAGAGAATCACCTTGTGCAGCCTCAGCTAAAAATAAGTGCATTGAGGGATTGATACTTTCTCCTTTTTGCATTGAATAACTATTAAAGTACACATGTATTAATTTGGCAAATTGAGTAGGGCAATTAACAAATATATAATCTAGTAATAAGGAGCAACTGTATTAGCTGGATGGGTAGGCCAAAAGGTATAATAACTCATTATAAATTGTCAGATGATTCACCCAAAAATTCCACAAAATTTTAATTCCAAAAGCACTTTAATGTCATTCATTATTCTTCCCATTTTTACCAACATAAGATTTAATAATTTTTCACTCTAACTTGATGGTTATGAGATAGATGTCAAAGCTTCTTTTAATTCACATTTAACTAATTATTTAATGACATAAATAATTTTCATTAATTACTAGAAAAATTATCATCATCCTAATAACTTCAATTGTCATGCTGATAATGATTTTGTTTTGCCTGCCAATATATCAAAGTCCTCAACTACAATGACATCTGTCTTTAACATATGGTCAGCCACACACAGGTGGCTTAATCTTCCTCATCACCCAAAAACTAGGCCAACTTTAAGACATGAACTTTGAAATTCTTTTTTTTTTAATCATAATCTCTGGAGGCAGAGTCAAAAAAGGCAGAGTAAAGGCAAGCAACTGTTTGAGCTTTCCAAAAGCCTTTCCAAAAGCCTTTAATTAATAACTTAAAGCAAATTCTAGAGCAGGAGAACCCATAAAATGATGAAATGAAACATTTTTTCAGCCTAAGAAAACTAAGAAGGCTGGTAGAAAAGGTCTTTTGCAGCAGGGTATGAAAGAAGCATGGTCCAGTACAAGTTAAACTAGTGCAGACTGGGCCCCAGAAAATTAGGAACAGGTTTTGGGACTGAATGAATAAGTGGAAACAGTGCCTGTTTTGAGACCTTTCAGCTTGCAAATGCTAAGGGGATTAGACAATAGGCCAGAACAGCGTTGGCTATTCTATCCTGGTTCAGAATCCAGCGGATCAGCAGACTAGCTATAAGACCTCCAACACAATTACAGAAGGCAAATAGTGAGCTCCTAAAACTCAGCATAATGCAAGACTTAGCCATGTGGTCCACCAAGGTCATGAAGTTGCTGTCACCTGTAGAGAAAACTTGTGAAAATCTCATGCTTACCCTAAAAGCACACCTCAACCTTTAAAAATGAGCAAAAAGCAAAAAAGAGTTCTTACCATAAATATCTATTATGAAGATAGGAAAGAACAGAACTCAAATCCTTAGGACACTAAAGACAAAATGTCTCCAGATGAAGCCCCAAAGGGTGATACGAGTTGTTCTCTAACTCAAAAGCCTCTCAGAAGAATTCAAAAAGAATTTTAAAAGAGAGAAGAAAAATGGGAAAGGAAATGAAAGCTTTACAGGAGAGTTTGGAAAAGGAAACATAGAAAAAAAAAAGAAAATTCCTTAAAAATAGATTTGATGAAGTGGAAAAAATCCAATGAACAAAACAACTCAATTAAAAGTTCAATTACCCAAATGCAAAAAGAGGTAAAAAAACTAACTGAAGAAAATATTTCACTAAAAATTAGAATTGAACAAATGGAAGTGAATGACTTTATGAAACATCAAGAATCAGTCAACAAAACCAAAAAGATGAAAAAATAGAAGAAAATGTAAAATACCTCATTGGAAAGACAACTGACTTGGAAAATAGATTCAAGAGAGAAAATCTAAGAATTTTTGGTCTACCTGAAAACTGTGATAAAAAAAAAGAGTCTAGATAACATCTTTCAAAAAATGATCAAGGGAAACTGCCCTAATATTCTAGAACCAGAGGGTAAAATAACCATTGAAAGAATCCAGTGATCACTTTCTGAAAGAGACCCCCAAAAGTGAAAACTCCAAGGAATAGCACAGCTAAATTACAGAGTTATCTGATCAAGGGGAAAATACTACAAGCTGCCAGAAAGAAACAGTTCAAATATCAAGGAACCACAAACAGAATTATACAGGACCTAGACTTCTTCAAAGGATCAAAGGGCCTGGAACATGATATTCCAGAGGGCAAAGATCTTAGACTGTAGGAATGATTCATCTATCCAGCAAAATTAAGCATTATCTTTTAAAGGAAAAGATGGACATTCAATGAAATAGGTAAATTTTAATATTTTTAATGAACAGAAAATTTTGATCTTCAAATACAGAACTCAAAAGAAGCATAAAAAGGTAAAAAGGGAAAGGAAAAAAAACTATGTTTTTTAAAAGTTAAAAAATTTACATTCCAACATGGGAAGATGATATGTTTAACTTTTGAGAATTATATCTTTATTAGGGATATATTTAAAGTGTATAGATACAATTTGACTTTATTCTGATGATATAAAAAAAGAAACTAAGGGTAGAAAAGGGATTATACTGGTAGAAGAGGAAATGGGAGGTAAAATGGGGCAAATTATATCACATGAAGAGGGAAAAAAGACATTATAATTGAGAGAAAGAAGGGGGGGCGGATGACTATGATGCAAAATTTAATCTCATTGTATTTGGTTCAAAGAGAGAATATCAGACATATTTACTTTGATAAGAACACTTGTCTCACCCTTTAGGGAAGTAGGAGGGAAAAGGAAAAAAGGGAGGAAGAAAAAGAGAAGTAGAAGGGGAAAGGGATAAAAAAGGAATGAGGGTTGTAAAAGAGGCTTGAGGGAGGTGGTGGTCAGAAGCAAAACACTGGGGAAGAGGAAAAGGAAATAGAAAAATATAACTTGGCGGGGAAAGATGGTAGGAAATAGAGAGTTAGCAAATTTAACTTTGGGATGAACATTCCCACAAAACAGAAGTACCTAGCAGACTGGATTAAAAGTCTGAATTCTACAATATATTGTTTGCAAGAAATACACTGAAAGCAGAATGATACATACAAAATTAAAGTAAAAGTCTGAAGCAGAATCTATTGTGCTTCAGTTCAAGAAGCATAAAAAGTATAAGAGGTTGCAATCCTGATCTCAGATTAAGTAAAAGCAAAAGTGGATCTAATTAAAAGTGATAAGGAAGGAAACTACATTTTGCTAAAGAGTATCATAGATAATGAAGTAATATAAATACTAAACATATATGCATCAAGTGATATAGCATTCAAATTCCTAGATGAGAAGATAAGAGACCTGCAAGAAGAAATAGACAGCTAAACTATACTAATGGGGGAATCTCAAACTTGCTCTATCAGAAAAAGATAAATCCAACCACAAAATAAATAAGAAAAAGTTAAGGAAATAGATAGAATTTTAGAAAAGTTAAGTATCTTAGACCTTTTAAGAAAATTAAATGAGGACAGAAAGGAATATACTTTTTTCTCAACAGTATATAGAATCTACAAAAAATGACCATGTATTAGGGCATAAAAATCTCAAAATCAAATTCAGAATGGCAAAAGTGGTAAATGTATCTTTTTCAGATCATAATGCAATAAAAATTATATGTAATAAAAGGCCAGGGTAAATAGACCAAAATTAATTGGAAACTAAATAATCTAATCCTAAAGAATGAGTTGATGAAACAACAAATCATAGATACAATTCATAATTTTATTCAAAACAATGACAATGATGTGATAACATACCAAAACTTACAGGATGCAGCCAAAGAAGTTGTTAGGGGAAATTGTTCTAACAAATTACATTTATGATATTTTTGTGGTGCTGATATCTAAACCAGGTAGGGTTAAAAAAAGAGAAAGAAAATTGTAGACTAATTTCTCTAATGCATATTGATGCAAGGATCTTAAATAAAATATTAGCCAAGAGATTACAGTGAGTAATCACCAGCACAATACACCATGACCAAGTAGAATTTATACCAGGGATTCAGGACTGAGTTCAATATTAGGAAAACTATTGCCATAAGCCTCTATATAAATAACCAAACTAACAGAAATTATGATCATCTCAACAGACACAGAAAAATCATTTGACAAAATCCAATACCCATTCCTATTAAAAGCATTAGAGAAAACAAGGATAAATGGAATTTTCCTTAACATGATCAGTAGCACCTATTTAAAACCATCAGTAAGCATCATATGTAATGAGGATATACTAGATCCATTCCCAATAAAATTATGGGTGAAAAAAGTTTGCTCACTATCACCATTACTATTCAACATTGTATTAGAAATGTTAGGTTTCGCAATAAGGAAAGAAAAATAAATTGAAGGAACTAGAATCTTCTTTGCATATGACATGATGGTATACTTAGAGAATCAACTAAAAATTTACTAGAAACAATTCACAACTTTAGCAAAGTTGCAGAATACAAAATAAATCCACACTAATCATCAGCATTCCTATATGTTATCAACAAAATCCAGCAGCAAGACATACAAAGAGAAATTCCATTTAAAATTTAAAGTAATTGTAGATAATATAAAATATTTGGAAGCATACTTGATAATACAAAGTCAGGAATTATATGAACATGGTTTCAAAACACTGATTATACAAATAAATCAGATCTAAACAATTGGAAGAATATCAAATGCTTATCGGTAGGCCAAGCTAATATAATAAAAATGACAATTCTACCTAAATTAATCTACTTATTCAGTGCCATGCCAATCAAACTGTCATGAAATTACTTTAAAGACCCAGAAAAAAATAATAAAATTCATCTGGAAGAACAAAAGGTCAAGAATTTCAAGGGAATTAATTTTAAAAAATGCAAATAAAGATGGCCTAACTCTACCAGACCCAAAACTATATTATAGAGCATCAGTCATCAAAAACATTTCATACTGGCTAAGAAAGAGAGTGGTTTATCAATGAAATAGGTTAGGTTTACAAGACACATTAGTCACAGACTATAGTAATCTAGTATTTAATAAACCCAAAGATCCCAGCTACTAGGATAAGAACCCACTATTTGACAAAAATTGCTGAGAAAATTGGAAAATAATATGGCAGAAGCTAGGTATTGTCCAAGTCCTACCCTATACTATGATAAAGTCAAAATGGTCTCATGATTTAGACATAAAGAGTAATCTCTGAAGTCTGTGGAGAGAGTAGGAATTTGTGGTCAAAGAAGAAGTAGCATACACTATGAAATGCAAAATGGATAATTTTGATTATGTTAAGCAGTTTTGTACAAATAAAATCAATGTACAAAAAAACTAGAAGATAATCAGAAAAGTGGAGAACATATTTTTAAAATATATAGAGAATTGACTCAAATTTGTAAGAATACAAGTCGTTCTCCAAATTATAGTCAAAGAATATGCACAGACAATTTTCAGATGAAGAAATTGAAAGTATTTCTTGTCATATGAAAAAGTGCTCTAAATCATTATTGATCAGAGAAATGAAACTCTGAGATACCACTACATATCTCTCAGATTGGCTAAGATAACAGGAAAAGATAATGATAAATATTGGAGGGGATGTGGGAAAACTAGGACAATAATACATTGTTGGTAGAGTTGGGAACCAATCCAACAATTCTAGAGAGCAATATGGAAATATGTTCAAAGGCTTATCAAACTATGCCTACACTTTGTTCCAGCAGTGTCTTTATTGGCACTGTATCCCAGAGATCATAAAAAAGGGAAAAGGATCCACATGTGCAAAAATGTTTTTAGCAGCCCTTTTTTGTAGTGGCAAGGAACTGGAAACTGAGTGAATGCCCATAGGTTGGAGAAAGGCTGAATAAATTATTGTATATGAATGTAATGGAATAGTTTTGTTCTATAAGAAATGATCAGCAGAATGATTTCAAAAAGGCCTAAAGAGAACTGATGCTAAGAAGTGAGTAGAACCAAAAGAACATTGTACACAGCAACAACAAGATTATAGGATGATCAATTCTGACAGACATAGCTCTTTTTAACAATGAGATGATTCAGGCCAATTTCAATCAAATTGTGATGGAGAAACATCTGCATCCTGCACTGTGGGGATTGAATGTGGATCACAACATAGTATTTTCATGTTTTTTGTTGTTTGCTTGATTTTTGTTTTCTTTCTCATTTTTCTTTTTTTGATCTAATTTTTCTTTTGTAGCATGTTAATTGTGAAAATATGTATAGAAGAATTGCACACATTTAACATATATGAAATTACTTGTTTTCTAAGGGAATGAGAAAAAATTGGAATTCAAGGTTTGGAAGGGTGAATGTTGAAAATTATGCATATTATTTTGGATATAAAAAGCAAAAACTAATATGTACAGAAGATAGATGTAAAGACCCAAAAAAAATTAATGCAGAGGGCAGCTAGGTGGTGCAATGGATAGAGCACCAGCTCTGAAGTCAAGAGGACCTGAGTTCAAATCTGGCCTCAGACACTTAATAATTCATAGCTGTGTGACCCTGGGCAAATCACTTAACCCCAATTGCCTCAGCAAAACAAAAAAGTTAAAAAATGTAATGTACTAATTGATAATTATGATAAAAAAGGAAAGATAAAGAGAGAGATGATGATGATTATGATGATGATGAGGAGGAGGAGGAGAGGGAGGGGGGATGAAAAAAGGAAAGAAAGAGAGAAGGAAGGAAAGAACAAAAGAAACAAAGAAGGGTATGAAAGAGATACTATACTTAATCTTTCAAGAAATTATTGAGGGAGGCAGACCCAAGATGGAGTGAAGGTATAGATTCACTTGAGTTTTCCCTCAACTTCTTCAAACACCTTTAAATAATTACTCTAAACAAATCTTAGAGCATCAAAATCTACACAAAAAATGAGTGAAACAATTTTCTTTTGGGGGGGATTTTTTGTGAGACAATCTAGGTTAAGTGACTTGATCAGGGTCACACAGCTAGCAAGAGTTAACTGTCTGAAGCCAGATTTGGACTCAGGTCCTCCTGATTTCAAAGCCAGTACTCTACCTACTGTGCCAATTAGCTGCCCCAAGTGGAATAATATTTGAGTCAAAGCTGACTTTCAAGGTCAGGAATTGGGGTCTGTTGCATCAGAGTGGGTCTGGAGCACAAACTCAATACAAGCCATGTCAGCACAGTCTGGCCCCTAGAAAACCAGGAAGTAACAGCAATCTCCAGACCCCTCAGCTGACAAAGGCCAACTACAACTCATCAAGAAAGGTTTGGCATATGAAAGTATGAGAATAACCCAAATGGGAGCCACTGAATCACCAGCAGTGGCAACAACACTGTGGTAAACACAGCAACTAGAGCAACAAAGCTGGACCTTCTTGAGATCTCAGCACACAAATAGAAGGTGAAGGATAGCTGGTCTGAGGAAGATTGTGAGCCTCTTTGTGGGCTCTGTTGCTTTGCCCATACGTAGATCTTGGTAACAGTGCTGGCTCACAGTTCAGATCCCTAGAAAGATTTCTGAAAAGAGAGGCACAAAATCCCTGAAACTTGGAACAATGCATCTTTCACCCTAGTAACAGTGACCTACTTTAACAAACAGTTAAAAACTGAGTAATAGGCTAGGAAAATAAGCAGAAAACAGAAAAAAGTTTCTGACCATTGAAAGTTAGGTGATAACAAAGTCAAAGCTCCTACATTAAAAGCCTCCAAGATAATCAAAAGAATTGGTCTCAGGCCATGGAAGAGCTCAAAAATAACTTTGAAAATCAAGTAAGAGACAGGGGAAAAATCAGTAAAATGGTGCAAAAGAAAAAAATGAGGAGAAGAATATCTTAAAAAGCAAAATTGACCAATTGGCAAAGGATGTACAAAAGTCCACTGAGGAAAATAATTCTTTGAAAATTAAATTTTAACAAATGGAAGCTAATGACTTTATGAGAAATCAAGATTCAATAAAGCAAAACCAAAAAAAAAAGTGAAAAAAATGGGGGGGAGGGGTGTGAAACATATCATGGGAAAAACAACTGACCTGGAAAATAGATCCAGGGTAGGTAATTTTAAAATTATTGGTCTACCTGAAAGTTATAAAAAAGAGTTTATGACATTACCATTCAAGAAATTATCAAGGAAAACTGTCCTGATACTCAAGAACCAGAGGGTAAAATAAAAATGGAAAGAATCCACAGATCTCCTGAAAAAAATCCCAAAATAAAAACTCCCAGGAATATTATATGCAAATTTTGGAATTCCCAGGTCAATGAGAAAATACTACAAGAATTCAGAAACAATTCAAGTATAGTGGGGTCATAGTCAGAATAACACAAGATTTAGCAGCTTTTACATAAAAGAACCAGAGGACTTGAAATATGACATTCTGGAGAGCAATGGAGTTAGGATTACGATCAAGAATCATCTACCCAGCAAAAAATCCTTTAGAGCAAAAGGGGGTCATTCGGTGAAATAAAGGATTTTCACGCATTCATGATGAAAAGACCTTAGCTAAATGGGAAATATAATTTTCAAAGACAGCACTCTGGAGAAGCATAAAGAGATAATCAGGAAAGTGCTATTACAAGGGACTTATTAAGGTTTATCTGTTTATATTCCTATATGGGAGGATGATAATCTTAACTAAGAATATTTTCATTATTTTGGCAGTTAGAAGGAGTAGATACAATAAGAGGTTACAGTTGTGAGTCAAATATAAAGCGAATATCTTTTTCAAAAATGATGAAATTAAGATAGAGGAGAAAGATAAAGGGAAAAGTAGAATGGTACAAATCTACCATTTAAAAAAAGAAAGGAAAGAAAAAACTTTAATAGTAGAGAGGAAGAGAGAGAGGGAGAAGAAATAACATATACTCAATATGGGTATAGAAATCTAACTTATCTACTTTAGAGACTCCTTCCTTCCCTCCTTAAATTTCCCTCCTTCCTTCCTTCCATATTCTTTACTTCCTTCTTTCCTCTTTCCATCCTCCCTTCCTTCCCTCTCTCCTTCCTTCCTCCTTTCCTTCTTTCCTTCCCTTCCTCCCTCCCTCCTTCCTTCCTTCCTTCCTTCTTTTCTTCATTTTTCTTCCTTTCTTTTTCTCTAGAAGTCATGAATTATTTGTCAGATTTCTTCTTAGAACATCTTATTTGTTTGCCTCTCATGCTTTGTCAATTTGGGCATTTTAGCTTTTTGTAGATAAATATACAACAAACACTTTACAAGATAAAATGAAACAATACTATACACATTTATTAAGATAGTCATCCATTGTAATGTTCTGGTTTGTCCATTACAATCCATTTCTTTTAACTCCTGGAATTTATTAGCATAAAACTGTATGGAGAAATCTGATAATTTTATTAATTTCTTTTGTATTCATTACTATCTCTCCTTCCTCATATCGAATTTTGGTTATATGAGTTTTCTCTCTCCATTAAAAAATACTTGTTGGTTATTTATAAATCTCATTGGTCTCTTTCCCCCCCAAAAAAAATAGCTCTTTGTTATATTAAAAACAATTGTTCTTTTGTTTATATTTTATTAATTTCTGATTTGGCTTTGATAATCTCACTTTTACCGTGTTCTTCTGCAGTATCCCTTTGTTCTATTTCAAATTTCTTTAAAAATAGACTCAAAGCAGTAACTTCTCTTTCTTGCCACTGTAATAATTCAGCACAATAAATTTTCCACCTCTATAAACTGTTTTGTCTACATCCCACCAATTGTATATTTGATGTTTATTTTGGTTCTACCTTTGAAATAACCTCTCTCAGTAATTTGGGATAGTTGTCCTTTAATCCAGATAATATTCAATAAACTATTTTTTTTAATTTCCATGTAGACTGCCAATTGTGAGTCCTTATTTATGTTATTTCTACTATGGTCTATAAAAGCAGTATTCTAAATTTCTGTTTTTCTAAACTTTATTAGGGATCACAATGACCAATAAATTGGTAAATTTTTATAAATATTTCAGGTACTTAGCAAAAATATACATTCCATAGTTTTTCCATTAATTATTCTCTATCTATTGGGTGGTTGGAATTTTTCCCCCAATTTCACTCATCCAGATAGTCTCCCAAAATCATATATATCAAAGAAATGTTAGTCTCATATGTCAATATATTTATTAATTTTAATATGTCTATAATAATAACAGAGTATTTGTTGTTCTGTTTTAAATTTGTCTGTTAAATTTATAGGATCATAGAATTATGGTTTTAGGGATGGAAAGGATTTTAAAAAGCAATCAAGTGCAAACCTCTCAGTTCTCTAATGAAGAAAAAGCACATAAATTAAGTGACTTACCCAAGTTCACACAATAGTAAATGTCTGTGATAGGATTTTAAAAAAGGGTTTTTAAACACCAGGTCCAGTACCCCAGGCACCATACCACTAAAGCTTTTCTTGAGCTAACTGGTATATGACAAGTCTTATTCTTACCCTTCTATTTAAATCTGTGCATAATGTTACAGTAATAGTAGCTCCCTTAAACAATATGTTGAATAGTATTTTTTAAAGTCATTCAATGATACATTTTCTCTTTAAAAGGAACTTTAATCCATTTGCAATTGATATCATAATTATTAATTTGCCTTGTTTTCCACCACTGGAAGAGAATTCCCATTAGTCATTTAAATATGCTTCTTATTAAACAATACAAGGAAAGAACACTAAGTATTATTTCTGCATTTTTTCATGTTGACATTGTAAGCATCTAAAAATTCAGTTCCTAATTTACTAAATATAGGAGAACCACCATGGGATCTCCATACTCCCATCCTTCCTACCTTCATTCAACTTATTTTTCTTTTCCTTAACTGTGATCCATTTTCCCTCTCCCTTCATCTCCTGTTAAGTCTCTTCTTCAAGAGGTGTTGATCCCCAGTTCCTAAAATATAGGCTCTAGTGTATCTTACCAGCTCAAAAAAAAGCTTTTAATATGTACCCAGTAAAGTATTATATATCTCAGAATCGAGTTCAGAGAAACTTAGCACAAGTAATGGATATCTCACTCTAAGCAATCCATGAAACTTCCTTTAAGTCAACAAGGACTTACAATCTGTATTGTAGGAAGCAACCCCTCTACTGTTGAAATCACCGATACTTAAAATACTAAGGTGACCATTTCTTAATTACACATTCATGTTTCCCTTCATTTC
This sequence comes from Antechinus flavipes, assembly GCF_016432865.1. Taxonomy (NCBI): domain Eukaryota; kingdom Metazoa; phylum Chordata; class Mammalia; order Dasyuromorphia; family Dasyuridae; genus Antechinus; species Antechinus flavipes. The sequence continues at coordinate 216,218,180 of NC_067399.1, read as the reverse complement.
TTTTGTCTTTTTATTCACTGTCTTCATTTTTTTAAGTCCAGTTATATTACTCAGTAATTTATTGAACATAATACTATAGTAATTTTTATCATGGATCCACTCTTACATTATGATTATAGTTAATCACATTTGTTAAGTGTATATTGTTCTAACTACTTAAGATTCTCCTTATTTCTCAGTTCTAAATGCTTTTTGAAGTACATGAATTCTTCAAGGTCTTCTTCATTTTAAATTATCTATTATGCTTTCTATTTTCAAATAAATTACTCAGATTTGAGAAAGTATTTCCAAGATATTTTAAAAGTTCATTTATGTTAGATAATAAATTTTTGTTCAGATCAAGTTTTAAAAATCTGGTGAGAATTAATGATGTTTTGGAAAATCAATACCTTTGAGCATGTGCATATGTGTATATATGTGTGTATGCAAGCATATATATATATATATATACATATACATATATATTTCTATACATATATCCATCCACTGTTGTTTTGAAGATTCATTAAAATTTGCATTTCAAGAATATTGAATTTTTCTTTGTTTTTGTTATCATGGTCATCTCTTCTACAGGACTCAATACATTGTACTCATCCAAGTTTACTTACATCTCTTAATATTTTTAAATTATTTATGTAACTCCCTAATTTGTTCAGTTTCACTATGCTCCTATTTTCACATCTTTTAACTCGTCCTTAGTTCTTCTTTTGAGCTCTCTGAATCTCAATTTTCTCATCTACAAAATAAGAGTAAAAACAGATGCTATCTTACAATGTTTTGGTGAGGATCAAATGAAGTATCTAAACCAGTTTGCAAAATTAAAGTACCCTATAAATGGCAGTTATCACAGTTATTTTATTTATTCCTCCTATGTTTTTTGCTGGTAAGAAATATTCATTATACCCCAATACTATTACTCAGTTATACCCTTTACTCAGTTATCCATTCAAACCTAATCTCTAAAATTTCTTATATTACTTCTTATATTGTTTTATGACATTATTTGTATACATGAATATGAATGAATAAATGTATATAAAAACAAACACAGTATGATTGCTTCTTAATATATTATATTCTTGGAAGTTCTTTAGTGTAATAATTATATTTTGGTGGATTTTTATTGTCTTGTAAGAATTTCTAATAATGTTGTTTATGTTCAGTGTTTCAATTATGATTTTTTGAGGGAGATCTTGATTATTCAAACTCCTTTGTTGCCATAGAGATTTGGCACCAATGTTACCTGCATTTAAAAATTATTTTATTTAGTTTATACGAGCTCATACAATGAAATTCTTTATTTTAGCTTATCCCCAGTATCTCAGAATGCTAAGGGATAACTGCATTTTCTAATATTGGCAGTTCAATATATAATATGTAGTAGCATTTTGATCAAAACAAGAAAAACTTTGTGGTTCTAAGAATAACCTATATCTACTGGGTATCTGGAAACCAATCTAAATAAATAAATAATATCACCTCCCAATTGATTGAGCATTAGGGGAAGCCTTTTTTTAAAGCCATTATCAACCCTTGGAACAGAGAAAAAATGATTTTCAATTTTAGATAAACCCACTCTACTTATACATTTGCATTTGTGGAAAAGTATAGAGGGAAATGTAGGAGATAATGCTAAAAATTTCACTTCACCAAATGCAAATCTATAAATTTTAATTCAGGAAGTAGCTAAGTGGTTTAATGGATAGCACACCAATCCTGAAGTCAGAAAGAGCTGAATTCAAATGTGATCTCAGATACTTACTAGTTATGTGCTCCTAGGCAAGTCACCTTATTGCTATTTGCTTTGATTGACTGGAGAAAAAAAAATGGCAAACAATCCAGTATCTTTGTTAAGAAAACCTCATGAACAGTATAGTCAATGGGATCACAAAGAGTTGGATACAACTGAATATTTGAACAAAAACAGGTATTAACAGATACTAAACATGATATCCAAGTCCAATGAGTAATAAACAATGTATTAATGGAAATACTGAGCCACATCAAGATTGACAGTCTCACTAAAAATTAAGCCAGAAAAAATAAGAATGTTGAAATTAAGTAGAAGGTTGAATCAAATGTTTAATTTAGAAAGGATAATAAAGGAGCTGAAAAGTTAATTTTACCATGTGCCCAAAGGCCATAAGAAAGATTATTTCAAAGGGCTCTGTATTCTTGCTCTTTGTATTACTCAGGAATATAAACAACAAATATTACTACAAAAATTAATTTCCAATTAATGAAGAATGAATGAAGTAGATATATTATAACAAAATTTAACAAGATATATTAATTAAAGTATAATGAAAAGTATAAATTTTAGTATGAGAGAGTAAGAATTTGAAAATTTTAGGAAACTATATTTCAGTGTAAGAAATTCCAGCCTTCAAAGGCTTGTCAACTACTCAGAATCCTGCTGAATATAAATCATGAATATTTTGCTCAAGAAAAGAGTCTTATCATCCTAGACATGGATGATACTGAAAATTAAAAAAAAAATTAAGTTGATTATATCTTAATGGAGGAAAAAAAGACTGATTTGGAGTCATGGTGAACTAGCTGTCTATATGAAAGAAGAATATCAACTCATTAAAGCAAAGGTCAAAACTGACAGCAAATTAGAAGATAAGATGAAAATTAGAAGACACTAAATAAAATTGTAGCAGCTATAACCTGACCTATTCAAGAAAACTGTTAACGTGAGAAAATGATATAATAGGAAATGATAAAGATATTGACTTTAGGTTATTATTATGTTGTAAACAGTTACCACAATGAAGATGTCAAAAATTCCTGGAAACTACTCTACTTAGCAAACAGTCCTTCTTGCCAGAAACAAAGAATAGAGACTCATTTATAAAATATTGCAGAGGATAATGGTAGAAGATTATGAGCATTCTAATTGTTTACTCTAGTATATTTGAATTGTTTTTTCTTGTTTCTTGCAAAATTTTCTCTTTGATCCTAGGATTTTGAAATTTGACAAGAATATTCCTATGCATTTTCCACAAAGACTCTCTTTGAGGTGGTGATCATTGGATTTTTTTTTATTTCTACTTTCCCTTCATGTTCTAAAACTCCAGGACAATTTTCTTGGATTATTTCTTACATTATTGTGTCAAGGTTCTTTTTTTGGTCACAGCTGTCAGGTAGTCCAACTATTCTCATATTTTCCTGATCTATTCTCCATATCTGTTTCTCTTAGAAGATGTTTCATATTCTGTTCTATTTTTCTCCTTCTTTATAATTTGTTTTGTTATTTCTTGGTATCTCATAACTTTACTGGCTTCTCCTTGCCAAATTCTAACTTAATTTGTCTTTTAAAACTCTGTATCTCCTTTTCTAATTGGCTTAGCCTTTTTTTCATAATCTAGTTATTTTTGGATGACCTTTAGTCATTTTGTTCCTCAGTGTCTCTCAATTGAGATTCTTTTTTGAGTTCTATAAATTTTATAAAATATAAATGAGCAAGGAGCCATTTAATGTTATTGAGAAAGAAGATGCTTTTTTTTTTTTTTAAACTTGAGCGGCCTCCTGAAGATGAACCCTGGCCTTCCCTATTCCCATAGTAAATTTCTGTGGTTGAGTTCTTTCTTTGCAAGTTCGTTATTTTTAAAGGGAAGCATAAGCACCTCTTGTGGAGGGGGAGGGGGGGAGCGGAGATGATGTCTCTGGCTTCACTTCAGCTCTCATAACCAGGAACCCCATATAAAAACCTCCATCTTCTTGCAACTGCCCACAGCTAGCAACATCCCTGCTCTCCCCCTTTCTCTGTATTCCCAGTGTGTTGTTTCCTTCTCATCCAGAGCTGTATATCTGCAGCATAGCTGGCCCTGGCATTCCTGATGAGCCAAGGTTCCCTCTGTCTTTCCTGATTCAATGTGTATGTGTGAAGTATTGTAATTATATTTATATAGCTCCTTTTTTTTATTTTTGCTGGGGCATTTGGGGTTAAGTGTGACCCAGGGTCACACAACTACGAAGTATTAAGTGTCTGAGGCCAAATTTGAACTCAGATCTTCCTGACCTCAGAGCTGGTGCTCTATCCATTGAACTACCTAGCTAGCCCAACTTCTTATCTTTTTAAGCCAAAATCTGGACCTGAAAGGTCTCTTTTTATCAGAATTTAGTAAAATTACATACAGCCTAACAGGAAAAGATAATTTGCTTGGCACTAAGAAATTTATTAGCTAAATGGCCCCAAGAAAGTTGCATTTTTTTACTATTCTCTCAGAATTGCTAGAATCACATGTGTGTCATTTCTTTTTAAATTATATTTTGTACAATTTGTAAATTATATGACCTATGAAATTTCATACAAAACTAGCTATTTTGATAGATATTTAGCTATTACTTATGAAGATTATGAGATTGTTAATTATGTTATTTGGAGTTATGATTTTAATTAATTACATGTATAACTAATTATTTGTATAGGTATTTTAAGAAGGAAAGTATAAAAGAAAAGAAAGTACAAAGAAAATATCTTGTCTGTTTTGTGGAATTCTTAAATAAATGGGATGAAAAAAAGAGGATCCTTGTATAAAATGAGGGTGAACATTTTAAGCTTACTTATAATGTAGAATAATTTGCCTATAAATTGAAGGTTATATAGATCTCAAAGCAACTTAGAATTAAACTCCTTAGAGGATTTTTTAAAATTAATTTTTCCTTAAGAAGTGAATAAAGGGAAATATATTGATCTAAAGTCTTTTTTAAAGGGTTTAAGTGAATTACCACATTTATTATCTGGGGTTGCTGAATTACCACATTTACCATGTGGAATTCCAGAGTATGTTTTTATTTTAGTGATACTTAAAGAAGAAAAACATTAAGTAAATTTTAAAGGTCTGGAAAATTTTATTGTGATAAGATTTTTTTTTAATTGGTTGTATTTTTCTGCGGCTTAAAAAGGTAATAAATTGTAGTTTTGTAAACGATCTGAAAATTTTGTTAAAGTATTTTGTTGATTTTTTTTTGCTTTAATGTTGTCACTTATTAGATTTGTCATTTATTTCATAAGAAAGGAAAACACAAAACTAGCTATGAAGAAATGTATTCCAAACCTACTATGATTAGTGAGACCCTAGGACCTTGTATATTTGTTTGCTGTTTCAGTGGCTCAATGAAAGCAACATTTGAGATCCAACGACTAGTGAATAATAATCTGTCTCTAAGAATAAGCTAGGGAGGATACTTTAAAGGTTAAGACGGATTTTTAATTCAGAATTTGAACTTTCTTGTGTCATCCTAATGGAAAATTTTATATCCATTTGAACTTTTTTTTTTTTTTTTTACTGTAGACAATTTTTTCATAAAACCTATTCTATACAATTTTGGATTGCTATGCTTACAAGTCTATTGTGTGTAAGATTATATAGTCAAGAAAAAAAATAATCCAACTGAGACTTGGAAATTACTATTTAAGACCTTATGGGATTGTTAACTAATTATGCCAGATATGATCATCAAATCATTATTCATGATTACAGCAACCCTATGAGGTTTTACTGTTTTACATGTTGGAAGCTTGTCATGGGGACAGGCTGAGAGAATGGCTATTTGCATGAGCATGAGAAGAAGGATTCTTCTGATCATTTTCCCACATGATATTTCTTGAATGACAACTCTTGCATCTATCTCATGCTTGGCCATCTATATGACTTTTGCCTGGAATTAACATCAAAATAAGGTAATACTTTCCCTTATGTCCCTTTTCTCTTTCTTTTGTGTCCTTGTTCTGTTATGGCAAATTTCTATAATCATGTTGGATGACAGTTGGAAAACAATATTTAGTCATTATAGGCTAATTTAAGGAGCACATCTTTAAAATCCTTTAATTTTTCAAGGCTATGGAGATTATTAACTGTGCTGTGTTAAGGAGAGGAATAGATATCTTGTAAGAGATGTAATATATTTGTTAAGGAATCTGTTCTTTTGAAGAGAGAAGTTAAATGGTTTTATTGTAAATAATACATGTATTGCTTTAAACTTTAAACTGGGATTACTTTGTTACTCTCAATGTATTAATATATCCATTCCAGAAACTTTTGTTTCTTAGATAAATCTGGCAACTTTAGATGAATTAGTTTTTGTATTGGAATACATTTTATAATATTGGCTTATGATTTATGTTTGTAGATAGAGAGGTGATATAGATGATGGCCTAATAAAAGATTTCATACATTTTAAGCTAACTTCCATTATCTTACTTGTTAGCAAAGTAAAGTGTTTTTAGACCAATTTTGTAGGAAATTTCTACAAGGGACCTGAGCTGGAATACAGACCAGAGCTACAGGACTGCATCAGCTGTATCTAAAGGAAGGGAGACATCTACTCTTTCCTTTCAATAAGGTTTACTTATGAAAGGGAACTTTCCTGTTTGATTTTGTCAATGTTATCAAAGAAGATTGCTCCCTTTGATTTTTCCATTTTCCCTTTTCCATTGTCTCCCCTCATAATGTTCAAGTAATCCCTTGTTAGAATCCTTACAAAGTGTTAACTCATTAGAGTTGATAGAAACAATGTTATGTAATTGGTTCACACCTTTGGAGTTCACACCTTTGGGAGAGTTCACACATTAGAGGTCACACATTAGAGCTCACACCTTTAAAAGAGTTTACACATTAGAAGTCACACTTTAGAGTTCATATCTTTAGAGAGCTTATATAAGTTAGAAGCCTTCAGGAAGAGGAGGAGACTTTGGGAGATTTACAAGTCAGAGGATTCAGTGGAGGAGTCAAGAAAGTCAGACAGTTCCAGAGATTGACAGAGCCAGAATTCAGTCGGGAAAAAATTAAGAACCAAGATTCAGAGAGAGCTGGAGGCTGAAGCTGAAGTTGGAAGAGACAATAAAGCACTGTGCTTTAATACCTGGCTTTATCTGAGGTGACTATTACTCTGAACTGAAACTAAGGCTGCCTCCAGAAGCCACCCCCCCGCCCCCCAAGAAAGCTGCTCCTAGAGAACGATCATATTATAGAAAAGAAGAAAACACTATAATCCCTGATAAAATATTTGTCTTTGGTCTAAAAGTGATGGTCAAATGATCATTCTTTTTAATAATCCATTGGCCTTGTTAATAAAATCACATTAAATTGCCCCACTCCAAAATAAGAAGATTATGGACAATGTCACAAAAGAGATAAGAGCAATGTAAGGGGAAATTTGCTTGCAGGCAACTTCCACAAAAGCCCCAACCTACCCAGATGATTTTGAGATGATTTAGAAGTGATACTGAGAGAAACACAGCAAAAAGATAGACAATGGAACAGGCTAATGATCATTTCTACAACTATTTTCATTACCAACACTGTACTTGAACTTTAAAATCTCTACATCTGAAGTTCCATATTAGAAATATAAAGAAAATAATTATAATATAAATATTAATTAGAATAAAGTTTAAAAAAACACTATTGAAACACTCAAGGTAATAAAAAATTCCCAACTAAAGATGGCATAATTTTGAATAAATTACTAAATGTGTCAGCTTATCGATAACTTATAAAGTAGAAAAGTTTTTGTTTAAAAAAAAAAGAATGGAGAAAAAAATACAAGTAAGACTATTACCCAGATTTGTCACCAAAAGAATTCCATTAATTATTCACTCATATGCCTACTTTCTTATCTTTATTAAATTTTTATAGGCTTGATTTACATATATACTAAGAGTGCCCTTCATGAAAAGATCAGATTGGCTTTTATAGATGATTTTTTACAGTATAGCATGTCCTCATCACAAAATGATAACAGCATAAAGAACATGACTTTATGGTACATTTTATTGATTATTTTTTAATCAGTAGAGTAAAATAGCATAAGTATGCCCTCCAATAAGGGCTTAGCCAAGCATAAGTGAAGATCATACAAAATTCCTTTTCTAAGTAAATGAGAGCAATGCCTGTTTAATGAGCATCTGAATTTCACTAGTGAGTCAGACAAAAACATAAAGGGTATTTGCCATTGTAACAGAGGTTGTGCAATGCTATGTACAAATTGAGGAATGATTCCTTACATATAGTAAGGAGAAGGAAGTAAAGAAAGAAGAGGAAGAGAACAGGAAGAAGGAGAAGGAGGAGGGAGAAGGGAAGAAATAGGAAAAGAAAGAGGAGGAGAAGGAGAAAAAAGACCGAAGACTGACTTGATGGAAATGGTAAGAAGGTGAAAAAATGCCTATTATATAAGCTGAGATGTGTATATTGAAGTGGGAAATTTATTGACTTATTACCTAAATACATACATCAACCAATCAACATTTATTATATACCTATTTGTGGCAGGCATTATATTAAGAACCAGGGATACACAAAGAAACAAAAGAAAATTTTGTTTTCACAGAGCTTAAGTCAAACATGAAAGATAATGAATTGGACCAGAAGTTGAATGAAACAAAAAAAGCAAGATGAATTCTATTTGTAGGACTTACATTTTTTTTAAAAATCATTCAGAGCAAGAGGCAGATGTCTACTGTACCAAATATTGTATACATTTTCCAGATATGGCCAATGTTTTGAACTATCTTAACTTTATTTTCTAATTGTCACAAATCAGGGTTGAAATGACTGTGTTTCAAAGGAAAGGAGCTTAAGTAATTTAAAAATTGGAAATCACACAATATATTTAATAATCCCAAATTGCCCCAGCAACTTGCTTCTCTTTAACTCATGCTTAGTATACAAAACAGAGTTAGATACTTCAAGATTTTGAAGAATCTGTAATCTCATCAAAGCTGATATCTATCCAATAAATAAACCATGAATTACCAGAAGTTGTTAGTTGGTTTCCAAAGAGGCAGCAGAACGAGAAACTGAATTGCCAACATCAGCTGAATTAAGGAGAAAGCAATGAATTTGCTTCATTGACTACACCGAAGTCTTTGCCCATACGAATAACAATAAAACATGTTAAATCCTCAAAGAGATAGTACCAGATCATCTTACTTATAGGTCAAGAAAGAGCAGTTAGGCCCAAACATGGAACCTGATAGGTTGAAGATTAAAACAGAAGTACAGCAAGACTATGTACTGTCACATTATTTATTTAATTTATATGCAGAGTACATCAAGCAAATTCCAGGATGGATTAATAAAAAATCAGAATTAAGGTTGTTTGGAGAAAATATCAACAATCTCTGATACATAGACAATAGTATTTTATTAGCAAAAAGAGAAGAAGAATTAAAAACCCTCTTGAAAAGGATGAAATAAAAGAATGTAAAAGTGTCTTGAAGCTAAATATCAAAAAACTGAGATCTTGGAAACTAGTCTTATCACTTCCTATCAAATTGATGAGAAGAAATGGAAACAATGTCAGATTTTAAATCAATGGGTTCACAAAAATTACTGCAGATGGCAATTGCAGCCACAAAATTAAAAGACTCTTTTTGGAAGCAAAGCAATGCCAAATCTGGACAGCATAATAGAGAAAGGGGGGAAGGGATTGCTTTGTTGACAAAGGTGCATTAATCAAAACTATGTTTTTTGTTTTGTTTTGTTTTGTTTTGTTTTCTAGTAGTAAAGTATGACTGTTAGTGTTGGACCACAAGGAAAGCTGAGAGTACAGCACCTACACTTTTGAGTTATGGTGCTGAAGAGGATTCTCAAGAGTCAATACTTTTTTTAAAAAAAAAAGTAAGTCAGACTGATGAGGTCTTCAATGTTGGGCATGGTTAGCAAAGGAATTAATAAAAATTAATCCCTAAGGAAATCCAGGACAATCAGTTTAGCTTGGTGATCCTACCCTCTGGGGAGGTCCTTATGTCAGATCCCTGAGACCAATCCTTTGTAGGGTTCTCACTCAGTCTCATCTTGCCATGTCTTGTCCAAAAAAAACAAAAACCAATCATGTCCCTGAGGTTAAATTTTCCATATAAAACCTACTTATGGGCCATCCCATGGCTGCTTCCTTCCTTTGGATTAGTCTGTCATGATATTCCATCTTGGTGTCTTTCTCCTTACTTTTTCTGTGTGCCACATGGAATCTCCCCTAACTCCACTCTGCTTCTAAACCTTCTTCTTATAATTAACTTTTTTTAGGGAACAAATTCCTTTTTGGGATTTAACTTGCCAGTTAAGGACAAGTCGCAACCTCATAGAGTACTCCATTTCTATTGTATAATTGGGAGTTCCACTGAAGAATTTGTCTTTTATATGCTTTTTTCACGCTATGTGTCCCTTCATTTTGTCTATAATCTATGACCCAAAATAAATCTAGCCTTTGCCATAGAAAATGATCATTGTGAATTCTTCATGTGACTGAATTCCAATTTTTGGTGCCTACCATCATTTGGCCACTACATCACCCACATCAAGACAATTCACTGGAGACCAAATACTGAAGCAAAAGCTTTAACACTTTAGTCAAATAATGAGAAGACAGGATTCATTAGAAAAGACCCCATTGTTGAGAGAGATTGGAGACAAAGGGAGAAGGGGAAGACTGAAGATTAAATGAATAGATGGTGTCATGGGAACAATGACATGAGTTTGGACAGACTTTGAGTGATAGTGAAGGATAGAAGTATCTGGTCTGCTAGGGCCCATGGAGTCATGAAGAGTTGGCCATTATTAAACAATTGAACAAAACCAAAATGGACCCAGGCTTAGAAAAGAGACAGATAGAAACACATGCACGCGTGCGTGTGCGCGCACACACACACACACACACACACACAACATATGTATGTGTATATGTAAATAAAATTAAAAGATTAAATTGTAATCATTTATACTCTTCAGAAGTAAAATATGAAATCCTTTGCAAGGCTTAGAATCTGGAGGGAAGATTCAAAGGAGTTCAGAGAACAGGCTCTGGTGATCCCATTAGTAGAGTTGTGTTAATCAGATTAGTTAATTAATACTTTAGAAGATAGCAATAGCATACCCCCAGAAGAAATCAGGTACATAGGCCAGGGGAAAACTTGGGATAAATGGAATGAAAATTTGTTAAGAGTCTATCATGTCTCTCATACTATACTAAGTCCTTTAGAAATATTATCTCATTTAATTATCATTTTACAGGTAAGGAAATTGAGTAATAGGAAGTTAAATGATTCCCCAATGGTTGCACAACAGCTAAGTGTTTCAATCTGGATTTGAATTTAGGAAAAGGAATGGGTTAATCATTAAATAGCACCTACTCTGTGCTAGGTAAGGTGACTTTTGTCTTTCTTTTACAATATCTCCTTTCTTTCTCAAATGACACTCGGTGGTAGGTGCTACAATTTCCCCTAAATTACACTTGAGAAAATTAAGGCAATCAGAGCTTAAATGACTTGCCCAGATTCTCACAACTAAAAACATCTGAGGCATAATGTCTGGCAGAAATTGATTCTTGTAATTGTTTATTGAATTAAAGCCTGATTTGAACTTTGTCCATCTGGACTTCACAGCATCACCTGGCAGGTTAGTGAACACCAAGCCTACTTTTTGTGCTTCATTTAGTTGTTATTGTTGTTTGCGGTGCAGGGGGCATGATGAAGAATAGAGAAAGGGTAGAGATATATGAGATGGTTGAGAAATGATTGTGAAGGGAGGATCCAAGCAGCCTTTGGGCAGGGAGGGAATCTTTGCCTGCTGGGCTGGAATTTCTTTGATTCCAGCACAAGCCTTTACAAGTCAGGGAGAACAATCAACAAGCAAGCATAGAATCATTCCTCCCCCTGGGCTCAAAGAAGGTTGGCTCTATCTAGCCTTAAAGTCCAAGGATCTAAGAAATAGTTGGGGTATGGCGGGGAGGGTAGGAGGTTCTATGTGAACATCATCAATTATATTTTGGAATCGACTAATGACCCTGGTGAGTTACAAGATTTTAAAAACATTTAGTGAATTAAATATCATTTTAAAAAGCAAACAAGAAAGAGACGATTCTTTTCCCTTCTGTCCCCCAAAAAGGCATATGTATATGAAGGAGAGGAAGTAAATGCTGTGTAGATGTTTGTTTTATCTTACTATGTATAATTTTACCCTAGAGGTCAGAAAGAAAGGTATAGGTTTTTGCAGAAAGCACTTAGATCACAGAACAATATAAAAATAATTAACATATATATGATATAGATATATACATATATATATGTATATATAGTATTAAAGCATTAAAGTTAGGTATTATTATCCCCATTTTACAGATGAGGAAACTGAGGCAAACAGGCTTAAGTGACTTCCTCAGAGTCATACATCTTATGAGTAAATGTCTGAGGCCAAACTTGAACTACTATACTACTATATTACCAAACCACCCTAACAAAAATCAGGGAAAGATAGTCTATATCTTACCTTCTTCAGCAGTAAAACTTTCAGAATGCCCTCTCTCCCATCCATGGTGCATTACTATTGCATTTCATACGATGGCTTCTTTCTATTTCTCTTTCTTCTTACTCCACAAGGACATTTATGTGTGTGTATATCTATATCTGTATTTATATCTATATGTACATATTGTATATACATATGCACTCTGTGTGTGTGTTTGGGGAGGTGTGATACCATAGGTCTGGTTACAATTAGACGCATATACATCCATCCATATGTGTGTGTGTTTATGGGCCTCAGAGAGAGAGAAAGAGAGAGAGAACATTTGAGTCACTGAAAAAGTAGAATTCAATCCAGACTTTTTGAATCCAAATACAGTCAAAGCTCTTTCCACTGTACAACACACTGACTCCATACTGCCAGTAATCAAGTTCTCACAAGGTTAACTTATTAGCTTCTGCAAAAGAGAATAAAATGACTGCCAGTGTTTGATATTTTAAATTCAAATTAGATAGGATACATGTTGTATAATGATGTGGAAAGAGATGAGAAAGTAAATCCCATTTGAAAAGGAACATGGACAATTACTAACTCCATTTAAAAAGAATCTTCTCATAGTATATACCAAGTCACAAGTGGAAAGTTGTGGCAACAAAGATATTGGAATATTCAAAGTTAAATTCCTGGCAGGAGAATATGGTCAAGGAATTAATCAACTAATCAACAATAATTGATGTTTCCTGGGCTAGTTTTGTTGTTGCTATTGTGGTGGTGATGGTGATGATTGTTACTGTTCTATTTTGTTTTGTTTTGCAGAGAGGTAGAATATTGTATTTTAATTTATTTTTATACTGAGTGAAAGGTCACCAATGATGGTTTTGAATATGCTACACACAGAAATCATCACCAACCACACTGGGAAACCTCAAAACCTCAGAGAAGCCTTTTTTCCTCCAGTGATTTTCATTATATAGTTATTTCCCACACAGATTTAGATTAAATATGCATCTGGGTTTAGCTCCCCTAAAGTTGAATAGTCATTAAATCCTCTCTCCTTCCTCTCTACTTCTTCCTCCGGTCTTCAAATAATTTCCATATTCCTCATAAGACACTAGAAAAGACAGTTGTGAGGGATTATGTGGTTTCTCATAAAATCACTAACTAAGGTAGACTGAACCTACCATAAAGATTTTAATGTATGAAGTAAATTGATGGGTTTGGAAAATGAAATTATTTGTATAAATATCATGATAAAGAACTTAAAATGGTTTAAGTATTGTGACCAGCTAAGCTTGAGCAAATATTTGTAATAAGTCAACCACATCAGGTTGAGTAAGCATTATAACAGACTGAAATGTAACAAACATTGTAACATTTTATAACACTTTAACCTTAGGTGAAATGGGAAACTGAGGACTTTTCAGAATAATAAGATTCAGCACCAAGGGTTTAAGCATTAGGCTCTGGGAACAAGAACAAAGACTTTCCAAGAGAAAACATTTAAGAGACAACTGCTTAGAGGGGAATTTGACTAACTATTTAATGGCCTGGACATATTCAAGAAGTCTACAAACTGGCTAATCTCTATTTTTGATTGAGAAAAGTCTGAAATAAAACCAAGTCTCCTTAAGTTATTTTAGAAATCTTTAACCCCAATGACTTAAATTGATTATTAACCTTAGAAGCTGTATCTATCTATCTATCTATCTATCTATCTATCTATATATATATATATATATTCCAGAGACAAATAAAGGAATAAAGGGTGAGTTTGCCAATGACTTTAGGAGGATTAACAGGAGATGGGTGGGAAAATAGTTTCTGTCATTTTTTTTCTTTCCTTGACCATTTAAATGATATCTTAGCCTCTGTAAAATTGGCCTCCTCTCTCTGAGACTGCAGCAAGCAGACTGCCCGCTTCTTGCAAGATTCTAATAAAGCTTCTGTGCTTCACTTTGAAAAATTTCTGAGTAGTCATTTTGAGTTAGAGGTTGCCACCCCACACACAGTCATAAATTTCAAGCTAGAAGGGACCTAAAAGGTCATCCAAGATCATAGATGACAATATAGATTTAGAAATGAAAGAGGCCTTAGAGGTCATGTAGAATTATAGAAATATGACTACAAAGGGACCTTTGAGGCCATTTAATACAATTCCTTCATTTATAGTGTAAGTCCCTTGAAGGCAGGAAATTTCTCTTGTATGTTTCTAGCATTTAATACAATGCCTTGCACGTAATAAGCACTTAATAAATATTTATTAATTTAATTAAATTTTACACATGAAAAAACTGACATCTAGAGAGGCTTTGTACTTTTGTACTTCCCATTTAATCTTGTTTCTGCTGATTTTGGGCAAAAACTTTTTTAATTTAATGTAATCAAAGTAGTAATATATGCAAACCTCACACTTGATTGTCACAATATTCTTAGAGAGAAGAGGATTCATGAAGTAAGTTCTCTGGTAGGGCGAAGGGAATTCCTAAACAATGTTATTCTTTTGGAGAAAAGAGAATGACACTTGTGGCTATGGAGCTGGGGAATTGCAAGGGCCTGTCATGATAAGCATGGAGTTTGCCCCTCCATTATTACTATGAATTATTTCGATGTGATAGATCCTATGGAAAAAAAAAGTTGTTTATCAACCTCCTGATGTGTTTCCTCCTAGGGCAAACTCAAACATTTTGGATGGTAACATGAGACACAAAACCTATATACATTTCTGATAGTTATATAGGTTATTATCAAAGGAATTTGGGGAGAAGAGAAGAGCTGCCCATTTTATAATGCCTAGTTCATTTATCATTTGAGAGCTGTTCAAACCAAAGTTTAGGTTTACAAGTTTGGAGAACAGTTTGGAAGGAGTGGGAGAATAGTGAGGGGAAATAATTGCATTATTTATAAACACCTGTAAGAATTCTGTGTTGGTGTATTTTGTTTTGTTTTGTTTTGTTTGGAGGGGAAGGGAGTTGTTTTGCATTTTTTCAATAAAGTTAAAGAAAGGTTGTCCTCTGAAACCTTGAATGCTTTTATAAAAGTGGAGGATCTTTGATACACATCTGTGAATACCCCAAAATAACTATTTTGAATTTATAAGAACATTTGAGCAGAAAAAAACAACTAAAGAAATGTGATTTAGGGACCACCCCAAGATTTAGTCCAGTCTATTGTAATGCTGAAGAAATTGAGGAAAGATAGAGATTAGAGAGTTTTTAATAATTTATTTGGATTTCTAAGAGGGAGAGATTGTGGTAAGGGCATGGTGCCCCCAAGGCTGATGTCCAAAGCATCTAGTTGAATTCAAGTTCTCAATGACATATTTATAGCTCTTACCTCAGATAGTTAAACAAAGGCAGGAGGTGGAGTCCAAACTCTGGTGAGTGGGACTCTCTAGGGAGGGACCATTAATCCTATTCTGACAGGTTGGGGGGTAGGACCATAAATTCTTACAAACTGGGAGTTAAGGAGGTATCCAGTTTAGAGTCAGGAAGTCTGAAACTTAGAGTTGTAAACAATGCCAATTAGGTATCTGAATTAGGACATCTGGAGTCTTAGCTTCTGGAACATCAGATCTCCACAGCCCTAATTATCTCAGTTCTAATGGGCAGAAAAGGAGGCTTGCAACCAGGGAAATTAATGCAGAACAATTGTGGGAAATGAAGCAAAACAATTTAGGGAAACTGAGGCAGGACAATAAAAGGGAACTGTGGCACAACACTATAAATATAAAAATATATATAAATATATAAATAAATAAATGAATGAAAATATAAATATAAAAATATATATACTAGTTTTCGGCTATGAGTTATGTGAATTATTACTGCAAGTATATTAGAAAAGGTTTGAGATCCTTAAAATGGCCATGGAAGCAGGAGAAATATATGGGGATGTATGAATGTAGACTAAACATTCCTCGACTTTGTTTCAGATATTCCAAAATTCAAATTGGCAGACACTTCTTTAAGTTTCCTGGAGATCTCCATGGTTAAAACTCTTGGAAGTTTTTGCTCACCTATGATACATCCTCTCTCCCTCCCAATTTATTTTCCTGAAGCATGTTCATTAACTGAATATAATAAATTTCTCCCCTTTCGGTGAAATTTTACTTCTTTAATTATTATACATAATTCTTTTCTAAGAAAACTAGAAACATGAGTCCAAGACCACTGAAATCCCCTCAGTGGTTGATCCTACTGATTTTACAAAGCTTACAAAGTTCTTTATAATTATTTTATTTGAACCCAACAATAACTGTGAAAAAACAGAAACTGAAAAATGTTAAGGGTCAAATAGGTAGGAAATAACTGAAGCAAAATTTTAATTCTCTCCATTGTACACTTGGTGTACAATGCTTGGTTACTATGCTAAGCATCCCCATTCCCTCTATCATCAGATTATAAAGATCTAAATTCCTTTAGCTAATGCATATGTGACATGGTTTTACATCCCCATACCACCACCTCCCCCTCTTCCTCTTCTTCTTCCTTCTCCTTCTCCTCTTCTTCTTCCTTCTCCTCCATCTTCTTTTTTCCTGTACCTGAGCTTATACATTTTAGGATAGAAGGGACCTCAGAGAACTTGAAGTCCAAATTTTGCCTGACCCTACTCCTGTATTTCACAGATGAGGGAATAATTTAGGATGGGGATAAATATGTTGTTCTTTTTCATTTCCTAACATATAATAAAAGTTTCAACATTTTGAAAATATAACTGTTAGAGGCCAAAAATAATTATTAAACAAAAATTTCAGCAAACTCATATAATGAATTTTACACAGCAATATGATACTCAGGCTTAAGTGTATCCAATCTCAAACATGGTCAAATTTAACTAGCATTTTGTGGCCCTCGAAGATGAGGACTAGAAGGAAAAAGAAAGAGCATAAAGTCAAAAGCACAGATTAAAAGTGAGGGTTAAAAAATGGCATAAATACACATAATATGAAAATGTTTTTTCATGGCTTCACATGTATAATACATATATTGCTTATCTTCTCAATCAAAAGAAGAGGGAAAAGAGTAGGGAAAGAATTTGGAACTCAATTTTTTTTTTCTTTCTGCTGAGGCAATTGGGGGTTAAATGACTTGCCCAGGGTCACACAGCTAGGAACTGTTAAGTGTCTGAGGCCAGATATGAACTCAGGTCTTCCTGACTTCAGAGATGGTGCTCTATCCACTGCTCCACCTAGCTGCCCCAGGAACTCAAAATTTAAAAAAAAAAAAAAAAAAAGGAATTTTAAAAATGAATGAATGAATGATCAAACAAACAAATAAAAGAAAAATAAATAAACAAATGCATAGAGTGATGGTATACTATTCTTTATGTATGAAGGTAACGTTACTCTTGCATTATTAAAAGAGTAAGGTTAAATTCCCATTGATAGTGATGCCTTATGTTAAGTTGTTCATACTTTCTGGCCCACCACTACTTTTAAAAATTAAAACTTTTTTTTCTTATGGAATTCAAATATTCATCATTTAGTAAACTAAGAACAAAATAAAATCTTTTTTGGGAGGTGAATTTGTAGGTTGTATTTTTATATTCAATCTCTTTCAAAGATGAGCTAGTTTTTAAGGTTCCATCTACATAGCTTTTCCTTCAGCAGAGGCATTATCTTTGGAGTTAGTACTAAAAACAGAAGCCCTACTTTCAATGTCATGGCATAAAGATTTAAATCTTCCTTCTTTAACTATGGCTTTAGTCTTTTAGCTTCCCTAACTCTTCTTAGTAGAATAGCATATCATAGATTTGTAAAAGAAGAGAACCTAGAAGTCAAATCCAACAACCTCATTTTTTTTTTCTTTTTTTACAAATGAGAAAACTGAAACCCAGAGCAGGGACTTGTTCAGGACCTCAAGCAAGTGACTAAGTGGCTGAGGTGGTTATTAAGAACATTAAATAATTAAGAAGAGATATCTCTTAGTGTAGCAAAAATAATCAGACTGATCATTAAAGTGTCATCATTTGATGATATTTATTCAAATCAGCAAGAAGAGAGGCCACTTGTTGCGTCTAAGAGAAAATTTTGACTTAGAAAAGTCTCTTTCCACAAGAAAAGTCTCTGTGCCTCCTGAATTCAGTATTCCTGGTACAAGAACTTTGACTGATATCTGATTCCCAAGCAAGATTTTACTCTGGCTATATGGGCATTTTCATCTTTTAACCCCTACAATGACTATTGCTTTATCTTAGACCTATAGGAATAGCAAAGCAGGAAGGGCACATAAGAGCCTGATAGAACATGCTGCCAAAGACTACAAAGGTGGTTGTAGCAGGGGATAGAATGCTTCAATGGAGCTGTCCAGCAGCTGTCCCTCTTTATAGCTCTTCTGCTTTGCCTCTGCCACACCTGCCTTCCCTGTGCCTTGCCAAGTTTCTGATGGACTAATAAGCTGTGACTGGTTATTTGAAGAGTCTAGCAATATCTCTTATCAGCCAGGTCCTCATGCAGAAGGACTAAGATAAAGGTGGAGAACATAATTCAGGCTTTTCTTGTATATACTCCCATGGTATTACCCTAACAGGGACAAGGTGGTTGTTCCATTATGGGAGCTATGAGTCCTTACAGAACAAAATAAATGCTCTTCTTTCTTGAATTCCACAAATGAACTTCAATTTGTCTCATATCTCTTAATGATTTGTAGTCTCTCTCTCTTTGTTTTTTCTGGTCTCTTATTTCAGATACCCTGAAATCATAGTTACCTACTGAATGATGCTGAATTTCATCTTATTCTTGCCAGCTAGAGAATTTGTTCAGTGACTTCCTTATGACATCAATAGTCACTGTGATGCTAATTCTCCTGAGTCAATGAATACACATGGATTCCTGTTTAACACTCCCCCACAGGAAATGAGCCTAATTTGCTAGGATATGGTGGGTTGATATAGGTCAAGGAGAGTAATTCAATGAGTCAGGCTCTGTGTAAGTCATTTCCTGGTGATAAAAGGCTATTAATGAACTACTGCTGGACCATAAGTAGTTAAAAAGCCCAACATCATCAGCACAAGGAATAAAATAGCACTAAAATGCCAAGAGAAAAGCTGGAACCAAGTTGGCCTGAACCTGACGAGTAGAATGTGTCAAAAATAGAAGTTATTTGTGATTAGCGCTTACTTGTGCTAAGATAGGATGATAAGGAAGAACAAAATGTGCTCGGTACTGGGTACCACATCTGAGGAAGGTGATGACAAGCCTAACCTCTACAAGAATCAATCTACACTTGATTTCTTCATCTGAAAATGAAGTGTATGTTGGATTTTTGTTTTGTTTTGTTTTTTAGGAGGAGGAACAGATTTCTGGCCTAAAACACATAAGGTGAATCACACTCAGCAAAGGATGAATCACTTTAAAGAAATTTCATTTAAGTTCCAATTGAACAAACTGAAGATCTGAAATGGGAGTATAATAGAGAAGGATTACCAGTAGCATTGTAACTATGGGGCAAGTTTGTGGAGATCTTACATTCAGAAAGAGCTGAATTAAAATCCTCCCTCAATCATTTCCTAGCAGTTTGATCTGAAGCAAATCACTTACCCTATTTTTCAGTCTCACTGTCTTATTCTCACTGGCTTCCACTGTCTTTGTGATGTGGATCAAATCAAATGGCAACTGTAAAATACTTTGTAAATTACAAAACTGTATAAATTTTAAATAGTATTATTATCCACAAATATAAAGAAAATCTTTCTAACAATTAGAGGTTTACAAAAATAGAATCAGCTGCCTTGAATAGCTCTTTATTGACAATTACTGCAGGTCTTCGGGTAGAAATTGGGGCAGTGGGGTGGAGTATTTGTTGAGGATATAACAGAGGGAATCTATGCTTCAAGTAGACCTGAATAAATCACTTTTGAGATCCCTTTCTAACTATGGGATTCTATGAAGACTTCTCTAGCAGAAAATGTATCAAGTTCACTACTGATAGATTTTTATATCAGAAGGAAAACACTGAGTAGATGAATAAAAAAATGAATGAATGATAAACCATTTATTAAATTATCATGCATCAAGTGCTGTGCTATGTCATAGAGGTACAATTACAGAGGAACAAGAGAATTCCTGCCTACATTCTAATGTTGTTATTGTCCAGTTGTTCGTCACATTTGCTTTCATTTGAAGTTTTCTTGGCAAGGATACTAGAGTAGTTTGTCATTTCCTTCTCCAACTCATTTTACAGATGAGAAAACTGAGGCAGTGTGAAGTGACTTATCCCGAGTGAAATAGTTAATGTTGAAGGCTAGATTTGAACTCCAGTCCTCCTGACTCCAGGCTCATTAATTTATCCCTTGTACCATCTAGTTGTCCCTACATTCTAATAGGAGAATGTAGGGGAATAATGTACAGGGAAGAAAATCCAATGAATAGAATCTTTTTTAGGGTATTGGTATTTATTTAGTGGTATTATTTTTAGTGGTATTGATTTGATTACTGATATCAGAGTGAAAGAGGTCATGGTTACATATACAATATCATGGTATAAAAATGACCAAATGACTTATGATAGCAGTCTGGGCAAGATAGGGCAAAAATCAATCAGAATTCAGGGTCAAAAGGATGTAGTCTACATTCCAGGTGGAGGAAAAGACAAAGGATGGTGTGATAGAAGGAAGATGCCCTGATAGAGTCATAGGGGGCCTGGAGCAAAGGAAATAAGAAGTTCAGCAAGATGATAAGAGGTTCAAGTCTGAACTCTAGGAAGAGGATAATGCAGAGAGTGTGGCATAGAAATGGCCAGAATGAAAAGATAAAAATATGCCAATTGTGGAAGAAGGATACCTCTATAGAGGCTTCATATTAAAGCAGAGAATTCTGGATATGGAATTAGAAGATCTGCATTCAAATTCTATCTCTATAACATGCTGCCTGTCTGACCTTTAGCACATCAGTTCATCTCTCTTCATTTCAATTACCTTGCATTAAAAAACAATGAGGAAAATTGAAAGAATGACTTCCCAAGAATAATGGTACAGCCACAGAATCCATCAGATCATCTAGTAAAGGGCACATGAATTAAAGAAGAGTAATGGTAGTTGGTGATGCTCCATTTAAGGATATTTTTATAAGATAGCTGTTTGTTGGCCTTAGAAACTAGTAGAGAAGTCAATTATCTGCCTGGGACATGTTTTTAAAAACATAACCTAGAACTCCTAACATATCAAAATAGATGGCATTTCTCTACTTCTGGTCATTCATGTGAGCCCAAATTACACTTCTAAGATGTAACTAAAAATATACCAATAATGATTATCAAAACTTAAGCAAGAACCTAAACACCTGAAGACCTAGCTGATGCTTCTTCACTGATGCCTATGGAAGACAAGTGAAGCAAAAGAGGAAAAAATGATTTGGGAGTAAACAATTGGCTAAGAATGGGACTTAGATTTTGTGGACCGTAGTTTACAGCACATCAGTGACAGATTCTTGGTCAGAGATGGAGCAACCCTAAATAGGATGGTAAGATTGCAGTGCCCAAATGTCTTACAAATCTAATCAAAAGGGCTTTAAACTAAAAAATGACTAGGGAAGGGGAAGACTGCTTATTATAGCACCTGGTTTATATATTACAGTAGACTAAAGCCAAAAGAATGAAAAAAAGCAAATTAAATACCCAGAAATTAGGAGGAAATGTGGAATTTGTCTGAAGAGAATAATGTAGATGCACAGGGAACTCACTAACTTTAATTTTAAATACAACTGCACAGAAAATAAAAACAGGACAGGGTAACAGAAAATAAATGTGAACATGGATAAACATGAGCTGAAAATGGTGAGAGAAGCAAAAGACAATTCTTTAAAAGGTTTTTTTTGTTTTGTTTTGTTTTGTTTTATTTAACTAGGTACAGAGGAAAAAATGAGGATTAAAGAACAATCACACTTTGCTTGGTGTAGATGGGATAATTAGAACTGACAAGAAATAACTGTCCAATTCTAATGCATTTAAGTTTGCTCTGTTCCAAGAGAGAATGAGCTTTTACACTGGAAATTACAGAACAGCAACAACAAAAAACTAACAAGTGGTTGATATCCAAGATAAATAAGGAGAGAGTAAGTTATCCTTTTTCAATTATAATCACCCCAAATAAGTCCTGAAAGAATTGGCAGATGTAATTCAGGGCTACTACCAATGATATTTGGAAAGATGCTTAAAAATTGGATACATACTACAATATTAACTAAGGGGAAATATTGTGCCTCCCTCCTTTTTTGTGTATAAAAGGTAAATAGAAAGGAATTTGCAATCAATAGGCCAATGAGCTATTTCAATTACAGAGAAAATTCCAGAACAGATTGTAAAAGAAATGGATGCTGAATATGTGGGAATTGAAGTAATGATTACCAAAACAACAGTATGACTTCATCAAGAACATTCCATGCCAGACTAACCTAATTTATTTTATTCTTGTATTAAAGTATCAAATGAATGGAATTCTATGAACATAATTTATGTTGATTTTTAGCAAAATTCTTCATAAAATATCTACCACTGTTCTTGTAGAAAATTTAGAGAGCTAGGGATTAGTCAAGAATATAGTCAGATAGATTCAGAACATATTGGTTATCGACAATAGTTGATAACTAGTCAGTAGAAACATGGAACAAGATCTTTAGATGAGTCCTCTAGGAATCTGTATTTGGCTTTATTCTTTTAAATTTTCATCAGTGACTTGAATAGAGGCATAAATGGTATGTTCATCAAATTTGCTTTTCAAAATTAAACTAAACTGTGTGGAATAGCTAATATAGAGGATAATTGTTAGCAACCAAAAGAAGATATTGATTGGTCAGAACCTTGTACTTAATCAAACAAAATACAAATCATTAGTAGTAATAAATGTTTTCACAGACTAGTTGTACAAAAAAAAAATCAACTTCCCAAGTAGAAGATGGTTGAGGCATGATTTGACAATATTTGTTTTGGAAAAAAAAAAACGAGATAAAAATATGGTAATTTTATTGTAGATTCATGTAAGTCATCAGTGTGTTGTGGCAGCCAAATAAAAGCTAAAGTGATCTTGCCCTGAATTAAGAAAGATAATGCTTCCAGGAAAAAGAAAAAGGGACTGATAGTCTTATTGTCCTCTTTCATCAGACTTCATCAGGAGTAGTTTGTTTAATTTGGGATACCACAATTTAAAAAGGACATCGATAAATTCAAAAATATCTAGAAGTAGGCAAATAAGAAACTGAGGGACCTTGAGTCCATAAAATAGAGTGACCAGTTGAATTATCTGGGAATAGTCATCTTAAAGGGGAAAAAAAGACTCAAAGGAGGTGTGATAGCTATAATAAAGGATTTGAAAGCTTGCTGCTACTCTGAGAATGTATTGCTCATGAGCAATGAGAGGAAGTTTCAAAGACTCCATATTAGGATTAATGTCAGACAAAAGTTTCCAACAATTGTTATTCAGTCCTTCCAAATGCATCTGATTCTTCATGATCCCATTTGAGGTTTTCTTGTTAAAGATAATGGGGTGATGTACCTTTTTCTTCTCCAGGTCATTTCACAGATGAGGTATTTGAAGCACATAGAGTTAAGGGAAGTCCCTTAACTTAGCCCAGGGTCACACAGCCAGTAAATGTTTAAGGCCAGATTTGAAGTCTGAAAGATGAGCTTTCCTGACTCTAGACCTCATACTTTATCCACTAAACCCTTAATTGCCCTACTCAACAATTAGAACAGTCCAATTTGCTTTGAGGAATGGGAAGTTCCCCTTCTTGGAAATCTTCAAGACAAGGCTAGAGGATTTGGGGGCACAAAATTGTGGTGAACAATATACAATAAAGTTAAATTGAGGTAGTTCTCCAAGAAAGATGGGTTTATTAACAGTGATGTGTATAACTTAACAAAGTAGGTTAAAATGGCCCCCTCAGTAAGGCCAGTAATCACATGAAAAGGTAAAGACCCTTTTTTATTGATAATCAGAAAAAAGAGGGAATGAGGATAGTTGGGGAGACTTACAACTGGCTACAACTAGGGAAATTGAGTTGGCATTCAGGTGTGACAGATCTTGTCCCTCTCTGATAATTAAGCAATGCTAATTGCTTTATAGGACTCAACTGCTTCCTGCAATCTTGATTAGAAAATCAGAATCACCAGATTAGCTGTCCTCTTGGAGGAGACCAAACCAACCCTAATTGCACAAAGACAGTGGGGGAGAAGTCTTTGGTTTGTGTTTATAGACAATAAACAGATGTCCCAGAGGATAGCTGCAGGGGTTATAGCAATATTCCTTTTCAAACATGCCTTTAAGTCAATTCAGACTAGACTGTGTTTTTAAGGGAAGTTAGTTCAGGCAGACACTGACCATTATAAAAATCAATACAACATGAAATCAATTGTTTTGTAAAATCAATATAGTAGAAATCAGAGGAAATATTAATTTATATCTTTTCACATTATAGTAGGGATTCCTTTGTATATGAGTCAGACTAACTAGTCACTGAGATCTCTTTGAACTCCCAAAATCTGTGATTCTAAGACCTAAGATTATATATTGTTCAAGTCTGTGAGTCTAAGATTCTAAGAAGATTATGATCTTCTACATAAAATATAAACTTCTAATAAGGATATTTCTTCATGTTCTCTTAAAGAGAAGTATTTGAGGAAAGCAAAGTCCTTTTCAGTCCCTCTGAGGAATACTTATGTTACCTTTCCTGTAATCAATCTGGATTTATACATCCAGTGTATAAGTAAAGTACCTTCTACAATCAGACCAGATATCTATCCTAATATATGGAAGATGTAGCTAATTCCTAGTTCACTGAATACAGACTCTTATATAAAACAGTTCATTCTGAATAGCTCCTACTCACCATCAACTTAATAGTCCCTGGTTCCTTGTAGAATTTTCTGAAAACTTAACAAGTTTGTTTGGAATTCATAGCTTAGATAAAATCTAGGAGGACCCTTGTGTCAATTACATTTGCAAACAAGAACAATCAAATCCATAACTAGAATTTGTGATGCCTGGGTCAAGCATCATTGAGAAGTAATGACTTTTGATCAGAGGACACAAGGCCCTGTGATTCATTCAAGTGCATCAGTAAAGAAGAATTTATTAAATGCCCACTGGGTCCACATTTTGCCTACCCTGTAAAATTATAATCATAATGCTAGTGGTATGTGAAAATGAGTGTAATTGTTTTGGTAATTTGAACATTCTTTGGTATTGACCATTCTTAGAATTATAAACTGATCTTTTCCAATCCAGTGGCCTCCAATGAGTTTTCCAAATTTGATGACATAGAATGCACAATTTTAACAGATTATCTTTTAGGATTATCAATAATTCAGCAGGAATTCCCCATTAACCTTATAGTTATTAAGGTTTCCTAAAGTCCATTTGACTCAATTATACAAGATGTATGATTCGAGGTCAGTAACCACACCATAGAGGTTATCACATTTTTCTTATATAGTTTTTCTGTATATTCTTGCCACCCATTCTTAATCTTTTCTACTTCTGTGAAGTTCTTATCATTTTTATCTTTTATCATTTCCATTTTGTATGAATCATTCTTTCAAAATCTATAACTGTCCTGGAGTGTCTTGTCTTTTCCAATCTACTCTTTTCCTCAATTTTTTTACATTATTCATTTAAGAAAGTCTTATCTCTCCTTGCTGTTCTCTGGAATTTTGCATTCAATCCTTTGCTTTTTGTTTTCTTTCTTTCTACAGGTTTTTACAAAGCCACATTAAACTATTTATTGGAAGAACAAATATTGAAGATGAAGCTTAAATACTTTTGCCACTTAAGGAAAAGATGGGGCTCATTGAAAAAGACCCTGATTTGGGAAAAAATTGAAGGCAAAAGGAGGAGAGGATGGGAAAGGATGAGTTGGATAAAGAATATCATGGAAATGATAAACATGAGCTTAGATAGACTTAGGGACACAACAGAGGACAGAGTCACCTCACATGCTATGATTCATGAAATGACAGAGTCAAACATGAATGAATGATTGAATAATAATAATAAATGTTCCAGGCACTGTATAAAGTGCTGGGAAAACAAGGAAAGGAAAACACAGTCAATGCCCTCAAGAAGTGGGAGACATATATAACTAGATACAATAAAATTTAAAAAAGAAAGACAGAGACAGAGATAATATGGAAAATTATATGAGAGGAAAGGCCTCACAGCAGGAGATAAAAATAAAGCAGGAGAAAAGATAAAGATGGTAGAATTGTAGGCTTCCATAAGTTATCAACTCCCTGTGTGATTTTGGAGAACTTTAAACTTTCTGAATCTTAGTTTCCTTCTCAGTTAGACTAGATGACCAAATTAAATGGTCTCTAAGCACTTAAGCTCAGACTTGAAGAAGGCCAGAGACATCAAAACATGGAAATTAAAGTGCTGAGATTCTAGGTATGGAGGATATCCGATGCAAAAGCACTGGTACCAACACACAGAGTGTTTTGTGAAAACCAGGTGTAAAAAGTCTAGAAAAGTAGGAAGGGAACAGCTTGTGAAGAGTTTTCAGTGCCAGAGAAACACACACACACACACACACACACACACACACACACACAGATTTAGTATACATACAGATACATTTGTGTAAATGTGTACAATTCCATTTGGGGTTTTATTGGCAAAGATACTGGAATGGTTTGCCATTTCTTCCTCTGTTCATTTTGTAGATGAGGAAAATGAGGGTTGAGTGACTTGCCAGGGTCATATAGCTAGTATGTGTCTGAGACCAGATTTAAATTCAGGAGGATGAGCTTCCTGACATTAGACTGCACTCTCTATTCACTATGCCATGGAAAAATTTTCTTGTAACAAATAAATGTGTGTTTCTATATGTATAAATGTATATATATATATATATATATATATATATATATATATATATATATATATATATATATACATGTAATTTATTTTTAAATCATATTACTATGGGGAGCTCCCTCAGCCAATCCAGAGGAGTAACTGTCCTGACATTTTTAATTTGAGATTTTTCTCTAGGATACTAGGAGGCTAATTATTTTGCACAAGCAAATAAGCTGAGTGGGTTGCATAGGGGACAGAGTGTTGGGTCTTGAGTAAGCAAAACCTGAGATTAAATGCATCTTTAGACATTTACTAGCTATGTGAGTTTGGGCAAGTCACTTAGCTTTTGTCTGAGTTTCCACAACTGTAAAATGGGGGATAATAATAACATCTACATCTCAGAATTGTGAGGATTTCATAAAGTATTTAGCACAATTCTGTATGGAATGAGGGCCCAATACATTTCTCAAATATAAAACAGCTGTAAAATTCAAGTAGGTAGCAATGGTTAGGGAGCAACCTTTAGTTGATAAATCACGGTCTTTATTACTTGTAGATCAATGGATTTTACAGAGAAAAATGAACCCTGGCAGTTGAGTCTTTATGAGACTTCATTAGAATCAGAAATTTAAACAACTTTGAGTTTTTACATCAGCCCTAAAAGAAAATAATTTATATTAAAAAAAATAAACAAAAAATGAAGCCAGACAGCCAGGCCTATCATTGACTTGCATGTCACTGTCATTTATACAAATGTGACCTAGATAGAAATAAGAAATAGTGGCATAGGCTCCTGTCCTGGATAGTTGTGATCTTTCATCTTCATAAAGTGTTAACTTATCAAAGCCTAGAGAGACACTTGTAATAGTTTTAGAGTTTTTGGTTGTTTGCTTTGTAAGACCCTTTAGGAGGCAGCCTCATGAAGGAAGAATTGATCAGTGGTCAGGAGAAGCAGATTTTAGCTTTGGCTCAATCATGGATTATCTGTATCACTTTGAAGTATTTGACACATCTGAGGACTTAAATTTGCCCCTCAGAAAAATGAGGAGGTTGGAATAATAACAAATAGCAAAAATTCTTTTCACAGCTAACCTTCTATGGTTTTGGTGAACAACTTGATATTGTTGACTTAAAATGCTATCATTAAATTACTGGTATGTGGTGGGGGAGGAAACGGGAGATTTCTTTAAGAGGAGAATAGAATTATATTAGAAAATTATGAAAATAGAGTTTCAAGAGACCTTAGGGATCATCCAATTCCATGGAATCAAACTCAAAAGAAAGGGAATAGGTACTAACTATACATGAAGATTCCTAATGGTCTCATATTGACTAAGAAAACCATAAATTAATATTATTTATGCTATATTATATCCTTATTTATTTTGTCTAGTATCCAATTTCATTTTAATTTGTTTTGGGTTCACTCTGGTTATGGCCAAGACAGATGTGTTTGATATCTCTGATCTAGTTCAACTCCCTCATTTTACTGATGAGGAAATGGAGCTTGGAGAGGATAAGTAATTTCTACAGTATCACACAGGTATGACACTAGCTCATTTATGTAACATCAGTCATAGCATTGAGAATATGGATTCCCTTCTAAAGTGATTATTCTTTATACTCTACCACCATGCCTTTCCAACATTTGTGCTCAATATGTAGCTGCTCAAAGACCATTAAGTAAAAAGTGAATAGAAAAGAGTAAAGCCTGGAGTTAGGAAGATGAGAGTTCAAATGCAATTTTAGATATTTATTAGATTTGTGAGCCTGGGCAAGCTAATTAACTCCTGTCTGCCTGAGTTTGTTCAATTGAAAAATGGTGATTATATCAGTAACTATCAGCTAGGATCTAAAGAGATAATACATATATGGTGCTTAGCACATAATAGACATTTTAAAAAAAGATATTTGTTACTTTCTTTCCAACATATCAAGGGCTACCATGTCCTCATTTCCCTAGGTTTTCTAGAATGGGATCCAAAAGAGAAAACGCACTTTCTCAGAGTGTATCTTGCCTGCAATGATCATGAGAATCTTCTGTTCAAGTGTTACAAAGGGAAAGTTTTCTAACCTTGTCTTTCACAGGGAACCTTTGTGGTTCATTTCTGCCTTCCCATTTCACAAGCTCCTTTCTCCTGCAACTATTTCCTCTTTTAGGTAGAGACACTGAGGCTGACAATAGAAACCTAATTAATATCATGCCTTAGAAGCAGGAAGAGGTAGGACCTCCTCTATTATGGAAAACGTATCTGTCTTTGATCCAGTTTGGATAATTACATTATCCCTGAAACATTCACTACATAAATTCTGATATTCTGTGTTTGTGATTGTATTTCAGTCTGGCTAACTACAGACAGGAACCTTCATTGCTTCCCAAAAGAACTTTACTTGTACTGCTAGTATCTCCGTTTCAGTCAATGAAGCTGTGTGGGATCTTTCGAGCCATATAGTAGAATAACAACATATGATTATTTTGTACATGGATTTCAAGAAAAGCCCACTGTTCCATGTTTCTTTTTGATGACCTTATGATCATCAGTTTGTCACTTAAATGTCAAGCCTTTGTACTATCAATGTATCAAATCCTGGAAATCTTCATCATTCTTCAGTTTCTCTTTGGTATGTGGACAAAATAACCCAGAGATCACAGAATCCTTAACAAAATGTGAGAACTGGAAAAAAAAAAAAACCTCAGGGGTATAACCAGAATCTGAAAGGGATTTCCCCACAGCATCCTTAAGAAATGATTGCCTAACCTCTTCTTAAAGATCCTTTCCACTAATAGGGAATCCACTCGAGACATTTATCTGGCCGTTTTGAATGTTAGGAATATTTTCTTTGTTGTTCAGTCATATCCAATTCTTCATAACCCCACTTGGGAATTTCTTGGCAAAGATATTATAGTGGTTTGCATTTCCTTCTCCAGTTCATTTTACAGCTTAGGAAACTGAGGCAAACAAGGTTAAATCGTCTTCCCAGGGTCTCACAGCTAGTATCTGAGGTCAGATTTGAACTTAGAAAGAGAAATTTCCCGACTCCAGGCCCAGCAA
This sequence comes from Antechinus flavipes, assembly GCF_016432865.1. NCBI lineage: Eukaryota > Metazoa > Chordata > Mammalia > Dasyuromorphia > Dasyuridae > Antechinus > Antechinus flavipes. The sequence goes on along the minus strand of NC_067399.1, from coordinate 216,188,092 downwards.
TCTAACCACTGACCAGCTAGATATCAAGTTCCAAACGAGCAAACCCCTTACTTATTTGAACAGACTACACATGACCTAGATTTGGAATATTGGTCCTTGGGTTACCAATGGAGTAACAAAAGTAGAGAGTTTGAGCTCCTTGGACCTGCTAAATCTCCCTGCGGAGCAGATCTACAGATGTGCTTCCTCTTCAATAGAGACAACTAGAATCCATGGCAATAAAAGGCCCTGAAAAATGCATGCTTATTACATTCCAAAGACATTCTTTCCACCCCTTTTTGAGAGTCCCTCTCTTGAAATTCTCTAAGTTGGGCATTGTCTCATCTGCCATGATTATCCAAATCACCCTAAAGGGTTAAAGACTAATGCAGGCTTAATAAAAAGGCAAAAACAATTTACAAGATTCTGATATAGCTTTCTCTTCCACTTCACTTCCATAAGTTAATATTTTTTTAAAATTTCCATTTTGGCCTTGATTCTAATTCTTTCTTGGTAATTTGAAGATGAAACTATTTGAATTTGAAAAGTATGTTTCCATTTCACAATATTTCTACGTGGAAGGCACATACTGGCCAAAATCATGGAAGTAAAGGGAGGCTGCGTGGCAACTGAATGGAACAGTGGACTTTAAGTTGGGAAGATGTGGTTCAGATACTAACTAGCTTCAATTTTCCCATCTTTAAACTATAGATTGTTACAGGAGCCACCTGCTAGTGGTTTCTGGGGAGCTAATTCTGACCAGCAGAATAGATCCCTTCATGTGAGAGGATGATAATGACACAAGGAGACTGAGAGGCAGTTGCATTCCCTGACTGCTCTCCTCTTCCCTCTTGCCTCCAATTTATTTCATTCCTAATTAGCAAGCAACATCTGCATCAGTAAAGGCTGATTTGCAATTCCTTCAAGTGTGTTATGATTCACAGCTGTGGGGGCTTTCAGAGAACTGACCCGCCCCCTTTACACTTAGACTTAGTGCTTAACAACAGATAATAATAATGCTTACCTCACATGGTGATTGTGAAAGGGAGAGACAAGAAAAGGAGATGGAGAGAGAGACAAAGAGACAGAGAGATATAGAGTGACACAGAGACACAGAGAGAGACAGAGAGAAAAAGGGAGACAAAGAGATCAGTAGGCACAAGTTTACAACTTAAGAAAAAGAAAATCATTTAAAACAAGACCTTCCCAAAGATTGCCCATAGGTTGCTTAACAGTGGCTCAGTTTCCATGCTTAGCAGGTCACAAATGCAATGGCGGTCAAGAAAACACAGTATCTTCCTTGCCCATTAGTGAGCTAGACCAAGATGAAAGTGATCAGGGGTTATGAGAGAAATGTGTATTTTTTTTACTCCTTGCACAGGTTCTAGAATTCTTTTATGCACCTGCTTGCTGCTGAGAGAATATATGTATGATACAGATATTTGTCACTGGGATTGGGGCTGACTGGTGGAAGTGGCTGAAAGTCATTTTGTTATGCCACAGTTCTCTTTGACTGTCCTGACTCAAGTTTCCCTGTACGAGTTTTCCTTGTCTCAGTTTCTTTCAGGCTATTTTATTCTGTATGTGCTGAAGGTTGAGTATTAACTGCTTATGTTATGTTATAGTTATGTTCTTGCATTTTTTCCTTCTGTAACTGATCTCTCTGATCAGAGCAATGGTCAATAGAAACTGTTAATGCAATTCAGTTATGTCATGCCTTGCTATTTTCAGTCTGGTTATATGTAATCATTGTATCCTAAATGCTTGGGCAACTGAGTATTTCGCCTGGTCATCCGTCTGTTACTGGATATTTGTGTTTTGTTTCTTTAAGGTTTCTACATGAGAAGAGGACAATTAATAGGGGTCTGTAAGACTGCAGCCGTTTGCCTGGCCTGTAAAGCAAACTTATCTCTTCACATAGGAAACAATTTATTTTGGCCTCCTCATAGTTTGCAGCAGTCTGGTGAACTGAGTCTTTCTATCTGAGACTGATCTAATCTTTATTTGTTAGATTTGTGTTTTTGTTCTAGATTTTGGTCAAATCACAGATATTGGCTTGCTTTTGGGCCCTAGATCAGCTTTGATTGTTGGCATGACACACCCACTTTCTCATGGAATGAGATCCTGCTATCACTTCACAGCCTGAAGCAGCAGTTTTAAATGAGACACTGGACTGGACCCTGCATCTAGTGTACTTTGGACTGATATGAGGGACTTTGGGAATGGTTGATGACTGACTGTTAAACCTTACCTGGATAATCTATTACTGTGTGTTTAAGATTTGGGATGGGATTTGTTAAAACTATGTAATTATTGCTGTTATGTTTGAGGGCTTTTTAGGAAATGCTACTGTACTAGTCCATTATGTATAGAGATTTTGATTCACTCTTGAGATTTATATGGGGGTCATTTGATAATTCCTTTCCGTGAGAAAAAAAAAGGGGAGGAAGAACATTGAGGAAACTGGTGTATTTTTTTCAAAATACCTGAAAGAATAGGAACCCCTAGCTCCTATTCACTTGCCTTAGGCATTTCTGCCCCACCCCCTATCTCACTAGTTCGGATTGAATTTGGATGCTTTGGTTTTGGAATCCCTTATTTTGTTAAAATTGCCAGGGCAGACTCAGTTTTTGGGATTATTTTTTTTTAGAAAAGTTTTAGAAATCAGACACCTGTCCTGGGACTGGCAGTCTCTCTGATCTGTTTTTCCATTCCTGTAACCCCAATTCATTAATTACTACTTCAGAAGTTCAAAGGACCTTGAAGTTTGGCATAAGGCACCTAAAAAGTTCGGGGTTTGCCTTCCTTGATGGTCTAACTGTGTTTAATCTACTCAGAAATCTGTATTCTAATAGCAGCAGCTCCGGGCGAGGACAGGTGAAGCTACTCCAAGCCTTATCCTTCTCCCCTGGAGCGGGTTGCCCCTTTGAATGAGCCCTTGAGCCCTGCTGCTAGTTAAATGCACAAATGACCACAGATCTAACTGTCCATCTCTAACTGGATTCTCTGGCTGAGATGGTGCTCCAGAACTGGAAAGGACCTGACATGCTTGCAGAGAGGGAGCTTTGTACAGCTGTTAACGCTGGGGTTATCAGGGGAAGACTTGCTCTTGCCATATGAGTCCTTACATTTTTCTAGTTTTATTTTGGGTTGCAAAATTATGGTGCTAAGACCTCCTGGGTATCTAGAGGAAGGTGCTAATATTCAAAAGTTTGAATATTTAGGAGAGAGAGTATGGAATGTTATGCTACAGTTCTCTTTAACTGTCCTGACTCAAGTTTCACTGCACGAGTTTCCCTTGTCTCAGTTTCCTTAACTGTTCTGTCTCAATCTCCTAAACTGTAAAACTCCCCCTTTGATCTGACTGAGGACTATTTGCTCTAAGGTTATAAATTGTTAGCAAGATAAATAAGAGAGTAGACCTCCTGACTCTTTTCTATCCTCAAGAACTTACAATATCCCTCTAAAATATTCCAAGATATCTCACTGATATCTTTATTTCTTTGTATTCAGACATCCTGTCTCTGGGTTTTTAGGATTTATGGCCTCCCCCATCCTGACAGAAGTTTTCCTGCACTTCTTACCCCTTCCTTTGTTTAGAGAAAAGGTATTTAAGAAGTTGGGGTTCCTCCATTCATTGCTGGAGGCTGGAGGCTGGATGCTGGATTCTTTGAGATGACAGTCTCCTTCAGCCCTGGGACCAACATGGATTCCTTGGACCCAGTATATCTTTATCTCTGTCTGACTGGATAATTTGAGACAAGAGTCCTGTCCAGTCAATTATATTCTCTCATTAAAAAAATATTAAAAACTCTTTAATCTCTCTCCTGCCTCAGTTTCTCTGGCATTACATTTCTTCCTTTCTCAGCCTAAATAGAGGGAAGCCACTTCCCAATATTCCTATTACTCCAGCCTCAGTACTTAGGTTCCCAGCAGGAATGGAAGTTAATTATCCTTCCTAAAGCACTACTATGGGAGGATTTACATTGTGTCTTCTGAATTAAAGTATACATATATGGATAAAGATAGATAATCTGCCAAATTTTAAGATCATCAAAGGTAAAGGTCTGTTTATTTTCTTTCATTATACACAGCAACTACTTAATACGTGCTACAGAGTAATTCACCTTCCATATCTTCCCAATTTCACTGGACAATGAAGTTATTTGGTATATGAAACTGTATTTCCCCATTTCCAAGGCTGCTAAATTTAGAGTCATATAAGGTCAAAGAATAAAGCTAGGTAATGTGTCAATACCTTTCATCTTCCATCCTAGCACCAAATACAGGATTTTCTATATAGTAAATGTTCAAGGAAGATATCTATGTGTTTCATTATACCACTGTTCCCATAAATAAATATTTCATATCAAAGGCAAATCAAAATCTCATCCTTGCACAAGTCCCCATCTCTGGGCCTAGTGTGAAAACTTATGATGTCATAGTATCCAAATATTTGTTAAAGACCGAATCTCTCTATCTTGCCAACAGTGAGAGAAACTAGTGGCCATTCTCAGGACAATTCTCACTACTTATTAGCATGGAAACTTTGACCGACTCCATTTCCCAGTTCACTCCTTTTAAGCACATTGGAAATACTCTTTCCATTTTGGTGCCAAACAGTACAAATAGAATTGATTTCAGCCCCACTGAAGCTCAGAACTCCCAAATGCTAGTGATCCACCTGCAACAACAACATCCCTGATAGCAGGAACTATTAAGTATGCAGCACCACACTTGGTAGAAGATCATCTTTTTAATGATCCAGATAAGTAACAATTCAGAAAATGACTCCAAGAATTGAAGCAAAAGGGATTAAAATTTTTCTTTCTGAAAAATGTGTCTTGTAATGGATCAAAGTTTTAAATTGTTAAAATGAGGTCTGATGTCAGGAAAAACTTCCTAAAAATCAGGTTTTCAAAAGGATGCCTCAGGCAATGTATTCTCTCTGGTAGGAAATCTCCGAACTGTGGCTGTATAGCCACTTACCAAGCTTTTGTAGTGGTCATTCCTTTTGGGGTATGGGTCAGACTATATGGCCTCAGAGACCTTCCATTTCCAAAATGATGTGGTTCTGTTATATTGTGATTACCAAAGTTCAAACTTAGCCATTTATCCTCATGGAACATCATAGACAGTGTAATACAGACAGTGATGAAAGAGTAAAGGAAAAAGAAAAACATAATTTTCTCTTTTTTTTCAGGGCCAGTTCTCAAAAATAAAGCAAATTATTCTATTGACAAGAGTAATCCAGGTAAGGTATTAGTCAACCTATTGCATTTCTTTAATACAATAAATGTATTTGTCACAGTAGGAAAGAATGATTGGAAATTCAAATAAGAAACAGTTACTAAAATGTCAGTTGCATGAAAAGCATATCTCATTTTAATATCTACTATACATATATAAATATATGTATGCATATATAAATATATATGCATGTGTATACCTACAGAGAGAGAGAGAATTCAATTTTCCAAGACAGTTCAATTGTAAGATTGGAGATATATTCTTCTGCAAACTATTATGGCTGTCCCCCAAATGTAGCATAATTGAAATGGAGAATGTAGCAAAATTTTAAGCATCTGAATGCAAGTGGGAAATTGGAAACTGATAGGAATAAAGCACAAAGTATGAGTGGGAAGGATAGAGGGTTATTTGTATGTTTAGAATAAGTGCATAAAAGTTAAAAAAGGAAAAACAGCAATTTAACCAGAAAGAGCTCACAGATGTGAAACCTGAAGCTTTCACTATTTGACCCTACCCCCTCAGTCATCTCTATATATTCTCTAGCTGTCTAGAATTTCTTCTGTTGCTCAGATCTGTTTTCCTGGCAGGTTCTGGGAAAGATAGCTTTTAGAAATCAAGACTGATCTGGGATATTGGTAGGAGGAAGAATAAGAAGAGGCATCCAACCACAGAATAACTTAAAATTCAAAAGACCACAGGAAATGGACAATGGTCACACCTACTAACTGGAACACATACCACAGCAAATGCAATAAGAGAAGGACACATTTACTGAAAACCCCAGTCTAGGGAACTGGACCACTTTGTAAAGTGAGTCATCAGTAAATGAACTAGTTCCCTGATTTATAAATCCTGTAATAGCAATTTTTATATATTCAGTTTTCATCTAATGTTATATTCCTGGTTACCTCATGCTTCTATAAATTGCAAATTGTTAGAGACTTTCTATTGACATGGAGCATCAATGTTAATCAGGGCACCAAAATCCTGAAACTGTAACTCCTCTTACCCTCCCTCTATTCAATCTGAAAGCTGCCTTTTAGTATTTTTTTTGCCTTTATTGTTTTGTGACAATCATAAAACTATGCTGACTGGACCCTCTACAAATTCATGTTCTCATCATGCCAAGTACAATAGTGCTTTGTAATCAATAGTACAAGGTAATATTTTAATTAATCTCTAATTGATTCCCCATCACATAACCCATGGTGACTTTTCTAAAATCTTCTATCTTCTCAAATATACTTTTTTCCCTTCAGGCTCATTAGATGGCCCTATTCCAATTCAATATACATATGTATGATTTTTGGTCTGGACCTATGATTTCAGAAGTGGAAAAATGCTTAAGTAGATTCCCTTCTGTTAAGGCAAATTGGGCTGCTAGGTAGTGCAGCAGATATAGAACTGGGCCTGGAATCAGGAAATCTGGTCACAGACAGTTAAAGGGCAAGTCACTTAACCTTGCTTGGCTCAGTTTCCTCACCTGTAAAAATGAGGTAGAGAAGGAAATGGCAAATGACTCCAGTATCCTTGCCAAGAACATCCTCCAAACAGGGTCACAAATCATTGGTCATTACTGAAATGACTGAACAGCAACAAAAATGAAGATTAAAAAATCATCTATAATCTCCAGTATTAAATAGTTGTGGAAATACTGAGAAGGCAAATAATTTATAAGATTAGAATATTATTGATTATCACCTCCTCAAACTCTAATCTTAAATCTTTAATCTCTGCTGTCTAACAGTACCAGAGAGTAATTTAATCTCATTGTCTGTACTTCTCCTCTGTCCATTTCCTTCACCACCTCTCATACTCTGGCTTCTATTCCCACCACTCTATTAAAATGACTTTTAAAACTATTAAATTCTATGATCTGTTCTCAGCACTTATTACTCTCGATCTTTCTGAAGCTTTGTCAGTGCTGACATTTTCTCATCCTTTGGATTTCGAGACTCGGCTCTCTTCTGATTATGGCCTTATCTGCTCAATTTCTCTTTCTCATTCCCCTTTGCTGCTTTATTATTTTTCTTGGACTTTCAAAGAATAGCCCTCTTCTCCTTTCTATAAATTATGCCTTTTGGTGTTATTGTGAAGGAAATGAACAATGAATTGAAGGGAATATCTCCCTTGAAATAAGTGTTAGAGATCAAAGAAATGTAATCTGCAAGGTTGTTCAATAAACTCTCAGTCTAATCCCTAAGGGATTTTCACTTTTAGAACTCAGGTCCCACTTAGTCTAATGAGATTAATTAAAGGCCTCCAGCTATTGTTGTGGAGTATTTTCAGTGCCCACTCTTCATGACCCCATTTAGAATTTTCTTGTCAAGGTCCTTTGTCATTTCCTTTTCTGGCTCATTTCACATATAAAAAACTGAGGCAAATATCTTTAAGTGACTTTCCTAGAGTCACACATCTCCTAAGAGTCTGAGGCCATATTTGAACTCAGGAAGATCAGTCTTCCTGTCTCTAGCAATGTTATCATTTTCACCTAGCAATGTTAAATGAGATTAAGTATTGGGAAATCTCCCTGCTAGAACAGAACAGATCTAGAAATCAAGGTCATTCTGATGAAGCTGTCTAGTTTTTCAGAGTTCCAGTCGGTCAGGGAACCAAAAATATGATGAGGTCTAGATTTAGAGAACCAAAATGAGATTAGGGTTTCTGGTGGTCAGGGAGTTAAATGATAAGGTCTTGTGGCAGGTTCGGGGTTCAGGGAACCAAATGGAGAGGTTTGGTTCCCCTGCAACCCCTTGGGATTCAGTGCAAGGGTAGAGAATTTTGTAGAACTCCCTTCTGGGGGGCGCAGAGATTCTCTGTAAAGGAATTTACAAATCTGAAAATCTAGATTGATAAAAGAGGTTTATTATAGGGATTGGGAAGTAAGGTTAGAAATCCTGACAGAGGCAAGGTTAAAGTCTTGTTAGGGAAATAGGTAAGAGTAAAGAGAGGGTAACACTGGAAAAGAATATTATCCAGTGGGCAGAAGCTTCCTTGGCATAGCAAGGCATGTTTAGAATCTCTGTAATGAAATGAGTTTTTAATTGCCATTTTTATAAGGAGGTCTTTGGCTGCAAGTGAGGACTGCTCCCCTTCCCGATGAAGCTGGTGGGTGGAGTTGAATTGAATAGAAGATCTTTAATCGAATAGGGTTGGAATTCTTTTAGCTCAGGACTGAACCAAGCCCATCTAGAAAACAGAATGAAGCTGTTTATCTTGTTTCCCTCAGATGGGGTCCCTCACTGAGGTAGAGTTGAAGGAGATTTTCTCCTTCAAGGAGTTTTAAAGAGTTTCAGAGTCCCTTCTTCAATTCCAAAATTAAGAATTCTTTATTTCTTCCTCCACAATCATTTGACAATCTGTACCCTTAATTAACCTCCAAAATTAGTGTCTGAGCATCTTTACCTGATAGCCTCCTTTTTCTTCCTGCACTAAAACTGTGTAAAGTCCTATATGTAAATTTATTTCTCTCTATGTCATGGACTTTTTAGCCATCTAGCAAATGCCCATCACCTGAGGAGATTATTTTTAAACTTTTTAATCTTATTGACCTTCAATCAAAAGCAACAATGAATTTCTCTTCATGAGGCCCTTTGGGCTATGAAATTCCCAAATACTATGATTCATTTTATTATCACTGCAGGTACAAATAAATTCAAAATTTATATCCCAAAACCTCTCATCACACCCCAGTGATTTAGTTCCATACATCTAATTGTCACAAACTGAACTCAGACCAATCAACCAAATTTATTCCACTTTCCAAATTCCCTGTTTCTGTTAATATCTTATGATCTTCTCACTCACCAATCTTGATTATTCTGATAGATCAGTGACACTTTCCTAGTTCAAAATTTAATCAGTCAGTTGTCAAATCATGTCAACTCTACCTTCATAGCAGGGATTCTTATTGGGACCAAATGAATCTCAAAGAGGCTATATATAGATGTCACAGATCCAATGAACTTGGACAAGGAAAACAAAATTATGTCTTTATTTTTACTAACCTCTATTTAAATTTATTATTACTTTCAGTTATGAAATATAAATAACATTATTCTGAAAGAGTTTCATAGGCTTCACTAGATTGCCAAAGGAATTCATGACACATGCAAAAAAAAATTTGAAAATTAAGGACTATCTCTAAAATAGCTTTAAAATATTTGTCTTTTCTACTCCTATTGTCATTACTTTAACACTGGTCTTCATCACATCTCATTTGAACTATTTATAATTCCTTCTTAAATGTTTTTCTAATCCCCTTCCTTTCCCCTTATCCTATGAATTTTTCACACAGCCCACAAAATAGCTTTTTGAATGAACACTTTTGACCACAACATTCCCTAGCTGAAAAATAAGAACAATAACATCGACACCTTTTAGCATGGGAGCAATTCTTTATCTTTGTGTATACAATGATATACTTATAATCTTGTTCCTGCAGGAAAATATACGAAGTATTTCCCTCTCTCCCCTTTCTCATTCTCTCTTCACCTTCATCCTCTTCCTGTTTTTTCCTCTTTTTCCTTATGTCTTTTCCTCTCTCACCTCTTTCCATCCCTTCCTTTAGGTAGCAGAGTCAAAGAGACTGGTTCTGAAATCAGAAAGATCTGAGTTCAAATCCAACTTCACATATTTTCTAGCTGTGTGATATTAGGTAAGTAAATTAATCTCTTTGTATTAATTTTGCTCAATTAAAAAAATAAAATAGCATTATTCTTCCAAGGTCATTCCAATAAACTTTGGACAAAAAATGTCACCTTCATCTGGGAAAAGAACTATGGAGATTTTTATGTAAATCAACACATGCTTTGTTCACTTCTTTTTTCTGTTTTTTTTTCTCTCCCATGTTTTTCCGTTTCTTTTGTTCTGATTTTTCTTTCCCAACATGAGTCATAAAGCAATGTGTATTAAAATAAACTTTATTTTATTTATAAAACAACATTATATTGAAAGAGTTTCACAGGTTTTACTAGATTGCCAAACTAGTCTATGACACAAAAAATCCTGCCCCCCAAAATATTATATTCATCTGTAAAATGGGTAAAATAATATAATGTACTAGGATTATGAAGATGACATGTGATGCTATTTATAATATTTTATTAATTTTAAAGTGTTATATAAATGCTAGCTATTAATGATTTTTCTTCTTTCTCTTTCTCTTCCTCTATTCTCTCCTCTCTAAAGTAGTGTATTCTTGGGGAGAAAGAGAATGTGATGAAGAGTGAGCAAGTCAGAAATCAGGAAGCCCTGGGTTGATGCTTTGCTTCTGACAATTACTGGAGGTAAGATATTGGGTATTTCATAATGTACTTAACCTTCATCATCTTAGATAGCATTTAAAACTTTAAATTGCAGAGGAATTACAGATCTATCTTAGTAGGAGTTCCCTGACTGAAAGTTTCTTCTGCCATTGTGATAAGAAGTCCAAATAATAATATTCTCAAATAGCATGGCCCATAATGGTAACTCACAATTCACTTGTTTGCATTGACAATGAAATCCATTATTTTGGTAAATGCAATTATACTCATTTAAATAACAAAATTATTCAATTTTATTTTTGATAAACAAAAGTTTCATAGAAAGTAATAGGAAAAAGTAAAGAAGACCAGTAATCTAAAAAATAATTTAATTACAGAGCACAAATTGAAGTTTTACTTTGGCTGTATTTTCAGGTTAAAAAGTGGAAGCCCCCTTTCCTGACCAGTTTTGGCATTCAAATCTATTAATGAATGGAATTTTTTGTTCTTGGTTTACTTTACAAAGTTTCCAAAAATAACTGGAATTGTTAGATGAACCTGTTTTAAAATACTTTATATGACACAAAGAAAATGCCCCCACAAACAGGTATTTAAATGAAGCTAGACAATTGATATCAAAACACTTTGACATTTTGGCATCAAGGCACAAAATTTTCTGTGACAAAGTAAATAGAAATATTATGTGTTCTTTCAAAAATGAGGGTAAAGAAAAGGTACAAGTGTAGTGGTTTTAGAGGAGGAGTGATGAAACAGGAGAACCATGAGGATGGTTGAAGATGGAGTCCCTTTATTTCCGGTCCTCTCAGCCCCTAAATACCTCAGTATGATTACATCACTACAGCACACTGAGCATGTGCCAACTATAGAACCATTACATCACCACAGCACACTGCACAAGTATTAACTGTAAGCACCTTGCTATTGATATTCAAATTCCTCTTTACTGTAAGTATCCCTTGTTTCAAGTAGAACACAGGTGGTCACACCCTCCTTGATTTCTCAGGAAGGGTGAGAATCCTTAGGGGAGATAGGGAGCCAAACCAGACGCTGTCAGCAGGTTCCCTCTGGGCTGAAGGGTCTTGTACCTCACCCAGAGTTACCCCACTATATATGGCCCTCTACAATATGCATTGTTATACTTCACTGGTATAACACACAAAAATACCAGCACATTTAGCCTTTCCTAACTCAAGCAAGACCTAAAAGCTAAAGAAAAGATTGCAACCTCTGCTGTAGTCCTTCCTTCTTTCTTTCTCACAAACAAATTTTGCCTTTCACATTTAGAATGAAAGTTTCTTACGGGCAAGGATTGTACTGATTAGTTATATTCGTATCCCTATGTTTAGCACAGAAATTTACTTATTAAAAATGCTTATAAAAGCACTTTTTTTCATGATCATTCAATAAAATAGAAGGATTTCAAACTTTCATAAGGAGACCAGAATTGAACAAAAAAAGTTTATATTAAATTATAAAATTTGTGTACAAATAAAACCAATGCAATGAAGATTAAAAGGAAAGCAGAAAGTTGGGAAATGATCTTTATAGTAATTATCTCTGAAAAAGATCTCATTTTTCAAATATGTAAAGAAATGAGTCAAATTTATAAGAATATGTCATTCCTCAATTGATAAATAGTGAAAGGATATGAATAGGAAATTTTCCAATAAAGAAATCAAAACTATCTATAGACATGTGAAGTACTCCTAAATACTTTTGACTAGAGAAATGCAAATTAAACAAGGTACCACTTCACATCTATCAGGTAGACTAATATGACAAAAAAAATAGGAAAATTAATAAATGTGGGAGAGGATGTGGGAAAATTGGGACACTAGTGCATTGTTGAGGAATAAAGGCACTATTGGAGTTGTGAATTGATAATCATTCTAGAGGTCAAATGGAATTATGCCCAAAGGTCAACCAGAGTGTTCATATCACTAATTAGGTGATCCTAAAGAGATTATTTAAAAAGGGGGAAAAGGATTTACATATTCAAATATATTTATAGCAGCCTTTTTCATGATTACAAAACACTGGAAATTGAAGGATGCCCATCAATTGGAATATGGTTGAACAAGCTATGCTATCTGAATATTATTATGGAATACTATTATGCAATAAGAAATGATGAAAAGGCAGATTTCAGAAAATCCTGGAAAAATAATATGAACTGATGCAAAGTAAAATAAGAAGAACCAGGAGAACATTATACATAGTTTTGGCAACATTATGGGATGATCAACTATGAATGACCCAGCTCTTGTCCCCAACAAAATGATACAAGACAAACACAAAGAACTCACAAAGGAAAATGCTATTCACATCCAGATTAAAGAAATGATAGACTCTGAATGCAAATCAAAACATACTTTTGTCACTAACTTTATTCTTTTTGTTTTTTTCTTTTGATTTATTTGTTTTTTTTCCCAACTGGGACTAATATGAAAATATGTTTTATATAACAGCAAATGTATCACCTATAAAAATTGCCTATCATTTTTGGAAGAGGGAAGAAAGAGATAGAGAAAACTTTGGAATTCAAAATTTTCTACAAATTAATGCTAAAAAACTGTCTCAACATGTAATTGAGGAAAAAATGAAATACTATTAAAATGGCAACAACAACAACAACCTCCCATAAATTATATTAAGAAAAAGAGTATTATTATAGATGTAGAAAAAACAAAGAGCAACATGAGGAAATATCTGTTAAATATAATCATATTCATTTTATAGGTGTCCATGGGTCTTGATTATGTTAAAAGCTGTTTCATGTGTACAGAAAAGCAAAGCAACATGACACTGCAAAAAGGGGGAAAGGTTCTAAATTTCAGTTAAATGGATAGAGAACTGGGTCTATAGAACATTTAAAATAAGGTAAAAGAAAAAAAATCAGTTATTAACAAATATAAAAGCTCTTTGGACTGAAGGCCTTGTTCAAGCTACTGGTCTGATTTTTCCATAATACATAATTTAGAGTAAAAGTGTCCAAATCTCCTGTCTTAGTTGATATGTCTATGACTGAATCAGGGTGATCTGTGGAAAGTGCAGATTCAGTTCAATTTGACCATTCCAGAGTCAGATTTGCATGTCACAACTGGAAACAGAGAAGCATGAGAGAATAAAAGAGCCCTCACATGTTCTCTTGATTTGCATCTCTAACAGACTACAGTTTATCTCTTCTCAGACTTCTCATTGGGACCTCAAGTTATACATTCTGCAAAACCCATTTTCTTTCATCTTTCCCAAAACTTTCACCTTTCTTGTGACTGAACTGACTCTATGAGTAGCTTCATCCACATGAAAGCAATCTTCAATGTTTGTGATCTTGATATTGTCTTCTTCTTTACATTACATATCTGATCACTTAATCTTCTTGTTTCTATTTCTTTAAAATCTCTTTGCTTTGTACCCTCAAATATCCTAACTTCCCAGTTTTTCAATCTCCATGACCTACTTCTTCCCAGTAATTCAGGTTTACAAAGAGATGATCACATCCATGATCTCATCAATCATTGCTATTCTACTTTCATATTCAAAAACTCCCAAATTCCTTGATTTGGAAATAATATTTCATTATTCCACATTTCACCATACAACTTATAATTCTTTTTTGAATTCTAAACCTGACTTCCCTTACTTCTATAGCATAGTAGTTTCCTAAGTCATCACTACTGCATGATTGTACTCTTCTTTCTTCCCCATTTTGATCCACTGAGGAACTAAATCAACTCTATCTGAGTTTCTGCTTATAAATAACTTGCCCCATTGTCCCGTCATTAGTTAAGCCTAGTCAAATTTTAACCTTAAATTACTCCCTCAATTTGATTCCTTCACTCTTATTCATGTATAGCTGAATGAAGATTGAAGAAATCATAAAACAATGCTGATTGGTATATTACAATTTTATGTCAGCTAATCTTATTTGGGTCCTCATTGAAGCAAGACAGTTATTCCCTCAAATTAATTTTCTCTTCCTCACCACGGGGAAAATTTCAAATCTTTTCTTTCTTTAGATGTTTCACACCATTTCCTATTCCCACCCGCTCCTGAAGACTTCATATTTTATATGTTCACACACACACACACACACACACACACACACACACACACAATCTTTTGCTGAGGTCTCTTTTCTCCCCACATCATCTCAAATCATTCATCATTTTTACCTCACCATGCCCTTCTTTTTTCTGGTCTCTGATGAAGAGATGAACATTCTATTTCAGAAGGCTAATATTTCTACATGCATGCTAGATCCTGTTGCCTACTATCTTTTTCAGTAAATTATCCCCACCATCATCCATATTTTCTATTATCTTCAATCTCTCTCTCTCTCTCTCTCTCTCTCTCTCTCTCTCTCTCTCTCTCTCTCTCTCTCTCTCTCTCTCTCTCTCTCTCTCTCTCTCCATATATATACTGGCTTTCTTTTGCTTTTAAATCCACCCATGTACAAACATTTGCCTGCAAATATAACTTACCTATAAAATTTTTACTTTATTCTACCATACAACACTGGTTATTGTCTTTTTCCTTTTCTTAGCTAACCTCCTAAAAAGCTGTCTATATATGGTGAATTTATGTTGTCACTTCTCATCCTCTTCTTCATAATCTTCTGAAACATAGCTTAAAGCTACTTCATAATGCAACTAAAATGTGCTCTCTGAAGTTATCTATAATCTCATAGGTTTAGATGCAATGACATTTTTTCAGTACTCATCTGAGTTAACCTTTTTCCATCAATTGACACTTCTGATTAACTTTTAACAAAGATAATAGTAATATTCTTCTTTCCTAGTTATTTCCCTATTTCCCTGGTAGCTCCTTAATCCCCTTGGCTGGATAGTTATCCATTCTATATTCCTTAAACATGGATATTTCTTAAGACCTTTTACTAGGTCCTCTTTTCTTGACTATCTAAATTTCCTCACTTTGTGCTCCTCCGTGATCAAAACTCATAATTTCAAATAGCATCTTATAAAAATTCCCTGATTTATATAGTTAACTCCTGTGTCTCTCCTGAGGTAGTCTTGCATGACCAACTGCCTTTTGGACACTTTGAATTAGCTGTCTCATAGGCTCTTCAAAACAACATGTCCAAAACTAAAATCATTGTTTTTCTTTCTTCCTTTAGCCCTATCTTTTCCCAGATTTCTAATGTTAATGGACATCATCATCATCATCATTATCACCATCATATCTATCACTTAGGTTCATCTTTTCATTATCACATCCAATTTGTTATTGGAACTTACCATTTCTACTTTTCACAAGATCTCTCATTTATGTCTCTTTATCCCACACACAGATATCACCTTAGTACAGGACCTTATCACCTTTCACCTATATTTTTAAATTAACCTTCTAAATAATTTCTCTACCTAAACTGCTTCCCATCTTCAATCCATATGGTACTAAAAACCAAAGTGTTTTTTTTAATACATAGAAAGGTTTGACTGTTCTTCTGCACTTATTCCTCTATCTCCCACACACCCTAATACAAGCCAATAATTTTGTTATCTCCAGGGTACATATAAAATCTGCCATTTTATAATGAAAGTTTTTCATAACTTGGCCCTTTTATATTATTCAAATCTTCTTACACTTTACTGTCTTCCACACATTCTATAAAATGACTATATTGACCTATTTAAAATTCCTCATATTAATCCTCCAACCTCCCCATACTCCTAAAAGATTAATTTCCTTCCATTCGATATATGCCTTTCCTTTATCTTGTTGTTGACATTGGTTCTTCCATTAGGGCAGTAACTGCTCCCTGCCTTTCTTTGAACCTCTAGCATTTAGCATGGTGACAAGCACATATAAATGCTTAATAAGTTATTGTTTGATGTGTTTTTTCTAGTAAATTTATTTATTTTTAATACACATTATTTTATGAATCATATTGGGAGAGAAAAATCAGAGCTAAAGGGAAAAACCATGGGAGTGATTTAAAAAAAAAATAGAAAAAAAGTGAATATGAACATGTGTTGACTTATATTCAGTCTCCTTAGTTGCTTTCTAGATACAGATGGCATTTTCTGTCCAAAGTCTATTAGGATTCCTTTGGATCACTGAATCATTGAGAAGAACCAAGTCTTTCGTAGTTGATTATTACACATTCTTACTGTTACTATTCAAAACGTATTCCTGATTCTGCTTGTTTCACTCAGCATCAATTCACATAAATCTTTCCAGGCTTCTAAAATCAGCTTGTTCATCAATTTTTATAAAACAATAGTATTCCATTGTCTTCATATACCACAACTTATTTGGCTATTCCCCAATTGAGGGACATCTACTCATTTTTCCAATTCTTTGCAAACCAAAAAAAGAGTTGCTACAAACATTTTTGCACATATATATATCATTTTTCTTGCTTTATAATTTTCTTGGGATATAGACCCAGTAATGGCATTGCTGGGTCAAAGGATATGCACAGTTTCATAGCTCTTTGGACATAGTCCCAAATTGCTTTCCTGAATGGTTGTATAATTTTACAACTCTACCAACAATGCATTAGTGTCCCAGTTTTCCCATATCCCCTCCAACTTTGATCATTATATTTTCCTGTCATATGAGCAAATCTGAGAGGTATAAGGTCATATCTGGGAGTTGTTTTAATCTGCATTTCTCCAATTAGTAGTGATTGAGAGAATTTTTTCCTAAAACTATGGATGACTTTAATCTCATCATTGGAAAATTCTCTGTTTATATTCTTTGACCATTTATCATTTGGGGAATGATGTGATTTCTTATAAATTTCACAGAATTCTTTATATATTTTTGAAATGAGACCTTTATCAGAAATACTGGGTATAAAGATTTTCCCCAGCTTTGTACTTCCCTTTTAATTTTGTTTCTGTTAGTTTTCTTTGTGCAAAATCCTTTTAAATTTAATGTGATTATAATTGACTCTTTTTCTCTATTCATAAACATACTCCAGAACAAACTCTCATTGCCTTATCTATGAATTTTTAAAATAACTTTCTTTTTCTAACACACTTTCCCACTTCTAACTCTCACATTTATAAACCATCCTTCTTTTAAAAGCTTTTTTATTTTCAAAACATATGCACTGATAATTTTTCAATATTGACTCTTGCATAGCCTTGTGTCTCCAATTTTTCCCTCCTTCTCCCCAACCCCTTCCCTAGATGGCAAGCAATCCAATATATGTTATACATCTTAAAATATATGTTAAATCCAATATTATAAAGATATTTATACTATTCTCTTGTTGCACAAGAAAAATCAGATAAAAAAGGAAAGAAACTGAGTAAGAAAACAAAATGAAAGTGAACAACATCAAGAAGAGCAATTATGTTATATTCTAATTCACATTCAGTTCCTACAGTCCTCTCTCTGGGTGTACATTGCTCTCTTCATCACAAGATCATTGGAACTGGCATCAATATGTCATTGTTGGAAAGAGTGATGGCATACTTAAAAATCTTCAGTGGCTCACTGCTTATTATGTACAAAGCAAAAATCAAATTCCCTTAACTACACAAGGCCATCCATAATTTGTTGTTCTTTTACTTTTCCATCTTTTTCTCACATTAATGACAATCCTTCATCCTCACTGTAGTCCAACTAACTAATTCCAGAATTGGCAATGGACTTCTGCTTTAGAGATTACATAGAAGTTCAATATCGTCTCCTTCCATATGTAAAGAAATCTTCATAACTACTGAATCTCATTGTGTACACAACATTCTATGTCTGTAGTCCATAGCATCTCTATAACGATCATGATTTTAGAATTAAAAGAGACCTTAGAGGTCATCAAATTATAATAATAATAATTAGTTAATTGATAAAATGACTAACTTTATATACTATTTTGTTTTGTTACAGAAACTATACTAAACTCTTGACAATTATCCTATTTGATCTTCACAACAATTTTTAGGGACAGATGCTATTTTTGTTTCCATTTTATAAATGAGGAAACTTGCCCATGGTCAATGTCTGAGGCCGGTTTTGAACTTGTCTTCTTGACTCCTGGTCCAATGCTTTATCCACTGTGCTATCTTGCTAACTTTCATTTTGTGGGTGAGTAGACTAAAGTACAAAGAGGTTATGGTATACTCAAAATGCCAACATAGGTCCTATGACTACAAATCCAGACCTCTTTTCATTGAAACATACAATCTCCCCTTTGTAGTAAAGTAGAAGTTTTATATAAAATTTTCTTTTCACCAGCATGATGTTCTTATCACTTATATTTGTTTTTTTTTTTTTTTTTTTTTTTTTTTTTTTTTTTTTTTTTTTTTTTTTAAATTTTTTTATTTAATAATTACATTATATTTACACTCATTTCTGTTCCGATTTTTTTTTCCCCTCCCTCCCTCCACCCCCTCCCCTAGATGGCAAGCAGTCCTTTATATGTTGGATATGTTGCAGTATATCCTAGATACAATATATGTTTGCAGAACCGAACAGTTCTCTTGTTGCGTAGGGAGAATTGGATTCAGAAGGTATAAATAATCCGGAAGAGAAACAAAAATGCAGATAGTTCACATTCGTTTCCCAGTGTTCTTTCTTTGGGTGTAGCTGCTTTTGTCCGTCATTTATCAATTGAAACTCAGGTCTCTTTGTCAAAGAAATCCACTTCCATCAAAATATGTCCTCATACAATATCGTTGTCGAAGTGTATAATGATCTCCTGGTTCTGCTCATTTCACTTAGCATCAGTTCATGTAGGTCTCTCCAAGCCTCTCTGTATTCATCCTGCTGGTCGTTTCTTACAGAACAATAATATTCCATAACATTCATATACCACAATTTACCCAGCCATTCTCCAATTGATGGGCATCCATTCATTTTCCAGTTTCTAGCCACTACAAACAGGGCTGCTACAAACATTTTGGCACATACAGGTCCCTTTCCCTTCTTTAGTATTTCTTTGGGATATAAGCCCAATAGAAACACTGCTGGATCAAAGGATATGCACATTTTGATAATTTTTTGGGCATAATTCCAGATTGCTCTCCAGAATGGTTGGATTCGTTCACAACTCCACCAACAATGCATTAGTGTCCCAGTTTTCCCGCATCCCCTCCAACATTCATCATTATTTTTTCCTGTCATCTTAGCCAATCTGACAGGTGTGTAGTGGTATCTCAGAGTTGTCTTAATTTGCATTTCTCTGATCAATAATGATTTGGAACACTCTTTCATATGAGTGGTAATAGTTTCAATCTCATCCTCTGAAAATTGTCTGTTCATATCCTTTGACCATTTATCAATTGGAGAATGGCTTGATTTCTTATAAATTTGAGTCAGTTCTCTATATATTTTGGAAATGAGGCCTTTATCAGAACCTTTAACTGTGAAAATGTTTTCCCAGTTTGTTGCTTCCCTTCTAATCTTATTTGCATTAGTTTTATTTGTACAAAGGCTTTTTAATTTGATGTAATCGAAATTTTCTATTCTGTGGTCAGTAATGGTCTCTAGTTCATCTTTGGTCACAAATTTCTTTCTCCTCCACAAGTCTGAGAGATAAACTATTCTATGTTCCTCTAATTTATTTATAGTCTCGTTCTTTATGCCTAGGTCATAGACCCATTTTGATCTTATCTTGGTATATGGTGTTAAGTGTGGGTCCATGCCTAATTTCTGCCATACTAATTTCCAATTATCCCAGCAGTTTTTATCAAATATTGAATTCTTTTCCCAGAAGTTAGGGGCTTTGGGTTTGTCAAACACTAGATTGCTATAGTTGACTATTCTGTCTTGTGAGCCTAGCCTTTTCCACTGATCCACTAATCTATTTCTTAGCCAATACCAAATGGTTTTGGTGACTGCTGCTTTATAATATAATTTTAGATCAGGTACAGCTAGGCCACCTTCATTTGATTTTTTTTTCATTAATTCCCTTGAGATTCTCGACTTTTTATTGTTCCATATGAATTTTGTTGTTATTTTTTCTAGATCAATAAAATATTTTCTTGGAAGTCTGATTGGTATAGCACTAAATAAATAGATTAGTTTAGGGAGTATTGTCATCTTTATTATGTTCGCTCGGCCGATCCAAGAGCACTTAATATTTTTCCAATTATTTAAGTCTGACTTTATTTGTGTGGAGACTTTTTTATAATTTTGCTCATATAATTCCTGACTTTCCTTTGGTAGATAGATTCCCAAATATTTTATGGTATCAACAGTTATTCTGAATGGAATTTCTCTTTGTATCTCTTGCTGTTGGGTTTTGTTGGTGATGTATAAAAATGCTGAGGATTTATGGGGATTTATTTTGTAGCCAGCTACTTTGCTAAAATTATGAATTATTTCCAATAGCTTTTTGGTAGAATCTCTGGGGTTCTCTAGGTATACCATCATATCATCTGCAAAGAGTGATAGTTTGGTTTCCTCATTGCCTACTCTAATTCCTTTTATATCTTTCTCGACTCTTATTGCCGAGGCTAGTGTTTCTAATACGATATTAAATAATAATGGTGATAGTGGGCAACCTTGCTTCACTCCAGATCTTACTGGGAAAGGTTCCAGTTTTTCCCATTGCATATGATGCTTACTGATGGTTTTAAATATATGCTCCTGACTATTTTAAGGAAAAGTCCATTTATTCCTATGCTCTCAAGTGTTTTTATTAGGAATGGATGTTGGATTTTATCAAATGCTTTTTCTGCATCTATTGAGATGATCATGTGGTTTTTGTTTGTTTGGTTATTGATATAGTCAATTATGTTAATAGTTTTCCTAATATTGAACCAGCCCTGCATTCCTGGTATAAATCCTACTTGGTCATAGTGTATTATCCTGGTGACAATTTTCTGTAATCTT
This sequence comes from Antechinus flavipes, assembly GCF_016432865.1. Lineage (NCBI taxonomy): Eukaryota > Metazoa > Chordata > Mammalia > Dasyuromorphia > Dasyuridae > Antechinus > Antechinus flavipes. The sequence continues at coordinate 216,166,781 of NC_067399.1, read as the reverse complement.
TTTGCTAATATTTTATTTAAGATTTTAGCATCAATATTCATTAGGGAGATTGGTCTATAATTTTCTTTCTCTGTTTTCAGCCTACCTGGTTTAGGTATCAGTACCATATCTGTGTCATAAAAGGAGTTTGGTAGGACTCCTTCAATCCCTATTTTTTCAAATAGTTTATATAACATTGGAGTTAATTGTTCTTTAAATGTTTGGTAGAATTCACATGTAAATCCATCTGGTCCTGGGGATTTTTTCTTAGGGAGTTGATTGATAGTTTGTTCTATTTCTTTTTCTGAGATGGGACTGTTTAGGATATTTACTTCTTCCTCTGTTAGTTTGGGCAAGCTGTATTTTTGGAGGTATTTTTCTATTTCATTTAAGTTGTCGAATTTATTGGCATAAAGTTGGGCAAAGTAACTCCTAATTATTGCTCTAATTTCCTCTTCGTTAGTAGTGAGTTCTCCCTTTTCATTTTTAAGACTAACAATTTGATTTTCCTCTTTCCTTTTTTTAATCAGATTTACTAAGGGTTTGTCTATTTTGTTGGTTTTTTCATAGAACCAACTCTTAGTTTTATTAATCAATTCAATAGTTTTTTTACTTTCAATTTTATTGATCTCACCTTTTACTTTTAGAATTTCAAGTTTAGTGTTTGACTGGGGGTTTTTAATTTGTTCCTTTTCTAGCATTTTTAATTGCAAACCCAATTCATTGACCTTCTCTTTCTCTATTTTATACAAATAGGCCTCTAGAGATATGAAATTTCCCCTTATTACCGCTTTGGCTGCATCCCATACATTTTGGTATGATGTCTCATTATTATCGTTTTCTTGGGTGAAGTTATTAATTATGTCTATGATTTGCTGTTTTACCCAATCATTCTTTAGTATGAGATTATTTAGTTTCCAATTATTTTTTGGTCTACTTCCCCCTGCTTTTTTGTTGAATGTAATTTTCATTGCATCGTGGTCTGAAAAGGATGCATTTACTATTTCTGCCTTACTACATTTGAGTTTGAGGTTTTTATGTCCTAATATATGGTCAATTTTTGTATAGGTTCCATGAACTGCTGAAAAGAAAGTGTATTCCTTTCTGTCTCCATTACATTTTCTCCAGAGATCTATCATATCTAGCTTTTCTAGTATTCTGTTTACCTCTTTGACTTCTTTCTTATTTATTTTCTGGTTTGATTTATCTAATTCTGAGAGTGCAAGGTTAAGATCTCCCACTATTATAGTTTTACTGTCTATTTCTTCTTGCAGCTCTCTTAGTTTCTCTTTTAAGAATTTAGATGCTACCCCACTTGGTGCATATATGTTTAATATAGATAGTGCTTCATTATCCATGCTACCCTTTAGCAAGATATAGTGTCCTTCCTTATCTCTTTTAATTAGGTCAATTTTTGCTTTAGCTTGATCTGAGATCAGGATGGCTACCCCTGCTTTTTTGACTTCACCTGAAGCATAGTAGATTTTGCTCCAACCTTTTACCTTTAACCTGCATGTATCTCCCCGCTTCAGGTGTGTTTCCTGTAAACAACATATTGTAGGATTCTGGCTTTTAATCCATTCTGCTAACCGCTTCCTCTTTATGGGGGAGTTTACCCCGTTCACGTTTATGGTTAGAATGACCAATTCTGTATTACTTGCCATCTTGTTAACCCCGGTTTATGCTTTCCTCCCTTCTTTCCCCTTTCCCCCCCTTCCAAGTATTAAGCTTGTGAGCACCCCTTGCTTCTCACAGCCCTCCCTTTTTAGTGTCCCTCCCCCCGCCTTAGAGTTCCTCCCCCTATCTTACCCCTTTCCCTCCCAGTTCCCGTATTCCCTTCCGCTTAGCTTATTCCTTCCCTTTCCACTTTTCCCTTCTCACTTTTCAATGAGATGGGAGAAGTTTCACCATAGATTGAATATGTCTTAAGATTTTTCACTTAAAGCCAATTCTGAAGGCAGTAAGATACCCACTATATTCATCCCCCTCCATTCTTTCTCTCAGATATAATAGGTTTCCTATGCCTCTTCATGAGATGTACTACCCCCACTTTACCCTTTTTCTGGTACAATGTCCTTTCCACATCAATTTCTAGAACAAGGTATACATGTATTCTTTATACATCTATATAGTCAAAATATAGTTCCCAAGATTAATCTTTACCTTTTTAGATTTCTCTTGAGTTCTATATTTGTAGATCAAACTTTTTGTTAAGTTCTGGTTTTTTCATCAGAAATAGATGAAATTCGCTTACTTCGTTGAATGTCCATCTTCTTCCCTGGAAAAAGATGCTCATTCTCGCTGGGTAAGTTATTTTTGGTTGCATACCAAGTTCCTTAGCCTTTCGGAATATCATATTCCAGGCCCTTCGATCTTTTAATGTGGATGCTGCCAGATCCTGGGTGATCCTTATTGTGGCTCCTTGATACTTGAATTGGGTTTTTCTAGCCGCTTGCAATATTTTTTCTTTCACCTGAGGGTTCTGGCATTTGGCCACTATATTCCTTGGTGTTTTGATTTTAGGATCCCTTTCAGTGGGTGATCGATGAATCCTTTCAATGTTTATTTTTTCCTCTGTTCCTATGACTTCTGGGCAGTTCTCTTTGATGATTTCCTGGAAGACAGTGTCCAGGCTTTTTTTTTCATCATGTTTTTCTGGGAGTCCAATGATTCTCAGATTGTCTCTCCTGGATCTGTTTTCCAGGTCTGTTGTCTTCCCCAGAAGGTATTTCACATTTTTCTCCATTGTTTGATTTTTTTGGATTTGCTTGACTGATTCTTCTTGTCTCCTCGAGTCATTCAATTCCACTTGTTCAATTCTGATTTTCAGTGAAGTATTCTCTTCACTCACTTTTTTAAAATCTTTCTCTAATTGTCCAATTGAGTTCTTTTGTTCTGTGGAATTTTTTTCCATTTCGCCAATTTTGTTTTTTAGAGAGCTGTTTTCTGTTTCCAGTTCACTAATCCTATTTTTCAAGGATTTTACTTCTTTATCCACTCTCTCTTTAACTTTCTCCAGACTCTTTTCCCATTTTTCTTCTAGCTCCCTTGTGAGAGCCTTTTTAATCACTTCTATGAGGTTCATCTGTGCTGAGGAACAGATGATTTCCTCCTTTGGGGAATCACCTGGGGACTGCCTGTTTTTAGTCTCCTCAGGATTTAGAGTCTGCTCTCTATCTGTATAGAAGCTGTCAAGGGTTAAAGTCCTCTTCAGCTTCTTGCTCATTCTGTCTATTAATCAGAGATAAACTACCAAAGAAAAACAGAAAAAACTGGAGTCTTTCTTTGGGGGGGGGGCTGGGTGTGTTATCGAGCTTCCTCTACAGACTGCAGGTGGCAGTAGTGAGGCACTAGCAGGACTGTGCTGCGCCTGCGCTCTGAGATCCCAAAGCGTGCTGAGTCACTGAGGGGGGGGAAGGGGGGGGGGGCAGGTCCTGAGAGACTCCAGCTGTTTGGGGTTGTGTTCTTCAGCCCCGGTGTTTTTAGCTTCTCTGCTGGGCTGTTGACTTGCTGCAGGTTCCAAACCTGTAGCGAAGCTCTCCCCGCAGAGACGGCTACGATCGCTCCCCACCCCCTCTCAGCTCTGCTCCCGTGCTCTCACTGCCGCTGCCCTCAGCCTGCGCCCGATCTAAAACCGCCCCAGCCCTCCAGTAAAGACAGACCTTTCTTGGCGGATCTCAAGGATGGCTTCTCTTGGTAACTATTTGTGGGTTTTTTTCAGTCAAGCATTGATTCAGAGGCTTGTAATGAAGTGGATAGTGAGAGAAAGCGCGGAGCTTATGCAACTGTGAGCCTCCTCTCCGCCATCTTAACCGGAAGTCCCACTTATATTTGTCTATTATTTTCTATGTTCATATTTGATTTCACTACCTATTGTTTCATGAATTCCCATGTGGACACTCTACTGAGTCATAACTACCTTCCACAGAGCATAACATTAAACTCTGTACACAGTAGCTATCTAATCAATAGCTATAAGATGAATGAATGCCCTTTTGGTGAACTGTGCAATAATCATGTTGTGTGAGATTCAGGACTGGGGAGACATCCTAAAAATTCCATATTACTTACATTGGGAAGTAATAATGTTATTACTATTAGCAATGAAAGCACCAGAACTGTGATTTTCCCCCTTGTCACCATCCCAATGTCTAGTAAATATGTTCCCTGCTCTTGACATATACTATGTCAAGAGATTGGGGGAAAGGGATTGAGGAGATGAGCTAAGTATCACCGACTTTCAAAAAGTTACATTTGTTTATAGAGACAATGTATCCCCTCATGTGAAAAAACTAGAGTACATATAAAAAGGAGTGAGATAAACAGTGTGCCAGCATTTGTCGGAAATTCCAAAGAAGGATGCTGATTTCTTTATTGGGGTTCAAAAGAATTGAGAGAGAAGTTGGCCCTAATTCATTATGCTTAGACAATAACCCACAGAACACAAAGTTGGTTCTGCCTTCACTCTAGACTGCTTTGACTAAGAAAAAAATAACAGATAAATAGCACACTATATGGTTTTCAGCAAGAACTATTTGAGGTTGACACATAATTATATTGTTTTAATTTATAGATCAAAGAATCTCTTTTGTCCATCTGAGCAACAAGGAATAGCTTCTAGATTTAGGTATAACAGAGCAAAGGACATGAGACTTTTGGATACATCTCCCTTCAGAAGCAAAAGATGCCGATTTGACAACAGCAGAAACAGATCTTTCAACAGCATTAGTTGAACAATCACATTTTAATAATGGTAGCCTCAAAAACCTTGAAAATGAGAATCATGAGAAAATAAAAGATATTTTTACTGATATACCACAGCAGAGTTCAATTCCATCTTGAACCACCTTCCACACCTTCTATATTCTAACCAAATAGTACCACTACCTAATTTATGGTCTCATTTTGCTGCCTTCTTACCATCATTCCTTTGAATAAATTGTCTTTATCCAACATCTAAAAGGAATATAATCATCCTGGAATAATCTTGATAGTTGAAATGCTTTCCTTTCTCAAGATCCAATTTGATGCCAGCAAGAAGTAACATAGTAAAGTAAATAAAATTCTGCATTTGGAAAAGTCAGGACGATCCAGTCCTTCTCTGAGTCTCAGTTACTTTATCTGTAACATGAGGGCATAAGGCTTGATGACCCCATAAGGCTCCTCTCTACTCTCAATGTAGGATCTCATGATTCTGGACTTACCTCATTCCTTCTAACAGAAAAATATTTCCCCTACCCTCGTTGCTTGTATCTCTTGAATTACTGCTTGTAGGTATTTTATTTTGTACATATGTTTTTACATATATGTATAGCTTAATATTCTAATATTCCCCATAAAATTATAATCTCTTTGAGGATGGAAACTGTGGCATTTTTACTGTTGAATCCTTGGCCCTCATTACAGGTATATGATAGGTACTTATTATGTGTTTCTTAAATTAAGTTGATTCATGGACATTTCTGAGAACTGTCACAGTTACTGATGCATCTTGTGAAGAGTTGGGCTTCACTGTACTGTGAATAATCAAGACTGGCTAATTCCAGGTGATATAATAGCAACTAGGCTTCCTCCAGGTAAACTTCAGATGGAATACTCTATCAAGATAGCTTTTCTTTGGATAGAATCTACATTCTGCATCCTTAGCTCTTTTTTTTGTCAATGGTACTTTTTGTAGTTTGAAATGGGCGATGGGTATAGATCACTCTATAGTTTTTAGAAACACACAGTTCCCAGCACTGTTGATTCTGCTGGCAAGGACTCTCTACTTTCATTTTATGGACAGCATAAAACAAGGTAGGAAGAAACTGGAGGCAGAGACAACAGAGTGAATTTCTTTAGAGTAATCCAGGCAAGAGGGAATAAAGATGTAAACCAGGGTTCTGGCCTTAGAAGTAGGGAGAAGGCTGTGAACGAAAGAGTTTTTATATAGTTTAAATAAGCATAACTTTACAAATTATTAGAAAGAAACAAAGGATTGAGAGAGAGAGAGGCAAGAGGCAAGGAAATGTCATGGTTTGGAGCCCTGATGACTGGGAAGCAGGTGGTAGTGATTAATTCCTTTATATTCTCATTCGAGTTTTTATTGTTGGGATTTTTGTTTTTGCTTCTTTTGTGCCTATTGTGCTCTTATGAAATGCAGACATAGCAAAATGGATTGGAGAATTGTCCTTAAAGTCAGTATAAACTGAGTTCAAGTCCCATCTGTCTTTCATATTGGTTCTGTCATTTAATCTCTCAGTTCTCTAGGTCACTGAGACCAGCAGTTTTAAAGAAAGTTCTAACCTGTATTAGAAAAGAGAGTTTCTTCATCTGAGAATCTCCCATATCAATGAAATCACAGTTAGTTGTTATCCCTCTATTTATTCTAAGATAACAAATGCCTGAAAGAAGTTCACAAACCCAAATCAAGGAACAGAAGAAGGATATAGTGGAATAAGAAATAATAAGGGGACATGTGAAAAAGAATAAAATAAAAAAGATTGGCATTTATAGAGCACTCTAAGATTTGCAGCATACTTAATATGCTTTCTCGGGTGTTTGCATAAACAAAATGATTAAACATACTGCAATCTTCCTATGAAAGATGTGGTGGACAGAAGACCAGTTTCTGAGTCAGGAAGACTTGGTTTTGAGTCATGCCTCTCAGAGATACTAGTTATGTTTTTGTATACTTGAGATTTAGCCAGTTAGTGCCTTGCGCCCTATTAAACTCAAGCCACAGAAGAATTACTCATTTGCATTGCTATAGGGAGTTTTCTCACCTAGAGATTTTCTACACTGAAGAAATCACTGGTTCAATTCCTATCTCTATCCTTAAGGTCCTTTTTTATACACATCAGCAATTTAGAGAATAAATTTGGAGATAGACTCCCATTGGATTTCAATTAATTCAGATGGCATCTGGATTCAAATCCTAGTTTTACTACTTACTACTGTTTTACTTTGGGCAATTCATTTCATGGTGATAAATATCAGTTTGTCATCCATGAAATGAGATGAACAGCTTATATATAACTTCTCAGGTCTCTTCTGCATTTTGATAAATTATTATATGTTCTAATGCATTTCAGGCATATTGAAGACCTGTTCATCTCATCTTTTGGTCGGATACCAATTGACAAAATAGTATTTATTGGTAAGGTTCAGGACCATTTTGTCTAACTCCAAATCAAGGATCATGAATGTTCAGAAAATATATTAATACCATCTAATAAGCTAAATTTGAGGGAGTAGAAAGAGAGAAAGGAGAAACAGAAATCAGATTTCAATCACAGCTTACTGGTATAAGGAAGGAATTTAATTTGCAAGCAAGCCACAGTTCACCCCAAAGCACCTATTTTTACTCTCATCTGCAGATAATCCACATTGCCATTCTAGTTAAAGATTCCCAACATCAGTGCTTCTGTGATGACCTCCTGTGATTTTTGGCTCTCACAGAAAGACTAGCTTTTCTATCTAAATTAGAGTCTTCTTTTATCCTGTGCAGTTTTATCTAAGCTATTGCCTCCTGACTTTCCCACAGGATTTAATCTTCACTCTTGACATTCATTCAGGTAACTGAATTTGACCTTGAATTAGAATTATTATCAGAAACAAAATGGTTTTTCTTCCTATATTCTTTAAAGAGTGATAGTTTCTTTTCTTGTCCACAAACAGGCACGGACACACAGCAATGTCACAGTCACAAGAATGTCCACCCATTTTCAAGTTTATCCTTGTACTTCTGAGTAGGACTGAATTCTTTTTTTTCCCCTCCCTCTCTTCCCTCCCTCCCTTCCCTCTCTCACTTCCTTCTCTCCCTCCTTCCCCTCCCTTCTTTTTTTCCCTCCCTCCCTCCCTTCCTTCCTCCCTCCTTCCCCTCCCTCCTTCCCTCCTTCCTTCCTTCCTTCCTTCCTTCCTTCCTTCCTTCCTTCCTTCCTCCTTCCTTCCTTCCTCCCTCCCTCCTCCCTCCCTCCCTTCCTTCCTCCTTCCTTCCTTCCTTCCTTCCTTCCTTCCTTCCTTCCTTCTTTCCTTCCTTCCTCCCTCCCTCCCTCCCTTCCTTCTTCCTTCCTTCCTTTTTCAAATATTTATATAGCACCAGAATATAAGGCCCTGTAGGAAGAGTAAAGAAGAATAAAACACAACTTCTGTCTTCAAGAAACTCACAATCCAGTGGATTTCAGATCTATTAGACAAAATCTAAAATATTCAATAGACAGGTTAACATATCTTTGTTTTTATCATATACAGGATAATATATTCCCAACATACTATTCATTTCAATAAGATATAAAGTCTGGCATATAGTGAATAGAATGCTGGTCTTGAAGTCAGCATTCAAATTCTGTCTTTGACACCTTTCAACAACCTAGTAAGTATCTTAACTTTTATGGGCCATAAGAAACTTTCTAAGATTGTACTTAATCTGAGGAGTTTCTACGATGATCATACATGGAAGGATTTCTCAGACAACTGAAATCTCATATTGACATATTCATTCTTTACCTGGTTTTGATGCACTTTTTCTTCCTAAGTGATATCAATGTTTCCTCTATCCTATTTCATGGCCCAACATAGCCTCTTTCCTACTGAGTAGAAGTCTTTGTCCTGTGGACTTAGCAGGAATCAGGTTATATTTACTCTTTTATACAGTAACACACACACACACACACACACACACAACACACACACACACATCCCTTTTCTGTCAGTCTAGAAATTCTGCTAATTACCTCCTACAGGTAAGAGGTTAAGGAGGTTCAGTATCCAACTAGGGAAACTACCATCTGCTTTGGCAGTAGCTTACTTAGGCCAAAGGACATTTCCATAAAACAAATCAATGTACCCTAAAGATCTTTGGTCCTTGACATCCATCCTACAGCTGCATCATTAAAAACCAGATACTGTTCTCCTTAAACATGAATCCTCCTATAACAAATATGTTGACTTCCTGCACTTAAAATGTAAACCTACTGAGATCAGGGTTATCTTACCTTCCTGACATATTGACCCTTAGTACTTAGCAAAAGTACTTGCCTAAGAACTTAATAAATGGTTTTTTATTCACTCCTTTCTAAAATAGTCATCCAAGAAACAAATGTGCACATGTACACATATACGTGTATTTTTGGCATGTTACAGGAACAAAATGCTGAATAAGAGATAGGCGAATGCAAAACCTTCTCTGTTTTCAGAGATGAAGGATTATGAGTGTGGAGTGATAATGCAATACATATGCATGTATGATGCATACCTTTGTGACCTTTGCCTTGGAAGTTCACCTTATTCCATTCATTTAACATTTTATGGAGCTTAATCAAATCTAACTCTGAATTGAAATACTACAAAGCTTTGTTGGGGTTGTGGAGTTGTAAAGAGAGCTAAAATGAAAGCAGAAAAATCAGTGTGAGGTCTGAATTAATCTGGTGCTGAACAAAGAAAAGGGAATTTTGGGCAGGCACCAAGTCCAGTTTTGATGATATCCGCTGTTCCATCTAGTAACTGTTTTTCTGTTTTCTTTCAATTTGTGGATCTCCAGTCCTTTCCACTCTTATGCCTTGCCATATTACTCTCTCTGTCTCTCTCTGTCTCTGTCTCTGTTTCTTTCTCTCTCTCTCTCTCTCTCTCTCACACACACACACACACACACACACACACACACACACACACTCACACATGCGCATACACACATCTCTCCTATTTAAAATGTTTCTATCCTCCACAGTTCCTAGTCCTTGAATGACTTAAACACTCCCCTGTGTGGTCCAGATTGCTCCCTTGGCATTTCAGGTTGTCCTGCAACTGTACCATCTCTTTAATCTCTTGGAGGCATCTGAGTCGCCCAATCATGCAGTTCTCTCCCATTCTTTACCCCAACTTTTTGATCCCTAGCATATTTACATTGCTTGAACTATAGGTTTAATACATTTATTAAATCCAGATTCATCATCCATGCCACTCAGGAGTCAGCCTGATATAACAGAAAGAACATACCCATAATGGATTACTTGCCATCTAGGGGAGGAGAATGAGGATAAGGGGGAAATTAGGAATACAAGGTTTTATGAGGGTCATTGTTGAAAAATTATCCGTGTATATGTCTTGAAAATAAAAAGCTTTAATAAAAAATGGCAGTTGACATTTAATGTGACAAAAGTGAAAGTAAATATAGATATTATATGTGCTGTGCTTGTTTTTTTATGAAATATTAAACTATCCCAGAGGAAAACTTCTAATCCCAAGGGTAGATATTCTGTTGAGTACTGTCCTACATATTCATGGACACATTTCAGTAAAGACAGTGTCTTGGATTTGAAGACTACTTCCAATCCAATATGTAAATATCCCCATTAATGCCATATTTGAGGATGGTTGAGTCATGATTAGTAATATACAAAATCATTACCTTTGGCTAAAGATCAAAAGAGCCGAAATTGGCACCAACAGGGAAGTTTTATGCAAATATTCACTTCAGTTCCCTAGATGGGAAGCTTTCATATTTATGAAACCTCTACACAGAACCATGTGACCCAATGTAAGAAAGAAAAAAACATGTCCATAAGAGAAGAGGGAATAACAGGGCCCCAGTTTTGGAGGCAGATAAAGAATTCCTTTGTAAGATCATGAGCTTCAGGAACTCCATCCTCTACAATGGAAAAAATTGTGTTACAACAACAGAGAAGTTCCTTGAAAGATCAACTATCCAAGTTTATGTGCAAAGTTTTCTTCTAATACTTTAGCAGCATATTTTGGAGAATAAACTGGAATGAGAGACTAGATATAGCAAGGAATAGCGCTATAATAGAAGCAATAAACCCAGAACTTGGAACTCAATAGTAATATGAATTATTTAGACTAAAAATCCAGAAGAAAAAATAGAATCCATTCTCTAGCAATCTTAAGTTTTTTCTCCTTAAAATGTTCCCAAACAGAATTGTACTCTATGTTGAGGGCTATTTAAGATCCTACAAAGATAGTATTCATTCTAAAGAAAGTTTTCTTGATTCTTCAGCAAATGAGTGCTTTCAGCAGTGGGACTTCCATTGGGAATAGTACTATATGGTCTAATGGTAATTATATAGGTCCCTGGGATGATGGAGTTCACTGAAGGGAGGACTGAATTTTTAATTAAAGTATTTTTTTATTTGTGTATGCATGCAAAGATATACATACCTATAATCAAAGTATTTTTGTGATGATTCTAGTGGACTATAGGAATCCCTTGAGGAAACAGGGCTCATAGGAAAGAAAAGGAATTTTAAGTATTCATGGGATGGGATATGAGGCCTTTCATTTTATATATTTGTATGTTTTTTGGTAAAGTAAAATAAAGCTTGCTCTCTGTTCAATGTGTACAGTCAACCTGAATACTTATATGGTGTTTGAGTCCTCTTTTGTCTTTTCTGTAAAGAAATAAACATCAGATATATTCTGGTACTTCTGGAGCAAAGTGGATTGGACAAACTTGGCCAAATTTGGAAAGGCTTGGGCTAATTACTGGATGGGTTCATGAGACAAAAAGAATAGATTTTTGAGAAACTAAATTTAAAGCTGGATCACAAAAATCCAAAGCTTTGGCTTTGGACCATAGGATATAGAGTTATTAAAGAACACAGACAGCTATAGCAATCAATTTATCAAAGCATTTGTTAAGCATTTATTATGTATTAGGCACTTTTCAAAGATGGAGAAAATGAGAAAAAGCACAACTACATTACAGTTTGCAGTGGAAGATCCACATAGGTAAATCAGAGTTTGGTGTAGGCAATTTTACTGAAGAAGCTTCCTAGAGCTAACATTATCTTCTTGGCTTGAAGAGTTCAATGATTTAATATTCCCCTACAGCAATTGTGGAATATAGAGGAAAAGTCAAGTGAAAGGCATGTCTTTTGTACCATACCATATGCATGACAAAAGAAAGAGGGGGAAATTGTTAGAATCTTAGTGTCAACTCAATGGAATTGATACAATGCTTATTGATTCACACATTAGAGCAAATCCTTACAAGGTATTAAGTCACTAGTATTGATAGAAACAATGCTTATGTGTTTACACCTTTGAGAGTTCACACATTAGCTCACACATTAGTTCACACTTTGGGAGATTTCAGGGTTAAGTATGAGATATCCAAATTCACTCTTCCCATAATCCCACTTGCACTTTTTCATAATCCCACTTTTGTCAGTCAGTTTGGAAGATTGCCAGGAGTCGGGAAAGCTAAGCGGGCCCAAGGAAAGAGACAAGACTTGGAAAGAGAAAATAAACGTTTGGATTTTATCAGCTGGCTGCATTTGAAGTGATTATTACTCTGAATTGAAACTAAGGCTGCCTCCAGGAAACCTCCTGGAGAAACCTGCTCCCAGAGAGAACCATTATATTTTAAAGAAGAGAACACCACAGGAAATGGCAAAAATGAGAATGAAAGGAAATGGATGAAAGAAAAATAAAGTTTGCTATGATTTTATTAATAAATACAATAGCAGTATGAAAACAAAAGAGAAAATTGCCCTTAACTGGAAGAATGATTAAAAGGTTTTCCTAGAAAAGAAAAACAATATGTATAAATCACATAAAGTTGGTAGAATAAACTTGGTTTTATGATTCAAAGGCAATAAGAAACATCATTTCATGGGATGTTTGGTTACCTCAAATTGCAGAGTGTTAGAAGACTTTTTAAAAAGATGACAACAAAAATACTATTGAAATAATTACATATAACATTTACCACTGTCTGTTATATAAGATCAAGAAAAGGGGTTTTTTATGTCAAACTTTAATAAAAAAAAGCAATTAAATCTACATATGCTTTAATATTTAATGACTTCTATGAAAAACTGGGAATAGTACAAGCCAATGAATCAGGAAATACTGGAATGGCAAGTAACAACAACAACAAAAATATTAAATGTCTTTATTCTAAAAGACAATAAATAACAACAATCACCTTATTAAAGACAATTTTATATCATTATAAAATTAGAAAAAAAGAATAAAATAAGAAGATATGAACAGGCCTTGTAAAAAAAATTTTAAACTGATCTAATGGCATTAAAAAATGGGATTTGGATAAAACAAAATTGACACAATTTAAGTAACATTTAATTGACATAAATTAATTGTCACAAAGAAGAGATGAGTTTAACAACCAGATTAATAAGCAGGTATTTGAGTTTCTTCTTAAACAATAAGATATGGTAGCTAAAGATAATACCGGTTTAAAATATAAATTCATATGGAATGTCATACAGAGGAGGATAGTAAAAAATATGAATTGTATTACTTTACAAAATATCAAAAAAATCACTTTATATTTCCAGCCAGAATGTGTAACCAGCAATTCACTATCATATCTGCATCTTCCCAAAGACTGTTCCCCATACTGTGATACACATTTTCTTTTCTTCTTAAAATTCTTAATTTTATTGAAAAGTCAAGTAAGTTCTCATTCCATTAAAACCTTTCTTTTATTCTAGTTATTAGAATTATCTTCCTCTTTAAGTTATCTAATATTTACTTCTCTAGGTACACTTTACATCCTTCAGTAAAGCTAAAGTTCTTTAAAAGGAGAAAGTTAATTCTCAACTTTGTATTAGCTATTAGCTATTTAATAAATACTAGTTAAATTGAGTTTAATTGCCCTGTTTATCTCAGAGTTTCCATGTTTCTCAGCAAGTACTTCTTTTCTTGGATCCTCAGAAAGGAAGCCCATAGGATTAGGTGGCAAGGGAATCCGAACATCTTTTTTTACAAGTAGAGCTTATCTGGTAACTGATTGATGACAGGAAAAAAAAAAAAACCTGAAGCAACTCAGCATTTAGCTTAGCAATGGTGGTGTTGACAGCACCTGCAAAGAGACATGTATTTACAATGTAGTCCCATTGGGAAGGAATCTTGTAATACTTCCACTAAGGAATAATGGAAAATAAATATATGCTTATGATTCAGGGACCCTTTTCTCCCCAGTGCTGTAGTCACGGCCTGGAAGGAAATTGAATGCTCAGGAAGGCACATTACCTCTCCTCTGAGTCCTCCAATTTGTACCTACTCAGTGGCCAGAAGGAATTTATGTGGAGTCCTGAGCGACTGGCTGACTAGAAACCTGGATGGTGGGAAGAATTGGGATCACAAACTAACAGAACAGGATTCTGACTGCTTAAAGAGGATGTAGAAGAGCCTGGAAAATTGGGGAAATCACCCCATATAAATGCTGCATGGGTCCAGATACTTTGGAGTCAAGTGCTTCCATCATAAGAATCAAAGGGATCATATGTTTAGAACTCAAAGATTTACAGTTAAAAATATTTTCATCTTTCAGATGAGTAAACTGAGGGCCGCAGGAGTAAAAGAACTTGCCCAAAGTCCAACAAGTGATAATTAACAAGGCTAGGTTTCAAATGCAGGTCATCTGATTTCAAAATGATACAGGAAAAGAAACTGATTGACATAGATTTGATAGAACTGGTGGCAATCAAATTGTGTTTTTACTACCTAAATCATCTTTTTCTCTGATGGGGAGTGACAACATTAGTGAGCAGAATCCAGTCCTAATGTATTTATACTGAGTTTAGAGAAATCCTCTGCCATTCTGGAAGGACTATTAGTAGGGAAAAGGTCAGTTCATTGATGTGCTATTTGCTGTCCCAAAATCCAAGGAAATCTATCAGGCCAACAGTTACCATTGTGTTTTAGAATGATTATTGGCTAACTTGGTTCAAATCTCAATTTTGTTACCTGCTGAGTGACTGTGAACAAAACATTAACATTTCTGGGCCTCAGTTTCATTATTTGTAAAGCGAAATAAATGAATTGGATGATAATAAAGTTCCTTTCAATCAGTCAAGAAACAAGCACTTATTAAGTGTTTACTATGTTCCAGGCATCTTGGTAGGCACTGAGGATATAAATTCAAAGATTTAAACAATCTTTAGTCACAAGGAAGTTATATTTCGAAGGGAGGGGCAATACTGCATATGAATATACAAGTATTAGAGAAGATGAGAAGGCAATCATTGCTCTCCATCTATGCTAAATGGTCAGTGTAAGGATTGGAAGTGCTGAGTGTCAGTGATGGACAAATTGGCTGAATCACCCAGTAAGAGAGGCAGAGGGAGAGCAGATAGGTTGGGGTCATGTTACTAAGAACTTTCAAATCAGTAGAGGAGCATATTCTTTAACTTTAAATCAAAAGGGAACTATTAGGGTTGATTGAATAGGTGATCACCATGATACCACATAACCCATACAAAAAAGGAAAAGTACAAGGAAGATAGCCATATCAGTGATAGAGGTAGGGGAAGTGTAAATTACATAATATAATCAAAAGAATTCATTTCCAAACAGCAGATGATGGCAAGAAGTAATCAGTCATTTTTAATTTACCTGTTTCAGGCTTTGGAAAGAAATAACAACTAATTGTTTTATTTGTCAAGACTTCTGAATTCATTAGTATAGGAAACTGCCAACATGAAAAGTCCTTTTAATAAGTAGCAAAAATATTTCATTTTTTGCCTTTTTATCCTTAGAACCAAACATAATGTCTGATCCAAAATAGCTGTTTAATAAATATTTGTTCAATGATTGAATAAATGAATATGGTTTCAGACAGTTTTCTGGGGCACAGAGAGATTAAATGATTAGCATAGGACCTTAAAGTTTGTATGGGTTAATACAACACTTCTTAACCTGTGTGTCTCAATTACAGTCTTGTAATTAAATGTGAGGGTCACAAAATTATGATATATTATCAATCAGTATTTGATTTGTATACATATTTAGATAGGATTCCATAAAAATTTCTCTGGTGAAAAAGGGTCATGAGTGGGAAAAATTTAAGAATCCCTGGATTAGAGTATAAACTTGAACCTTAAACCCAGGTCTTCTTGATACCACTTTCACTAATGCAAGCTGCTTCTATTATTTGTTCTGTAAATTGCAGCAAGTAAAGAAGTCTGAAATATTTTGTTTCAAGGTCAGAAAATTTGGTGTTAACCTTGTCTATTGCCCTAGAAACTACAATTAATTCTATAAATAATAAATTCTGTCATTGAATTATTAACTCTATTAAAAAGTCAGCAGCAAACCCTCCCACTGTAAATCTTTCCCTCTTTCACTGAGTTAATTTTTTTTATGTAAGTTGCTGTAAATTTTTAAAACTCTCACCCAGCATTGTATTCATTGATATTAAAAAACAGCTTGATCACTCATTGTTATGTTTAGTCTAATTAATTAAGTCTCCAAATGCTCTAGATATGAAATATTTTTAAATAAATGACATACTTCCCCTTCTCACTTTTTATTCTATAAATCTATATTTATATTCTATAAAACTATACATTTTTAAAAATATTTTTAAACTGCAGGGAAATTATGGTTTAATTAAACTGACATGACAGGAAAAGGAGCTCTGAGGGAATTCTATTTCGAGAGGAAGGGTCTTTTATTCATCATTGGTTAGGGTGAGGTAGGGCTGGAGGAGAAGGGGTGGTTGGAGAAACACCATACAGAGAAGAAATTTTTAAAAATAAAGTAATGGTTGGACAGCAAAGGACGTGCTACCTGAAGAAACATCTTTGGAAATGATGAATGTACAACTTTTGTCCTTAAAACATTTTTTTCAAAGGAAAAAAAATACTCTGACCATTATAGTTTATGAAGAATGTTTCTTCACTTTTCAACAAAGATTCTCAAGCCTTTGATCTTTTGATTGTCCAGAAATAATGATTTGTTTGTTCTAAAAATAGTCTTCCCCAAGGATAAAGGGTAAATTTATTTTTCAGCACTACCATGCTGAACCAAAAGGAAAAGAAGATAAATCTATTGACGGCATGCCATGTATTAAATTTAGTGTTGATGTTCCAAGAAAATCTTCCTTAATATTTTCAGACCAAGATTAATGTATTTGCAGACAATTTTAGGCTATAAAGAGAACAAAACTCAACATCTGTTTCATTGTCTGTGTTCCCTATACAGTTTTCTTGCCTAAAAATGTAGAAGGCAGGCTGTAGGGAGCAAATATATAACTCAGGCTTCTCCCAACAAAGAAATAACTTCTTTCGGGGATTCAGAACATTTCTTGATTTCTGTATTTTGACAGAAGATTAATCTGGGAAGGTTTGGCTTTATTAAACACTGCCTGATGGAGACTTTCAATGTCCATTACACAGCACTTAATATACTAAATGCTAAATTATCATGTAGCAGGTTTAGAAATGCATGCGCCATCCATATGGATGTAGAGGGGATTCAATATGGCCATCCTGATTAAAATTACTGCCAAATGAGCCTGGAGTGATGAGACACTGATGATGTCTAACATAGAGCGAGCCCTGTCGTGGAACCATTATTGCTGGGTGACACAGACTCCTGTCACTATTGCCATTTTAAATCCTATCTTTCAGCAGGTCATAATCACATTCCATTTAAAAATCAATTTTAGCTTGAAAATTTGGAAGATAAGCTATCGGTCTGAGAAATTATTACCAATTTTGCTTTTGTTACATTTTGATTTGCTTCTCCCATAATAGGATTAGTCCCTTGGACGTTGTGCATAACGTAGCAAAAGAAAAACTTTAATTTCGCAAAATTATTTTCTTTACTCTAGATATTCTATTTTTCTAAGTAATTCATTTTTTAAAAATGATCCTTATGTTTAATTGAATACTCTCCCTTGTAAGATAGAGGACAATGTATTACCATTTTACAAACAGCAACAGTAGAAAAATAGTAATGATAGCCAGCATTTACATAGAATTTTCTTCTTTGTTTTTCAGAATTCTATGATGTAAATTCTAGAGGAATTATTATGTACATTTTACAGGTAAAGAAAACAGATTCTGAAAACTTAAAAAGTGTTAAAGGTGGGATTCTCTTGACCCCAAGTCTAGCACTCTGTAGTTGGCCATAGCAGAATGCGGATCAATTTCCAGATTTAAAGTTCCACATTACCTAAATCAAACATCACATAAGTGCCTTTCAGCAAACTTTTGCACCAAGTCATTAGAGCACGTGTGGGATAGTGGAAAGAATAGTGATCTATGTGTCAGGTAATAGACTGTGAGAGAAGATAGTAGGACATGGGTATTCATTTAATGTTGAGTTTTCTCTGTTTCTACTGTTTTCTGACGCTGTCTGATGACTGACTTAGACTAACTAAGCACTAAGGTCCCCTTAACTCCAGAAATTCTTTTCTTGGAAACATATTAAAGCCAAAGCATTTATGTAGGAAATCATTTACTCAGATTTGGTACAAAGCCTTTGGGGACCCTAAGAAAATTTTGACAGTTATGTTCCCTATAGCTGTTACTAACTACCAGGGCTTTAATTTTTCAGGGGAATGCATGTATTTTGATATCATAAAAAATGTCTAAATCCTTTTACAGTGGTTGATTTTTCTGGTATTAATATCATTGTTCTGAAATACATCCCTTCATTATGCTCTTCTCTGTAAAGTGATGCAAACTGACTTTTCTAATCTTCTTCCCTCTTCAAATTATATTCATATATGATCCTTGATTCAATTGTTGCTGGGCAGAAGCTCACTGGTTTACCCAATAGCAAAATAGAAAACCTTATGCTTGTTATTTTTAATTACATATACATAACTAAACTATAAATTCATCCAAATGATTTTTTAACATCTAGTTGACTAGTTTAAGATGCTAGGGAATCAAATCTGTAAGTAATCATGAGAGTCTATGTATTGTCCATAATCTTTGACATGTGCTTTATATAGAATCTATTTGTATGAAAAATCAGAAATACCTAAGTTCAAATCTTGCTTCAGACATTAGTGGTTTGATTCTGGGCAAGTCATATTACTTCTGTGTTTCAATTTTCTCCTCTGTAAAACAGAGATAATGATATAACCTGAACTGCCTTGTGTTTTTGTTGCCTTCTCCATTTGAACAGTTATTTTCCTGAAGGTGATCTTTATGAAAACATATTCCAATATGTTTTCAATTTCAAGATGTCTATACACTCTAATTATAGCTGTCTAACCTTACATATCATAATATAGATATGTAGGCACAGATATAGATATGTCTTTCCTCTCACTCCTTATTGGCAATTGTTGCTTCTTTGCTGAGATATGAACTCAATTATATGTAAGAATAATAATAATTTTTATTATCCACATCTAAAAATGCATGTTTCTTCTTATCAATATTGCTACTACTTAGAATAGATTTTATAAAGCTGGATAATTTCTATGTTTCCTTCTTTGATCAACAGCTATGATCTCATGAAGTTTTATTGAAACCAAATGTCTACGAGATAATCTAAAATATTATTTTTGCTTGAGCTAAATACATTTTTAATTGGATTACCTTGTTCTGCATCTTCATAGTGTAGCTTACAGCAAAGTTTAGTATGTAGGGGGTGCTAAAGAAGGTTTAATGGATCCATGGATTTTATCTCTTCACAGGAACCCAGTCTGGGTAAGTTCTTATTTCTTTGGGCTCATAATATTATCCCCTTTCCCTCAAAAAAGTTAAGAAAAGACTTTCAACTTTCTTACAAAGAATAATATAAAGAAAGAGTACATGAAATTAAATCAGCATGATGATTTGAGTCTTACCTCTGATGATGACTAGCTATATGATCATGAACAAATTATTTTATTTTCTGTATCTTAATTTTCTCATCTTTAAAATGGAATTAAGAAGTCAGAGTCAAGATGACATATATTATTCACAATTTAGAAAATATGCCAGATCAAATTTTAATCAATGAAGTCAAGAAAAAGTTACAGTGAATCATTTTTCCTGTGTAGAACAGTTTAGGAAAATTAGAGGATTGTACACAGTAGAGTTGAGTAATGACCAAAATTGTGAGTTGGGCTAATAGCATCTCAGTATTCAGAGATAGAGAACTGTGTTAGGAAACCAGACAGAGATAGGAAACATTATAGCAGGAAGAGATCCCAGGAAAATCCTGAAGTAGCACTGGGACCAGCAATAGGTGCTGTCTAGCAGTCTTTCACCCATTATCCATTTCTGGATCACAGTTCCAGGGTAGGAAAAAAGCAGCCACAATAAGGAAAGGAGCTCCTACCTGGATTCTGACTGCAAAGCTAATTAAAGACACTTACCTGGGTATCTCTGAACAGGGGGTTAGAATGGGAACTGAGTTCTTTACCATTAGCCCAGCACAAAAACCTTCAGTGGAAAAACAGGGCAAGAGACCCAAACCAAAGGTGAGCCAGCAGTTCAGTCACTCTGAACCTACAAAATCTCTTAAGAGATTTAACAGTGAATGAGTCTGACAAAAGTCTACTGTAACCCAACTATATATACACCAACATGCTCAAATATGGCTCAGAAATTTGCAAAGCTCAGAAAAAGAGGGAAATGACATATCTTCTACTGAATCACAGTTTTTTGGAAGCATTGAAAATGTTCAGGCCACCAGACTGAGTTTTGAAAGTAGATAATTATTGCTTCGACAAAGAGAAGATCAAACTCCGTTTCAATTGATCAAGGATGGACAGAAGCTGCTACACCCAAAGAAAGAATACTGGGAAATGAATATAAACTGTTTGCATTTTTGTTTTTCTTCCCAAATTATTTATACCTTCAGAATCCAATTCTTTCTGTGCAACAAGAGAAATGTTTGGTTCTGCACACATATATTGTATCTAGGATGTACTGTAACCTATTTAACATGTATAGGACTGCTTGCCACCTGGGGGGAGGGGGTGGAGGGAGAGAGGGGAAAAATCAGAACAGAAGTGAGTGCAAGGGATAATGCTGTAAAAAATTACCCTGGCATAGGCTCTGTAAATAAAAAGTTATTAAAAAAAAAAAAAGAAAGTAGATAATCAGAACAAACACCCCTCTTTCCCTCCACCAAAACTGAACAAAGACCACATTAACATGAAGTTCAAACTCAAAAAGTAGGCTGACAGAATTAGCAAACAAGAGAATTATTCAACCAAAAAGAGCTACTTTGTTGATATGGAAGCTCAAGACACAAACAAAGAAGAAGCCAAAGATTTGAAAATTTGTTGTCATTCAGACATTTTCAGTCATGTTCATTTTCAGTCTTCCTAATGCTTTTGGGGTTTTCTTCAGAAAGATACTGGGATGGTTTACCATTTCTTTCTCCATTTACAGATGAGAAAACTTAGTCAAATAAGATTTAATTATTTGCTCAGGCTCTCTCAGCTATCAAGTATCTGAGGCTATATATGAACTCAAATCTTCCTGACTCCAGGTCCAATGTTCTATATTGTGCCACCTAATATTTAAAAATAATTACAAGCACAAAAGACTTAAAATAAAATGTAAATTGGACATGAGTCCAACAAGAATTCTTGGAAGATTTAAAATAAAAGCTAAAATGAGATTTTTAAAGAAAAAAAAAAGAAACTAATTGAGTGGTAGAAGAAAAAAAAAAGGAAAGTGAATGATAGCTATCCAATAAAATTAAGAATAAAAAATAATAAATGACTAAATTGTTCTATTATTATATAGAAAGATAATACATGTAACTCCTCAGAACTTTATCATCACCCGAGGTTTCATAGGGAGTCTAGTTAGAGTGAATCTGTATGTAATGTTATATTTAGATGATTTTAAAAAAAAGAATGGAAGGGTAGGAGAAAGGAATGCATTGGAAGAGGGAAGAAGGGAGAGGGAGAATAGGAAAAATTATATCAGAAAAAATGTGGTATTTAAGGTAGAGCTTATATTCTGTAGGGCTTAAATAGAGCCCTATTTAATAGAGGGATAAATAGAGGGATCCAGCAACATTTGAACCTCACTTTTATCTGAACTGATTTAAGGAAGGAGAAATACACATACACATAATTGAATGCAGAAATTCACCTTACCTAAGAGGGAAGTAGATAGAAAAAGTGTTAAGATACAGAAATGGGAGATCAGAGGAGATGAATAAGTTAAGAGTAAAACAAAAGAGAATTCTTCAATGGGGAACAGGGTTAAGAAAGACAAAAGATATATTATTAGAATAGGAGAGAAATGTACAGTTAGCAACCATAACTGCGAATGTGAATGGAATGAACTCACTCCTGAAACAGGAGATAATGTAAAATAGATTAGAAATCATAATCCAACAATATGCTGTTTATTAGAAACCCACTGGAAATAGAATGAAATATATACTGTTAAAATAAGAAATTTCAGCAGAATCTATGAATAGCTGAAATAAGAAAAAAGTAGGAATAGCTATCATGATCTCCAACAAAGCAAAAGCAAAATCTGATCCAAGTAAAAGAAATATAAATAGGCAAGACACATTTTACTAAAAGGCGATACAGAAAACAAATTAGTATTGATAATTAAAACGCGCGCGCACACACACACACACACACACACACACACACATTTGGATTGTATTGATTTGGATTGGATTATAAGAATTATAATCCAATTATAAGGACACACACATCCCAAATTCTTATAATCCAATCCAAATCAATACAATCCAAATTCTTAAAGGAAAAGCTAAATGAGTTTCAGGAAGAGACAAAATGAAGATAAGATTATGTAGAAAACTTATTTTACAGGATCACTGTGAGAGTAAAAAAGAAGAAGAAAAAAGAAAAGAAAAAGGAAAATAATGTTATTTTTTAAACTTTGGTAGAAGAGTTGTCACTGCTAAAACAAGGCTGAAAATATTAAAACACAAAGTATTTTCAAATAATTGATATGCATTACTACAGAACATACTAAAAGAATACAGAGAATTATTAAAAAGAAGGAAATTTTAAAGTACCTAGAGGAACTACCTAGGGTTTTGTTATATGACACAGCCATTATCCCAACACCATTTTTTTTTAATCAAGACAATATGACAGATGGTAAGACCTTTCAGAAAACAATAAAAGGGCAAAGTATTAGTCCACTTTCCCCCCCGATATTCTTCACTCTTCATCAATCATTTCAGTGAGGGGTGTCTGCTTGTAGTTTATCTACAACTGCAAAATGTGATAAATTCAAATCCCTGAAAGGGGTTTTAAAGGCAGGCCCTTTCCCAATTCCTGCATTGTTCAAATATTGAAAAGGTAAAAGTCTGCTTTGCTTTCTCTAAGATATTAAGTATATTATCCTCTACACTAATGACAGTAATGAATTAAATACTCTTCAAGTAATGAATTGGGTTTTTTTCTTGGCTGGAGGTCAGTAGAAATTAAATAGATAATCCCAAAGGGTATGTATGGTGATAAAGGACTCCACAAGAGCTTAAAAGAATGAGATTCAGTGGGAAAGCAATAGTCCTAACACTGGCACTGTCCAGAAGCAGCCTGTGTTAACTCCTTCCCAGAAAGTACAGAAGTGAGGCTTGGGCAAGGAGTGAGTTGGTAGCAGCAGGAAGAAGGAACAAATTACGACAGGCATATTTATTGCCCAGTAATCCAAAGCAAAAACATTCAATCAGACATTAAGATATTTGGCCCTGATAATTCCAAACATCCAAACGTGAAATTTGGAAATTCTCAGATAATTCTGTGGTTTCACTGATTTGAATGTAGATTGAAAGATTATTCAACTATCAACTGTTAATCAGTTGATTATTAATCAAAACAATGCCCATAAATACATGGAGTATATATTCTTTATCTTCTAGATCCCCTAACAAAATGTGAGCTCTTTGAAAGAAGAGGATGTCTGATTTTTCATCTTATCCTTAGAGCCTAGCCGAGTGCCTGGCACACAGAAAGCATTCAATAAATTTTTATCAATGGAACCAATCCCCACCACCATTAAATACATGATGGGATGCATAGTAGTCACTTTCCTAAGATGTGTTGATTGATAGGTTGAATCAGTTGACTGAATTTTTCTGTTTTACTCCAGAGACTTGCCATCATGACACATGAGTTACCTGATCACTCTGGAGACATTAGTCAGAGCCCCAAAGTAGTAACATCTTATTCCCCTGGCATGACAACTCAGAATTCTGAGCAATAATTACAATTGACTTCTAACTGAGCTTTGCTGCTTGATTTTTACAGAACCTGCACGTTCCTTAGTTTCATTTTGTATAGTGACAAAGATTTTTCCAGAAATACTTTACTTGTGTCAGTCAAAAATGTATTTCAATAATTTCAACAAAATGATACCTTTAAACTTCTATCATGATACTATGATTAAAGGTTTAGCAGAATGATGATCAACAGGGGCATAACTTGGGGGGGTCCTTTCCCTCCCTATATCACTATAGAGTGAAAACAGAAATTTCATCTGTATGTCCCACCCAAGAGATCATTATCTGGAGCAGGAGCATAAGAGCTGGGAAAAATGAAATACACACCTGACAAATAATAATGGAAAGCAATTGGAGCTATATAATGTATCCTTGTAAATGCTTACAGCTAGAGCAGTAAGTCAAATATAGATAGATGTATATATATATATATATATATATATATATATATACACATACATACATATACATATATATGATAATTTATTGTATATTTGTATATACATACATTTGTTGTTCTTGCTAAATAATAAGTCATGATTTTTGGTGGGTATGCAACAATTTAATGATGCATTTTAATGATGTGATATGTCATAACATGCTATAAAGTTAAAAGACTTTGAGAAGAGACTTGAAGAAGTCCCATAAGCTACCAACTTACCCCTGAGAAGGATTTCATTCATATTACAAATTCAGGGAAGCCCCTATAGAGGGTGAGATATGTTTTTATTGTCAATAAATATCTTTCTAAAATCTTCCCTAAATCCTTTAAGCTACAATGTCAGTTCTTTATGTCTTGCTGTTTTTAAGAAAACACCAAAAATATATACTGAAAATTTTATGTAAACCTTCTCAATCTTCCTTTCTGTTTTTTCCAAAGATGGGATCTAGTGCTCTACTTCTCCTTCAAGTCCTTTTTATGGCTGACTATAAAATGAGAAGGACAGATAAAGGGATTTCTAAAGTTCCTTCCATCTCTAACAAACCATAGTTCTATAGTGTCCTTAGGGTTTTTGATTAGTTGGTTAGTTTAACAACCACCAACTTTAATCAGCAATGTTCAAGTTTATGAGGTTAGGACGTAAGAATGTACTCAAGGTTCTTTAACACAATTCTCTCAGGAATTGTCTATGTTTCTCTACACATGTCTTTCCTGCAATTTTCTTCCACACTTACCTCCCAAACTGTGAATAATTTAGGGTTTCTACCTTGGGAAAAGCACATAAGTTTGGGAAAAGATGATTACAGTATTTTAAAAGATGATGCATGAAAGACATAGGATTCTAGAGTTTTAAATACATAAATAAATAAATTTCACAAAACTAACACTGTTAAGGAAACATTTAACCAAAACAATGAAGCTACATAAAGAGCTCTCTGAATATATATATATATATATATATATATATAATATATATATATATATACACATACATATACATATATATGATAATTTATTGTATATTTGTATATACATACATTTGTTGTTCTTGCTAAATAATAAGTCATGATTTTTGGTGGGTATGCAACAATTTAATGATGCATTTTAATGATGTGATATGTCATAACATGCTATAAAGTTAAAAGACTTTGAGAAGAGACTTGAAGAAGTCCCATAAGCTACCAACTTACCCCTGAGAAGGATTTCATTCATATTACAAATTCAGGGAAGCCCCTATAGAGGGTGAGATATGTTTTTATTGTCAATAAATATCTTTCTAAAATCTTCCCTAAATCCTTTAAGCTACAATGTCAGTTCTTTATGTCTTGCTGTTTTTAAGAAAACACCAAAAATATATACTGAAAATTTTATGTAAACCTTCTCAATCTTCCTTTCTGTTTTTTCCAAAGATGGGATCTAGTGCTCTACTTCTCCTTCAAGTCCTTTTTATGGCTGACTATAAAATGAGAAGGACAGATAAAGGGATTTCTAAAGTTCCTTCCATCTCTAACAAACCATAGTTCTATAGTGTCCTTAGGGTTTTTGATTAGTTGGTTAGTTTAACAACCACCAACTTTAATCAGCAATGTTCAAGTTTATGAGGTTAGGACGTAAGAATGTACTCAAGGTTCTTTAACACAATTCTCTCAGGAATTGTCTATGTTTCTCTACACATGTCTTTCCTGCAATTTTCTTCCACACTTACCTCCCAAACTGTGAATAATTTAGGGTTTCTACCTTGGGAAAAGCACATAAGTTTGGGAAAAGATGATTACAGTATTTTAAAAGATGATGCATGAAAGACATAGGATTCTAGAGTTTTAAATACATAAATAAATAAATTTCACAAAACTAACACTGTTAAGGAAACATTTAACCAAAACAATGAAGCTACATAAAGAGCTCTCTGAATATATATATATATATAGTTTTTTAAAAAGGGAAATTCAATAATTATTTTTGTTGCTGTTTCAGTCATTTCAGCGATGTTTAACTTTGTGACCCCATTTTAGCAGTTTCCTTAGCAAGGATACTGGAATGATTAACCATTTTCTTCTCTAGCTCATTTTAGAGATGACAAAACTGAGGCAAGTCATGCTGAGTGACTTACTAAGGATGACACAGCTAATCAATGTCTAAGACTAGATTTGAACTAAGGAAGAAGAGTGTTCCTGATTCTAGGCCCAACACTCTATCCACTATGCTACCTTGCTGCTCTAACAAATATTTATTAAGTGTGTAATATGGGAAGTTTCATGATAAGCAATGGCTGAGATATAAAACTTTACAAAGGCAGAGTCACTGTCCTTTTAGGAGCTTAGGCACTAGTAGTAACATCATATGCACATATCAATATGTATAATATATAATATTATTCCATAAGCACATAAGAGAGCTCTAAACAAATTTTATAAAGGTTCTCTCTCTCTGGGTGTAGATGGGTCTCTTTATCACTGAACATGTGGAGATGTTTGAATCATCTCATTGTTGAAGAGAGCCACTTCCATCAAAATTGATCATCATATAGTCTTGTTGTTGCCATGTATAATGATCTTCTGGTTCTGCTCATTTCACTTAGCATCAGTTCATGTAAGTCTCTCCAGGTCTTTCTGAAATCATCCTGCTGATCATTTCTTACAGAGAAATAATATTCCATAACATTCATATACCCTAATTTATTTAGCCATTCTTCAATTGATGGACATCCATTCAGTTTCCAGTTTCTTGCTACTACAGAAAGAGCTGTCACAAACATTTTTGCACGTGCGGGTCCCTTTCCCTACTTTAAGATCTCTTTGGGGATATAAGCCCAGTAGAAACACTGCTGGGTCAAAGAGTATGCACAGTTTGATAATTTTTTGAGCACAGTTCCAAATTGCTCTCCACAATGGTTGGATCTGTTCATAGTTCCACCAACAATATATCAGTGTCCCAGTTTTCCATATGCCCTCCAACATTGGTCATTCATTATCTTTTCTTCTCATCTTAACCAATCTGAGAGGTGTATAGTGGTATTTCAGAGATGTCTTAATTTGCATTTCTCTGACCAATAGTGAGTTAGAGCACCTTTTCATGTGACTACATATAGTTTTTTTTAATTATTATAGCTTTTTATTTACAAGTTATATGCATAGGTAATTTTTCAGCATTAACAGTTGCAAATCCTTTTGTTCCAACTTTTTTCCCTCCTTTCCCCACTCCCTCCCCCAAATGGCAGGTTGACCAATACATGTTAAATATGTTAAAGTATAAGTTAAATACAATATATGTATACATCTCCAAACAGTTATTTTGCTATATAAAAAGAGTCAGACTTTGAAATAGTGTACAATTAGGATGTGAAGGAAATAAAAAATGCAGGTGGACAAAAATAGAGGGATTGAGAATTCTATGTAGTGGTTCATAGTCATCTCCCAGAGTTCTTTCCCTGGGTGTAGCTGATTCAGTTCATTACTGCTCTATTGGAACTGATTTTGTTCATCTCATTGTTGAAGATGGTCATGTCCATCAGAATTGCTCATCATACAGTATTGTTGTTGAAGTATATAATGATCTCCTGGTTCTGCTCATTTCACTCAGCATCAGTTCATGTAAGTTTCTCCAGGCCTTTCTAAAATCATCCTGCTGGTCATTTCTTACCAAACAATAATATTCCATAATATTCATATACCACAATTCATAATATTCCATAATATTCATATACCATAATTTATTCAGCCATTCTCCAATTGATGGGCATTCACTCTGTTTCCAGTTTCTGGACACTATAAAGAGGGCTGCCACAAACATTCTTGCACATACAGGTCCCTTTCCCTTCTTTAAAATCTCTTTGGGATATAAGCCCAGTAGAAACACTGCTGGGTCAAAGGGTTTGAACAGTTTGATAGCTTTTTGAGCATAGTTCCAAATTGCTCTCCAGAATGGCTGGATGTATTCACAACTATATATAGTTTTAATTTCTTCATCTGAAAATCATTTGTTCATATCCTATGACAATTTGTCAATTGGAGAGTGGCTTGAATTATTCTAAATTTAAGTCAATTCTCTACATATTTTAGAAATGAGGCCTTTATCAGATCCTTTGGATATAAAAATGTTTTCTCAGTTTATTGCTTCAAAAGATCAAAATTTTTGAGTGAACTGAAATTTCTAAAAATAGTAAGAACTTTAACAATGGTTTATTTGTTTTAAATATATCAAGACAAAAAGAAGTAAAAAAAAGTTTAGCTTGATCTTTGAGGAAGATAACATAATGTTAATAGATAACAGAGAGAAGGAAGAATTTCCTTTATGCTATTATCTAACAAGATGAAGCATTTTTTAAACTTGAAAGGCTAGAACAAACAATGTAAGGAAAAAATTTCAAAGCATATAGTTCATCTCTCTGGAAGATCCTCTTAGATTTCATTAAAGGCAAAGAGCACCTTTCAAAGCGATATCTTTTCTGGTTTTGATATATCTTTAAAAGATATTATTGTCTTTAATAAGTTTACTTAGAGAATTAGATTTTTATAACAAATTGGTTTATTAAGAAATGTAGTCTATCATTCTAAAAACTATTCCAACACTCCCAACCTCAAGTTATCTAGAGGAGCTCAGTTAAAACTACTGAACACACAGCTAAGCATTCCTTCAATGACCTAGTCATAGTGATGAAATAATAGGATGAAGTATAATTCATTACATTTCACTGGTATTAAATGAAAAGATAATGTTGAGGGACAGCTAGGTGACACAGTGGATAGAGCACCAACCCTGAAATCAGGAAGACCTGAAATCAAATCTGCCTTCAGACACTTAACCCTTCCAAACTGTGTGACCCTAGGCAAATCACTGAGCCCCAATTGCCTCAGAAAAATAATAAAATAATTAATTAAATTTAAAAAAAAACCTTTAAAAAAGAAAAGATAATGTTATAAAAAGACAAGAAAAACATGTGAGTAAGCAGTTAGAAAAAATATATAAGTTGATCACTAGGTATTAACATAGGATCATTAAGGATATTCATGAGAATAATTCATACTAAATTCACTTCATTTTTCAAAAAAAAATTTGTTAAATTAGAAAAAAATTTATGTATACATTTTACTTTCATTTCAGAAAACTTCACCATTTATCATGCCCTTGTGTGGATTAAAACAAAAGAAATAAAGAAATAAATAAACAAATACTAGGCAAAATATAGCCTGAATGACAAATCACAGTAAAAAATGGCAAACCACTCCAGTATATTTGCCAAGAAAGTCCCAAATGGGTTCTTGTAGAGTAGAATGTGACTGCATAGCCATAAAACTTTGCTTAGCCTAACGACTTTCCTGTCTGACCTAGGACTTCAATGGAATAAATGATCCTTCTACCTTTAATCTATTGTAGGTCTGATTTAATAATTATTTCATTTATTCCTTTTAGTTAGAGCAGGGATTGGCAAATTACTTCAGTATCTTTGCCAAGAAAACCCCAAATGGGATCATGAAGAATCAGACATCACTGAAAACAGCAACAGACACAAAGCACAGTATGGTTGAAGAAGCACTGGCTTTGGACTTAGGAACCTGCATTGAAATGCCATCTTTGACATTTACTCTCTATATATTCACAGATAAATCACTTGACCTCTCTGGATCTTAATTTTTTCATATTAAAGATGAAGAACTTGGATCAGATTGTTTTTATATCCAAATTTATGATTCTTTATTCTGATATAAAGCTCCACACCACTGTTCTCCTTTATTACTCACCTATTCTACTCAGTGCATAGAATACTCTCAGGAGACTAGAGACAAAAGGTCCTTGGGTAGGCAGAAAAATGGACTTCTCTGGGCCCTTGAGAGTAACTTCAATTTTAATACTTCATCTTGCTCTGTGTCTTTCTGGACTTGAGGCTTGAGGATCAGAACAGAGACGATCTACAAAGAACAGCACATTTTCTTGCTAACGTATTCCCTATAATTTCTCATTAATGATAGGAAAGGAGAATGGTTAAACAGGATTTTTTGTATGTGGGGGAGAGGAAGGATTTGATTGGTTTACTGTATCCCAGTACAGTAACCGAATATGATTTGGTAGCCAAAAAAACTAAAATCTTTAATTGTATTACCAGAGGCATAGCTTCCAAGAATAAAGAAATGACAGCCTTTCTATACTATGTTCTGATAAGAACATATTAAAAGGATTGTGTTTAGTTAGATGAACATTGAAAAGTTGGTGAGCATTTAGAGGACAAAAGCTAACATGGAATATTGAAAGGCCTTGAATCCATATCATATTAGTATCATTTGCAGGAACTACATCTACTTAAGCAAAAGAAGAGAAGATCCATGGGAGAACATAAATAATTCAGATATGTGGAATGCTACAATTAAAAAAAAAAGATTAGAATTTTTGAGTTTGATCAGAGTCAGCAGCAAGGGGATGATCACTTGTCAGCTAAACTATGATGGAGATTACTTTTTCAGTTTGGGGTACTAAAGGACCATGAAGGTGCTTTAAATCCTGTTATTCTATTACATGGTCCAGTTCAGTCTCTATAGATTATAGAATCATAGGGTGATAGATTTAAAGATATAAAGGAATCTTGAATGTCATCTAGGCTAAAATACCTTCCCTTCCCATTTTTGCATATGGCCATGGGCCTCTGTCCAACAGTACTATCATTTTCAATTACTTTACCCATAAGGAGATGCCTGAATCACTGTATCACTTGTCATAGGCTCCAGATGGCTCCAGACAACTAAAACAGGGATCTTAGATTATTGGGACTTTGACATTTTAAATCATGCAAAGTAGTTAAATTTGTGATTGCATTTAGAACATATTATAAATGACTATATTCGATTTTCATGATATTAATGACTTAGAAAGACATGGTATACAAAGATATGATCCTAGCAAAGACCAGTGTTTGAATGTCAGGACTGCTGTTTACTTTTCATATGACTTGGGGCATATCCCTTTCTCATTCTGAACTGCAGTTTCCTTATCTATAAAAAAGAGGAGACTAGACAAAACCTCTTCTAGATATAAATTCTGAGATTTGATTTATCAAAAAGATTTATTTCAATTATATTGTGATGTCAATCCTCTGCACCCCCAAATAAGTTGAAACATTCGCCAAATGCTATCCACCCAGTTTACATACTGATGTGACTAAGACTCCTGTGTGTTAACACTAGAAATGAGAAAATCTTTCTGTTTTATATGTTTACACAACACTAGTCCAGTACAGTTGTGCTTGGCTATCCCACCCAATATCATCCCTTCTCTGTATCTGACTCTGTCTCTCTGTCCTTCTGTCTTGGTCTCTCTGTCTTTCTCTGTCTCTCTGCCATTTCTTTCTCTATCCTGTTTAATCCTTGTTACCTACAGACATGCCCAAGTCTTCTCCTTCCTTAAAAAGCCCTCACTTATCCCTTCAACTTAACTCTCATCTCACTATCACAACTAAATCCAAGAAAGTGCTACTTATACTAATTGGCATTTCTTCCTTTTTTCTCATTCACTTAACCCATTACAATCTGCCTTTTAACATCATCCATTCAATTAAAATCTACCAACAATTTTTTCATTGTTGAATTTGCCTTTAACTCAATCTTCATTCATCTTGATAGTTGACATTGTTTATCATTCTTTCTCTCTGGAAAATCTCCTGTATGGGTTTCCCTGAGTCTGCTATCTTTTTTCTCCTCCTACTAATCTGACCATCCCTCCATTACTGTTTCTGAATCATCATTATATACTGACCCTGTTAGTGGCTCCTAAGATTCTGTCCTGGACCTCTTTCCTTACCATTTTACATATTCTCTAAATTCTAGCTCCTTAAATTGTGACTCCTTATGGGGTCTCATACCTGAATGTGAGGAGGTCACAAAATTATGTTATATTATCAGTAAATGTTTAATTTGTATACATATTTTATATATTTACATACTCAAGGTCAGGTAAAAAATTTTTTGAGTAAAAAAGGGATCATGAGAGTAAAAACTCAAAAGAAACCTTTATTTAAATTACCTCATCATCTCCCAGAGGTTCAATCATCATATCTAAGAAAATCATTCTCAGACCTCTACATCTAGCTAACTCTTCAACACTGCCCACTTCTATCTCTTTTCATATAACCATCACCTTCATTCATTACCTCTTACTTGGTCTATTGTAAAAGTCTTTCAAGTGTTTTACCTGCCTCTCATTTCTTTTCACTCCAATCAATCTTTCATAAAGCAGCCAAAGTAATATTACTAAAGTACAGGTTTGACCATGTTGCTCACCTAGTTAAGAAGGTCAAATGATATTTAAATCCATTTACAATCAATCTTTAGCCTAGTTTTCCAAGCTTATTGTACATCAATCTCTTTCATATATTCTACAATCTAGTCAAGGTGACTTCTATTCTAGTCTGCTATTTCTCTGGTACATTTTGACTCCCAAAGCATTGTCTTGGTACACATTGTTTCCCATGTCTGGAATGTACTTATTCCCCATCATTACCTCTTAGAATCCCTAACTTTCTCCAAAACTTAGCTTAAGAACTATTTTCTATATGAGATCTTCACTGAATCTCCAAACACTCTCTCTACCCCAGCAGCTACCAATGTCTCTTGCACCAGATTGCTATGTATGTGTATAGATATATAAATAAGATATTAATATCTATATCTATATCTATATATATGGAGTTTTTTAGATGAGATACTAGAGTGGTTTGCCAGTAACTTCTCTAATGCATTTTATAGATGAGGAAACTGAGGCAAACCAGGTTAAGTGACTTGCTCAAGATCATATAGCTAGTAAAGTGTCTGAGGTCAGAATTGAAATCAGGTCCTGCTGCCTCTAGGTCTCTCATACTATCCACTATACCACTTAGCTGCCTGTGTTCTTTTACTTATATTTAAATGTATACATGTTGCTTTCAGCTATTGATTGCAAGCATCTTGAGAAGCGGACCTATTCTGATTTTTGTCTTTTTATTACCAACATCTAGAAGAACCCCAGGTGCATTATAGATGCTTAATAAATATTGTTAATTAATTGATAGAACCAAAAAGATTTAGTGGTCAAAATTTTATTCTGAAGATTGAAACATCAAAGCAAGAATTGGCATTCTAAATAGCCAAAGCTTCTTCATTCAGCCCCTAAATGCTCACCCCTTGCAAGCTGATTTTTTCCATTCTATCTTTGTAATCACTGTGAATCTGGATAACCACAATTTTGAACTTCATTTACATCATCTTCAGTGTGAAAATCATAGACCCAGAATAAACCTAGAACTGAAAAAGATCCTGAGAACACCTAGTACAACCCTCTCATTTGACATGTCAGTTAATAAGCATTTATTATTACTTTCCTATGTGCCAAGCTCTGTGATAAATATTAGGGTTACAAAGAAAGACAAAATAGAGTCTTACAGTGTAATGGGGATGACCATATGCAAAAATCTTAGGAAACTCCCAGTAAGGAAACTTCTATCACTACAGATTGGCATCAAGAGCACTGAAAGATTAAATGACTTGCAAAGCTATAAGAGTACCTACCCACCGGGTAGTTGTGAGAATTTAACAATAAAAATGCACATTAGCAAAGTTTAAGGCACTATTTAAATGCAAGTTATTATTACTTTTGTCATTTGACACCGGATATAACCTTATTATTATTATTTAGAAGTCCTCCTCAGCATAATATGGAAGAAATTTAGTTTTAATTATACCATCATTCACTCTTTAAGTTAAGTTGGCATTGCTAAGCCTGAGAGATAAAGCTGATACTGGGCCAGGGGTACTCAATGCTAATGGAAATGTGATACAGTAAAGGAACTAACTATCCTGTCTTCATTTGCTCAATGTTTCTAGATATGTGGGGCCAAAACTAACTCTGGAAATTGTCCCAGGCTGTGCTTGTAGAATAAGTAGGGCTAGATCTGACAATTTAACATTCTAAGGCAACAGATATATACACATAAATTCAGTGTTATGGCTTTTTGTCAAAAGAAATCACTTTTCACCTTACACAGTAAGCAGACTGCACTTTTTTATACAATTGCATAGAAAACCAAAAATCACTTTAACAAGTTCCAGTTCCATTTGGTTGCCAATTATAATTGATTAAAAGGAAGGAGATGAAACAGGCTCTTCTTTTCTTCAAAGGTTGTGATTTTCACGCTTCTAAGGAGGGAGGAGTCCCTTCTGAATTATCTCAGAAATAGGGTATGAAATTCCTTTGGCAAAGTTAATACTATGGCAAAGTATGAAATCTTGTCCTGTGCATACTTGTTGCTCCACTAATGCCACACTGATGCTAATTGATGATAGATAACTGGTTGATGATTCACAATTCATAAGTATCTGGGGTTTCTATTTGGGCTTGTAATTTAAAAGAGGGTAGGGCATGTTGCAAAGGGACTTCAGAGATTAGAGTGGCAGAAAAATGGAGAGCGAACATTTTAAATACTTAAACAAAAGGCACATCTCTGTACTTTCCCCATCCTGTCATACCACCCTAAAAAGGTGACAAGATAGAGAAGGTGCTGGAAAATGCTAATTTCTTGGACCCAGTAGAGGATTTACTGAACCCAGTGGGAGCTAGAACCGATATGTAGCTGAAGCAATCAAGTTCAAAGCCACGGACATAAAGGAGCAGACAGCACTTTGTTCTTTACTGATACTGTTAATTCACATGTTTGGGATTTAAGGATTTATTCCCTGTCAACTACTAATTATATTTCCTTATAGATGAGAAGATGGTAATATTAGAGAAATATACATACATACATACATATATACATATATATATGTATATATGTATGTATGTATGTATTCCTGAGGAGGTGAGACTTACTAGAGGAAAGGTCATTCAACTCCACTAATCCTGACGATTTTCCCTTTCAGAATTCTTACTTAAATATCAGTAGAGTTATTTAGAATAAGAGTTTATATACATATATACCTAAATATATGTGTATGTGTATGTATATATAAATATGTGTGTGTGTTTCAGGCAATGTTGGTCTATTAGAAAGGAAAATCTATCTTGACTGTTTTTTAAAAAATTTGTTATTATTGATATGGTCAATTATGCTAATTGGTTTCCTAATATTAAACTAGTTCTACTTTCTTGGTGT
This sequence comes from Antechinus flavipes, assembly GCF_016432865.1. NCBI lineage: Eukaryota > Metazoa > Chordata > Mammalia > Dasyuromorphia > Dasyuridae > Antechinus > Antechinus flavipes. Next base: position 216,131,319 of record NC_067399.1, on the reverse strand, counting down.
AAACACAGCTTGGTCATAGTGTCTGATCCTGATCTTTGTGATATTTGTTGTAATCTCCTTGCTCATGTTTTATTTAAAACAATTTAAATAAATATTGTTTAGGAAAATTGGTTTGCAGTTTTCTTTCTCTACTTTGGTTGTCCTTGGTTTCAGTAATTATACCATCTTTGTGCCATCGATGGAATTTGGTAGGATTCCTTCTTTACCTAATTGTTTTCAAACTATTAATGTAGTATTAGAATTAATTAGAATTCTTTATATGTCTTGTAGAACTTATTTATAAATCCATTTTATTCTGAGTTGTTACCCACCTTGTTTAAGGAACTCATTTATAGCCTTGTTCAATGTTTTTCTCTGAACAAGGTTATTTAAGTATTTTATTTCCTGACCTTAATCTGAACAATTTATTTTTATTGGTATGTAGTGAGGTAAAATAACTCCTAAGTATACTTATTTCATCATTGTTGGTTGTGAATTCACCTTTTTAATTTTGGTCCTGGTAATTCAGTTTTCTTCTTTATTTTATTTAAATCATATTGGTCAATGGTTTATCTAATATATTGGTTTTTAAAAATTTCTAGCTTTATTTATTAGTGATCATTACTAAAATAATGAACAAGCTAATTTTAGAAAAGCCTAGATAAAAAGCATGAATTGATGCTGAGTGAAGTAAACAGAACTAGAAATACATTATACATATTAATTGCAAGAATGTGCAATGATCAACCATTAAAAAAAACAGTTTTTCTCAGTGTTCAATGATCCAAGACAACCTCTATAGATTTTGTATAGAAAATTCTATCTGCATCTAGAAAAATAACTGTGGAGATTGAATGTAAATAAAAACATGCTATGTTTACTTCTTTTTTCTGTTTTTCTTTCTCTCCCATGGTTTTTCCCTTTTGTTCTGATTTTTCTTTTCCAACATGATTCATAAAGCAATCTGTATTAATTAATAACTAATTAATTAATTTAAAAAAGAAAATTATGTTAAAAAAAAACCCAGTGAAACAAACTAATGAGAGTAAAATTATTGAGAAGCCTCCAAGACTGATGCTGCTTCATGAAACCAGTCTTGGGCCAGGAATTGCAATAGGAAAAATATCAACAAAGACAAGGCAAAGTACATGACACTAGCTTATGAGAAGTCTTGAATACCAGGCAAAACAATTTGAATTATTATTATTTTGAATAACAGATATTTATGTTTTAAACATAAAAGCATATAGAAAATGACCTTGGAGCCAATCAGGGTTTGAAAAGTTCAGCTTCTGACACATTCTGATTCATGTGACACTGGAGGAATTCACCTCTCAGTGTTTGAGGACAGTGGTGTCAAATCCAAATGAATCACTAAAGTTTAGATAAGTATAGTGGTAGCTTATTGAATTAGAAAGCCACATATTAACGTTATCTTTGTTCTATTGCATTTTTATTTTGCTAAATATTTCTTAATTACATTTTAATCTGATATGGCCCTTTGGGGATATTGTGGGATGCATATCCTTTGTGGAGCCCAGGTTCATTTGTTGGATACTTCTTGAGCAGACAACTTAGAATAAAAGTTTAAGATCAGAAACCAATCTGCATTAAGAGTAAGTTCCCTCACTTGAAGTTCCCTATACCAATGACATTACAGTTTTGTTCTAAGGAAAAGTATGAACAATTTATTCACTAAAGTGTCAGAGGGTCCTACTTTCTATTTTGTTCATTCCTATAGCTGTTGCTGAATCATTTTAGTCATGTCTGATTCTTTGTGATCCTATTTGGGGTGGCAAAGATGCTGAAATGGTTTGCTATTTCCTTTTCCAGTTCATTTGTACAGATGACAAAACTGAGGCAAATAGGGTAAAATGACTTGTCCAGGATCACACAACTAGTAAGAGTCTAAGGTTATATTTCACCTCAGATCCTCCTGAATCCATATCAAGCACTTGTCCTTGTAGATGAAGGCTGGTTTAAATATGCCTTCATATTTGTTTGGAGGTGACTCCTCCCCCTTATATTTTATTAAAGAGCCGTAGAATTCAAATACTAACATCAAATAACAAACACTAAGCATGAAAGGAGGATAATTATCTGAATAAATGTTTCACTAATAATTCTTGCAGCTGGGATGAGTTTGAGAAATAGAACAATTAGAAGTCACAAAATAAGTGCTCAAAAAAAGTTACCTTTAAACACCACTATTTACTTCCTTCATCTCTGATTAGCACACACCACAGTTGCTCACTGACAGCAAAACACTGATTGCTAATCAAAGTAGCCATATTGTGTTGAGAAATAGAAAATTAGAAGAAACAAAAAACTCAGAACCCTAGGATCTGATTAGTTTTCTGAAAACAACCAGGGAAGAAATGAAGAGCTGAAGGCAGCTGGGATGGCTTGAGGAGCAAAAACTAACTTTGCATGCCCCTTAAATGTAGCTAGATCAACACCAGAAAATTAGATTTGAAATCAGAATTCAGTACCAGCTCTGCCACTCCCTACTTCTGTGACTTAAGATAAATTATTTCCCTTTTTTGTCTTTTTTTCCCTCTGCCGTGAAATGTCAGGGTCAATCTAAATGATTGCAAAGGTCTCTTTCAATTATAAGTCTTAGATGCTAAAGATACTATATCAACCCCATAATATCCCAATCCCATTCATCAGTTCACTTGATCACCTACCCAGTGAGATAGATGCTATTATTAGTCCCATTCTGTAAGTAAGGAAACTGAGGCTTGGAGAGATTAAAGGATTTGCCCTGATAGTGGAAGTCACTGACAGCAAAGCACTGATTGCTAATCAAAGTAGCCATATTGTGTTGAGAAATAGAAAATTAGAAGAAACAAAAAACTCAGAACCCTAGGATTTGATTAGTTTTCTGAAAACAACCAGGGAAGAAATGAAGAGCCGAAGGCTCTTGAACCCAAGAAGGGTTCGAACCCAAGGAACCCAAGGAAGGATTTGAACCCAAGTTTTCTTGATTCCAAATCTAGCACATTATACATCTCCTATTGTCTCCCAACATCTATCAACCCATTTTTGAGGATGTAAAGACTAGGTTTAGGAAAACCTAAATGTCACTTACAGGAAGTCAGCACAAACACAAATAGAATGGCCAAGAATAAAAGCCAAAACCATTCACTGTCATTCCAAACAGAACAAATCTGATTGATAATCAGGTTATAAATACACAGTGAGAAGAAATATCTTCAACTTTTACAAAAGATCAATGGACATCTAGTTCCTGGTCCTAAGTTATATCATTGCAATTCTGTGCACAATTTAAAGAGAACAGAATTGAAAGTTATTGGCTCACACTAATAGGTCCCACTACCACATTTTGGCTGTCTTTCACATATGCACATAAATGCATGAACACAAACATATTCTAGAGAAGCACATTCTCCAGATATGATCTAATGAATTTAAATGTGTATTCAACTTAGTCCAATAAGCTTTTAGGAAGTCCTTAGTATGGACAAAGTCATAGAAGGGAGAGAGTTTGAATTCAAGAAAATGTGATATTCTCCAGATGATTCTGCTGTGAGACCTTGGACAAATTATTTATACTGCAGTACCTCACCCTATTTTTAAGACTATAATTTGCTAAACCCATGCTAATCTGCTTTGTTGTTTTTAGTTGGAGTAGTATGCCATTTCCTTCTTCAGCTCATTTTACGTATGAGGAAAGTGAGGCAAATATGGTTAAATTAATTGCCTAGGGTCAATGTGTGAGCTAGTAAATGTGTGAGCTAGTAAGTCCAAATTTGAATCCGGCTCCCCCGACTCAGGGACTATCAGTCTATACACTATGCCACCCAGTTACCTCAATCTGTTTCATAAAAAGTCAGCTTTCACTGGTTTGGAAACTGGTCATTTTGTCTTGTTACTCCCCTTCCTTCCTCCAAAAGGAAAACAAAACCAACCAAATAAACAAAAACTCTTAAGCCTATCCTTAAGGAGCTTCAATCTATTCTGGGAAATATAACAGATAAAAAGAAAAATATTAACACAAGTTATTTGAATTGGGGAAAAAAGCCCCAATTATCTAAATGATCAGAAAAGTCATTCCTAAAGGAAGATATTGCACAGAAATATAGGATTAAAAGAAGTTAAATTATCTTAAAGGTTGGGAGTGAAGAGGGATTGAATTATAAGTATGGGTACAACATAGGATAGATGAACATAACCAGCTCCTAGGGATCCTGACTTTTTGCTCTGAAGATTCACTTCTCTTGTTAGGGGTGGAGGCTTTACAAGTAATCTCAAGATTCCAAACTGCCCCAAAAAACAGAGAGTACTTGGATTATTTTAGGTTTATTTATATGGGAATCTAGATTTCAATCGCCAGAATCTAATGTTAATCACAATTTTAGCTATAGCTGACAGAAAATGGGAAAGATGCAATAAGGAATAGGAACCCCCTGATCATCAAGAGCCAGGCATTTATCAATTTAAAATGCTAGTTGTTTGTTTCCCTGTATAGTTTTTTTTTTTTAATAAAAGGGAGCTTTCTGCAATTTTCATTCGTTTAGCTACTACATGAAGCCACTGTGAAAAACAGAATGTTAACCTGCTGCATCATTTATGTTACATTGATTTAGTATTGATGCTTGGCACAGAAACCTGAGAGCCAAAGTCGCTGATACACTACGATGTCAAGACACTGGTCTGAATTACAAAAATAAATAGTTGGAAGTCAAGGAGCCTGGAACGTGTTTAGGTATCAAGAGGCAAAACTGATGTGAGGACTGGTGGTCCAAGGTTTCTCCCCTCTCATCAAGTATGTATGTGTGTCTCTCTGTGTGTATGTATATATACATATGAAAGAGAGAGACAGAGAGACAGAGGCAGAGACAGAGACAGACAGAGACAGAGAATAACTAAGGGTAGTTAGGTGGTGCAGTGAATGGAATACTTGGAAGATCTGAGGTCAAATACTGCCTCAGGCACTTACTGGCTGGGTGATTCTGGACAAGTCCCTTAACTCTTATTAGCCCCAGTTCCTCATCTTTAAAATGGGGACATGCTGGAGAAGGAAATGGTAAACTACTCTAAGAAAACTATGTGAAACAGAGGGACATGAAGAAAAGATGTTCTGAGAGAACAAAATAAGAAAGGACAGCATTATTGAGTGTGTAGCTAACACCAGCACCTATTACAATGCTTGGTACATAGTAGAAGCTTATTACATACAGGCAGACTGAATCCTCACAATGGAGCTCTTAGATCTTATTATTACCCCCATTTTAAAAATGAGAAAACTGAGGCTTAATTAAGAAAGGTTACATGCCTCATCCAGCATTACAGTCACTACATATCTAAGGTAAGATGTAAATCCAAATTTCCCTGAGTCTACATCCAGTGCCCAATCCATGAACTTCAATTGCCTTTCACAAATTGCTTTCAATGTTCATAGCATCTTTACTGAGCAGCAAAAGCTGAGCAATCATTTGGGCATGTTGTGTTCTGGATATTAGTTGAACTAACTGGCCACTGAATTCATTTCCAACACAAAAATTATATAATGGCTGTTTCTGGTTGCATTTAAAGTTATAACTGGGAATCTTTTGACCTAAACAAAAATAGTTTTGGCACCAAGGACAGCACCACCAAGGACAGTGGTAAGGGCAGCATAAAATAAAATGTGGAAGGAAAGCCTCTCACCCAGCTATACAGGGATCTGAAGAAGGGGTCCAGCTATTATCTCCTGGCCTCCCCTCCCTCACTCCCAGTTGTGGCTAACAGCAATGAATTTGTGAGAAAGGCCATGCCTTGGCTATAGTGTGGTTCTTAAATTTCATTTGGACCCCAGAGCAGCTCCATACATATGTAATTCCTCTAGCTGTGATTTCCCAAATCGTTCTTAGTAGCTCCTCCAAATATCTACTATCTACTATCTGCTCTACTCTTCCCTTTCCCTTATCAAATACCAGGATACTGTGAACTCAAAACCCTTGAACCTATTACTTCTAGGTCTGATCATTCTCCCTGTGCCCTTCCTCTCCAGGCTACTGAGATTCTGCATGTGGACCACAATTAGGTGGAGTTGGTCCTGTCAAGGTCTAGTCTGAACATCTTACTCTGAGTTATCTACATTTCCTTCCTGTCCAGCAGTAATTATTAATAGTTTTACACTGACCCAGGTTACATTATTTTGACCACACTATCAAAGCCATGGAAAGTGGTTCCCAAATGTACCATGGTCATCACTGGCCCTACCTTGCCCTGAAGTCTCCTCTATAAAAATACTTATTTTAATAAACACTAATTCGATGTAGCATTAAAAAAATAGAATGGACTTTGTTGATAATAACATTATGAAGGTGCTAGCGCAAATACTAAAGATGAAGAAACAGGGAGATATGAAGTATGTAGGTGTCACACAAAAAATAGGTGCTAGAATTAGGAAATAATATGATGTCTCTTGACTGATTCCAGTGATTTCTCACTGCCATGTAGGTGACAGAGACAGAGATTTGACAGAGAAGATGAAAAGATAAAGTATGGATGAAAAGTCGGTGAATCAAAGTGCTTTGGGGAAAAATAGTAGGTCTCATTCAAGGGAGGAGACACAATGGCAGGCAGGTATTCCAAGATCACCAATTTCAAAAAATGCCTTTCATCCAAAACAATCCGAATAGACTTTGGACAGAAAATACCATCTGCATCCAGAAAAAGAACTAAGGAGATTGAATGTAAATCAACACATGCCATGTTTACATCTTTTTTTTTCTTCTTTTTGTTGTTTTTTTTATCTCTCCCGTGGTTTTTCCCTTTTGCTCTGATCTTTCCCTCCCAAAATGATTTGTAAAGTAATGTGTGTGAAAAATAAACAAACTTATTATAAGAAAAAATGTCTTCTCTATCACTAGATATTTCCAGGGTCTCAGGGGAAGGGAGAGGGTTGAGTCTGACTAAAAGATTGTGGCACAAGATCAAATTTCATGTTAAATTGGTGAGAACCCTAGCTCAAAGTATTCATTTGTGAAATATCCAGCCAGTATTGAGATCCAATCTTGAACATATATGGAGACTTTAGTATAGGCACATGGGTATTGGATCTGATTCTAAGTTCTTAAAATGTAGTCCAGGCGAAGCTATAACTAGTGCAGAGTAATCAGAACTCTGAACCAAGCCATCAACATTTAATAGGAAAAAATAACTGAAAATAATATTTAAATATGGTACTATTTTTAAATTTGTCATGTTAATATATTTTTAAAATTTTCTTTCTTTAATGACATGGAAACTAATTAGAAAAAATAACTAGTTAAATTAGTAAGTTACCAGATGATATAGTTTTCCTCTAGATCTTCTCTTAGTAGCTGAACACTAGTGAGTTCCCCACCTCACCTGCACCCCTGAAATCCCTGGACAGCATTCTCCAGGTATTTCAGGAGTTTTCTCAAATGAGTCTCTCTTTTTTCATCCAAGTGGTAGTGTGCTAGGATCTCTCCAATGAAGCCTGCATCAGAGCCACTATTCTCCTTCCTATGTGATTATTTAAAGAGCCATATAGTGCTGCTTGTTCCAGGCACCAAAATCATACATCATATCTTTAGAACACAAATTACTATTAGCTGACAGAGTGGTTCTTTGTAACATCAATATGTGTTTTGTATTTCTGTAACTATAAAGTCATCATTAGAAATTAGCCTGGAAGAATAGGTAAAGAACTTGACTTGGGAGTCAAAACTATCTAAGAATGAGTCTTGCCTTGCCCTATTCACTGTACAATTCTGGAAACAAACCACTTAATCCTCCCTCAAAGTCAGTTTTCCCATCTGGCAAATAAAGATAACAACATTTATCTCATAGGGAGGGTTATGAGGTTAAATGTGATTATATATCTAAAAATCTTGCAAACTTTAAAAAATGCCATGCAAATGTGAGCACCTTTATAATATATACTTTACATATATTTTAAAATATAACTATAGCTTCAATATTGTCAATCAAAGGTGCTTGTGAATCTTGACAAGTATTCTGAGATGGGTATATATACAAGGAGTGCTCTAATGGCCTGAGCTAGTTATTCCTAACTCCAAACAAGCCACTTAATGTCTGTTTAGTAATGACCTGCCATTTAGAATGTTATCCAGTCATATGCCTTTTTTTGAAAAATAACAAACATGAAAGACTGATTTACATATTTGCTTCCTGGCCTTATGGTACTTGAGTAAAAACTAAGCATCCTGGGTGAATCTCCACTTTGGTTAAATTTATATATTTGCCACTTTGAAAATTTATCTCTATGATATTAACTGTATAGATCTTTTTGTGTTTGTTTTGTTCTTCAGAAATGATTTCAAAAGTCAAAATAATTCAAAATGTCCAGTCTGTTAAAAGTCTGTTTTGATGATTTGATGAAAATATTTTCTCTGGGTCAGTCAGCCAATGCTTTATGACAAAAGATAGCTTTTATATTGTACTTTAAGGTTTGAAAAGTGTTTTACAAATACTTTGTTGTTTTATCTTTATAAGCATGAAAGGAAGTAAGTAGGCTAATACTATTATTATTATATTACATATATATTATAAATGAGGATATTGAGGAAGATGAGGTTGAATGATTTTTCTTCAAGTCACACAGCCTTTGAGTGTCTGGAACCTAGACTTGAATTATCTAATCGAACTTAGTTGCCTTCTAGTAAGTATTTTAGAATTACAGTTGAAGAATAATAAGTATAGTAAGATAGATTTTTTTTTCATGTTAAGGGTTCAAGGGCCAGGTGATTTTGGCTTGCAATTATCATCAGTGGAAGAAGTCCACACGATAGGACTAGGAGTGGTCCTGATAGAGAATCTAGTGAGAAGGAGTTGTTGTAGCTTAGGTCAGAGAAAACAAAAAAGTGAAATGTGAACACAACAGATCCTCTTTGACAGATCCATATAAGCCCCAATGGGCAGATGTATGCCTTAGTTTCCTCCTCTGTAAAATGAAGAAGCTGATGATTCTAAGATCCTAGTGGGTTTGTGATGGGTTTTATTAAAGATGTAAAGCTAACCCACAGCCTGACTTGAGTGTCTTCAAAGTGTTTCTCTATAGACATGAATATAAAAGGCATCTTATTGTTTTACAATGTACCATTCTGGTCAGGCAAACCCAGAACATCTTTAACAAAACCCTCCAATACACATGTGCTGAATATAATGTGCCCCAGATCAAGACAAAAAAGAGGGTATTCTCTCAGTTCCTGAAATTCATTTCTTCATTAGATTCCTTTGTTTTAACATTTAAAAAAACTGTAACTAGGTCAAGTTTCCTGAATGTAAGCTGTTTTTCTTCCTTAAACCCAACAATGTAGGTGTCTCTTCAATAGTTCTTTCCAAAGGGATGAATAATAAAACTTACATTACTCTCACCTTGATCTGAATGGTCTCTGGAGCATATTACTCATTGTACTTTAGCCGAAAAAATTTGTTAGGGAAATGGTACTGTATTCCAGCCAAAGCTGCCCCTGAAGGAAAATGCTATTATCACAACTATCATACTTGGAATTTAAAGTGAGTAAACATTTTTAAACTTAATGATGTTTGTATCTATTCTAGTTTGAAAAAGAGAAAAAAAGACATGTTCCAATTATTGGCAGGGATGAAAAGGAAATAGAAGAATTTTTTTAAATTAATAAGTCAATAACAGAATTTATCAAACATTTACTATATGTCAAGAACTAGATTAAGCACAAAGACTACATAGAAAAGCAAAACTGGTCCCTACTCTTAATGAACTTATAGCCTAGCTAAAATCTCACAATGCAATAAAATTGAATTAAAGACATTTATTTAGGCATTTCTAACCATTTTAATATTACTTTCAACTGTCCAAATAAAAACTCTATGTTTCTGTGAACAAATCCTGCAGTATTAAGGATCTTGTTGACTGTGGTATATCTCATATTTGTTAAAGAATAATTAACCATATCTCACTTCCCATTTGGATTTATATAATTGAGGATACCTAAAATTTTATTTGTACTTGTTCCTTCAGTGGACCTGAGTTTTCCCTGCTGTGATTGTTTCTCCTTTTCCTCCCTATCTTTTCACTATCCTCACAACTCTCACAACTATTATTGCTACTGCTACTCTGGTTCTTTTAACCTCAAGGGGGCACCAATGTAACACTCGAAATACATAACTGATGGCCTATCTACTTCTAGCTGTTTTACATGGCTATGAGAGTATATTGTATGATGCTTATCAAATATAAGAAATTGCTTTTGATAACATATGACCTTTTTATATCTAAGATGAAGCTTTTTATTAGCCTCTTGCATTTATGGTCTTGATATTTTTTTTTCAATATTGTGGTATTCTATGATTCATAGATCCAGAGGTATGCTTGTAAGTATTTAACAATCAGGCTCTCTGTGAAATAAAAAAAAAAATGTACACATGATACACTTTTAAATTTAATCTACATTATTAATGCTTTCTCCATTACTTTCTCCAACACACCCCTGTACCAAACAAATAAATCAGCAAGATATTATTTTTCTTTTTTGAGTAGGAAACAGAGGAGTGATCTAGACCAATCACAATCTATGGGGACAAATAATTCTACAAAATGAAACTCTTTCTGCGAACTGATCAAACAATTCTGAAGAGCTGTTTGGAACTATGACCAAAGGGCTATATAGCAATGTCCATCCTTTGACCTAGTAATACCAGTGCAAGATCTATATACCAGAAGCTTTAGAAAAAAGGAGGGAAAAGATCTATTTGTACAAAAACTGATGGCAGTTCTTTTACGGTGGCTAAGAATTGGAAATCAAAGGATGTCCATCAATGGGTGAATGTCTAAACAAACTGTGGCATATGATTGTGATGGAATATTATTATACTATAAGACATGACCAACAGGATGATTTCAGAAAAACCTGGAAAAACTTCCGTGAATTGATGCAAAAAGAAGTGAACAAAACCTAGAAAACATTGTACATTGTTTGATGAAGAATTGTGAATGATTTAGCCATCCTCATTAATAGAATGATATAAGGTAATCCTAAGGGACTAATGATGACGTACTATCTGCCTTCAGAAAAAGATCTAAATTTGTCTGAATACAGACTGAAGCATGTTATTTTTCACTGCCTTTCTTTCATTCTTTTTTAATTTGAGTCTTCTTGCACAAAATAAATAATATGGAAATGTTTTACATAATTGTACATGTAAAACCTATATCTGATTGCATACTATCTCAGGAAAGTGGGAAAGGGATCAGGGAGAGAAGAAAGGATAGTATTAGGAACTTAAAACTTGAAAAAATGTTAAAATTGTTTTAACATATAATTGGGGGAAGAAAAATATTTTATCAATAAAACCTTAAAAGCATTTTTTAAAACAAGAAAGAAACTTGCTCCCTGAAAATAGATCAGCAACCCTTCCATAATTCAGTCATTTTAAACCACTTATGGGAGTTATCTCTGTTCTATCTGATAGATACCAAGTACATGTCAGAGGCACAACTTAAATCCAATTCTTTCTCATTTTCCAAGATCAGCTTTCTTTCCACTAAGCCAAGTTGACTTTGACTAGGAGACTATAAGTATTAAAATTTTTTTGGTGGATAACACCTACAATCACTTTGAAGTGCTACAAATTTGACAAATCTTTTATTACTCAGTTCTGGACCCACAGTATTTGTCTATACTGCATAAACTTACATTTCAGTAAATGTGTGGTGTAGCCCAGGTCTGGACAATACACATTTTTCATCCACTTTGTTACCAATGTGGATCATTATACCAATTTTGTTAACATTTCTATGGATTCTAATGAAAAGGCTATGTAGGGTTTCAGGTCTCAATGTATTTAGTTAATATAATAGCATTTAATAGCATTTGGACAATTTTTGTCTTCAGAGGGAAACTTTTTGTTCAACTTCTTAACAGGTTAGCTTTTGTGACATTAATAAACATTATAAGTAAGCATATATCTCCCTGTTTTATATCTCACTCGATGTCAATATTCAAGGGATCTATGAACAAAGTTATCTCTATACTCACATCTGTCAGTCTTATATAATTTTAATGTGTGTGGGAGATACCTTGTCTGAGAAGAGCTGTCAAAGAAGCTAATTGTTCTACCAAGTCAAAGGATTAAAAAAATTCAATAAGCACTAGACACAGCAAAGTCTCATATCTTTTATGCCTCTTAGTCAGTTGTATGACCATAAAGCTGTGGTCTGCTATAGAAAATCATCTGTGAAAGTCTGCCTAATTATGAAGCTCTATTTTCCCCAGTGCAAACATGACTTTAAAGAGACTCAAAATTTTAATAATGTATAAAAATGAAAAATGTAAATTTATCCTCCCTAAAGCAATTGCATGCTTTTAAAAACCTGATCATTTTTAACCTGTTGATGTGCTCTGAAGAATTAAACAAGGCAATGTACCCAAACTATTTCAATTCAAGTACAGCCATTCAACAAACGAGATAGTCATAGATGAGACAAGAACTTAATTGCTCTGAAACTGGATAAAGAAACACATCCATAAAGTTAAAAATCCCCAAGCCCCAATGAAAAGGTAGGCATAGAGAATGTAAATGTTTAGTAAATGAAAATGCTGCATGGTATTCCTTCCACTGTTATGGAGAAAAAAAAGACGATAATTATGGGTAGGAAAGGATTCACAAGGGTTTAATGGTAAGAGACAAAATTCTGAAGATTAGGGCTTGGCTAAGCACAGACATGCATTGCTTTCCTACAAGGCATGGGCTTTTATTCCAAGTATTCACTGTGTTAGTTTGTGAAAAATACTTCCCTATTTTCTGTACTAATAAAAATTAGAACCCACTTATGCCATTTAGTCTTCTGTGACTCAAGCAATGGGCAACAAACTTTCCTTTGAGTCTTTTTATATTTGGTGTAAATAGGGAAATATTCAGGCTGCCAATCATTAGATGAGCACCCTACTTCTTTATGTGGTTATACATATCCCTGATGATATTTCTTCTTGCATGTACATCATTATGGGTAAAATGTTACAAACTAGTTATTTCTACTGTGGGGTTCCTCTACCATTCTGCTTCTTTGTATTCTTCATGATATTGCATGCTTTCCAAGTCACAGAATATCAATAGAAGAATGTTGGTATTAAAAAGCTAGACATTTGTAGTAGGAAACAACCTGGGATCCTTGAAAGCATTATGTATTTTTCCTAATATGATCAAGCCCATTTTACTCTTCCTTTTCAACTTTGAATTCATCTCATTGTCCTATAGGGACAGTGTCTCTCGAAGATCTAGGTATAAATTAATTCAATGAGCTACCCATCCAACCATTCATCTTTTGGATCAGACCTATTATTGCATTGGAAGAGGAAGCTCCTAATGAGAAAACTACCAATGCAAATAAATACCTACTCTATAATTTATAGTCTTAGTGAATTACCTAGATCCACCGAAAGGGTAAGTGACTTATCTAGTGCCGCACAGTTAATATGTATGGGAAATAGAACTGAAATTAAAGTTCTTTCTGATTCTGAGACCGGCCCCTTATCCAGTAAACCATTTGGCTTCTCTATATATGCTATCACCTTGCCAATATTCATTATCCCCCAATTTGATCTACCTTGTCAGAATTATTAAATGAAATTCATTTGAGTGACAATGAATCTCATTGAAAATATATTGGTTTTTTTCCAGAAATTCATGAAACTAGGAAAGTAGCACCCACAAACAGGAATATCTGACAGACTTCATCATCTAAATTGACTACTTCCTCCATTTAGACTTGGAACATGATGTGCTACATGACACCAGCCAACATCTTTAGTAAGTATTGTCTCCTTATAGAAGACAACATAACAATAAATGGAGTGATGAACTTGAATTCAGGATAGCCTAGGTTCTGATTATCATGACTCTGATCAGGTTACTTCATTTGTCAAAGCCTCAGTTTCCTCATCTATATGCCATAAAAGTTTTAGAAAACATGTATCTCTAATTCAAGAAAAGTATATAGAAGCAAGAAAAAGAGCTAGAGAAGGAGTTAGAGAGGGGCAAGATAACAATAAAAGAGCAATGTCTCTGAAGCCAAAGAAGGCGGATCCAGAAGGCGGATCCAATAGGAGGACCTGGCCAATAATATATATATATATTATATATATATATATATATATATATATATATATAATATATATATATATATATATACATATACACACACATACACACACTGCAAATTCCCCTTGTCAGGCTTAACTATGAATTTCTAAACTCCAATACCTCTAAAGTAATGAGTCAAGTGAAGTCTGTGAACTTCTTTTCTCATCAGAAAAATGGCTTTTCCTTTCAAAGAACCTGATGCTTCTCTATTTCAAGAGATTTGTTCCCAGCAAAATGTCAAGAATCCAGAGACATTGATCTGCCTGACACTATATACCAAATAACAACATTTGGTCTAGTTGTCCTTTATTTCTGTACCAAAGAACTCATATATTTCAAAGCCAAAAGTCTGGTCTTTGCTATTGGCTATGCAATACCAACAGCTCCCATCCTATCTCACATTCAACTTTCCAGGGGTCAGTAGCACTTGCAGAACTTTGAATTGAAACATAGTTTTTCCTTAGTATTGGCAACCTTCCTAGGACTGTTCATTTTACACATGGTCTTACCTACCTGTCAGGTTTACATAATTGAAAATCTCTTTTAACTATTACTAGAACTATTGGCAGTTCTACAAGCACAATCCTACCATTCTACTCTCTCAATTTCACTCTCTTCTCAAAAATTTTCTTCTTTCCCTCTATTTTGCTTTTTATACTAAGGGTTAACCTCTTTCCTAAAAAAGAAATACATTTTAGTTCTTTCCTTCATCTTTTCATCAGCCATCAGTACTAAAGATCTTTCTAGCACAAACTGATTCCTCATTGAATACCAGCAAAACAATACTTTTCCACTATTCTTTTGCTTCTTAAAGAAAAAGTGTTTCTAGTCCCTAAAGGTAAAGGTGTTGAAGCTGGAGTTACCTTTGCAAAGTAAATACTCAGTAATTTTAGTGGGTAAGGGGATATGCATCTGATCCAGGAAAATCCTTGTGTACAAGGAAGAAGTGATAAGGGCCTTCTTCATTGCCTCATTGCTGGATACTCAGCAATGCATATCTATCTGAGTGGGAAGAAGGCAGAGATAAAGTGATGGAAAATGTAGGCAGAATGAGTTTCCATCAAGGCTCACTATTGCTATAAATCACTGCTTTAGAGAGAGTGTAACCTATCTTTTATATCAGTTCTGAAGGAGTACAGGTAGGGAAAAAGTAGAGATTGGGCAGAATTCTGAGAGTTAGGAAGTAAGTGAACAATGGATAATTTGAGCAATTGTGAATCAACAATTTGAGCTCTCCTGACAATTTCTGGAGATAGTCAATAGTATTACTCCAAACACATATAACTACAATCCAAGTCATATAGTAAAACGGCAGAATGTTTTAGAAAAGGCAACAAGATTTGTCAATGAAGTCCAGTGGGGTGCTTTTCAATTTTCTAACAATCAAGAAAACAAAAACTAAGATTTCTTCAATAATGATCACTTTATTACATGGCATTTTTATAAAGATATAGCCTCTGTACAAACTAATTACTAGGGGATTAAGGGAGTATATGTGTGAGTGTGTGTGTGTGTGTGTGTGTGTTTGTTTATGCATGCACTATAAACATGTATTGGGGAAAAAGTGGACATCTAAGTGATTACAGCATTTTAGGGGCAGGGAGTTAAGAGCAGAGGTCAGTTAAGGAAGGGTTTTAAATGTTCTTTGGTCCCAGGGAATATTTGTTATTTTGGATCTGAAAATGAGCTAAGTAGAAGCTCTGCATGATCATAGATTTAAAACTGAAAGTGATCTCAAAGGTCATCTAGTCCAACATTTTCACTTTGCAGATAATGAATCTGAGGACCAGAGAGGTCAAATAAGTAATAAACAAATACAGGCATACCTTGTTTTATTGTGTTTCACTTCATTGCTCATTTCATATATCATGTTTTGTTTTGTTTTGTTTTGTTTTTATAAATTGAAGGTTTGAGGCAACACTGTGTTAAAGTCTTTGTTTTTTTTTTTTTTTTCCCAAACAGCATGCACTCACCCTGTGTCTTTGTCACATTTAGTAATTCTCACAATATTTTAAACTGATTACTATTATATCTGTTATGGTGATCTGTGATCAATGATCTTTCATGTTATTATTATAATTATTTGGGGACACTATGGGCCTCTACATAAAGAAAGAAAACTTAATTGATAAATGTTGGGTGTCTTCTGACTGCTCTACCAGCAATCTGTTCTTCTATCATTGTCCCTCTCCTCAGGCCTCTCTAGACCCTGAGACAGAACAATATTAAAATTAGACCAGTTAACAATCCTACAATGGCCTCTAAATATTCAAGTAAAATGCAGAGTTAATTGATGGGGAAAGTTCATTTTTTTTTTATTTTAAGAAATTGTTACAGCTAACCCAATCTGCACTAACCACCACCTTGCTGAATCAGCAGCCATTAGCACCAAGACAAGACCTTCCACATGTAAAAAACTAAAATGATGATTAGCATTTTAACAATAAAGTATTTTTTAATTAAGGTATGTACATTTTTAGACTTAATGGAATTTTAGACTTAATAGGATACTGCATAATGTAAATAAAATTTTTATATGTATTTGGAAATTTAAAAAAATCACACGACTTGCTTTATTATAATAATCACCATATTGGGAAGATATGGAACTTAGCCCACAATATATCCAAGGTATGCCTGGATGTTCCACAAGTATCCAAGAAACAAAAGCTTGGTTTGGAAGCCCCACTGAAGTTTTAATAGGGAAGGAAGTTCAATTAATTGGAAATCCTCACAAAGATTAATATGGGAAAGACAAGAATAGGAGCTATAGCCTGAGTAGTGGAATATGATAGAATATAGAATTTAAAAGGATAGTTAATCATCTAGTCCAACCAATTCATTTTTCAGATGACAAAACTGGAAAATGGAAGGTAAAAACTACAAAGTTACCAAATAAAAGAGTCAGGATTTGAACCTGCTTCCTTGAACTGTAAATTTCTTTACTTTTTTGACTACATCTACACACTGGAGACTCAGCCTTAATAAAAGGATGGTAAATTTGATTCAAGGAAATCAATAAGAACTAAAGATTAAGGGCTAAGAGGAAGTTAAGCCTTCTAAGGATACAACTATAATTATTTCTAAAAGAGTAAAAAATCAAGAGACACAAAAAACTAAAAGGTCATCAAGATCCCTTCTTTTAGTGAAGAAAAGAAAAAAAGAGTCGTGAAGAGCATGCCCTAAAAGAAGAAATGTGATCAGAGAAATGCAAAGTAAGACAACTCTAAGGTGCCATTACACACCTCTCGGATTGGCTAAGATGTCAGGAAAAGAAGTGAATATTGAAGAGGATGTGGAAAAACTAGAACATTAATACAATGAGTTTTTTTATTTTTAATATACATTGCTTTATGAATCAGTTGGGAGAGAAAAATCAAAGCAAAAGGGAAAAACCATGTGAACTGATCCAACCATTCTGGAGAGCAATTTGGAATTATGTATGTCCACATCGGCTATCAAACTGTGCATACCCTTTGATTCAGCAGTGTCTCTACTGAATCCCAAAGAGATCATAAAAGGGGAAAAAACCCACATGGGCAAAAATGTTTCTAGCAGCCCTTTTTATAGTGGCAAGGAAATAGAAACTGAATATATGCCCATTAATTGGGGAATGGCTAAATTATGGCATATGAATGTTATAGAATATTATTGTTCTTTAATAAATGATCAGAAGGATGACTTCAGAAAGCCCTAAAGAGACTTACATAAACTGATGCTAAGTGAAATGAGTAGAACCAGGAAAACATTGTACATAGCAACAGCAAGATTATACAATGATCAATTCTTACGGACATGGCTCTTTTCAACAGTGAAGGGATTCAGGCCATTTCCAACAGTCTTGTGATAAAGAGAGCCATTTGCACTCATCACATTTTTGCTTTTTGTTGTTTGCTTACATTTTGTTTTGTTTTTTTAATTTTTTTCCCTTTTTGATCTGATTTTTCTTGCGCAGCATAATTGATGAGATATGTATAGAAGAATTGCACATGTTTAACATATTTCTTGCTGCCTAAAGGAGGGGATGTGTTAGAGTACAGATCCAGTGAATATAGAGAGTGTAGTTATCAATTAAATATGCACGAGCCAGTTGGAAAATTTGTCTTGCAATTTTTGTTCATTAATCTGAGATCCAGTTTAGTCTTTAAACTAGTGTTGCATTAATACCAGCTACCTCCAGGTGGCACTATGTACATTCCAGGGTTAATACTTCAACTTTTCAGTTTGCCCTTAACTAGCAATAACAAGGTATCTATCATAACAGTCACAAATAACAGTAACTATCAGTAACAAAGTATTTGTCAAAACAATCATAAATAGTTGTGATGCCTTGTTCCTTTCACATGCATTCTTCATCAAGATTATCCTAAATTTATCTTGAGCATATTTTAGTTCATTTTCATTCATTGTTATGGGAAAAGGTGAGCCAATGCTTTGAACTGCTGGCCTTTCCAGAGGGCAGGTCTCAAGAAATATCTGGACCAGATTCTTCCTGTTCAATATTATCCCTCTACAGGGGTGGGGAAAAGGAGGAAAAAAATTGGAACACAAAGTTTTGCAAAGGTGAATTTTGAAAATTATCTACACATATGTTTTGAAAATGAAAAGCTTTAATTAAAAAAAAGAAGAAATGGGATTTAAATATACATCCCAGATTCCCAACTATTGTTTTTCTATTACATCAGGTCAGGGTAAAGTAACCTGATACCCGAGGAGTATTTTTTTTTTTTTTGAGAACCAATAGAGAAAAGTCTTATTCAAGGATAATAATGATAGGTAATATCCTATATTATTTTCAGGTTTGCAAAATTATTTGTAAATATTATTTCATTTGAGGTTCACAATAACTCTGTGAGGTAGGTGTCATTATCACCCTCATTTTATTTATGAAACATAAGCAATTTGTTCTTGATCCTACAACTTAACTAGAATATGTTATAAACTCATGGTTTCCTGATTCAAGGTTCAATTATTTATCCAGTATGTCACTCAGTTGCCTCTTAGAGGTTAGGTTAAAGGCAAACAGGATTCATTGACACCTTAGACACCATTACAAAGGATGAAGGAGAAATCTTAAGAGCCATGTTAAGTGGTTTGGAAGGAATCCTTGGAAGGAAGATGCTAAGTTTTATACTAGAACACAATTCAAGAAAGATCAGATATAGGAGTTTTGCTAAATTGAATTCAAGTTCATCTAGAAGCCCTAATCTTTATATGTTGTCCTAACATAATAGGGTAGTTAATGCCAAGGACAGGATTTGAAAGAAAATCTCATTTTGAGGTTGGAGGAAAGCTTTGCAATGATGTTTTTTTTTTCCCCTAATTTCTTAAATATTCATATCAAAGACTAAGACTTTTAGCATCTTCATTTGTTGTTTGTAATTTTATGGAGGAGATGGGGGTGAAGAGGGAGCAGAAATTGAATCTACTTTAAAATAAAAGACAAAGGTATTTTGATAATGAAAGAGCATGGTAGAACAAAAGCAGAGTGGAGGGCCTCCATCATGGCTCAATATACCTTTAGTTGAAGTTAGTTGGCAGAAGGGATAGAGGTTTGCATCTGGGATCATAAGCTGGAACCTTGGTTCTATCACTTACTGACTATTTGATCCTATGTGAGTTGCTGAACATTTCCCAACCTCAGGTTCTTCATATATAGAATTGGGAAAACAATATCATTTATTGTACGGGGTTGTTGTGAAGATCAGCTGAGAGAATTCCTATCAGATAATTTACAAAATTTAAAGTCATGAAATGCTTGATTTTATAGTCATAATAGATTTGTTCATTGTATTAGCAGTCAAATATGCTTTCAAACTGGTATTTGTGTTACTGCTGCTTTGCACAAGGGCATCATCACCAAGGCTATTTAAGGAAGAGTAAAAGCTCTTGTTGGAACTGGTAGACTGAATTAGGCTTGCCTATTTTTGTTGTTTTTTTCTTTTAACTGGCTGGAATGTTCACAGAATGAGAATAACAGCCAATTGCCCCTCCAGGGAATGGGAAGGTTTCTTCTGGGTCTGGATTTCCCAAGGAGAAACTTCCCTTATGAGATATGTTTTTCTATCTCTTGGTTAACTGATTTTCCTGTGAGGAAACAGCTGGGAGAAACTGTATTTGTACCTTTTTCCTGGGGTAATACATGTCTTGTGGCTACATGTGGAAGCATTTCCTTGTGGTAAAGAGTCAGTGTTCTAGGGAAGGCTAGCCTGGAATGAGAAAGCCAGTTTAGAGGCAATTTCATTTTCTTGACAGGATACTGTTTTTGAAATCAGCTTCATTCTTCCAGTTGTGGGTTTTGAGAGCTAAGATATAATATAGCATTGCTCTACTAAAATTAAAACCCAGTACTTTTGGCATCACACCAAGGATCAGTAAGACTCAGAACAGACTGACAAAAGCATTTATGACTAGGAATCCAAGTGAATGAGAGGGGTCTTTTTGTATTGTCTATATTCTGTAGCGAAAGAAGCTCTAAGCTTGAAGCTCTATCACTAATGGGAGAAAGATAAGAATATGTTACATTTCAGATTTCAGAGTCTCTGAGTACAACAAAGTTAAGAACGATCGAGTACCAGGGAGGAAGAAGCTTTATATTGAAGCTAACATAGATGATTGTGATCACCTATCAGACATGACTCCAGACTCTAGGAGGACCTCACTTATTCTTTATGCTAGTTGCATGTGCTTAATCTTAAAAGGGCAAAAGCCATAAGAGAGAATAAAGCTAGACTCCACAGGTACTCAAATATGGTGATGTCAGCCACATAGGCAGAGAAGGGGCTGGGCCTCTGAGGAATTTGTTCATTCCTAACAAAAAGTACATGGTATTATAGAGCATTTAATGGTACTTTATGAGGAAGAAAGGGAAGATAGCTTTAGATGATTAAAGAATGAAAAATAAAGGATGTGAAAATCCACCCACTGGTGTAATCAGTGTAGGATTCTTACACAGCTCAGAAAACTCATGGGAAATTGTTGTTTTTAAAAAATATATACTTTCAGGCATATATCAATGAGCATCTCAAAAGTGCTTTAAAAACAAAAATTATCAGCTTTAATGAGGTAGTAATAACAGCACTAAGAACATCTGAGACTATTCATCCCTAATAAAACTTCAAGTGTTAGTAGATTTCATTACTCAAAGCTTCCCTTCTCCACATTTGTGATTTATTATATCATTGCATATTCTGAAGAGCAGAGGCTACCATGACTCACTAATGACCATCCCATTGTACAGGAAGTCTCACACTCCACCATGAGCATAGTAACGCAACAGCTTTTCCTCCTGTTGCCATACATAGCACAGAGGCATTAACAATATGTCCACAGTGACTTCTCTGTGTGTTATTTCACCTTATTGTTTGGAATTCTGTTGACTCATTTACTCATTTAAGCCATAGCAATACCAATAAGCACTGTTACCACAGGGGTGTTAGAAGGATTAGTTGGGATAATGTATCTAAAATGTTTTGTTAACAATATGAATCTAAACAAATATTAATTGTTCTATTTTTGTCATTACTAGATTTAGCAAACATTTAGTAAGCACTTTTTTGTGTTTGACACTGATATACAAATCTGTTGTGAAACAGGCCCTGTTAGTGAGGAATTTCCATTCTATTGGGGAGATATATCATGTACCCAAATATAGGATAAATATAAAGTTTTTATAATTTCAAGAAGCAGAGAATTCTAATAACTATAGGATTGAGAATGACTCCATGTGGGTGTGGCATCTGAGAAGGTACTTTGAAGCAGATTATGGATTCTAGAAAATGGAGGTATGGTAAAAATAAAACCTAGACATGGGCACTTTTACAAATGCTCAGAAGTAGGATATAATACTGTTTTGTACCAGGAACAACTAACAAACAGGTTTGACTTAGGCAGAGAGTTTATGAATAAGACTTATGAAATAAGACTGTCAAGTTAGATGGGAGCAATGATATACATAACTATAGTGCATTAAGGCTTGTAAAAAAAGCTTTCCTAACTACATTCCTTTGCCATTAGTAGGTGACTTTTATTAGACTTATTTTACAAATGAGGAACTTAAGTACTGAAGGCAATAATAACTTCTCCAGGGTGAGGCATTCAGTAAGTATGGACCCTGAAGGTAAATAATAATGGGCACATACGTAGCATTTGGGGCAACTAGATGGCCCAATGGACAGGACACCAGGCCTGGAGCCAGGAATACTCATCGTTACGATTTCAAATTCAGCCTAAGATACTTACTAACTGTGTGACCCTACATCCTATTTGCCTTAGTCTCCTCATCTGTAAAATGAGCTGAAGAAGGAAATGTCAAATCTCTCCAGTATCTTTGCTAAGAAAACACTAAATGGAGTCACAGGGAGACATACACAAATGAAAAATGACCAAACCTTAGCAATAACACATAGCACTTGACACACTCGATGCCATCGAGCCTCCTGTCAGGCTGGTAAAGAAGGTTCTGGCAGGTATTATCATTCTCATTTTGGAAATGAGAAAAATAACTCAGAAAAGCTAAATAACTTATTTATAATCTGGCAAGATTTGAACCCAAGTCTCCCAAAGTTACAAATGCCAAGCTGAATTCCAGATTTGCTACTATTGACATAATATCTTGGACAAAAAATCACTTCATTTCTCTTGCCCTCAATTCTCTCATCTATAAAATGAGGAGATTTCAAAATGTGCAAGGTCTATTCTTGAGGAATTCAGAGGTGCAAAGTCAAGCCCCAATTGATCACTGGGTCCTGATTGACTCAGATCAAATGTAAATAACAATTTTTGCTTTTAGTCAGAAACTCTGAGGGTCTTCCCCTCCCAGATTTATTTAGTTAGTTAGCTAATTAGTTTGTTAGATTTTTTTGAGCAGATGCAAAGACATTTTTTGCCTCAAAGGCCACATAGCTTTAATCACTAGATGCAGCCTCAGTCAAACTGAGAGCTATTGAAGACCTTAGCTTAAGAAGGCCAAGGACTCCCACTGTATCCAGAGTCATCTCCAGTCATCTTGATCTACATTTGGCCACTGGACCCAGTTGGTTCTGGATGGCAAAGTGAAGTAAGTGACCTTGCCTAGTCCTCCCTCACTTAAATCCAATTCACTTATATGTTATGGTATCATCTCCTGATGTCATGGTCCTCTTCGAGAACAAAGGACAAACAAGGTCTGGTTCTTAATCTACAATTCTATGCCTCATCTTGAGTCCAATATCAGGATTATTCCACTAGATCTTGTTTCAGCTAAAAATAAAGATCTGAAAAGCATTTTTCTCCCCACAACCTTATGAGATAGAACAAGAATTAATTTTGCCATTTTACAGATAAGTAGACAGAGGTCAAAGAAGGTTAATGATGTGCCCAAGATCACATAACCAGGGCCAGAAGCCATGTCTCCTAAAGCACAAAGCATCACCAAAGAAGAAATCAATCAATCAATAAATATGTATTAAGTACCTGTTATGTAACAAACATTGTTACAAGGGAAAAAACAGTCTGCCTCAAGGAGGTTACAATCTAAATCATCAAAACTATGGCAACTAAGAAGAGACGAAACTCAAAGTAAGAAATATCAATAAAAGTCATCTACGTCTAGTGTCCATCTTCCTACAATCTTTGGATTCCAGAACAGATTAGGGTCTCTGGTAAGCTTGCCTGAAAATATTGGGAAGATAGATGAGGATTTTCTGGAGGACTTTCCCATTTTATTACCTGTTCGTTGAATGAACTAAGTCAGCTGTTCTTTGTTTTGTAATAAATTGGCAGTTTGGAGAGTGGACTCTAGGAAGATTATTCTCATACACTCCCCCTGACCTTGGGATGGTAGTTTCATATTTACAATCATCTTGATAGAAAATTTGACATGCATGTAACTAGATTCAACAGTCAAGTGATAATTTGATAGTTTATCTCCCATAAACTTCAGCTGGAGATAAAAAATTACAAACTCTGTCCCACTAATCATTTGTAGATGCAAAGTTCTGAAAGGTTGCTAAGCAGGATAAAGGGAAAAAAAAACTGTTACATGTCTGTGTTGAATCTGAGCTAAGAGAATATGCTTCTCTGAAATGTAAACTATTAATGATTTTGTATGTTTAATGATGTGCACATTGGTATACATATAGGATGAATAGGTCATCAGGACATTATTCCTTTTGCCAGTATTTTGACATTCTGACAGAATTTCATTTGCTCTTAGGTCATCCTAAACTGAAATGAGCAGCAGGACAAAATAAGGTTAAACAGATGCAGCACAAAATTACATATTTTAAAGGTAAAAGGCAAAGAGACAAAGTCGTGATTGAAGCACGTCCATCATTCTTCCATAGTTAGATTTGTAAAAATTAGTCAGCATCCTATGACTGTTAAACTAGCCATTTAAGCAAAATCTTGTTTCAGGTCAGGAATCACTTGTATACATAAGACAGAAGCAAATCCTGATTGGTACTCTGGTAAACCAATTTCACAGGACCTTGCAAGAGTATATTTATTTCCTTATACATTTATATCCATGAAAATAGCCAAAAAATTTTATAGTCCTCTCCAATCTAATCATGAGTTTTTGGTTTACATTCAGTTCCTCTTTCATAAAGAGGTAGCAGATTTATACAAAACTGAAATTCTGGTGAAGCATGTCTTATGCTCTTGCTGTAGTTAGGAGGTTGAAGAAAAAGGTGATGAATTCTAAGCTAAAAAGGGTTTCTGCCTTAGGAGGGATTGGATCCAAGGATGGAATGAGCAGTCTGTTATATATACTGTTATGGCTTCTGTCTTTCCTAAGCATTTCCCAATCAAATTAAACCATATGTTTGAATCAACTTTGAATGAAGGGAGCAACATGAAGGGGAGGCATGACCAATGGCTGGGGACCCAAGTGAGCCAGAATTTGAATAATTCTTATTCCAACATAAGAATCTAGGACATAACAGTGGTATAGAACTGAGCACAGTTGGGGGAATTGGTAGTCATATGCCTTCTGGCTCCTGAATATTTTCAAGATCAAAACGTTTACCCTAATTATACTAGCTACATATATTTGAATGAGATTGGGAAACCAGAGACCCTATTACTTAAATTTTTACTCAATAGACAAATCGTTTTCATAACATACCTGACACATGGTCATTCATCTTCTGCCTCAATGCTTTGAATGATGGAGGACTAATTGACTTATAAAGTATCAAGGTTTTTTTGTCTAATGGTTAAACAGTTTGTCCCTATATTTAGAGATTTGCATTAAACTGTTAAATCCTATAAGACAGAACCTGTATTTTATTGATGTTTCTAGAAGAATATAAGGTCCTGGAAGACAGGGACTACCTTTTCTTTTCCCCAAGCACTCTTAGCATCCAGAGTCATGTGTTGTACGGAACACATGGTTAATAAATTCTTGTGATTTGAATCACCTTTCTCAGAGCCAAGCACAGGCATTCGCCCATAATAGACCCTCAAAGAATGTTTAGGGAATTGAGTATGAAATCAATCATTTTATCTATTAACTCAAGCAATTAATTAAATAATTTCTCTAGGGAAAATACTTTGTTACTTGTCTAACTGGAGTTTATACTTTAATAAACTGCATCATATTCTACAACCGTTTGTAATTCCAACAGGTTTTCCTTCCTCACCCCCACAGTTACTTCACTATGTAATAGTGTCCCCTCTGGAACAAGTGCAGCTCAGAAAAGAACAATGTTCAGTCTATTAGGAGTAGATATATCAAAGGGCTGTGCTACGTAAATAAATGCTAAGGGCACAGTGGTAACAGAAACACTCACTTCTGGAGGAGATGGACAAGCCTAATCTGTGGGAGAAAGCATCATTGAGTACGACAGGAATTGTTCCCCAAAGGTATCCCTTTCCCGGACAAACTGGAACAAATCTATCCTCAACCTGAAGCTCTCCCAGCTGCTTCACAATTTCCCTCCAGGCTGTTGGCTCTTCACAATACCATTTTTTCTGCCGTAACTACTGTTCCTACCCCCAGGTACCTATATTTCAGCTGGGGATGAAATGATCCCTGTATATCAGTCTGATAAGTTTGTAAAGCACTCCAGTATCTTTGAGCAGAAAGGCACCAAAGAAAGATATCTTCGTTATGCTTTACACAACCGTTTCAAAAATGTGTCTCTGCCCTTCGAGCTAAATTTAAACGCAAAAGCCTGTTAACACTATGCAGAGGACAATTCTCACAACAATATACATGCCGTGTAATCGGAGGCCACGCTTATCTAGGAACATTAGCCTATTTCTCTACCAAATCTCTATTCCAAGACTACTCTAATTGACCATAAAAAAATGGTAACTGAAAACACAGGATTTGATCATTATGTATGCAATGCCTGAAGTCAAAGAATTGCCTAAAAAGGATCTAGGCTTGTTTCCTATTTAAGTGGGCTCAGTGTAATATTGTAGTTTCTGCACTTTGAAAAGTCAACAGAAACCTCAGTTTGTTAATATCCAAAGAGAGTCTATGGACTACTATACCAATAGCTATACCTTTTACCCAGTGAACATCCTCCATCATTCAATTCTATGAGATTCATTTCAACAACAATTCTTAAGGAGGACAAATAAGTCCCTAGATTATAGAAAGCACTGTTCCAGGGACTAAGGAATATACAGAATTGAGGGAAGGTAAAGTACTGCCCCTATGGGACTTATAGTCTAATAAAAGGATGAGACATAAAGAGATAACTGTAGCACAATATTACATGATATATACATTAAAGAAGGGGCAAAAGTCATTGTTGAGGCCTGATGGGAAGACATTCCCACAAGGAACAGGGAAAGTTTTATGGATGAGGTAGCAAATGAGTTAAAGTTTAAATATTGGGTGAGAAGAGAAGAAGAGGGAAAATTTTCAGGCACAAGGAAAAATGTGAAGACACTGGGATAGGATTATTTAAAGAGAGGCATAACAACAAGATTAGGGTATAGAGAGAATAGAGGTGGGAAGATCTGTTAGGAGACTTGAAAGAGTTCAGATAGAGAAAATTCATAGAGGATTATTGCCAGAGAACAGATGGATGATGAGGGCCTGTTGTTCTGGAGTGATTGCTGTGGAAATAGCAAGGAAGAAATAGATTAAAATATTATAGATATGAATCAACAGGGCTCTGAGGCTGAGACAAAAGGAAGAATCAAAGGTAACTTGAAATATAAATTCAAGAAACTCAGTAAAGAATGGTACAGAAATATAGCCGTTTAAAAGAATAGTAGATTTTGGGGGAAAGGAACAAGATTGGTATTAGATGTATGAGGCTTTGAGTTACCAGTGGGGTCGTCAGGTAGAAAAGAATACTTCCTTTTCTATGATGATTCTATCCTATAATTATAGATGACCTGAGATTCCATCTGGTCTCTGGATTAGAGATGGCATATAGGAAAGTACCCAGAAGTCATCTACCTCCTCTTCCAGCTTAATGAGTGCTTTTTCAGATCATTCAGGTGAATATGTCACTAGTTCAAAGAATATCACTTTTCATTTAATGAAATGTTGGCTATCTCCAGGTCAGAACCATAAAACTATTCAGCTTTGTGCTCAAACTGCATTGTGGCTGACTCTCCCTGGGACCACAAAGATATCACAAGCCTCTTAACAGAATTGAGGGCTGAGGAAGCAGCATTCACAAGTCCTTCTT
The DNA here is from genome assembly GCF_016432865.1 of Antechinus flavipes. Classification (NCBI taxonomy): domain Eukaryota; kingdom Metazoa; phylum Chordata; class Mammalia; order Dasyuromorphia; family Dasyuridae; genus Antechinus; species Antechinus flavipes. The sequence goes on along the minus strand of NC_067399.1, from coordinate 216,103,576 downwards.
GAAGGTGGAGGGGTTTGTTGCCTCGTAGAAAGTAAGCACTTTAGGCAGCATGATTCATCCTGGTGATATGCGGAGAAAAAGTATAAATGACGGAACTGACACCAAGCATTCCTATACATGGGCTCTGATTGCTTAGTGATTTGTTTCTCCCAGTCTAGAAACCTTTTCATAGGAAAAGCACATTTTGCAGTTGGGATTAACCCTGAGATTAGAGTTTAATGAAACAAATGCCAGCAGAAGATGGAGCTAGGGAAGGAGGATACTCCAGGGATCCTCTAGCTTGGTCTAGAAGACATTTGTCTAATAAAGCATGAATAAATAATAGAGAGTAATCTCAAGTCAGGAGCAGCCCTAAAGCCAGAGATGACAGACAGTAGCTGCATGTGTAAAACAACTGAAAAAAAGCAATTTAAAGTTTTGATTTTAGGAAAGACATCCATTTGCGATTCTTGAGTCAGAAAGATTCCATGAGGAAAATACAAAACTGGTTTGGCTTCCTAGAGAATCACTAGAGTGGGAATTAAACCGAATACTCCTAAGCCCTTTACTATGAGACCAGACCTAAGGATTTCTTGGGTGGATTATACCCACCAAATGTGAAGTGGACTTAATGGCTTGTGAAGCTGACTCCTCCCTGTTTCTCAATATTTGGAGCATTTGAAGTCTATCTTTAAGTACATTCTCCTAGATAATACCCTACCCCAATTCCTTTTCTGCTCTCTGTCACCCACATCAAAACTTAGACCCAATCAAATCTTCTATAGGGATGCTGCTCTTTAGAATATGAAAATGAGTTGTAAGAGGTTACTTTCAAGGCCTAATATACACTCATGTTATGTCTTTAAGCTAACACCACTTCTGATATTAATATAGTGTTTTTATATGTTATCTCATTTGATCCAACAGCCTTGGGAGATAGGTGCTATTATTATCCTTTTTTTATTTTTTATTTTACAGATGAGCAAAGTGAAGCCGATACAAAGTTTAGGGTTTGTGCAGCTAAGAAGTTTCTAAATAAAGATTAAAATTTAGGTGACATATTGCTTGGACCACATTAAAATATACTCATCTCATTGATATCTTCATAATGTGAGGAGGAAGCAATGATGGCTTATAGCTTGCTTAGGGTGACTCCTCCAACAAAATAACGGAAGCTACAGACAGAATTTATATAGGATGGGCAACCACAGATAGCTTGAGATTAGTTTCACTGGAAAAAATTTCTAAACCCATGGATCCTCAGATTCATTTGAGTCTTTTATTGTAATAAATATTATTTTGTGAAAGGCCCTAGAAATATAAAACCAAAAATGAAATGCTCCCTATCCTGAAGAAAACTACCATGGGAAAAATGGGAAAATCACAAGGATCCAGATAAGAACTCACTACAAAATCTGGGTGAGGATGAAGGACAAATAGTAATAACAAAGGGAGGAATCTAGAATGGCTTCCTATGAGGTTATCCTAAAACTGGGTTGTAAAAGGAAGGAAAACATGAGAGACAAACCATATAAAAATATGGAGAGGAAATATTCTCTATGAAGAATAACAACTAAGTCAGTGGAGCTAAACTTTAGTATTTATGGAGGAGAGTTATATGTTCATTAAACTGGAAAGCTAGATTTAAGGTGAAAATGTTTACATGACAGACAGAGGTATTAAAATTGATCCTAGTAGTAATAGAGGGCCACTGGAGTTTATTGAATAGAAGGATGACCTATTCAGATCTGCACTTTAGGACAATAGCTTTGGAAGCTGTGGAGGATGTAGAAGGAGGAAGACTTGAGCCAGAGACAGTGATTAAGAGGCAACAATCTAGGCAAGACATAATGACGGCCTGAACTAAGGTGATAGTAGTGACAGTGGAGAAAAGAGAGAGAAAGAAGGGGAATAAATTTATATAGTACCTACTGTGTGCCAGGCACTATGCTAATTGTTTTTGACAACTAATATCTCATTTTATCTTGATAATAATTTGATCTTGGTATTCCAAGATTAGGAAACTAAGACAAATAGCTATTTGCCCAGAATCACATAGCTAGTAAATGTCTGAGGCCAGATTTGAAGTCAGGTATCCATGTGTTCAGGTCTGGTGATCTGTCCACTGAGCCACCAGCAGTCTCTGAGAACATATGTAAGAGATATTGCCAACTGTTTGGATATATAGAGTTAGAGTAAAAGTGAGGAGTCAGAGATGTCAGGATGGTATTGAAAATAATAGAGAGGATATGAAGAAACAAGTGTTGAGGGGGTAGTGGAAGAGGTATGGGAGAAGGCGATTAGTTATCATTCTGGACATTTTGAGTCTGAGATGACTGTGGGATATCCAGTTCTAAATGTCCAATAAATCTCTTTTGGCGTGGGACTCAAGCTCAAGAATAAGGTCATCATGGCTGACTTTTCTGAAGGATCGTACTGAGTTCTGTTTTGTTTTAGACAAGTTATATGGTGTATGGACATTCAGTTGGCAATACCCAAAGAGAGTTTAAAGATGTGGGACTAGAGCTAAGAAAAACTAGCAGAATCATATGAAAAGTGTTTATTTGTTTAAAGATTATTGTTTAGGTGAAATGTTAGTGAAACTGATTTTCTGATAGCAGATGTGACCCCCTAATTCCTGATGGAGTCTAATCCAGGAAGAAGGATATGACCATGGCCTGCTCTCTCTCAGAAAACCAGGCCAGACACATCAAGGTAAAAGGGATTGCCTCCTTTATAAATAAATTGAGGATTTCCTATCAGTTGAAGCACACCAACTATTGGCACAGTTGCCGACTTATTAAAATTTTTCATTAGCAATATATACCATGGAGTACATATATGTGTGTACATTTATTGATATACACATAATACTCATATAAATATGCATCTATCCTGTCTACTTATACTCTCTTCATTGCTGGCAGGAATACCCAGATTCAGGTAGTTGGTCTCTTAGGTCAACCCTGAGACTCTGAGAATTTGAATATCTCATTTAAGCCTAATTGCCTGAGGCTGGTAGTGGTGAGATAAAGGAAATTATGCCAATAGAAAGAAAAAGATATCTTCTCCCATTGGGGAAACATGTCTTTCCCCTACCTACACACACACACACACACACACACACACACAATTTCTGTAGCCTTTACTTTCAGTAAGGATTTGGTTATCTAATGGAAATTTATTTTTAACCACCCAAATCAAGCCATCTTTTCTTGGATAGTACATAGAGTATGAGACTTGGAATTGGGAAAACTAGATTCAAACTCCAGCTTCCAGCTTGAGTGAACAAATCACTTAATCTTTCTGTTTATCAATTTTCTCTTCTTCAAAATGCTTTTATTTCCTACCATTTAAGATTATAATAAATTAACTGTTTTAGAAATGTCTAGATGTTTTAGGAGTATAAGTTATTTTTATTCTAGACATTTCTTCTAAAGAATGTCAGCTTTCTAATATAGAATGAAGACTCCAGAATAAGGTGGATCAAAATGAGTGTCAAGGACAAAAATTCACCCTTGGAGTGAAAGCTTGGAGTTTACAGCATTTATCGAATGGGCCCCGGTCAGACATTGACTCCTGATTTTTATAAGTCAGTTACAGACAATGGATAAAGCCAGATTCCATTTATAGGAGGACAGAAGGCAGAAGCTGAGTATAAGAAGCTAAACATATTCCAGGTAAAATGAGAAAGTGAGTCCCAAGGGAAGGATAAGGAAAAGAATCAATCCATAGCAAGCTGAGTCATGGCTGGTTAGGTCCATTGGGTCTGTCAGACAACATCAGTTCTGAGGGATCTGGATTCACTTCTCTGGGGCCAAAATATCCCATTTTAACAATCCTCAGGAAATGCCAAGATTTTTTTTTTTAAACCTGGTTTCATTTATCATGGTTAGGAAACTAGTCACAAATGATTTCTATTGATTGGAGTGAGTAAACCCCTGGGAACCTTCTTGCCATAGGTAAATCTGCTGGGTTTCAAAAAGTAAGGTGATCTTTCCTCAGAAAAGAAAGGCTTCTGGGTAGGAAAAAGACATGCTATTTCTGGGCCAGAAGAGCTTAGCAATTGTAACAGTGTCCCCTAAAAAAAATTTGAGTTTATCTCAATTAATAAATACCATCTTTTAGTTATTTCATTCTTAAAACACACATGTCCTAATTCACTATTACCAGCTAAAGAAACTTCTATGAAAAATTATAATTTTTGTTACCATCATTTATGTTTCTGCTTTTTTTATTTTAAAATGTTGTCCTCTCTTGATTATGTGCATTAACATTAGATTATGTGTATACCCATCATATGTGCAAACATACTTGTATGTATATATGAACATACATATGTGCATAGGAATATACAGTCCTATTAATGACAATTGCTAACACTGACAGCATTTTAAAACTCACAGGGTTTTAGCCCTGAAGTCAGGAGGACCTGAGTTCAAATCTGGCCTCAGATACTTAACACTTCCTAGCTCTGTGACCCTGGGCAAATCACTTAACCCCAACTGCCTCAGCCAAAACAAAACAAAAAACTCACAAAACATTTTATATGCATTAATACATTCAATCCTCACAATTCTGAGTGGTAGAAGGAGACAACTTGATACAATGGAAAAAACATGGGACTTGGAATAAGAGAGTTTGGAGTCAAATTCTGGCCCTGCTACTTCCTGTAATTTAGATTTGAAGCTCCAAACTGATATTCCAAATATTCAGACATCTCATTTAGGCCTAATTATTTAAGGAAAGTAAATACAGGGATAAGGCACACCATTTCTTCAATAGGCAGCTCCTTCTAATGATAGATTATTTTCTCTTTCTGGAAATATAACTTTTTTATGAAAATCAATATAGATCTTAGTCCACATTAAACAATATTTGGAAGATTTACTAATAACCAACTGATATGAATAATTAAATCTTTCCCAAACACTTTGCCTTGCTCTGTAATCATTTCATTTGTGGGGCTTAGCTAAGAGCTACCATGGATAAAGGAGATAAATTTTTTTAAAAATTGTCATCATCTAATATATATTTCTTATTTTACAGCAGAGGAAACTAAGGTACAAAAAAGGATATAACTTCTGCTTTTCAAATCTTTTTATGTCATGTACTCCTTTGGTTATCTAGTAAAGTCAATCCCTTTTCTTCATAAAATTTCTAAATTAATAAGATATATAGGATTACAAAGGACATCAAATAGATTGAAAAAGTGTTATCTTAAACCCAAGTTAAGAACTGCCCCTAAGATATATAAGAAGTAAGTAGCAAAATCTTGGATTTGAATCCAGCTCTTCTAACTCGAAATCTAGAAGGAATTTTACCTTATCATTCTCCCTTCCCTCTCAAGTTATTCTATGAGTGGAAGTGGAAAAAGCAGTAAGGAAGAATAGGAAAAAAAAACTCATTTTAATGTGATTTAGGATTAGTGGGAAACCAGGTAGGGAAAATAACAATCTTTTTGGTTTGTGTCAGCTCTCTGTATTTAATCCTCCCAATGAATGCTGGTATTGCTCACACAGGAAGATGTTGCTATTGCTGCTGCTATTGCTGCTGCAGGGGTACTTTATATCTGTCACACAATTGGGTTCCCTTTCCAAGGTTTATGCAGAGGCTGCAGTTGCTGACAGTCCCCACAGCTGAACATGGAGAACCTGAAAAGCATTCAGCAGAAATGTCTCCTGGCTAAATGCTGACTCACACACACACACACACACACACACACACACACACACACACACACACACACACATATACCCCAGGATGCTCTGGCATCAGCATCTATCAGAAATTGTTCTTCACTTCAAATGGTAAGAAAATCAACAAGCAGAAGATCAGTTATATCTGGGAACCAGTTAGTGGGAGAGAGGGACAGAGAGATAACAACGGGAGGAATAATCTTGAAGAGAATGTTTCCCTTCAATTAAGGGAAGAGAAAACTGGAGTGTCTTCAACACCCTTGGACTTCTTTCTAAAATGATCTGTAACATATTTTCTGCCATTTCCTTCTCCACCACCCATTCTCCACCTCCATTTCATTTCTTTCATTAAGGAAGGAAATGTTGAGATGGATGCATTCATTTCCACCTCAATATTAAAGGATGTGATTCAAAGAGAGCAGAGCTAGAAAATAACCCTTCAAGATCACTATGTCTGATAGGTGCACCCCTTCAAAATATTCATAGGAAGTAGGCATTCATCCTTTTGATAACCCCCTGAGATACAAAACTCGCTGTGTGCCGGGAGTTTTCAAGGGTGAACTCCATTCTTAGCTTTAATTGTTAGGTAGTCCTTCCTTCCACTGATCCATATCTGGCTTCCTTCTAGTTCTCTATAATAAATCTCTATAATCTAGCTCTCTATTTTCATACCCATGAAGTCATATAGTCATCTGTATTCTGAGGAGGAAAGTAAGTAGGGGGAGTTTTATAGAATCAAACTTTGAAAGTTGGAAGGGTCCACAGTAGCCATATAGCCCAACCTATACTTATAAGGAACCCCCTTCTCTAACAGACCAAACAAGTGTTCATCTTGCCTTCTTTGAAGACATATAAGGAGGGGGAAATGACCACCTCTTGGGAAACCTCATCTTCCTTTCAGACAGTTCTAACTCTCAGAAAGCTTTCCTGATCAATTTAAATGTGTCTCTTTGCAGCTTCTACCTAATGTTTCTGATTCTTCCCTCTCAAACCAAACATCAAAAGTCTAAAACTCCCTTCATGACAACACTGTAAATATTCAGAGACATCTGTCATGTCTTCCTCATCCCTGCCACTCTTTCAGGTAAACATGGCTAATTGCTTCATCCAATCCTCACATAATATGGACTCAAAGCCTTCTATCATTTAGCTTGGTCTGTTATGGATACTTTAAAGTTTATCAATGTTCTTTTTTTTAAATTGTGGAATTCACAGTTTATCATAATACTTTAGATGGAATCTGACAAAGTTAGAATACATGAAGACAATTTATCTCCACCCTTCATTCTTGGAAGCTTGGCTTTTCCAAGCCATACATCCCACAGTCATCAAAACAATCTTCCCTAGTCACAGATCTGACTATTATTATATTGCTCAAAAAACTTTAGTAACTGCTGCTTACTAGATAAATATTGTCTACAAGACAAAATACATACTGCTTGACTTGGCACATAAGGCCATCCACCATCTGGCTTCAACTTTCCACTCCTGTTTTATTTCACAGCATCTCTTTATACACTTTACGTTATAGTCACTGGTGACTCCTACTTATTTCCTGAACCCATCCTTTTTCTCCTTCTGCTTCCACATTCTCATAGTCTATGCTCCATCTCTGGAAAATATCCAATTTTTATCTGTGTCTTTGTAAAACCTTAAAGTTCCTCAAAACTCAAGTCAGGTGCCACCTTTTCTATGAAGCCTTCCCTGATCCTCTTGGCTAAAAATGTTCTTTCATTTTCATAGAACATTTGGATTGTCCCACTGAGACCATCCCAGTCTATACTGGCATAGTGAATAGAATATCTCTGCCTCAGACACTTAACCTTCTCTGACTCGGTTTCTTCATTTGTGAAATAGGAATAATAATAGAAAATACCTCACTTGATTATTATGAAGATCAAATGATGTGAGAAACATACAATATTTTGTTAACTTTAATGTGCAATATAAATACAAGCTATTATTGTTAGTCATAATTTTTCTATTGTACTCATCTATATACATGCCACATTCCATACTATCTGGTAGAATATAGGTTTCTGGGGATTGAAAATGTTCTTTTTTTTTAAATTTACTTATACTTATACTTACTTATACAATGAATATACTTAAAATATTTGTGGAATTAAATTGAATTCACACAATGATCTTCATTATGTACTGTCTTTCTTCCTACTTTCTTAATGTAGGAATTTTAGTCATAGTTTGATTAAACTCATAGTAGGAAACAAAATAAAAGGAAGGCATTTGCTGTCATCACTATATAAGAGACTGAGTTTTATCTAAGATTAGACTTAAGGAAATTAAATCAGATTTCATGACATCTTTAATGTAGCAGCAGAGGAGAGATTAAACATATCCCATTATTACTTCTTTATTGTATTATTAAGAACAATGAATTATTAAATGTATACCTTTTTAAGCACCGAGTAGTTTCTTTATGAACTCCTGGGAACTTTGTAAAAGGATTCTGATACACTTTCAATATGGATTGCCTTAAGTCTTATTCAGGATTTCAACTACCCAACCACATTCTTTGATGAATATATGATCTCATTTATATGGGTTCCCCCTCCAGTGATAAAGTTCAAAATGTAGCCATGTCTATCCATCCTATGAGACTCTTCCCATTTGTTCCTATAATTCTGCCACAGGGAAACTACTCAATCTTCAGAATTAGGATTAGGGATGGAGGAGGGCAACATGACAAATATTTTTCATGTATTTGGAAAAAAACAAAATACTTTAAAAAAATAAAAATAAAATATGAATGTGATTAAAAAGTAAAAAGGTACCAGTAAAAACTTATAATAAAGTGTTACTACAACAAATACAATTGAATCAATATATAAAAGAGTGGATTCTTATATGGTATAAGAAAAAGTTAATAAATAATTAAAACAAATTAAAAAGGTGAAAAAAAAGACAAAAGCATGTGGTAAATTTCTACTAATCTATGTGACATCAAACAGTTCAATTCAGTAAAGATGAATTTGAATCAAAGAAGAAAATAGGGGGAAAGCAGGAGTGGTCAAATGAGTATATCGGCTTTATGGTAAGAAGGAAACAAAGGATCCACACATTAGTTGGCTGTGTATATTTGTAGGAATAAGGGTCCCTGGCCTTCAGTTCCTGGAAAACATCAAGATGCCTTAAAGCAAGTATATGACCCTGTGTGACAAATGATTATACTGTCTGACTCTCTTGTTTCTGGGCAGGATGGGAACATAAATTCCTCAAAGACCAACCATGGCAATTATGTGCTATTTCCATGATGTCCAAGTAGCTACAAAAAGCAACTTAGGACAGTGAAAACACAAATGGGCTCAGACTCTTCATGCCCCAGGCCTAATATATCTACCTGCTATGTGTTCCTGGACAGTTCAATTGACCTCAATGTTGCAGGCTGATTCTCAGTTGTAAAGCCGATGCTCAATTTTCATTAGTATTGGATTTTCCTCCATAAGAATTTTGGTCACATTAGATGTTTCACTGTTCAAAAGTCATCTTGGTAGAATAGCTTTGAAGTTAAGAAAACCTGAGTTCAAGTCCTGCCTTGGATATTCATTAAAGTTACTTGACTGTGCACAAATTAATCAATCCCTCAACAAATCAAAATAATTCTCTAAAAGTCTAAGTTGCTGAGGACTAACTGTTACATCAGTAAAAGAACTTTCCACATCAGAAGTAAGTTTCCATTATCAATGATTTCATAGGCATCTTCAGGCTACCTCCACTCATTGTCATATTAAACTAAAAATGCATTAAAAATCCCTCAATTTTTTTCACATGAAGGGTTATCTAATCAGATAACTCTCATACTGCATGCATGGAAAACTGTCTTATTATTTTAGCATCACACAACAGCAGATAATACCCATAATGCAAAAATTATGTTTGTGGATGTCATTTTCTTTTAAAAAAATCACTATAGGGTATTACCAGCCAATAGGACCCCTTCATCCAGTTCTAAAAGCAGCTTTTAGGTTACTGAACAGAGCAAACTCATTTTCTCAGCGTATTTAGGAGAATGCTTATACCGTGGCAAACTTACTAGAAGAGTTGCATACAGCTATTTCTGCATTTTCTCTTATTTCCAGGGAGACCTGCCAATGAAGGATAATGCCAAGAAATATGTGTTTGTGTAGGTTTTCTTACGTTTTAGAACACAAGCCTCCTTCCCCAGAATAGTTCATTAGCTATAGTCCCTGAAGCTTAGTTTCTAGCTGAGATAGCTCTATATACATTTTCTGAACCCCAAAAGTCCCAGATGACCTGGCCACAAGTCTAGTTCAGAATCCTGATTTAGTGGTTAACTTCTTTTTACCTGTTGATAACACGTTGTAGTTACTTACTGAATTAAATCTGATGTTTAATTGTCAAATTTTGGATTTTTTTTTGTTTTAGTAAACCCCAATGTGGAAGCACATTTAGAAATCATTGTGTTATGTATAACAGGGTCCATGAAAACAGCTATTGAAATTGGCATAATGTATATAATACTGAACTTTAAATAAAATAGCTGAGGTTTCTAGAACTAAATTAACAATATTGGCTCAGTGCTTTAATGATATGGAAAACCCAGTAAATGTATCATTTCATATAGGGAACTAACAAAGCATTTTTTTGACTAGCTTTGATTTTGCTATTATTCTATATGCAATGTTAAATGACATTCTCAAATTATGGTGATAATATTATATATCACTGTGCCCAGGGGGGGTCCTCCCCTCTGCTAGATGAGGTGTGACTAAAATAAGGAGACCATTTTTGTTTTAAACAGACAGACCAGAACTTCTGCATCTAAATGAGATGTTTTTCTTGCATGCTGAGTTAAACTTTCCCTTCTCAATGGGATTCCTCCCCAGTTGCTACTGCTTGGAACTAGGCCCAGCCCTGGGCTCCCAGTGTCCCACAAAATCAAAGAATCATTGGGATGCCAGCATTTACAACTGGTAGACCTCTAGTGAGAGAGAGACTGCTATCTGCTGAGGCAGATTATTGCAATTTTGGATTCCTTCCATAGTTAGAAAGTTCATTTTGTTTCTCTTATTTCCCAATTTCTATACCTCACTCCAAGTTCTGTCCTCTGAGACCTATCGAAACTAGTCTACTATCTCTTTCCTGTGACAACCCTTCAAATGCTTGAAGGTAGATATCATGTCTTCCAAGTTCTCTCTTTTTTCAGGCTAAATATCCCTATGATTCTTAAAGAAAAGAATCTTCAGTCCCTTAAGTTGACAGTTGCCTTTTGCTTTTACCTCCTTAAGGATTTTCACCTATCCCTGGCTCTTGCTAGCCTTTAGTTTGCAACAATGACCTCAATGATCCCTCTCCAGAAATTAGAATATAATCCTTGAATTTTGGGAGCAGTGGTCCAGGATTCAAGTTTTTTTTCTATTAATCATTTTAAAAGGCAAGAAAAATTATCTTTTTTTGGCAACCAGGGTTAAGTAACATTACCAGGGTCAAACAGCTAATAGATATCCGAGACTGGATTTGAACTAGGTGATTAATTAATTTAAAAAAATGAAATAATACTTGTATAGTTAGAGCCGAGGAGACAATAACTGGGTTCTGTCAAAAGATGGTCATCCTATGCCAATTCACAGAGATTTTATCTTCTGTCCATTGGGGATACTATAAACTCTTCAATACCCTGAGGAAAAATTGTTTTTCCTTGCTAACTTTTAATACTAAAATAGACAGTGAATGTTTCAGACAGCTCTAGTTTCCTAGGACTAGGCATTTCTTCTCTCGATTATTCCTGCTTGCCATTAATTGCTAGTGTCCATAATGGCTAGTACCAGTCATGTCCCATCAAGATGCTGGGAAATGATCTTGGTGCAGGAAAATTGCAATCTGCAACCAATGTTTCCAGAAGCGTTAGGATGGGTAGATTTATTGGAAAAGTATTAACATTCTCACATCTTGAGTTTCTGTGCCAACTTTATTAGAGGAGTCATTAAAGCCCCAGCATCTCAAAGATATAAAAGTAAAATTCCAGGAAATAATAATCCTACGTCTGCTTCACTGTTATTCGACCAGCATCTTCTAAAAAGCAATGTATTCACTAGCATTGTTTATTAGATGACCAGCATCTTGAGTCCAAAGACTATGTCTTTTATACCTTCTGCTTCTAAGGTCCTAAAGTTGATATCCAACTATGATAAATATAGATGGGCATGGAAAAGTTCCTTTCCTTGGATACAAGTTTCATTTTTAACTATTTCTTTTAGTAGTCCTTAAGATTTCAATGTAATAAAAGTTCCTTGAGGTCAGAAACTGATTGAATTTTGACTTTGTATTCCTAGAGTCTACCAGAGTTCCCAATATAAACTAGGCATTTAATAAATGCTTGCTCCTTGATTGTTAGTGTGCTATCTTAATTACCTCAACTATGCAAGTCTTTCTTATCCACTTGACCAATGACTTAGAGTAAAATTCAATTTTCAGTATTTAGGAATGGATGCCACAAAGTACATGCTTAATGAATGTTTATTGACTGACTTGTTGACTGATAGTTTCAAAAATGGTAGTTCATTGATTAATCTGCTAAACTAGATGCTGCCACATTTCTATGAGTAGAAGGAATAAGCTTTAGTTTAAATGGAGTTTTGAAATCTTTACTTCAGTTTACTAAGATACCCCACCCTATTAACTAATCCCCTTTTTAATGTCGGTTTTTGAGTTTTGTTACAAGTATAATGTATTCTCAAGATCTTCTCAGATCCCTGAAACAAGAAAAATTCATATCAGTTTTTTTTGATCCATTTTCATACAGCTTCAAATCTAATAGCTATAAAAAATTGAATATGGGGGTAGCAATACGATGTTAGAAAATCCATCATTATATGAGACAAAAATAACCACCACAATTTTACCTGTTGTATTACTTTTTATTGAAAATAGATTTCAAACTGTGGGTTTGGAGTGATGAATTTTAAAAAGTCAGACATTTAAGTGCCTATTATGTGCCAGGCACTAGGAATACAAAGAAGTGAAAATAGTTCCTCCACCTCAAACAACATAGACTAGCCAGGAGACAAGTTGTATTGTTGAACAAGTTGAACTGTTTTCTCTCGCTCTCTCGCTGTCTCATTCTTTCTTATTCTCTCTCTGTCTTCTCCTCCTCCTCTTCTTCTTCTCTCCTTCCCCTTCTTCTGATTTTTTCTGCTCTGTCTCACCTCTTTCTGTCTGTCTTTCTCTCTTTCTCTGTATGTGTATATATATACATATATGTAATAAGTATATGGAAATACATAATATTTATAAAAATGTTTATAGATATATATATATACTTATAAATTTACTTGTATATACACTTATGTGTATATACACAGAAGCACAAATTACATATTAAAAAGCTGAGAAATATGAGTGATACAATAAATAGAGAGCTAGTCTCAATTTTAAAAGACCTGGGTTCAAGTTTTATCTTGAATACATTTTGGATACAGGATTGTGGGAAAATTATTTAACCTCATAGTATTCTGGGAACTGTCTAAGATTATATGTTGCAGAGAAAATGCTTAGATTAATTTGAAGAGAAAGTTTACTTACCCAAGAGTTAAGGACTTTACAAGTCCAATCCTAACTCTATAGAAAACAGAAGGTGATGAGGAGCACTAGCAAATGAGGTATGGGTAATAAATACTAAGAAAGATCTAAAATAGATTTCAGTACTGGAGCTGGACCTTGAAGTAAACTATGGATTATAAAAAAAGAGAAATTAGGAAAATTATGTATTAACATACAAGTCTCTGGGACACTAAACACTATCACTCAAAGATTACTTTCTAAGTTCTCTGTTCATCAGCTTTTTCACTTATAAAATGAGTAAGTTGGGCAAGATGGACTGATGCCCTTCTTATCCTTACATCTATCATGCTATGTTACAAAATTCAATATACAGTCATTGCAAAATTTAAATTATCTGAATTTAACATAAGACATATCAGTCATCATTTTTGAAGGAAAAAAATTACTTCTCAGAGAGACTTCAAGTTAATATCATTTGTTGTGTTCAGTCATTTTAAAATCATGTTTGATTCTTTATAAGCTCATTTGGGTTTTTCTTGGCAAAGATACTGGAGTGGTTTACCATTTTTTCCTTCAGTTAATTTTACAGATGAGGAGACTAAGGCAATTACGATTAAGTGACTTGCCTGGGTTAACACATCTAGTGAGTGTCTGGGACCAAGAGTTGAACTCAGAAAGATGTGTGTTCCTGACTCTAAGCCAAGCACTCTATCTATTGTCCTATCTAGCTGCCTTGTTAACACTATGCTTGACTAGAAAAGAAGTATTTGATGGAACATTTATTTCCCCCCCAGGTTTGGACTTTACTTTGTGACTGGGAAGGTAGTGTATAAAATAAACTGCTAACCAAAGTTTCCAAAGGCCTTGAGTCCAAAAGTTGTACAGGGCTTGCAGGCTGAGAAAACAATATACCCTAGATGATGTTGACTGTGAAAGCCATTTAAGGATGTGTTGATTCAATTTCAATTTTATAACAGATGAATTGGAGCCTTTGGAGAGTTTAAATTTAACACATTATTCTCGGTGATGACATTTCTGAGCAAATGTTCTATTAGTGTTAACTTTAGGTGAGTCAAACACTGACAAAATGGAATGTGGGGAAAATAGACTCACTGGGGCTTCTATCACTTCCTCTTCTATCCCTCTGCTGGCCTTTGAACGTTTAATGTGCCTCCTAGGGCTTGGAAATTACAGTCACCAGGTAGCTGCTATTAACTCAATATCCGGCTTTGTCTGGTAGATCAGACAACTGCAGGAGGCTCACTTTGTCCTAACTCACTGCTCTTGTGTTATATCTCCTCATTCTTCTAGCTAGAGAAACTAGACTTTCTAATCTCCGTCCAACGGCTCTTAATTCTCAGAATATCCTATTCTTTGCAGACGACCTTTTCTGGCTACCAAATCAGCTGCCAATATGAAGAGTCCTAGGCGGGTAGAATTAATTCTTAAAGTAGATTTTCAAACTTTCTTGGAACTGGACTATTTCCATGTAGTCCCTCTCCCTTATGTAAATAGGATTTCCAATTCATTTAGTAGGATATTATACCTAAGGTATGATTGTCATCCAATTCCATTTTGTTAATATTTGGGTCAACTATATTTAACACTGATGGAATTTTTTTCATATAATGTTCCAAATTATTGTGTTTCTTGGTCTATGGAGTATAATAATAGAACCAGATCTAGAAGAGATCTGGAAGCCAAATACAATAGTACAGACAAATCATTTAGTAGATGAGGAAACTGAGGTTCAGGAAGATTAATCAATTTATGGTCGCACAGGTAGTAAGAGGCAAGAGCTGAAACATTTCCACTTTTTTCCTGTGTAATGCTTCCTACTTCATTGTACCACAAAATATACACCTGAGCACTATCATATCCTAGCAAAATATTCATGGTCTAAATACTCATCTGCAGAACCATGATGACAAAGTCAAAAATATCAAAAAACAAAAAGAAAAAAAAGAAAAGTTCCAAAATCCGTTAATTGTTGAAATGCCTTCATTGTCTATAATTTTGGACCTTTTCTTATTTTTAATAAAATGATATAGTTATGCTCCTTAGAAGCCTGCAATTGAAAGTACTATTCCTCACTCTGAAAAATGTAAATGAATCAATATTGCTTGCTGGAATATATGCATACATACATTTATGCATAATTCATTTGACTAAGTAAGGTCTTTATATTCTTTTTAGGGTCTCTGTGTATTTTATGTTAATCCCCTCCTCTCCTATAAAAACTGAGTTAACATTTCACTTGTAAAAGCCCAAGTTGTGTGAATTGGGGATGGGTTGGGACAGAATAATCATTTCTATAAGACCTTTGATTCCTTCCCTTAGGAGATTAATTCATGTCTATTCTCCTTGCATTTAGTAGATGATTAAAATAGTTTGGGTACTTGTTTAAAATAATGGAGAGGTTGATTATTGGAACAAATCAGAAGCATACACATCTAGTAGTTAGATAAACCCAGAAGACTCACTATTCAACCAGATGACTGACATTTGTCTTATAAACTTTAATTGTCCCTGGCTTCTTTTTAGTCCTAAAAGCAGCTGAGGTCTCTCCACTTTGCCTAATAGGACTACGAGAGAGAAAGAATATGATGTCAGAAATTACACATTCTATGTGAACCCTGTTAGTTCATTTTAAATAAATCTTTTGCTCTCATACTTTTTTTGCCTTCTACCAATTCCCATACTCAAGGATCTCCAGGTGTAGATATGGAGAGAAGGAAAGGGATGAACCGTTTTCTCTATACCTGTTACCATCCTGAAAGAAGGTAGCATTTCTAAGTCATATTAGATGGGACTTTCATGCACAAACAGAGAAATCTAAGAAGTTATCTTAGGAGTTATCACAACACTCTAACCTAAAAATGGTCATAGTATCATTCCCATATTAATATAAATTTGGAGATCTCAAGCATCCCATTCATTTCAAGCAAGTTATAAATATTTCAACAAATCTATGGCTATGAAAGTTTTGTGGCATGAAATTCCTTCTTCTTTCCCTACTTAGTTCAGACTTCACTCATTTAAAGATGCATTTACCTCCAAAGAATTAAACCGAGTGGGAGAAACTGATCAAGTACCCTCCTAATTTAAAAAAACAACAACAACCCTTTAACTCAAGGAGTTCTTGTTTTAATTGCTAAAGTAAATGAATGATTCTAATTTACTTTTTGACGGTCTCTTTCTTTACAGAACTGGAGTCAGTGACAGCTGACATGTAACTACCTCTGAAAAAGAGTACTGCAGTAAATGTTAAACAATGTGACAGGACACTTTTTAAGTTTAATTTTTATTACTAACATTTTATCTATTATTCCAATCTAGACAATCAACAAAACAATAAACCAATGGAAGATTTGAAGCACTAGCCAACTTCTAAGATGTAAATTCTCATACTGAATATTTTTAATAATCAGCTCCTAGGAAGCAGGTAGGAAGTTGGTTACATCACATCTATGCTTCTAATCTACATTATTAAAGATTATTTTGTGTGTGTGTGCACGCGTATGTACCTTATCCTCATGTAACTGCAAAAAAATGCATGTTCCATTTCTTCCAGCAACTTAGTTTTAATATAATGATTCTGTTTACTCTAATGTTCCTGTCAAAGATAGGTAATAACAATCCCCTTTACAGAATGAATTTTCGGGAAGTAAAATATCTTAGCCAAGGCCATGATCTGGAGAATTTGTAGGATATTCAATAGAAGCCAGGTTGACTATGTTACTGGGATACAACTGAATCTTACATAATAATGCATTTATGAAAAGCTATGAATTTTGACATATGGAATTATAATTTAGGAGTGCTAAAGGACCTCATTCAAGAACTCATTCAAAAAATCACATCACAAATATAGACAAACTAGACTATTTCACAGACTTCCATATTTATTTGCCCTGATTATTTAAACTGTATGTTTTCGTTCACAATTTTCCTTTTACTAGGAGCATCTTCCACCAAACTCTTTCCCCTATTTGTTGAATTTTTGCCCATTCTGTAAATCTCACCTAAAAGTCATTTCATCTATGAAACTATCCATTATCCTCTTACCCTCCCCTAGTCATTAGTGATTCTTCCTTATCTTAGAGCTCAACAGCATTTTATTTATGCATCTTTTGTACAATTATCATATATCATTTTGTAAGATAGTCATCTCACAGGATCACAGAATTGGAAGAAACTTCAAAGGTCATAATACAACACAAATCTAATGATCAATGAATACATACTGCCAGAGATTCTTATCTTTTCATCTATCCAAGGAATAAAGGAAGCATAGAAAAAGGAAAAGGAGAAGAAAAAATAAAAAGGAAAGGGAGGGGGAAGTAAGTATTACACAACAAACTCTGTTCCTCTGAGGGTTAGTTTAACCTTGGTTCTGTTTTTCAAACATTAATCCCTTAATGTTACAAACTTCCCATCTCCAGGAGAGTTAATTTAATGCATAGATATAAACAAGAAAATCAGGCTTCATTAACAATAATTCTGAAGGTCATAATAATTAGCTGACATGCATAGTGAGGAGGGTAGCTATCTATCCAAAAGACTGACAGCTGTCAGCTGCATGCTTTGGTTTCCACTGAGTATAAAGCAAATGATTGCAAAGGTTGGAACCTTGGTGGATGTCATGCCATTCCCTCATACATTCACTTCCTCCCAAGCAAGAATGAAGGAAGGCACTCTAAGAAGATGGAGCTTGACAAATTATTCAGAGGCCATCACCTAAGAAACTACTGCAGTTTGAGATGATAGTGCTGGCTGAAAAGTCACCCAGAGGACTCTTGTCCTTCTGCTATAGTGGGCTGGTGATCCAGATGATAATTCTTTGTCTGAAATATGATATTCTTTCAAATATGTAAATGTCATACAAGTTAAATAAAATAATAAATATACTAAATAAATGAAAGATAATTTTTGAAGGGGAAGCACTAAATTAAGCTGAGGTGGAACGGTTTAGATTAAGAAGGATCTCAAATGAAAAGTGCTCTTTCTACTGAGAACTGGAGGAAATTTGGCACCATAACAAGCAAATGTTAGAAGGGAGTGCCTTCTAGGTATGGGGACAATTGTGTGTGTTGGAGGACAAAACTATGTATGAAGGACGAAAGTATGAAGATTGGAGATAGTCATAAATGGTGTATGAGACAATAAGATGAAACAAATTAAATTATAGAATGAAAAAAAAATCTTCATTTAGTTCTAGGAGAACATTCTGAACAAAAAAGAACTGTTATTCTTATAGAGGAGGAATTGAGACATACAGGGTTAGGGATTTGCCTACGATCACATGGCTAGGAAGTATTTCAGGCCAGATTTGAAGGTAGATCCTCCTGGTTCCAGCACTCTACTCACTGAGCCACCTGTGTGCCCCATGTAGGAAACAGGGACTTCCCTATTATGTGATTAGAGAGTAGAGAACAGGAACTAATGGTTAGTAGATCACTAGGGTGATTAGTTTTAGTGTCTAGAGATCCCACTAAATTACTGGAATTTCTTCATTAATCTCTTTTACTTCATCCATCAAAAAAAAAAAAAAAAAACAATTCAGGAAGAAAAACTTCTACATGCAATATTGCTCATATACCAGACCTTGCAATGAGTCTAGATAATGGAGGCAAAGTCCTCATTGCAAGATCTTGAATAATTAAAGAAGAGTCAGCATGGGTTAAAATCTTAGCAAATACTATGTCGCTGACTCCCTGAGGTCTACTAGATGGATACCACTAAGGCCTTAAGCTCTTTGACTATTTAATTGATAGTAATGGCTTAGTCCTCATCCCAACAGAGGGGATGAACACTAAACTACCATTTAGTGTTCAGCTGAGTTCTCAGAATCATTCCAAGGGGTCTTTTCCAAGTATTACATTCTTACTCTTGTTACCATATCAATCCCCATGGAAAATAGAGAAGAAAGGACACTCAGAGGGCGTCACGTTCATTAAAATGTGTGTAGATTTGATCGGTTACAGTATAATATGATCCTGATGCCTCTTTAAACTATTTAAATTTATACTTAATTTCTTCCTAATTTGTATGTTGATGCCTTACTTATTAAAGAGGCTGATTGATGTGGTTTTAATATTTTAAAGTGGCAGCAACTCATATACATGTCTTGTGCTCTTACATACTCAATCACCTTGAAGAAAGAGTCACAAAATAGATATAAAACAAATCTAGAACCTTTGAGTAAAGGGGCTCCGTGGGTTGAAGAGAAAACTAGCACCTGAGGTTAGACTCCCAATAAAAATCATCTGCTGGATTCTAAGGCAAAATCTCCCCAGTGGCATTCCTTAGTTCTTACTTCCTATAAGACAATGTCATGTCCCTTAAGATGTTTGAAGAGTGTTGAGTGTTCATTGAGGCTCTCATATTAAATAACTGTCCACCTCAGCCATACCTGAAGAAGGAAAGGAAGTTTAAAAAGTGCCCATTATATGTCAGGACTATGCATGCTAAAATCTCATTTGATCTTCGCAATAAACTGGAGAAGTCGAGGCAGTTATCCTCATTTTACAATTGAAGAAACTGAGGCAGATAGAGGTTGTGACATGCCCAGTCTCCACAGATAGTCAGTGAATGAGGTCTAATTTGAACTTTTACTGCAGACCCAGAGTTCTATCCATTATATCCCCCATCTGCATGTAGGCAGCTTTTTGATATCCTCTTCACTTTTGTCTTTCTACCTCTCTCTTCTTCAGATTGTCCCGAATACTAACTGAAAAAATGGTCTTATTCAGAAATTATTTTGACCACGTTGATATTTTGTATCAAAATAGTTTGTATCAAAAAGTTGTCAAGAACTTAATTCAACAAGAAGTTATTAAGCATCCACATATTAAGTATAGGGCCCACCTTCCAAGTTGAAGGAGAAGACAGAGATTGGTTTGGCAAGAACTGAATTCAAATACAGTCTCAAAGACTTGCCAGTTATGGAATCCTGGACAAGTTACTGTGAAGAAGTCACTTTACTTCTGTTTGCATCACTTTTCTCTAAATTGGGATATTAGTAGCACCTGCCTTCCAGGGTAGTTGTGAAAAATATATTTTTAGAATTCTTAGTATAGTGCCTTAAAATTGTAAGCATTATATAAATGCTAGTTATTATTATAGTTATTATAACTACATAATAGTTTTTGCCCTTTTGGAATTTACCATCTAATGAGATTTATTTGACATATCTTAGAAAAACCCCCAAACAAGTTCAAATAGGAGTACAAAGAAGATATCCAAATGCTCTCTGAATGAAAAACAAAACATTAAAAATGGTTTCAGGTATTTTACTAGATAAGTTCATATGCCAACTTACCTCAATAGAAACACAGAGAACCTAGTTCAGGGGTCAGCAACGATAAACCTTGGGATAAATCCAGCTCACTACCTGAATACAGCCAAGAAGCTAAGAATATATTTTTAATATTTTAAAATAAAGTTTTATTGTGTTTTGAAATTTAAGAACCATTCTCAACTCACCATATAAAAATAGACTTTGGACTGGCTTTGACTCATGTGCTGCAGTTTGCTGACTCCTAATCTAGTCTAATCTATTCATTTGACATATGTTAAAACTAAGGGATTCAGCCCAGATTTTATAGGTCAATAATTATCAGTGGCAGAATTTTAACATCACTTTTGGCCCAAATTCATTTGTGATTGCTTTCCCTCTATTTCTAACATCCAACCTAATTTGAGTCATGCTATCCAATTGTTCTTTGACTCATAGCTAATAAGATTTAGAGTTAAATTAAATCTTAAATGCCATCTAAACAACATTACCTTTTACATGTAACATAGATTGGAGTTGCTTGCACTTAATGAAGGTATCTGGTGTAGCTTCAGGTATAGCTGTGAAGAATCACAGAAGATTACCATATTGGGATACAGAGCTTTGCTTCTTTAGTCACAGGACTTGAGTTAAGATATTACATCTGTTACTACCTTTATGTGCAAATAACATTACCTCTATGGAATTTTTTCCCATTTTGTATACATATATATATAAATGCATATGTGTATGAATATATCTACATATATGTATATGTATACGTACACACACACACACACATATATATATAAAAGTTAGGGATAGCTTTGAGGTCCTTTCAACTCTATGAGGTTCAAGATGTGTGAACTTTGTGATGAGAAATGAAACACTCATGCCCAAAGAAAGAACACTGGGAAATGAATATAAACTGCTTGCATTTTTGTTTTTCTTCCCGGGTTATTTATACCTTCTGAATCCAGTTCTCCCTGTGCAACAAGAGAACTGTTCGGTTCTGCACACATATATTGTATCTAGGATATAGATATCTATTTAACATTTAAGTTCTGCTTGCCATCTAGGGGAGGGGGTGGAGAGAGGGAGGGGAAAAATCGGAACAGAAGTGAATGCAAGGGATAATGTTGTAAAAAAATTACCCTGGCACGGGTTCTGTCAATAAAAAGTTAGTTTAAAAAAAAAGAGAGAGAGAAATGAAGCACTCTATAAGCCAACACTGGATCCCAGAAAGTAACTAGTAGACATTGTAACAATGGCAAAAGTGTCTTGAATCAAGCGTCAAAAGAAGTAGAATTTCTCTCAGTGCAAAAAGGTACTTCCCAGATTCCTTGGAAATGACCGTCGCATCTTAGGGACTTTATTTTCCTATTTTCCCAAAGGGGATCCTGGTACATGGTATTGTAATTTTGGTATTGTATTTAGCTTTCCCAGAAGTTTTTGATTTCTGCCTTTTTATTATTCCTTCCCCCTTCATGATAAATATATGTTTATTTCCAAACCTAATGACAAATTATAATTTAATTTTTTTTCACTCAAGTCTCTCATAATCTTTGCTCTTTGGCAACTGTTTTCTAATTTATATTATTTTTATTTGAACTCACATCTTGCCTCTCACATAAGCTCATAAACATCTTAAGAACAAGTATTATGTCTAGCTACAACTTTTTATCCCCATCCAACATAGCTTCTATTCATAGCAAGTGCTTGATAAATGCTTGTTGTACAATATTATGAATCTGTCTACAGCTATTAGTTTTATGTTACTTACAGCAGAAACTGTCCTTATTTCATAGCATGCATTTTAGTGTTAAGCTTATTGGATCCCTCATAAAGATAGGAACTGATTTATCAATAGATAATCATAAATATATATTTTATGAAGGACTACTGGGACCAATGGACAATAAATGAAGAGAAAATTCCCTGCATAATTGTTCTACTTAACTTCAGCTTTGTTGGTTGATACTTGATGGAGTAGTGGGAACTGAGAAATTACTACAAGGGAAGAAATGTATTTATAATATGGTTGAAGGTCTGAAACTACCAAATCTGCTTTCTTTATATTTTTTTTCCTAGTTGTTTCTTTGGAATTCTTCACCTTTTGGTCTTCTAATTAAACTTTGTTATTCAATAACTCGGTAACATTTTTTAGTAATGGAATTGGAATGGAATTATATAAATATAATAGTTTAGATAAAATTGTCACTTTTAAACTATATTGACTTTACCTACCCATAAAAAATAAATAACACTTCAATTATTGAGATCTTAACTTTATTTCAGTCTAAGATATCTGTGTTCTCAGTCACTGTGTAGGGTGGGAGCATGAGGGTCTCAATGAGTAAACATTTCTTGCTCATCTCACTCTGAATAGGAAGAAACACAAAACTTAAATGTAGAAAACTAAATTCAGTCCTTTTGATGACACAGTAAAGACAACTTTAAATTATTCCAATAATTAAGTTGATTAATCTCTTTCATTTGATCAAGAAGCAAACTGGTTAATGAAGACTAGAAAGTGGAAAAGAACTTACTTCCCCCTTTTAAAAAGAGAAATGGATACACAAGGCAAGTACCTGGATGTGGAGCCCCAATCCCTAGAAATTCTGAACCTAGAAACATGAATTCTCTCACCTCCCAGACAGGAAGGGTCATCTATTCATTAGCATCCAAATTAAATCTTTTCAAAAGGGTCAAAAGGGCTTTTGTTTGGACATTTAATTCACTGGCAAAGTGTTTTATTTTTTTTTTTTTCTTCTTGGTTATCATGCAGGCCGCAGCACCTATTGCCTTTTCATTAATTGCCTTCATTTTTCAGATTCATGATTTGATTTATAGTCAATTAAAAATACCCTCAAAAGTCATGGCTCATGTATGTTAAGTACAAACATGATTAATGTGATTAATTGAATGGTCAGTTATGACCTACCTATGGTGAGGGTGGTGTCATAGTGACACAGCTGAAGAGTGTCCTCATGGAAACTAGGATCACTCCAGGGGCTTACTGAAAGATCATGCAAGAGGATTACTGAAAGGGAGTAATGGAAGGTCAAAGACAAACTGGCAGGGTCTCAATACAATAATGAAAAGATGTTATGCTGAACTACAAAGCAAAAATGAGCTTGGCTATTAATAGAATGCGAATGAACACCACAGTGGAAATACTCTTATCTTCCCTCTTTCCAGAGCTCATGTCCAAAGCAGCACATGTCAGAAACCAAAAGACTCACTTCTTGAATATGAATGGAAATATCATTCCCTTATTATCCCAAGTTAGCTGCAGCTCATATCAATCTCTCTTCCATCAGTTACTCACACCCATTCTAATAATACTTCTTTTTTCTCAAATTGAGGTTCTTTTTCCTTGATGTGAGAGTGCATGACAGACATTAAAAACTATACTGGTTTCACAAGAAAAAGAAAGAGAATGAACAAACCCTTTTTAAAAAATCAACAATAAATCCAAGAACAAAATGAGTTAGAAGTCAATGATTCATATGAACTAGTTGTTTTCTTCCAGAAGAAAAAAAGATTCATAGTCTAGAAGGATAGACAGAAATTGGATAGACCAGTGTTTGAAGGCAGAGGAACCAATCAGTTAGTAATTGTTTATTAAGCACCAATTCTATGCCAGAACTGTGCTTGAGAGAGAGTACCACAAAGATTACTGAATCGTTGAGATTCAGTATGAGAGATTGTTGTTATGATAATCAGTAAACTACACGGAGGTGGCTCCATAATTTGCCATGTTACCAGACCATAGGGTAGATGATAAGAGGCAGAGAATCAATAACTATATCCTCTCTAAATTTTACCAAAATCGCTAACCATCAGGAATCAGGTGAATGTCTGATTAATCTCTCCTATGGTCCTAATTCAGATTATCATTTCATTTTAACACACTTTTCACTGTGAAAATGGAAACAAAATTGAAATTCTTCAATTCACTTTCCATATGGAGATGAAAAGGTTTTTTTTTTTTTTTTTTTTTTTTTTCCTTTGAGTTATAGGTAGGACCTAAAACAGACTACTAAAGATATAATGAAAGAATTCCCTTAGACATATCAAAAACAAAGTCTGATGCTGAATTTTGATCCTCATATGTTGTTAGAAAAATGGACTTTTAAAGACAAAATCAAATGCTATAGTAGAGAGAATAGAATAAAGAGTTATTTGGATGTGAAAAAAAGGTTTTTTAGATAGAACTAAAGAAAAGATGCATAGAAGTGAACACTGAATATAATATTAGGCAAATAAAAATGTAGAGGGGACTGTAATAAGTTGAAAAGATGAGTCAATAGATTTGAGGAGGAAGATAAAAAATGATGAAAACTATTATTGCCTGTGAACATAAATAATGGGAAGCAATGGGAAGTAATAGGCTTTAAAGAGGGGACCCTGAAACTCTGAAAATCCTTGAAGAAGAAAATCTCCTTCAACTCTGCCTCAATAAGGAACCCTGCCCCAAGGGACACTTTCACCCTTGTTATCTGGGTGGGGTTGGTGCAATCCTGAAACTCACTGAATTCAATTCAAATTCTAGCTCAAGCTGAAACCCAGTGAAGAGCCAACTTGAGACTCCACCCACGAGCCCCCTTCAGCTTGTAGCCAAAGCTCCCATTATAAAAAAGCCAAACTAAAAGCTTTTCTTTGCAGGGGTTCCAAACATGCCAGCTCCATTCTTGGGATGTCAAGGGCCTCTGTTTACTGGAATACTCTTTCCAGTGTCATTCTTTCTTTATTCTCACCTATTTCCCTAATCAGACTTTATGCCTCTCTATCAGGATATCTGACCTTACTTTCAATCCCCATAATAAACCTCTTTTATCAATCTAGGTTTTCGGATTTGTAAATTCCTTTAGAGAGAACCTCTGTGCCTCCAGGAGGGAGTCCCCAAAACTTCCTACCCATGTGCCGAATCCCAAGGGGTTGCAGGGGAGCCAAACCTCTTTATTTGGTTCCCTGAACTGTGAACCTGACACTAGACCTTATTATTTAATTCCCTGACCACCAGAAATCCTAATTTCATTTTGGTTTCCTAAATCTAAACCTCATCAGCTTCATTCACCTTAAATCTGAATAAGAAAATATATAAAAGTCAAACTAGGGGCACAATATCATAGCTTATTATGTTAATTCAGATAATGTTATACTTTTTAAAAAATGATTATTTTTAGAATATATTTAGTATTTTATTTTTACCCCAGTTACATGGAAAAGTAATTTTAACATTCATTTTTAAACTTTAAGTTACAAATTACCTCCTCACTTTTTCCAGTCCCCTACCCCCATTGAGAAGGCAAGCAATTAAATATAGTTCATACATGCATAGCCATGCAAAATATTTCTATATTAGTTATGTTGTAAAAGAAAACTTAGATTGAAAAAAAGCATCTTGAAAAAAATAATTTTTTAAAAAGTATGCTTCAATATGTATTCAGATACCACTAGTTTTTTTCTTTTTGGGATGGATAGCATTTTTAATCATAAGTACTTCAGAGTTGTCTTGAATCATTATATTGCTGATAATAACTATGTAATCCACAGCCGATCATCTTAAAACATTGTCACTACTTTGTACACAGTACATTTCACTTTGCATTAACTCATGGAAGTATTTCCAGTTTTTTCTGAGATTATCCTGCTCTTCACTTCTTATATCACAACAGTATTCCAACTTCAAAACATGCTGCGATTTGTTTAAGCATTCTTCAAACGAAGGACATTCAATTTCCAATTCTTTGTCACCAGAGAAGAGCTGCTATAAATATTTTTGTACATATATGTCCTTTTCTTTTTTGTTTTTTTAGTCTTTTTTGGGATACAGAACTAGCAGTGGTATTGCTAAGTCAAAGATGTTCTAGCCTTTTGGCAAAATTCAAAATTACTCTACAGAATGGTTGAATCAATTCACAATTCTACTAAACATATATTAATGTCTCGTTTTTCTCACATCCAACATTTGCCATTTTCCTTTTCTGTCCTATTAGCTGATCTAATAGGTACATGGTGGTATCTCAGAATTGTTTTAATTTGCACTTCTCTGATAGTGAATTAGAGCATTTTTCCATATGACCATATGACATTTTTCCATGTTTTCCATAGCTTTGATTATTTTATCTAAAAACTTTTCATATCTTTTGATCATTTATCAATTGGAGAATGACTTTTGATTTTGCACATTTGACTCCTTTCTTTCTATGCTTGAAAAATGAAGCATTAAGCATGCTAAAAGTTTTCAGAGTAACTACTGCCAACTGTATTTTCCTCTATTTTATTCAATACCCCTCATTGATTCTATTTTCTTTCTCTCCCTTCTCAAAAGTGTTTTGCTTCTGAATATCCTTCCTCAAATGTATTTTCTTTTCTATCACTCCCTTCTTTTATCTGCTCTACTCCTGTTCTATAAGACAGATTCTATGCCAATGGTCCTCAAACTTTTGTTCTCAATATCTTTATCCTATTAAAAATGATTGAAGATCTGTCCAAAGAGTTTTTGTTTATGTGGTTTATATTGATTTATATTGATCACATTAAAAATAAAAACTAATTATGAATTTGTAGACTCTCTGAAAGGATTTCAGAGATTCCCAGGATGCTCTGGACCAGACTTTGAGAACCACTGCTTTATGCCCAATTGAGGGTGCATGTTATTATTTCTTTGATTCAATTTTGATGAGAATTAGGTTCATCCACTCCTTTATCTCCCTACTCTTCCCCTGCATTGTAAAAGTTCTTTCTTGCCTCTTTTATGTGATTATTTACCCATTCTAGTCTCCCTTTTCCTTTCTCCCAGTGAATTCTTCTTTCTCCTCTTTTAATTTCATTTTTTTAGATCTCATCCCTTTATATTCAATTCATCCCTGTGCTCTTTCTATATTTTCTAACCATTCTAAGACTGAGGAATTACAAGTATCTTCCTGGGTAAGAATGTAAACAATTTAGCCTTATTAAATCCCTTGTTATTTCCCTTTCCTGTTTACCTTTGTGTGCCTCTCTTTAGGCCTGTATTTAAAAGTCAAATTTTCTATTCAGCTCTGCTCTTTTCATCAAGAATGCTTGAAAGTTCTTTATTTCATTGAATTTACATTTTCTTGTTCAAAGATTATACTTAATTTCACTTAATTTAAGGATTATACTTAATATTCACAGGATAATGCCCTTCATATTATCATATACAAAATCTTCTAATTCTTTAGTGTAGAAGCTGCTAAATCTTGTGTCTATGGCTCCACAATATTTGAAATGTTTCTTTCTCTGCTGCAATACAATAGTCTGCTGCAATATTTTCTCATTGACCTGGGAGTGCCAGAATTTAGCTATAATATTTCTGGGAATTTTCACTTTGGGATTTCCTTTAGAAGGGATCAATGGATTCTTTTAATTTCTATTTTATCCTCTGTTTCTAGATTACAAGGGCAGTTATCCTTGGCAATTTCTTGAAAGGTGATATCTAGGACCTTTTTTTTTTTTTTTGATCATGGCTTTTAGATAGTTCAATAATTCTTAAATTATCTTTCCTGAATCTATTTTCAAGGTTAGTTGTTTTTCCAATAAGATATTTCATAGTCTTCTTTTGTTCATACATTTGGTTTTATTTTATTGTTTCTTGATTTCTCATGAAATCATTAGCTTCCATTTGCTCAATTCTAATTTTTAAGGAATTATTTTCTTCAGGTCAAATTTTCTATTTCATCAATTCTTTTTAAAGAATTTTTTTTTTCCCTTCAGTGAATTTTTATGCCTCTTTCCCCATTTGAGCAGTTCTGCTTGTTAAGACATTCTTCTCATTTGGCTTGTGTACTTCCTTTACCATTTGGCCTAGTCTATTTTTAAAAATTATTTTCTTCATTTTTTTGTTTGTATCTCCTTTACTAAGTTGTCAACTCATTTTTTTTCATGATTTTCTTGTATCACTTTCATTTCTCTTCCTGTTTTACTTCTACCTCTCTTACTTGATTGTCAAAATTCTTTTGAGCTCTTCCAAGTGCTGAAACCAATTCATAGTTTTCTTGCATATATGTGCATATGTATATATATATATGTATACACACACACACACATATATGTATATGCATATATATGCATATATATATATGATTACTTGGGATTACTTTAGATATAGAAGCTTTGATTTTGTTGTCTTCTATTGAGTGTGCATTTTGATCTTCCTTGACACCATAATAACTTTCTATAGTCGGTTTTTGTTGTAATTGTTATTTGTTCACTTTCTTAGCCTAGTTCTTTTCTTTTAACACTCTGTTAAAGTAGATCTATGCTTCGAGGGTGGGGGATGCACTGTCTCAAGCTTCAAGAATTTTTTGCAGCATTTTCAAATAAGTACCTGTGAGTTTTCAGTTCTTCCAAGGTATCATGATCTAAAGAGAGGTTTTCTCCTGACCTGTGCTCTACTCTGCATGTGACCACAAGCTTTCTTTTCTGTCCTAGAAGTGTGAGGAGGATTCCTGTTATATTGTGGCAATAAGCTCTGCTGTATTATTTCTCCTCCTCATCCTGCCACCTAATACTGATGCCCAGATCTGAATATGGGCAAAGGAATGTAGTCCTTCCCAAGTGCTACAAAAAGACCCCTGTAATCTCTTCTGAGCAGTTGTTTGATCCCCTCTGTGGACTGAGAGTTATGGAAGCACCACTGACACTGTTGATTTATTGATTCCCAAGGCCTGTTCCTGGTTTGCTGGATCCAGCCTATGCTGGCTATGCTGACACATTCTGCATTGGACTGTGTTCCACTCTCACCCAGGTGTGACACAACTTCCTTGCTGATATTCTGAGTTGTCTTTGACTGGAAAATTACTTCACCTGGTCCTTAAGTAGGTTATACTGCTCCAGGAATTGTTTCATAGCTTTATTTAAAGGTGTTGGGAAGTGTTTGGGGGAAAACTTAGGGGAGGGGAGTCTCTGCCTTTTTCTGCCATCTTGGCTCCAACCCTTACCAATCCTAATTATACTTTCTAATCTCAGTTGGGAACTAGCAGGAAAAGAAATGGCAACTGGCCTATTGCTTTGTTCCTTATTGTTTTGTATATCATAAAACCTTCCTAGCTTCTTGGGATTTCACAGTTCTAAAATATTGTCATAGCATCCAACAACCTCAGAATAGGATATGACCACATCAGGAGCATAATATAGGATTAAAACATAGACACTAATTCTTTCAAGGTATTTGACCAAATACTTCTCTATTCATAGAGAGTATCTCTTGAACAATACAATTCTTTCACTATATAAAAAAAAAGACTCTTGTTTTTATTTATCTAGCATATGTTTTATATAGACTTCCCTATATACATGTTGTCATTTCCAAATAAAACATAAGTTTCATAAGGTCAAGTACCATTTGTTTGTTCATTTATTAATATTTTTAATCATTGGTATCTAACATACAAGTGGTATTTAAAAAGTACTAAAACATTGATTGATATACAGAATTAATATTTTTTTTCATAAATGATGTGAAACATCAGGCTCTATGGAAACCATAGTCTAATGCCATGATTATGATCTGCTTCTATCTAAATATTTGATGTTCTTTTTACACTGCTACTATTTTAAAGAAGTCCTTACAATTTATAATCCTTTCTGAGTATTGTGTTTCAGAGATTACGAGTGTGTATGTGTTTATTTTTTATATTAGACAATTATATTATTTACATCCATAAATAGATAGATGTATGTATATGAGTCAATCAAATCAAATCAAATTTATATTTATGTGTGTATATATATATGTTTTGATTGGCTCACAAAAAGAAATGTTTTCCACAAATAGTGAAGCAGGCTATTTCCTATTTTCTTAAGGCTTTTGTTGTTGTTACTGATAAGAGGGAACCACCTCTACCTAACCCTTACAGTCTTAAAGCTAACCATGTCTGGAGTTCTCTGTGCTAGAGTTTCTCCAATTCTATACTACCTTCAGACTATTCACAGCATTAACTCAGTTGACACCCCCACTAATATTTCTTGACTCATGAAAATATGCCCAGAGCTCTGGACAAAATCAACTATGATTCATACCACAGAAAGCACATACCCTATATATCTCATTTTTTTTTTTGCTGTTGTCATTCTAATGGCAAAGAGACTCTCTCTATGCATGTGTTTCTTCAGTGCTAAGTACAGTTTCTCTGAAGTAATTTCTAGATTTGCTGAATGGGCCAAGTCTCATTTTGCTGACCCAACACACATGCAAATATACAATTTTAAATGTCTCACTTCCTTCTCCTGAATGTGCTACATTGATAATTAGCATAGTTCCATTTAGCGTTAACTAGCCTACACAGAACCAACAACCATAACCCACTTAATTACTAGAGAAAAAAAACTTTGATATTGGAATGTACAGTATGGTCTAGTTTAAATTAAAAAGATCCCCCTGAAGTCGGATTGTTTCCTGCTTCTCAGTAGAGAATTAAAAGCTATTTGGTGTAGAGAAGATTACAAAGGCAATCACAGTTAGGGACCTGCTTTGCATATCAACACTCCTAATTTGCATACTCATGGTGGGCCTCACATTTCAAAGTATGTTAACATAGATGTGATTTGGGATAATAGCTAAAAACCCAGAACAGTCAGCAGAATGGCTATCTATGAACAGATGCCATTTGGAATATTGATTCTGATGAATGTAGGAGTAAAAAACAATGAGAGCTTTTTGACATATCTAGCCAAAGAAATTTCTCCAGTGGCCAAATCATCATAATCACTCACAGATATCTAGTTGTTAGGTATGTTCTACATTTTTCCATTATTGGCTCGAATTATCAACATCCTTCCTCCATCATCCTGGTAAGCATCAGGCCGGCAGCGTAAAGCCAAGCCTGGCCTTCTATTCAAGAAGATTTGGGTTTAAGAACTGCTTTGGGTACATACTGGCTGAATGATTCTGGGTAAGTTGTTTAATTTATTATTGCCCATACACATCTCAAAACTAAAAGTCGCAGCACAGTTACAATTTGCATTGCTAGAGTTTCCATACCAGGAGTTCCCCACGTGGATGAAATCACCTATCTGGACCAAACATATAACAATTAAATAAAGAGATGGATAGTGAGCAACATAGATATTCTTGTATATATGGAAAAAGGCAAAAATAAACAGAAATGAAAAGATATTTCATTGGTCAAGCCTTAGTTGCTTTGGTTTAATAGATACATATATACACCCATATATATAATATATATGTCCATACATGTATATAAATATATATAAATGCATACATAGGTACATATTGTATCCTTATATGTGGGAGTATCTTTATATCTTAGCTTACATGTCCATAATATACCTATATTAACTCTCCCATGTTTGAATAACAGCTCACTGTTGAATCAAGCTTACTACTCACATTAAGTAAAAAGAGAACTCGGATTAGAAATGACCATTTGAACATGTATCCAGTTGCATGATAGTTATACTCCAGTTTAAGTTACAACTATACATTCTCTTGATCAAAAGCTTTTAAATATGGAACCCATGTACTTTTTTATTTAACTCAAATTTGCCTTGAGTGGCTGATATTCTGAAAGGCAATACTTTTGCTTTTTATTGATCTGTGTCTCTAATGCAGCAATAAAGACACTTTTTTAAAAGAAAGAATAAAACCACACAGCAAGTTAAATAGAACCTTTTCAAGTATTCTTTGGTTACCTAGAAAAAATTCAGAATTCTTAAATCATACATTTACATTAGCTAACATTCTTTTAATTATATTTTGATACTGTCATTAATGCCAAGGTCAGGAAAAAAGGCAAAAATTCTAATGAATGAGAAAGCAGAGGCTACACTCTTTAGCTCTCTATCCTACCCCAGGTAGATGATCTATATTTACTTTTCAAAGAACAACTCCTTGTCATATAGCTTCAGGAAAGGTCAGCTGAGGATGAAATGCTAGAAAAGAGACCAATGAATGAAGCTTCTATGATAAGGGCAATTACCAACTCTGCTTGCCATCTATCCTGACAAAGACCTAACTCAAAACTCTTTCACAGGGGCCAAGTCCTAGTATTAGGAAATGTGCAGAGAAAACAAGTTGTTCTCTCTAAAAAAGACATCCCCCATCAAAAAAAAACCAAAAAACTATTTTTCAATGATGCATCCAAGAGGCCCTTAAAAGTGAAAATTTCTGATAGGAGTACAGACAGAATGTAACAGATTTTTCATTCGATATTTCTTACAGTTTAGAATCAACTGGTCCTCAAAGAATTCAGCTGGCTGTTCTATGCGGAATATCTTTTGCTTAAATCCAGGGATGCATTCCAAATCCTCTGCAAATGTGAGCAGCAACACCTGAGGAAACAAAGGGAAGGACTATTTTAACATCCATTGATTCATTTTTCACAGCAGTTACCCCCAGACTTGTGCATTTCCACAGAAATTTTAGGTTTTAATTCCATATTCAAAGGAAGAGGTGTGTGGTAATGGCTTTCAAGACTGCTGGCATCTTCTTTTGGCAGTGAATTTTGGAAAATGTACCAATATCAAACAGATGTGGCAAATATCATGAAGCAACAATGGCAATTCTTTTGCAAAATTTTGTATCTGCTAAGATTTTCACCAATTTCTTGTTATAAATTTCATTGTTGAAATATGGATGTAAACCAAAAACTCCTGTGCATACTTGAGCTTCAGTGTAATTCACTTTTCCACAAGCAAAGGGATACTTTTATCCTGGCAAGAAAGAAACAAGTGTGGTCATTTCATGGGTTGTGTCTCCTACAGGGAACCTCATGCAGAGCTTTCCCCACTGTTGGATATCCTTGAAATGTATAGTTACCCTAGGAGAACTAAGTCCAAGTTCTATATACCAATATTTTCAAAATCATCAAGTACAGATATAATATAAGATTTCAAAGAGAATTGTACCTTAGAGCTCACCTAGCCCAATCCCTTCATTTGTCAGATTAGGAAACTGGGATCAAGAGAAATAAAGTGATTTTCCAAGTTTATTCAGATAGTAAATAATATAACTAAGATTTGAACTTAGCTCCATTTCTAAATAATCTAAATTCAGAGCTAGGTCTGGATAGCATTGCCACTGAGGATATACATATACAGCTACAATGCAGAGATACTAAAAGAATTGAAAAAGGGAAATGATCCTTTTCTAACATTCCCTAACTAAAATAATAGAAGCAAAGATACTCCAGTCTGAAATGGACATGTATTACTACATTCTGTTTAGAAGGTGAAGGATGCGAATAGACACATCCTTTTATTTTCTTCAAAGACTACAGTCTGAAATTAGCATATTATCTCCTCCTTGTATAAAGTTATAGTCTAAATCAGACATAACATTAACTCCTTACTATAGAAGACTATAGTTGCAAGTAGTGACACTATTGTCCCTCTTGGTAGACTACATTATCATAGTCTGACAACAACTCATCTTAGGAAACTACAGTTTGAAATAGTCCTCTTAAGGGACTCTTCCATATATTGATAACATGTTATGACTACATCTGTTCCAAATCCTTTATAAGCTTACATCCCATGTAGGCAGCATGTAAAATAATTTACATTTATTTAGTGTCTTCTGGCAAACAGAAAACTATAACCTATAATTCAGCCAGTTCAATGATATTGTCCAAGGTCCTACCCCTGTCACTTCATGCTTTCCATCATATCTTCCCAGCTAATTAGTTAATTCTGACCTTAAATCTTATGAGCTAATTAGAGCAATCATATCTTCTGTTATCCAAGTTCTCCAAGGACAAGGAGGAGAGAAAATAATGAAAAGTTGGAAATTTATCTATAGGTTTATTATTCAATTTGAAATGTATTTGCAATTATCTACCTGGATAAATTCGAGCTTATCCTTGGGTCTTTTTTGTAGGTAGGCAGAATAGGAAAAAAACAGTCTTAGACAAATACTACTTTAGGGATTCTCTGGAGTTTTGGAAGGAAGAAACCCATCTTAGATGATATTATGGGGCAAAACTTTCATTTCAAAAAGAAAAACAATCAATATTTTATTCTTGTATAAATCCAGTTTAATTACTCTCATAAAAAAAAAAAATGAAAGAAGGCTAAATGCTAAATTGTGTTTGTTTCAGGTCTTTTGGACCAGACCAGTAATTTATTTCATTGTGGAAGTCCTTCTAACAAGGTGCTTGCTTTGAAATTTAAATAGTCATATAAAAGTGAGAGGAAAAAGAGTGGTAACTTGTTCAGGTTCATACATCCAGTGTGGGAGAGAATAGACTTAAAACATGGATTTCCCTGAAGCTTTTTATCCATGCCTCTTACTGAGACAATCAATAAATCCTGTGTATGTTCAGGCCTTAAAGTTTACTACCTGACAATACCCCTTTATAAAAGATGGAAAAGATATCTATGGATATTGTCCTAAGTCAAATGTCTCCAGAGAAGAAGTAAAGTGGAAATTTCCACAATTTTTTCCTTAAAATGAGGAAAATCTAAATAGAGATCAGCTCAGCATCAGTCTATATTCCTACATATAGGGCAAGTGTTATGTCAATTTAACAAACAGAAGGTGACCTTTTCTCACATAGAAATAATTATCAGATCTGGCCTGGTCTTGCTGTGAAATGTTCAGTTTCATTCTCGCTATGCAACTCTCACCACTTTCTTCTCTGCCAGACATTAGACAAGATGTCAGATTTGTCATCACGTGGGAAGCTTTTTATTAATTATCTCACAGAAGCAAAGTCCTTTTTTGTAATTTATTTTTCACACCAAGAAAATTCTTCTATTGAACTAAATGTCTATCTTGTTAAATTGTTTTTCTGCTAAAGGTCTTCACTTTGAAAAATCCCAGAAGAAAAGAAATAAGCTGGGCAACAATTGATGTTGAAAGGAAGAAGCTGATCCCATTATGCTGAATGCAGCATATCTTGGAGTTGGCCCTGGCTGCTTGGTATTTGTTATCTAAAAAGACTGAATGCTTAAATCTTTGAGTGAATAACAAGTCTCTCCAATTGGGAAGCAAGCATAATAACCTATAATAGCATCTGGCCTCATCCTCATGTATGGTGAACAGTATCACATGAGTTTCTTCATCGGGCATTAGAAAGATGTTTCTTTCTATTATCACATGAAGAGTCTTATTGTTAATCATCTTGCAAAATTAACATCTTATCTTAAAAATTTACTGTGAGTTTCCAATAAGAGCATATGTAGAGCAAGTTTTCACCTGATGAGAATCACTGAGAATGGGTTAGAATGTGATACGGGACTATGATATTGAAGTAGAAGAGTATACTGTTCATTATTCATAGGAATGGGTTAAAACAAAGTAGAATGGGACAATTGTATAAAAAACCATAAGATATTACATTCTTATATGAAAATGCATGAATCCAGGGGTTAACTGAAATATGATGAAAAACATTTTAGGGAAGAAAATGGAGAAAGAATGAGAAGCAATATTGTAGTAGGAGTATATTACAGACCACCTAATCAAATGGGAAAAATGGATCTTAAATTCCAGAAGTCAATTGAATTCAAAAAATATTTATAGGTCTATTATGTACTAGATGGAGTACACACATATATGTGCTAGGATACAAAAGCAGAAGAGACTGTCACTATCCTGAAGCATCTTATATTTTGTAGAGAAGGAAATAATATGTGCACATATAAGCAAATATAAAATTTACGAAATTTGTAGGATGATAGTATAGATCTAACATGAATAGCAGCTGGATGCCAACTTACTTAAATGGGAGAGTTCCAGAAGGCACAATGGAAAGATATAAAAGTTTCTGAAAGGGAGAGCAGAGAGATAGTGCTGACATGGATGGAAACCAAGGATCAGGGGATGGGTAGTCCAGAAGAGAAATTTGATCTGGACAATCTGCAGCTTAGGATCCCAAGACTGTGAGTTGGAGCAGCAGTGCAATATATTGCCTTGTTCCTCATCAAAGAGTTGGTACAGAGACAGAGTACAGTAATCATGGGAGATGTCAAACTCCTGGACTTCTATTAGAGCAGAATAAATGACTAATTTTTTTTTTTGCCTTGTTGAGCGCATAGCTTTATTATTTGTTGAAGGAAAGGATGGGGAGAATAGCTATTCTGGATCTGATTCTGACCACATCACTTCAATTCAATTCATCTGCTAAGATGAAAACATTATGATAGATATCAGGGAAACAAAAACTAAACAGTTTCAATCTTTAAGATTACATTATAGTAATATAAAGACTACAGGAGATCCATAGTCCTTTATTCATTATGGCTAGAATACACAGTATGTGAAGGTAAATAGTATGGGATAAGTCTGAAAAGGGATATCAGAGCCAGATTATGAAGTCCTTTAAATGTCCCAATTGGGAGTTAATTTATTCATTTTTATTCTTGATCCACTAAAGGTTTTGTAGTAGAGGAGTAACATTGTCAGATCTGTACCTTAGGAAGGTAATTTGAAGGATGCTTTAGGAGAAAAGTGTTTGAGGAGGGCAATATAAAGTTATTAAACAGTATAATAATAGTATAATAATAGTAGTGGTAAGGAATTGCATTTAGATAATGTCTGTGTCACTAGACAGAAGGAGGTAGATGCGGGAAATAACACAAAGATAGAATATATAGGATTTAGCAATTGATTGCAATCTCAAAATCAAGCTTGATTCCTCTCTTCTTCAGTTTCTTTATCCAATTAATTCTGTTTCTACAATATCCCTTGACTCTACCCCTTCCCTCTTTACCCAGCAAGAGTTCCAATTCAGGCCTTCATCACCTCTCATGTATATGATTTCAATAATTCACTGTTTGCTTTTCCTACCTCTGATTTTTCTCCTCTCTAATTCAGGCTCTATGGAGTACCAATACTGATACTTCTTATGAAGCCTTTCTGACTTCCATCCTTGTTGCTATGCTTAATCAAAATTACATATAATATAAAATGATATAACATGATATATGATATGATATGATTAATATGTGTATACTCACATATATATATATACATAAATATACTATATAAACAAGCTAAAATAATATTGCATGTCATTTATACATATGTGTCTAAGTATCTACCTATCTGTGTATATATCATTTTATCTTTATTATCCCAGTGCCTAGAAGAGTACTTGGCACATGGAAGCATAATAAATAATTGTTGACTGATTGATTTATGTGAAGAGTGAAAGGAAAGATTCAACAAGAAATCTGTTTACCAATGTAAATTGATAAATTGGGAGAATGGTGGTATATTCAACAAAAATAGGATAGTTTGCAGAAATGGTAGCTTTGATGATAAAGACAATGAGTTCTATTTTCATTATACTATATTTGTGTTTGGTAGAATTGTCTCTTAGAAAATCAAAGTTTAGAGGAAACATGGGAATATATAGACACATGTATGTCTATAGCCATATGTACACTATATGTTTCTTATTATATATACATACATGCATAAAATATACATTTGTATGTGTGTATGTAGAATGGCATTTATATTATATACATACACACACACACACACATATATATTTAGCATATAGATGTTGTATACTTTTTCTGTATCTTATTGAGGTTGATGAAATCCCAAGGGAAAGAAGAGGTTCTGGGACTTAGCTATATACATAGGAAGAAGTAAGTCATGATATTATTAGATTTCCTAATAGATTGATATGGAAAAACTAAATCCAAGTCTGATGTTCACCTAAGATTTTTTTGATGAGAGATTCCAGACCTCAGAAAAAAACATGTGTTGAAATATTATATCCTAAGATTCCAAAAAGGAGCTCAGGAAAAATGGATATGCTCAAAAACAAATTTCAGAGAATATAAGTCCAAATGATTCCAATAAAAAGTAAAGGAATACTGTCTAAAGAGACATGACATCTCTCTTTTTAGAAGACATATAGAAGACAGAAATAATGACAAGTGACTTAGGGCATTTTTAAGAAATATGTTTTGTAAAGTCAGGAGAATTAAAATGTAAAATTAACTGAAACTTGATGAAAGTAAGGATAAGAAAAAAGACTTCT
Source organism: Antechinus flavipes (assembly GCF_016432865.1). Taxonomy (NCBI): domain Eukaryota; kingdom Metazoa; phylum Chordata; class Mammalia; order Dasyuromorphia; family Dasyuridae; genus Antechinus; species Antechinus flavipes. The sequence continues at coordinate 216,065,084 of NC_067399.1, read as the reverse complement.
GAAATGTGTGAAGGGTCAGGTAAAGAAAGCCTAGGACCAATTGTTTGGAAATTTAGGACAATATTGATGGATGGCAGATAAAAAAAGAAAAGTTTTCTTCAAATTGGAAATGAGATAAAAATGTTCAGTAAAGAATTGAAAGAAAGCTAAAAATGGAAATGGTTAGAGAATCCCTAATTGACCTTCAGTGAATTCAAGTCACCAAGCTTAGATGAACTTCACTCCAGGATACTCAAAAGAACTTGCAGATGAGAATGAACTATATTAAGCTACAGATTATTTGAGTTGTTTTTTTTATTTAAAATATATTTAAAAGAAAACTAGTGATCATTGTAGGCCTATAGAGATCACGAAGAAAAGGTTGTGCAAGATATTTTCTTTTTTTGCAGGTTTATTAGTATAAGACTCTATTGGAATTGCCAGAATCCTGTATTGAATCTGTGATTCAAAGAAGCTGGACTTATAACTGACAAGTTAATCTCTCCCATCTTTAGGGATTGAAAAAGTTGAAATTACTTGATAAGAGAAATTATGAGCACATGAAAAATACAAAAACAGTGAGCATAACCCTGAACAAAAGAGGATCTGAGGAGCCATATGAAGAGACAACTGTTCTTAGGAGCAGATGCTAAGATTCCCTGACCAGAGCTATGTGATTGAATCATGAACAAGAGACATAGAACAGATGCTGCATTGCTCAAACTGTAGGACTGCTGAGATCAGAACTGTTAGTTATTCATTCCCTTTGTCCTCCCTCTCCTCCTCTCCCCCTCCCCCCCTCTCTGTCTCTCTCTCTCTCTCTCTGTCTCTCTCTCTCTCTCTCTCTCTCTCTCTCTCTCTCTCTCTCTCTCTCTCTCTCTGTGTGTGTGTGTGTGTCTCTCTCTCTGTCTCTCTCTCTCTGTCTCTCTCTCTCTGTCTGTCTCTCTCTCTCTCTCTCTCTCTCTCTCTCTCTCTCTCTCTCTCTCTCTCAACATGATCTGTGCCAAATCTAATCTCAGTTTCTTAACAAGCTGTCTACCTTTTTAGGTACCTATTTTTTAAAGCATATTATTATGATAAATGTGGTTAACCATTGCACTGTTAGTCTGTATATCTCAAAAGCAGAAAAAGAATTAATAGGTGAAAGAATTCAATTTTGACCACTATAGTATATTTTGGCATGGATTATTTTTTTCTGTCTGGAGGCTCAGAGCTGTAGAAAGAGAATTATTGACTCATGCTTTTACAATTTCTTAAGTCAAAAGGAACATGCATTTTGGGACTACTCTCTCTCCAAGCAATAAATGAGTCAGCAAATTGGTTATAGAGAAGATTTTGACTAACTGACTGGAACTAGTGTGCATATCAAGGAGGTGTGAAGGTCTAATAGAGTCATTGTCGTTTTCTTCCTATTGCTTCCTACTATTCTTTGAAAGAAATGCACCACTCCCCATCATAGAATGGCAGATGGAAAAAAGTGAGAATTAAGAAAAAAGTAAGAGAAGTCTTCTCTCTCTTTCTGTGATCATGGTTACAAAGGGGACAATTTGGGTTTGTTTGATCTTGTTAAAGTTCAAGTCCTTCAGTGACAAGCCACACGTGTCAAGGAATACAGCCCAGAAACCCTTCTCATTTCCCCAAATGCTCCAATGGGCTCTACTCAGAGCATATGGAAGGGGACTTTATTTACCTCCATTATACAGGTTTGAAAGAACAGTAACATCACAAATGCTACCATCACTTTTGTCTGAAATGGAGAAATACTGTCTCTCTCAGTATGCTTACGTATAAGAACCACTTTATCCAAAATATAATCATAAATATTTACAATCTATATTGATTGAGGCCTTTGCTATAGTATTCCAAGGATCCCAGGAATCCATATCCCTTCCCTAAATACTGAAAATACTTAATAATGTGCATTAAAGAAATAGATAGCATGCTGTTCAAATTTGGGGGTTTCACAGAGAGAGGAGAGATCCCTAATATGCAAATCTTGTCTCTACTAATTAATAGTTTTGTGGTCTTTACCAACTCACAGAACATCTCCAAACTTCAAATATCTAAGATTACAATTTATATATAGGTTGTTATCTGTATATCACATATATCTGTATATCATAAGGAATTCCTACACAGGATCATACATTTAAAGGACATCTAGTCCAACCTCTTATTTTATAAATGAGAAAGTTGAACTTGAAACAGGTGAAATGACATCCCAACATCCTGTGGACATTAAGTGGTGAGGGAAAAGCATGGGTATTTGGGATAATACCAGTAGAGACCTTTCCTTTCAAGTAAGATATAAAATTATTAATCTGTTCTCTTTGTTGAACCAATTTTTAATTTATCTGACCTAACTTGCCTCTCATCTAGTCCACATCTCTGTCATTTTTTACAAGGATAGCAAGAGAAATGTTGTCAAATAACTTATAAAATGTAGATTAATTATCTTTACAAAAATGCCTTTGATGCTGGTGTTGGTGATATTGAGGTTTGGTATGGCCTTTTCTTAATTCAGATACATAGGTTTTTTGTTTATCACCGTATCCTTTTCTAGATGTTTGCTACCTATCCTTTTTTTGTATTCAAATCAACAAATCTTTATTAGGTACTTTTAGTATTGCAGGTCCTTTGTTAAACACAGGGGATAAAAAAAAGAAAAGAAAATTTCTCTCTGCAAGAAGTCAAGGAGTTTACCTTCTTTTGAAAAGATATACAATGAACATAAACAAATGGAAAACATAAAAATAAACTGAGTAATTTCATGAATTGTTAATCACTAAGGGAATCATTTAAGAGTTGGCATTTCAGTTACATTTTGAAGGGAGTTAGAAGATCAAAGAGACGAAAGGAGACATAATGTTCCAGTTGGGCAAGCAAGACAGTTTGTATGGAGGCATGGAGGAAAGAGATGGAGAATCACATATGGGGGATATAACTACACTAAATTAATAGGACTGGTAGGGTAGATTATGGGGTACCAAGGTTGAATGTAGGAATTCCAAGGGGAGGACTATAAAACTATAAATTTAAAACCAAGGAGGGTAGTAGTGGAAATAAAAAAAAAGGAACAGATGAGTAAAATGAAAAAAAAAATGATGGGACTTATTGACAAACCATATGTAGCAGGAGCAAAAGAAAAAGAAGTCAGAATCAGATTGTGAAGGACTTTACAAATGAGAGAGACAGAGACAGAAAATATTCATTAAATGCTTACTATGTCCTCAGGCATTATATTAAGTGCTGAGGATAAAAATATAAACAATAAAGACAATCCCTAAACTAAAGAAGCTGTATATTCTATTAGGAAAGAAAACACAAATGGGACTTAGAAATAAAATATAAGTATTCAAATGTCCTTGAGGATGTTGTAGCGTCATTGGACAATTCCATAAAGTGGGAAATGGCACTGGGAATGAAGTGGGCACATACCCTGAGCTTTTTTTGAAATGGTGATTCAGCCCAGGGACTCACCAGGTAGGCAAGAGGGTCTCAGTACGAAGACATATTTAGTGTGAAAGTTTGCTGGTGCTCCAAAGAGCAAAGAGAAGATCTAGAAATAGCAGCAGGGAGCCACTCAATCGTTGTGATCAGGGAAATGATGTAGTTTAGTATTCTGTTTAAAAATATTTTCTAGTATTCTATTCCGGGATCAAAGTCAAGCTCAATAGTTTCTAATATGAAGAATTATTTATTTTTCACTTTTGAAATAAGTAAAATATTTGCTCATCTTCCATCCACTATTTTGGCCCCCTTCATTATCTTTAAAGTTTATTGACAATAGCTCAGCACTTACACATGATAGGTTTTTTCAGCCTCCAAGAGTGAAATATATTTGGAAATAGTGACTATAACTTACCAAGGACACTTAAGTATTCTCTTATTTATTACTTGTTGTATAAGCCTGAAGTCTTACAAGTAGGTACCTCAGCTAAATCTGTTAAGATATATTAAATCCTTCTTTCTAACTGCCAAAACTTGCCCAGTTTGCATAATTTGTGAAGAGAGGGGAGATGAAATTTTCAGAAAAGTACATTTTCTCTTCTTCTACCTGTCCAAAGAGAGGAGTATACAATATGGCATAGTGAAATGTTCAACTTGAAGTAAAAAAACCTGGTTTCAAGTAACTACTTCTTATTAGCTTTGTGACTTTGATTAAGTCACTTTTACTTTCTAGACTTGTTTCTTCCACAATAAAGTAGAAAAAGTTGACATCATAAGCTTTAAAATTATTTTTCATCACAACAGTATCTGCTTTTGCAATTTATGAGGAAATTCTGTGCTTGAGAGTTCTAGCACAATTAGATCTCAGAAATACCAGAAGTTTGCATTAACACCAGTTCCAAACACAGGCCCCCCTCTTCCTCCTCCAAGGTTTCTGATCATCATATTGCTCATTAAACTAAATCCAACAGTTTCCCCTTTCAAGAAAAGAAAAATCCTTCCTTATTTTTCACAGTGAAATTTAAAGACATCTTTCTCAACAAGGATGTGATATCTCTCAACTCCCAAAAAACTCAAATGGCATCCAGAATTTTGTACTTTCTGGAATCTCTTATTTCAGTGTTGTGCACCAATATCTGAGGCTGTGCATATGAATACATAAAACTAAACATCTGTGTTTTGCACACATATACTTACTCGCACATTCTAGAATATGTGTTTTATTCACAAATATAGTCAGATGATACTTGGTCTCAATTATAGACTTTAAAAAAAAAGAAAATTATTTTGTTCTATATTATAACTTTAGGGCTATCCTTAATTTAGTTACATAAAAAGATGACAATTCATAACAGACCTACATAACAGACTTTTAATTTGTTTGAACCTATAATTCCTTTATTGTAAGAGAGGCTTCTAAGGAAATTCCCTCCATCAACCACAATTGCTATACAAGTTTTACTCTTAGAGAATTACCTGTTAACTCAGAAATTAAATGATTTGCTAAGAGTCACAAAGTCAGTTGGAGGAGCCTCTTGAACCCAGATCATCCTGACTTTAAAGGTTGCCTTCAATTCATTGCTCTCATCAGAAAATGATACATAATTAAATAAAAAGCTATAGTAGAAATGTGACCCAGTCTATTTGGAGAACATGATTTGTATATATTATATTTCCATAATATGGATAAAACTGTGTATAAACCTCATGGTTAATTTTTTATTGGGGAAGGTAAAGAATTGAAATTGTGAATATATATTTCTACCAGAAGAACATAGAAATGAAAACGTTATCTAAAGATAAAACATCTGTATAAAACATAAAATAAGACACTGGGGAAGATTTTATTTGCATCTCTGAAAAAAGTAATCATGCTGGGAGCAAACAGAAAATTACATACAGAACCATTAAATTACTTTTTAAACATTAGACAAACTCTTCCCTTTCTCTGAGTCTCAGTTTCTTTCTCTGAAAAATAGAGTCCCTCCAAACTTATGATTTTAAATTATACCCTACCAATTGTCAGGACCTGAACCTGAGCTCACATTGAAGAATTCCTAAATACCTTTAGCCAATATTTGAAGGAACTACATATTTTATATATTTTTCTTATTTACAGGCAAAACACCTGAAGACTCAAAACAGAAGATATTATTTTGAAAATTTTACCCCAAAAGACGTGCATACTCCTTGAGAGAATTAAGGCAAACCACATATTAGTAAAGACTGAATGAATGAGATTTTAATTTTCACAGATTCAAGGAGCTAAGAAAGTCACAGATTCCCAACACCTGGAGTATTTCACTGAGAGATCCCTGGCTCTGGCCCAGTTTCTAATATTAAGTCAAACTACTAGAAGAAAGAAAGTACCTTTTATGGAGCTTCTTAGCTTCTCACCTGAAATAGTATTCAAAATAAAAATGTTTCCTGGATTGTTTTCCTTTGCCTTCACAAACTATGATGCCTAATTTTTCCCCTTATGCTTTTCAACAGTTACATTATACTCATGTCAATTACATTTTCATTCATTCATTCAAGTCTCTCATATGTTTCAGGTACTATTCTAGGTACTATGGATACTTAAAAAATGCTCCTACTATGACTGATTTGACAATCTAGCTAGGAGAGGTGATATATACCCACATGATTATATACAAAATAGATATAAGGTAATTTAGAGAGGGAAAGCACTAGCAATTCAGATGAATGAAAGGGCAACATGAAAACCTAATGTTGAAGGTGACATCTGAGTAGAAATTTAAAGTAGATTTAATAAACCCTTGGAACTCAAAATTGAAAATGTAACTTCTTCTTCCCCCAACCCTATTTTTTATTTTATATTTTTGTCTTCTTTAAATTTATTATTTTAATATTTTCCTCCAGTTACATTAACAACATTTTCTTTTATGTTTGTCTTCAGGATTTTTGAGTTCTAGGTTTTCTCCCTTATCCCCACCCACAATTAAGAAATTACATTTGAAGTTATTCAAAACATTTCCATAAAAGTCAAGTTGTGAAAGATAACATGGATATCCTAATGAAAATAAAAGCTGTCAAGAAAAAAATTAAATTAAAAATACAGAAAGAAATTGAGAATTCTTTGATCTATATTCAGACTATAACTACATTAGTTCCTTCTCTGGGTATGGATAGGATTTTTCATCACAAGTCCTTCAGAGGATGTGTGGATGAGTGTAATATTGAGAATAACAAAGTCATTTATAGCTGTTCACCCCAGAACATTGATATTACTTGGTATACACTATATTTCACTTTGTTCATGGAATACTTCCCAGGTTTTTCTTTTCCTGAAAGCATCTTGCTCATCATTTTCCAAAGAACAATAATATCCATCAGAGAAATTTGCTTCAAAAATCTTTTTTTACAATTAATATTACTAGTTGTATTTTCCCCCAATTACTCTCTCTCTCTCTCTTTCACCCTGTGCCAACTCAAAAATATTTTGCTACTGACCACCCTCCCTCAATATGTCATTTGTTTTATCACCCTTCCCCCTTTCCCACATCCTATTCCCTGTCTATTTTCCTGCAGGGTAAGATAGATTTCTATCCCTGATGAGTATGTATGTTATTTCCTATGTGAGCCAATTGTAATGAAAGTAAGGTTCATGCATTCAGCCTCTTCTACCCTTCTTCCCTTCCACTGCAAAAGCTTTTTCTTGCCTCTTTTTTATGGCAGATAATTTGAACCATTCCACTTCTCCTTTTCCCTTTCTCCCAGCACATTCCTCTGTCAGCCCTTAATTTCATCATTAAAAAAAAAAAGATATTATCCCTTCATAGTCAACTCACACCCGTGCCCTCTATCTATATATACTCATTCTAATTGACATAATAATGAGAACGTTCTAATGAGTTAGAAATATCCTCCCATGTAGAAATGTAAACAGAATAACCTTATTAAGTTCCTTATGATACCACTTTCCTGATTACCTCCTATGCTTCTCCAGATTCCTGCATTTGAAAACCAAATTTTTCATTCAGCTCTGATATGTTCATAATGAGCACTCAAAAATCCTCTGTTTCATTGAATGACAACCTTTTTCTCTGAAGGATTATACTTAGTTTTGTGGGACAGGTGATTCTTGGTTGCAATCCTAATTCTATTGCTCTCTGGAATATCACATTCCAAGCCCTCCACGCCTTTAATGTAGAAGCTGCTAAATCTTGTTTTTATCCTGATGATAGCTCCACTATATTTGAATTGTTTCTTTTTGGATGCTTGCAATATTTTCTCATTGACCTAGAAGTTCCAGAATTTGGCTATAATATTCCTGGGAGTTTTTATTTTGGGATCTCTTTCAAGAGATGATCATTGGATTCTTATGATTTCTATTTTATCCTCTAGTTCTATACTATCAGGACCATTTTCCTTGATAATTTCTTGAAAGATGATGTTCAGGCTCTTTTTTTTTTGATCATAACTTTCAAATAGACTGATGATTTTAAAATTATCTCTCCTGGATCTATTTCCCACATCAGTTGTTTTTTTCAATGGGATATTTCACTTTTTTCTATTTTGTTCATATTTTTGCCAAAACCATTTTAAAAGTTTTATAGCAGCACTATTCTTGTCCATATTCCCAAACTCCTCCTGGATTGTCAATATATGTGTGAACTACCACTCTCAAGTTTTCTTAAAGAAGCAGGATTGAAGGAGCTATTTCAAGAGAATTTTGATTAGAAGGATCAAGGGTGAAAAAATTTCAGAAGCCATCTAGCCCAACTTTAACCTAAACAAGAACATATTACATAATATTTCCTTTACCTAAGAGTAGCCATCTAGCCTTCATCTAAAGCCCTCAAGTGATGGTGTTCCCTGCTTTGAAGAGGCAGCCCATTCCACTTTGGGACCTCTTTAGCCATTGATTTCCCTCATATGGAGTCAAAATTGACATCTTTGTAACATCTACCAATTGTTTGTGATTTAACCCTCTTACACCATGCAGAATTAGTATGATTCCTCTTTTATACAACATAATTTAAAATGCATAGAAAGTTCCCTCAATTAAATACCAAATTTGAAATTCTAAAAATAAGAGGGGAGACTAATAAAATTGAAGGTAAGAAAACTATTGAACTAATAAAACTAAGAGTTGGTTTTATGGGGGGAAAAGAAAAAAATAGATAAACATTTACTTAATTTGATTTAAAAAAGGAAAGAAGAAAATCAAACTGCTAGTATCAAAAATGAAAAGGGTGAACTTTCCACCTATGAAGAGGAAATAAGAACAATCATTAGGCATTATTTTGCCCCATTGCATGCCAATAAATCTGATAATTTAAATGAAATGGGTGAATATTTACAAAAATATAGATTGCCCAGATTAATAGAGAAGGAAATAAATTACTTAAATAGTACTATTTTAGAAAAAGTTATTAATCCTCTAATCAATTCCCTAAGAAAAAAATCTCCAGGGCCAGATGGATTTACAAGTGAATCCTACTAAATATTTAAAGAACAATAAATGCCAATACTATGCAAACTATTTGGGAAAATAAGGAAAGGAGTGCTACCAAATTCCTTTTATGACACAGATATCATACTGCTACCTAAACCAGATAGGGTCAAAACAAAATTAGAAAATTATTTCCCTAATGAATACTGATACAAAAATCTTAAAATATTTGCAAAGAAATTACAGCAAGTTATCCCCAGGATAATATACCATAACCAAGTAGGATTTATGTCAAGAATGCAGGGTTAATTCAATATTAGGAAAACGATTAGCTCAATTGACTACATCAATAACCAAACCAATAGAAATCATGTGATTATGATTATTATGACAAAAGCCAACACCCATTCCTTTGAAAAACAGTAGAGAGCACAGGAATAAATGGAATTTTCTTTAAAATGATTAGTAGCATCTATTTAAAACCACCAAGCAAAACCCATAGAAAATCACCAGAGAAAACTAGAATTAAGTAAACTATCATTTTTCCAATCCTAGGATAAATTTCTTGTAAAATTTGAAATATTTTGTTTTATAAGAAAAAAAAATTTACAGAAAGTTTCATCCCAAAAGTGAAATGACATTTTTGTTCTCTGTTGATTTGTTGTTATTGTTGTTTTTTGACAAATGTAAATTCCATTGATTTCAGGGAGTTTTGAGGAAGCTTATTTCTAGTTCAAGGTTATACTCAGTCAAGCTGAATGGAAAATAGGGATATTTTCTTCATCTACTTATTTTTACTGGAAAATAATACATGTGCGCGTACACACACACACATACACACACACACACACACACACACACACACACACACACCATATATACACACACTATAGGGATTTAATCTCTTTTACCAAGAGATGGTTCACTGAAGCCCATTAGGGCTGTTTCTCTTAATCTTGATAGTGAGTTTGGGCCATTGTTATAAGAAAGACTATTAAGATTTGGCAATAAGATTCTTCATGGTTGATAAGTAACCTTCTAAAGGGACTGAATATCCATTTAATGCCTTGTTCCAAACTCAAAATGAAAGTCACACTTGGAATACTGAAGGGTGAGTGGGTTATGAAAATGGAAATTAGAGGGATATGATTGACTCAGATGAATTCAGCTCTCCTGTCACTGAGAAACATGGATATGGTAGGCTTCCAAAAGGACAAAGACAGGAACACTACAGTAAAGATAATTCTCATGAGGAACGTATGTGCTCAAGCATTCATTGTGTAAAGTCTTATTCAAGCACAAGTGAAAAAAAGCATACCTGATCAAATACCAGTGCTATTATTCAAGAAGTAATTTATGCATCTATATCTGCATATGTTTTGACTATAAAGATCTATGCAGACTTTGTCTCTTTAAGTGGAAATTTTTAAGTCAACAAAGTCTGAACAGATATGTAAATAGGATGCTCTTCCAGGAGGAAAAAAAAAAAAAAACAAAAATAGGAAGCTTGGGGCAGGCTTTTTGCAGAGGGTAAAGGCCAACTGGATAGAAACAAGTGATATTGCCAAGCAAAATTTCCATATTAATTTCACCTTCAGGTATCAATCTCATTAATGAAAGTATGACCAAGATTAACCCAATTCAGCTGTCAGCTTAATGAACATTAGAAAAAAAACCTATATGTGGATAGCTTTTAATTTAAGGCAGGATGATTTAAGATCCCAGTTCAAGGGTGAATTGTCACTTTTTGTGCTTAGAGAATAGTCCAGGATTCCACTCTTCACTCTTTTAGGAAAGAAACTATGGTCAGGTATTTAATCAAATAATCTGGAAGGGAATTTAAAAAAAAATCATTATAGAGCTAGCTAGGTTGCACAGTGATTACAGCATTGGCCCTGAAGTCAGGAGGAGTTGAGTTCAAATCCAGACTCAGACACTTATTAGCAAGTCACTTTACCATAATTGCCTCAAATATTTACAAATCCAGACTCTTTGCTTTTAAATATCTGAGAGCCCCCAAAGAATATGAAGCATCTACTGCATTTCAGACACTCTGCTAAGGATACCGAAAACTGAAAAACAAAATTGTAACAGTTCCTGGCTTCAATGAGCTGATATCCTGTTAGAGGAAATTACATCTATACAGATAAGCCAAAGCATTGTATAGACAAAGTGAAGTACAAGGAATTTGTAGAGAAAAGAATGATCATATCTGAGGGAACTTGGAAGTGTTTGTCTAGGAGATGATATTTTAGCAGATTTGAGCTGGGCTCTGAAGGAATCAGGATGCCATGGAGGCATCTCAAACTACAACACTGGAAGATTCGACAAGACAAATAGATTCTGCTTGCTTGAGACAATGGGGTGGTGCCATTTACTAGCCAGGTGACCATGAGCAGCTCATGAAACATCTGCTGATCTCCATAGCCTCCACTGTGAAATGTAGATTAAAAAACCATAGCATCTGATTTTGTTGTAAGGATCAAATTTGTTGTAAGGATCAAATGACACAATTTTAAAGGACAATGTAAATCTTAAAGCAGTATAAAAAGACTATTATTAGAGTAAGCTCTTCAAATCACTATCCCAGGGAAGGATTTCCAATGAAAGATGATCATTAAAGGGGGTTAGCAATAGGACTGCATTGAAGAGTTCCTTTCAGGACTACATAAGTGTAAAATAGCCTTCATATCGAAAGTTTGGTCCCCATGGAATTAAGGTTTTCATCAGATTTACTCTTGAAGACTGTGTTTTAAGGTGTAGATTACTCTCATTGCTGAAATAGGAATGTAAAAAAAAAAACCATTCACAATGCTGGAAATACTAAGTACACCTTTGACTTTAAAGCTTCACATGTAATATCGTATTCAGAAGGAAATCTTGAAGAAACCATATAGGTAACTTCTGTTTTTGTGAACTATAATTCAACATGGTATAGTGCAAAGGAGTGAAATACATGGCCAGCAGGCCACATGCAGGTCATGGCTCTCCTTAGTGACCCACTGAACTAAATTAAAAGGAAGTTGGGAAATATTTAACAAAATAAATAAAAAGACAATAAAACAGATAATATTAATATGTGGTTTTCTAAGTCAACATATAGGCTTCAGGGAGCCTTATGTATGGTTTCATGGCCCATATTTTTTATTTGAGTTTGACCAAATCCACTGGTCAAAATATTTGATTTAATCCCTAGGTCTTAGGGATAACTAACAGTTTGGAACAAGTCACCACTCTGAGGATTAGTTTTTTTCCTTTTTAAAATGAGAAGCATAGACTACATAGCATCCTAGTTTTCTTCCAGTTGCATATTAAGGTTTAAAGATAAAATATTCCTTACAATGCTATTTTTGGTTATATTATCATGAAAACAAGAGAAAGGTAGAAAGGAAAAGTAATTGCCAGCTTAAAAACTAGAATGCCAGAGTTAGAGAAACAATATATTTGGAGAATAAAAGTTGGATTTGATGTCTTAGAACTTCACTAAAAATCTTGGTCTACTACTTACTATCTGTATCCTTTGGAGCAAATCAAATAACATGTTTGGGACTCATTTCTTGTTTTCAACATTCGATATTATCATTCTGGATCTAACACTATCACCCTGTAATTGTCTGATGTGGGGCTAATTCTTTTTCCGTCTTAAGTTTCAATTTACCTATCTGTAAAATGAAGGGTTTGGCATAGATTCTGGTCAAGATCACAGGTAAATAATAATTATTTGGTGATTGATTAAACAATTAATCTTACAAGCCATTAGGTTCAATTACTTTTTATTGATAAAGAAATTGATATCCAAGGAAATTCTCTGACTTTCTTAAGATCATGCAAGTTGTAAGTGGAAGATCTGAGTTCTGAATTCAGGTACTATAACTCTAACCTCAGTACACTTTTTCGCTGTATGTCTCAGATTCTTTTCTTGTTCCAAGATTCTAAGATTGTATGAAAGATGGACATCAGGGAACTAAGCTGCTAGGGAACCACAGCTCTGACCTGGTTGAGTGGATCATTCATGGTTTCAATTATACACACCATTGCTTTCCTGCAGTGGTGTGGATAATGGAGAGTAAACTGCATAATAACAGGGAAGGGCCAGGCATGAAAAACATTTTTCATGAAAAATGAAAAATATTCCTTTTAGGTTTACAATGATTGCTGGTGGTGAGCTAGTAACTGGTAAAAAACAGTCACCAAGTCTCCCACACTTAGTATCAGCACTGTAACTTTGCATCTGACAGCAGGGAGAAGACACAGGCTGCTGAAATACACCTACAGGCAGTAAAGGCTGTATCAAACTACACACCTCCAGTACTTTGGAAAGAGACCTTCTTATTAGGGAGAAGCAGTTTTCCAGATTGGTTAGAAGGCATTCTCCATTCTAAAGTAAATGCTGATAGCTGAGCTTGAAGCAAATGCATTTCTCTTCTTTATTATTCACATCTGCAAAAGAAGATAATTCCAAATCCCAGTGATTTGTAACCCCTTTGGGAGACAATATCCTGTCTTTGCTCACTGGAATTGGAGTCTCCCTTTCCAATTCCCCTTCTCTAAACCTTCCCACAAAGGCTTTGCACCATGTATTTGTTTTTATAGTTTAAGTAAATATAAATTAATTTCATTTTCTTTTTTATTTCTGAGAATTAAATGATCAAGGTGGTCACATTAGGATTATAATTTCCTATAGAATTCCAGTAGCCTTTAATATAGAAAAAAAAAAAGAAACAATACTTTTTGAGGGGGAAAAGAAAAGACAGAATATCAAAACCTGTGATTGCATCACTGTGAAGAGAAAATGATAGAAAAATTCTCTTCTCTGGTCTGGTAGAGAATGGCAAATTTGCAACTTTCTGACTTATAACAATAACAGTTAATATTTATATATGATTTACCATGTGGCATGCACCATGCTAAACACTTTACAATTATTATCTCATCTGAGCCTTACAACAACCCTGAGTGATAGGAGCTATTACAATACTCATTTTATACATGAGAAAATTGAGACAAACAGATTAACAACAGATTGTTCATGTTCACCCAGCTAGTAAGTGTCTGAAACTAGATTTGAACTGAAGCTTTCTAGTCTTCTCTTTCAGCATTCTATCTACATCTTACTGCCCTCTAAGATCTATGGTCTTGGAAAGCTGTTTGGGCACCTAGAAGAGTTAATGGACATTCTGGTGACCATGCAATTAACATGTATCAGAAAGAAGCCATAATCTTCCTTATTCCAAATCTGACCCTCCATCTACTATTTTCAAACATCCAGCAAGGCTTCTATAGCACCATGGACCTATGATCTCACTGAATTACTTCCTTCAGTGATGGACAGTACAGCCCATTCTTATTTTCTTTACCTCTGTAATTCTTGTCCAAGTCCTCCCACAAATTCCCAATAGAGTGTCTCCCCTTCATCCAAAGATCTGCCTCTAAAACTTTGAAAATTTCAAATGTAGTACAAAATATATTTATTATCCCTGACTATCTTTATAGGCAGTCAATCTTCCTTTCCTATCACCACCACTATCATCATCATCATTATTAGTATATGTGTGTGCCCATACATATATATGCACATATGTGTACATAAAAAATACACATATATGCTATATTTTTCCATATTTTTACAGATTAAGAATCTGAGTCATATTTAAGATCATTAATTCTGGAACCAGAAGTCCTGGATTTAAATTCTACTCTTAACACTTATTACCTATTTAACCTTGTTCACATACCTCAGCCTCCATGTATCTCAATTTCATTTACTGTAAGATGAAGGCTAGAGTAGGTGGGCCCCAAAGAACCTTCAACTCTAGATATATGATCCTATGATCCTCCAGCAGTCACTGGTCAGACTCATGTGGGGTTAATTGTGGATTCATTCCTATCTTTTTTAACACAGAGACCCATCATGCACAGAAAAAAAGGAAAGGTTTAAGGAAAGATCCTAGGGACCCAAAATCTAAAACAAAACACTCCCTGACCATAAAAGTCTTTCACAAGGGATGGGGACTCAACATATTCAGAGAGGAGGAAAATCATTGTTCACATAAAGTAATTTCAAGAGGGAAAGAGCACTGACAACGTGAGCTCAGGTAAGTAAGTGTGTGTGTGTGTGTGTGTGTGTGTGTGTGTGTTTGTGTGTCTAACTTATTTTCTGTTTTTCAATGCTGAGTAAAATTGTTACTTAAAATTTCCTCTTTTGCATAATCTTTTTCTCCCCTCCTTTGGCACAAACACTCAGAATTTCTAGCCCAGAAACATTAGTTCACACTTCATCTACATCCAGTCAATTCTAAATTCATTTCAGAGCTTCATGCCCTAAAAAAGAATTCTGATAAATGCACATAGAATTCAGGACCCTAAGACTTAATTCCTTGATGTCAAAGGTTAGTCATATGGAAAAACTCCATAACTGTCATACCCTATCTCTGAATGCAGAGGAGCAGCCTGCAGCTGAAGTGAGAAAATTATTGTTTATTAAAAATGAGACAGTCACAGGCAAATGCCTATAGTTGGATTGTGTTCAAAGAGGGTTTTCCTCCCATGAGGTGAGTAATGTGTTTTATTCAAGCAAGGTGCTTTGTTAAATACCAAGTGTCAATATCATTGTTATTCATCTTCTCTGTGCTCCTCTGAGTTTTCCCCATAATAAAATATGCTTATTCTGTCCAGTTTGATTTCAATATAGCCTAGATCCTACTCTGTTGGCTTGTATAGGTCTGTGTGGTCTCCCCCTCCCCACCCATTCAACATCCTCTTCAAGTCTTCCAGGTCAGACCTAGGCCACATCAGGAGGTCACTCTTGGAGGTTACCTGTTCCAGGCTTTGCCTGAAATATCTGTCTTCTGTAGCATCTATGATCTGTGATACAGCTAGATTTTCCTTAAAAGTACTTAGTAACAGGAACTACAACATGATTTCCTGAGGCCATAAGCAGCAATTCAGTCACTGAGTCACTTGTTTTGCTTTATTTTTTGAATACTCTTTATACCCCTAAGCTGATTTGAGTTTTCCAGACCACTGTCTACACCCCTAAGATGATTCAGTTTTCCAGATCACTGTCTACACCCCTAAGATGACTCAGTTTTCCAGACTGTCTACACCCTTAAGGTGACTCAGTTTTCCTGATCACTGTCAACCATCTTGTCAAAATATGCCATTGACTATGAATCTATTCTCTGTTATTACAATATCCCATGATTGCAAAAACAGATCTTAATTACCAGTAGTAAATCAGCAATAACCTCTTATATACAGACAAGGCAACATTATACTCATCATCACCACTGTCACTAACATTTATGTAGAACTTTAAGGTTTGCAAAGATAATCCTTGGAAGTAAATGCTATTGTTATCACTGAGTCAGCAGATATTTAAGTAAATTTCCCAGGGTCTCAGAGATAGTAAATATCTGCAGCTGGATTGGAACTCAGCTCTCCCTGACTGCAGGTTTGGTCTCCTATATTGCATGCTGTCTCCTCTCTGTCTCCAAACATGAATGAGAGAAGTTGTCTCCTGCTTCTGGAGGCATCCTGTCAAGTCAGTATCTAAAACTTGCACCCATCTATTCCTTATACATATGCACAAGGGAAAAGATGTCTTTGTTGCTCAATAATTTCAGTAGTTTCTCACTCTCTGGGACTCTTATTTGCAGGTTTCTTGGCAAAAACACTGGAGTAGTTTGTAATGAGAAAACTAAGGCAAACATAGTTAAATGAGTTGCCCAAATATTTGAGGCTGGATTTGAACTCAGGATTCCTTAATTCAAGGGCTGCTGCTCTTGAAATTATACCACCTAATTGTCCCAACATCAACAGATGCCTATCAGGAACATCTGCTTTGTGTCCTTCCAAAATACATTTAGTGCAAAACTAGCTATCCCCTTTGAGGTTGATCTTTGGAGCAAGAATACCATCGAAGGAGTTTTAGTGTGCTGCATTGTTCTCCCTCATAGAGGTAACAGGGAAAAAAGGCACAAAAATCCACGTTCTTCACTATAAACCCTGTTTACGGTTTATAAATCAAATTATAGGTGTGGAAAGTGACAGCAGGTAACATGGAGATAAAACATCTGGATAATAGGCTGTAGTTTTCATGTTTCATCTGGATTTCTGTTGCCAGGTTGAATAAAGCCCCAAATCTCAGACTTACATAGTGAATACCTGTCTGCATTGAAACACATGAATATACAGAAGGAAAAAAAAAAAAAAAGGAACCGTCAATTAGAGCTGAAAAGCTGCTTCCTCTATTGCCAGAATTATTTTTCCACTGGTTTTGGATCCATAATTAATAGCTAATATTATTCTATCTGTACAAGAATTAAAATAAACAGTGATTTAATGGGATTTCATTAAGCTACTTGCAAGCATTCAATCAAATCTTATTTTCAATGTGGGGGAAAAAACGTCTCCATGGCTCTTAATGCATTTAGGGTCAAGAGTAACATCTTCATACATAAAAGATTTCATTCGGCTTTTAAAGGAGAAGTAATTATAAGATAAGGGTTGTGGCTCAGGTCTAGGTTTTGTGTAATTTCTGTTCTAATTAATTTACCATACGTTGGCTTTGCTGTGGCTAGCGAGTGTTGATGTTTCAGAGTTGCTGTGTTCTTCATGATAATGGATTTTATTTTCCTGAAAAGGTCATCCTTGATATCATGTCCTATAAGTCTATAAGCTTTTATGCTTCTCTATTTCTCTGAATGGGGGAAAAACATGAACAACTCCTTTTCCTACCTTTGTCCTTCAGCAATTGTTTAAACATCCAGAGGACAATATATTTGAACAAAAGGTTAAAAAAATCAAGAAATCATCTAGACAGGTCATCTATACTATGATAAATATCTGGAGCCTTCTGACTGAACAAGTATCTCATTTTCATCTAGAAGTTTGTAGTCAAGCAAACCTACTCACAGTTTCCTCCCTTTCTTGGGATTTCAGGAAAGAACTAAACCTAATTTTTCCCAGCCAGAATTTGTTTATATGCACATTTATTATTCCCTTCTGTGTCATACAGTCTGCAGTGTACCAATCAGTCCTCTGGGCCTTGTAATCCATTCATGTTTGCAGGGCCAGTTTAGTCCCAAGTACCCCCTCTCTATTGATTAGCATACAAAAAGCCAAGTACAGACACATGGTCTGATGCCTCAGAGGGCAGTGGAGCTTTTATTTGATGGCCTGAGAGGTAACGGGTCCTTCATATAACTTTTAAAGATGGAGAAATTGTGTCAAATGACCTGCTATATCTGGAAACTTTTCAGCCACCTGGCCTCATGGCAACATGCCCAGTTTATTTAATTGGCCACATAACCTCTTGTCATCCTGAAATTCTTCCCAAAGTCTAGCTTACATCCCTCCTGCTGCAATTTAAACTCAATAATTATTCACAATGCAGAGTAAGCACAGCTGTTCAATAGTTAGCTTGAGATAATATCACTTCTTGGGACTAAATAGTTAATTCCTTCTTAATCTTCTCTTCTACTCATAAAACCTGTTTTTTTTTTTGTTTTTTTGGGGGGTTTTTTTTGCTTTTTTTCTCCTCCGGATCCTTTAAAACATATGTTCTTAACCTAGAGTCCACGAAGTTATTTTAATAAGTATTTTTATAATTGCATTTCTTTTTTTTTGTCCAGTTTTTTAATTTAATTTAATTTTAAAAGCCTTTTATTTTCAAAACATATGCACAGCTAATTTTTCAACATTGACCTTTGCATAGCCTGGTGTTTCAGATTTTTCCCTCTTTCCCCCCATCCCCTCCCCTAGATGGCAAGCAATCCAATATATGTTAAACATGATAAAATATATGTTAAATCCAATATGTGTAAACATATTTATATAATTCTCTTGTTGCACAAGAAAAATCAGATCAAAAAAGAAAGAAAATCAATAAGAAAATAAAATGCAAATGAACAACATCAAAAAGAGTGAGAATGGTATGTTGTGATCTACATTCAGTTCCCAGTCCTCTCTCCATGTGTAGATGGTTCTCTTCATCACTGCACAAGTGGAAATGGTTTGAATCATCTCACTGATGAAGGAAGCCACGTCCATCAGAATTGATCATCATATAATCTTGGTGTTGCCATGTATAATGATCTCATGGTTCTGTTCATTTCACTCAGCATCAGTTCATGTAAGTCTCTCCAAGCCTCTCTCTATTCATCCTGCTGGTCATTTCTTACAGAACAATAATATTCCATAACATTCATATACCACAATTTACCCAGCCATTCTCCAACTGATGGGCATCCATTCATTTTCCAGTTTCTAGACACTACAAACAGGGCTGCCACAAACATTTTGGCACATACAGGTCCCTTTCCCTTCTTTAGTATCTCTTTGGGGTATAAGCCCAGTAGTAGCACTGCTCAAAAGGTATGCACAGTTTGATAACTTTGTGAGCATAGTTCCAAATTGCTCTCCAGAATGGTTGGCTCTGTTCACAGTTTCACCAACAAGGTATCAGCATCCCAGTTTTCCCACATCCCCTCCAACATTTGTTATTATCTTTTCCTGTTATTTTAGCTAATCTGAGAGGTGTGATGTCTCAGAGTTGTCTTAATCTGCATTTCTCTGATCAATAGTGATTTAGAGCACATTTGCATATGATTAGAAATGGTTTTAATTTCTTCATCTGAAAATTATCTGTTAATATTCTTTGACCATTTATCAATTGGAGAATAGTTTGAATACTTATAAATTTGAGTCAAATCTCTACATATTTTATAAATGAGGTCTTTATAATTGCACTTCCATAGAACTATGTTTTGTTTCTTTGTAAAATATATTTTATGGATTTAAACATTATTCTGAGAAGGGATCCATAGGCTTCCTCAAACTACCAAATGGGGGGTATGATGCAAACATAAATTAACGAGTCCTACTATAAAAGTTTCTCATATTGAACTTATGATATAGAGCCCATAGTTTATTACTAATTGTTGGAGAATAATTTCTTGGAATTTCATTTATACAGTTTGTATCTTGCTTACATCTTTTCATCCAGCATAATATGGCTAAATCCCATTCATTCTGATACTTTTTTTCCAATCCCATTTTCTGCCATTCTAATATACACCAAACTATTTTATACTCTTCCAAAGTAAACTATCTGGTTCTTGTTCATAACTGGCTTTCTCTTGCCTAGCTTTCTGTCACTCCTGTTATGCCAGGCTCCAATTCTGCTTCAGTTCTCGTCAACCTCAGAGCTTTCTTTCTGAGATTATCCTGTTTAATGCAACACTTTGCTGGTTGTATAGCTGCTGAAACCAGGAGCTCCTTTGTGAAATGCTATCTTGACTTTCTTTGTGTCCCCAGCACTTAGCACAATGCCTAGCACAAAGTATGCACTTAATGAATGTTCATAGACTGATTAGTTCTTAGTTTTCTCTGATCTACCTCTCCTATGCTGAATAATCTGAAAAGTTATGAAATTATTCTTACTGAACTCCCTGAAAATTGATGGTATCTTACTTAACCTGCTAACATTTATACAGCTCTTATGAACCAGACACAATGCCAAGCACTTTACAAGTATTATCTCACTCCAGACTTAACAATATTCAGATAAACATCTGTACTTAACTGTAGCCTGCTTGGGGGAGGTTGGATTGGGGGATGAAAGGGAGGAGAAAAAAGAACAAAGTAAAAAGTGTGCCACAGAGAACAAAAGAATAAGCCCCGAGGAAGCAAAGAAAAGATGAACACTCATGAATATAATTTCTTCTATTATTATATATGCTTTCTTGAAATGGAAATTTATTGTCATATATTTTGAATCCTCCCTGATGTTCTGCTGAGCATATGGCAGTATATTGTTTTTGTGGGGTTTTGTTTTTATTTTCCTTTTCCATCTTTTTCTTTTCTATTCTGTTTCCTCTTTTGTATTTAGCTAAAAAATAAAAACAAAAAACAAAAAAACAAAAGAGATAAAAAATAAATACACAAATTTCCACTTGCATGATCTGGCTCAAACCAATTCTGCTTGTTTAGAATACCTTTTTGCTTTCTCTTTGTCTATATTTTTCATTTCCCTGAACATTCTAGTTTATCACCTATTTCCCCAGAAAGCCTTTTTTATCATCTACTCCAGCATATGCTGAGCTTTCATTCCTTAGAGCACCTACATTTTATTTTCTTCAGAAGTGAAGTAATGTAACCACATTGATGGCTTGATAAATGTGAATTAATAGGAAAGAAAAAAAATGACAGTATAATTGATCTAGAGCTAGGAAGGACATCATAAGCCCTCTACTCAACCCCTTCTTCATACAGATAAGGAAATGGGGTTTGGAAGTGGGAAAGCACAGAAGAAGCTCATTGGTTATTCCACTCATTTGGCATTTAGCCTATATAACCATTAATTCTTATTTATTCATTTATCCTATAGTCCCATTTTTCCAATTAGATAGTGAACTCCTTGAGACCACTTTGCTGCTATCTCATCCCTACATCCCTGTCCCACCCTACCCCCTCATATCACAGCACCCAGCATATTATCCTGTATATTATGTGTTCCATAAATCAATGCTTTTGGATGATTACAAAAGTGTTCTAAGTAGGACATTGATTCTTTACATTGGAAATAAAGGTGAATTTTCTCAAATGAGCACCTTACTTTCATAGGGAGTAAAAAAAAAATATCTAGAAGAACCAAAGTATTGCTTAATATTCAATATACATGCCACTAGTCATTTGTTCTTACAAGGGAATTAGATGAAGACTAATTAGTGTTTATAAAGTATTTTGATAACCATGTAATATTTAATAAGTAATTAGGTCTGTGACACAAAATGAAATCTTTTCCCTTAACAAACAATGGGCAACAGATCTAGTTCCATCAAAGCATATTTTTAGGGAGCTAGAAATGGTTGGTGATTTTCTGGATGACCGATTTTTCCTTCCCACTCCACCCCCAATCCTCTATTCAATTATTTCCTCATTCTTTCTCATCTCTCCCATCCAATCAGTTACCAAGTACTGTTTATTCTCTCTCCACAGCATCTTTCAAATTTATCCTCTCCTCTCTCTTCACACTGCTATCCCCCTTGTATGAGCTCCTACTGTTATTCCCCCAACCTACTCATTAATATAGTAACTATCTTTGCCTCTACCTTCTCTCCCTTCCAAACAATACTTCATATTGCTCCCAGAACAATCTTTTGTATGCAAATAACTATTACATGTTACTCCTCTACTCAGAAATTTTCAGTGACTCACTACTGGTTCCCAAGTGAAGGTGACCTTTTCCCATAGAGAATAGAAGACCCTATATGATTTTGAGTGTGCTTATATTACCAGACGTGGCTCATATGTCTCTCCTCTATCTACTCAGACAAAATTCTCTGTCTCCCAAATATGGAGAACTTTCACATCTATGTGAATTTTTTTTTTGTTGTTGTTCACAGTATCCTATGGCTGGAATATCCTTTCCCTCTTTACCTATTATTACAAATTTCATTTAAAGCACCAATCTATCTCTTCTAAGAAGCTTTCCTTGATACCTCATTGGTAATTTGCTTAACATAGAAGTTTTAAGGGAAAAGTTTCATGGTTCAGAATTTGATAAAATACCAAGTTCAAATCCTGGCTCTGCTGCCTTCCATAACTGACATTCCAAGGATACTTTTGGCTCTAAACCTATAATCCTATGATATTTCTTTTATTTCACTATTTGACCCCTCAAATGATCCAACTACCAAAGTGGCTAACTTACTGAAGACTAAATGACAGGATTGGAATATGAGGTGGGGATATCTCATTGCTATAGATAGAATTATATTGATAGTAACAAATGTAAAAGTGGACGGAAAGAAGATATTCCAGGACCTCTTTGTCCCAGCAATATACACATCTTTAAGATTTTATAAATGGCTTTACTGAGTACCTGGAATCAATAATGCTCATTTCCATCATTTCTTATGAGTACATTGTGGGCAACTAGCATTTGTGGTTACATGTTTCCTTGTTTTAGATCTATATACTAAGATCTATATACTTGAGGAAGGAAAAAAAAAAAAAAAACCTTGAACTTGTTTGTTTTTTTTTTTTTCACACACTTTTCAAAAACATTAAACCACTCACTCTTTTGGTTCCATTTCCATTTTTCACACATATTCTTTCCTTTCTTCCTATGTATTTAATCTATTTCCTCAAAAGAGACAGAATAATGTAGTGGAAAGAGACTAGGATATGGACTCATGAGACCTCAATTTAAACTGAGGTTGAAACCTTTTTGAAACCTCTGCTACCATAGAAAAGTCAGCTAATATCCTATAACATCAGTTGCTTCTTCTGTAAATGGGGATAATTCCATTTGTATATACTTCCCTCAAAAGGTAATAGTATAATGATAAGGAAAGTTATCATTATTCTTACTCTTTAAAGCTCATCTTTTTGAAGGAGTTTTAGTTATTTGAATGAGAAATAAAGCCTCATCCATAGGAAAATAAAGTACCACACCTAAGATGGGGGCATTCAGGCATCCACAACAGTAATAAAAGCTGTGTTCCTTTGCAATAAATAGAGCTTAGATAAAAAAAAGAAATATCATTCAACAGGAAGCTACATGGAGAAATAGAAATGTGTGAGCAGTGGATTTGTAGCCATTGAACTTGTGTTTGAAATCTGGCTGAGCTACTAATAACAATATGACATTGAGAAGGAAAGCAGAAAGCTAGAAGGAAAAAAATTATAGCAAGTTTTTTCTGATAAAGGCCTCATTTCTCAAAATTTCAGAGAACTGAGTCAAATTTATAAGAATGCAAGCCATCCTCCAATTGAAAAATGGTGAAAGAATATGAACAGGCAGTTTTCAGAAAAAGAAAACATAGCTATCCATAGTCATAGAAAATGCTTTAATCACTGTTGATTGGAGAAATGCAAGTTAAAACAACTATAAAGTACCACTTCATACCTACCACATTGGTTAATATGACAGAAAAGAAAAAATGATAAATGTTGGAGGGGGTGTGAGAAAGGTGGGATACTAATACACTATTGATGAACTTGTGAAGCAATAAAGCAAGTTGAAACTATGCCCAAACGGCTATAAAAATGTGCATGCCCTTTAATCTAGCAATATAGTACTAGATCTTCTACCCAAAAGATAGTTTTAAAGAGGGAAAGGAACCTATTTTATGCAAATAAGTTTTTTCTCTTTTTTAAAAATATCATAATACAATAGTATTTTATTATGAGAAATTATGAGCAGAAAGGATGCTTTCAGGAAAATCTGGAAAAACTTCATGAACTGATGCAAAATGAAGTGAGAACAAGAGAACATTGTGTATGGTAGAAGCAATATTGCACAATGATCAACTGTGAATGACAGCTATTCTCAGCAATACAACAATTCAAGATAATTCTAAAAGAATTATGATGAAAAATGCTATCCATTTCCAAAGAAAGAACTTATGGAATCTGAATGAATATCAAAGTATACTGGTTTTCACTTTTTTATTTTGTGGTAATTTGGGGGTGGATAGGAAGTCTCTCCTTGCTTCCACAACTTATTATGGAGATATAGTTTACATGATTGCACCCGTATAACTTACATCAAGGAAGCTTACCATCTTAGGAAGTGTGAAGGGAGGGAGGGAAGGAAGCAGATAAATTGGAATTCAATTTTGTTAAATATGAAAAATTGCTCTCACAAGTAATTGAAAAGATATAATATTATTCAAAAAAAGAGATGACATTTGAAATGTCACTTGTACCCTAAACCTGAATTTCTTTAGGCAATGAATTCAGGCATTGAAATAAATGATCTCTGAATCTTCTTTTAGCTCAAATTTATAATGATCTCTTTTCTGTACACTGTTCCATTCAAATAATCAAGTAACCGATGTGGCTTTTTTTTTTTTTTCCTTCTAGTAAAATATACAATGAGTTTGAATGAGCTGCATCATTTCAGAAGCAAGATCTTCATCTAGGACAAATTCCTGGCATTGAAAAAATTGTGTAGGTATGCATAATAAAATGGTAAAACACTTCAGTCAGAAATAAGAAGATGAAGGACAAAATCCTTTCCCTATTATTTATTACATGTGTGACTTTTGGTAATTATAACTTCACTGAGACCAAATAGCCTCAACTTTCAAAAGAAAAGGTTGAAATATATGACCTTCAAGGTCTCTTCTTCTCTTAAACATTTGTGGTTCTATTTATTTTATTCTAGCTAAGCAGATTCTCATTTAAAAAAAAATAACAATAACAAAAGGAAGACTACATTAGGTAAATGTGCTGAAGTAAGAAAGGCTGGATTAATGGAACTTTGACTACTAGATCCAATGTTTCAAATCTAATGATTCCCTACATCCATAGCAGTTACCAATCCTTTATCAGTGGAGGACTTTTATGTGGACTGAAGATGCATTTATCTATCTTTGCATTCGTGAACACTTCTCTGTAGTCCCACTTTGTATCAGACACAAAAATTTGAATTTAAGGATTTAACTAAATGAGCTCTAGGCCAGATGTAACCAGGGGAGAAAACATTCTGTTTTATCAACTTGCAGAATAGAGAATGAGCATAAGAACAAGGGGCAGGACAAACCAAGCATAACATTCATTCCAGAGTTAGCCATGTGGCATGTTACCACAAACTGCTCCATTGAGTATTCTTCAAGCCTTTTCAAAAGTCCCAAGGGACTCCATGGCCTTCCAGGCTTCACCATCTTCCATCTGCTCAGTTGTGTAATCATGTCTCACCTTTCCACAGTCAATATCTGCCCACGTCATGTTTTAATCACATTTGAATTTTTATGTCCAATCTTTAAATTAGCCGCATATGGGCCAAACTGTCTTGCTGTTGAAGCTGCTCTAGCTACTTACAAATCAAAAAGCTTATGGAACAAATTGCAGTATCCGATTATTTAAAGGCACATTTCATTGTACACAGCAATTTAAAATTACTCAAGCACTTCAAGGTTTCCCCCATCCACCCACCCATAAATGCTTCAATCTGGACGTGATTGGATGAGCCTAAGCCTGGAGTGTGCAAGGTAATTTAACATTTCTGGAGGGCTTTTTAAAATATATATTATAGAAGGATGTATTTCAAAATGAATGGACTTCTGATCATTTGCAATATTGAACAATTTTAAATTGCTAAAATGCTAAAATTTTTATCAATGCTTCTAGTTTGGAATGAGATTGGAGACTGTGTGTGTTTGGGAAAAAATGAAAGTGGCATGGTACATTAGCCTGTCAGTCTTTCATTTGACAATTTCAGCCTCAAAGATTTAAAGTTCCCTCTCTGAGAAGCAAAATGTTAATTTATGCTGAACTGGCACCCTAATGTCAAAAGCCAGAGTAGTTTTTTTCTGGCTCTGATTATAATTAGTCTTCAGAATCAGAGTCCTCCCACTCTCAGATTTCAAAATATTCATTAAAGATTTCTAGACACAAGCTCAGAGAAGAGGGATCCCCAAAATTCTAACTGTGAGACAACACATTTTAGGGCCTCTAGGTTGGATAGTGAATAGAATGCCTGACTGGAAGACAGTAAGATTCATCTCTCTTCAATTCAAATTTGGCCTCAATTATTACTGTGTGATCCTGGGCAGTCATTTAACCCTTTTTGCCTCAGTTTCTTTTCCAAGAAACCCGCAAATGGGTTATAAACAGACAAAACTAAAGCAAATAAACTACCAAAGGTATATTGGAACTATCAAGAAAATGGATATTAAGTTGTATTGCTAGATGACAAGGATGAGTCACTGACATAAATTTAGGTGAAGAACTTATAATTTCTCTTTCTTCAATTTATTGATTCATTTGTACATGTATTTTTATCAGGATTCAACAAAATAGTTTTAGATCTCTTATGTGCTAAGTCAAGTTAGGCAATCTAAATCACTATTTTTGAGTAACCTGAATTCACTTAAAAATTCCAGAGGATCTATCCATCTTTATTGTAGCCTACCAATAATGTATCTCGATTCAGAGATATACTACCCTCTGTCACCAGAGATCTTTCTAAAATTGAAACTTGGAAGCTCAGAGATTGGTAGAAACCAAACATGACCATATACCTTCTCGCTTAAAACTTGGGCTTCAAACAGTACATTATGATAAGGCAAGATCTTGTCTCTGTTTTCTGTTCTTACTAATGGAAGCCACTCTACATAAGACTAAGTTTTCTGAGGAGCAGATAAGTATGTAAACACTCTTGGAAAGGGTGTGATTGTAAAACTTGTATATAGCATGTCTACTCTAAGATTTACCCAGCCCTACTGATAAAGCCATGGTTTCTTTATCCCTCCACCCAGCTCAATGGTTTAATGTTATGTTCATCTACAAGCAAACTTAATATATGTGAAAACTCATTAATATAAAAAGTGGATCTCAACATGTGACAGAAGGTATATATTATGCAAGTCTTTCTGGTGACTATATCTCCATAAGACTAATTGTAAAATATATTCAGATTATCTGGAAGGGAAAAAGTACTAGTAGGAGAGTCTATGTGAATGTGTGTGTGAGTGTATGTGCATGTGGTGAATTTATTCTTTTTAATGGACATATTGTCACCCATTAATAGATAAATACATTAGCTGTTACCTTAGGAACCAAAAGATCCCAGATGGAAAGGTTGAATATATGAGGTATGACTTAAGGAAGGGAGGCTGAGATGGGCTTCTAAACTGTGAGATACATTATCATGTACTAAGGGATTCTGAATTAAATTGTATCTATTTGGAACTAGGCTTACTATCATTCCTGCTTGTCTTGTATCCACAGGGGCATGTGCATTTCAACTAGTCTTATTGTTTGGGATGCATAGGCAAAATCCACAGATATTATGTAAATCTTGAGAACAGACCACTAGACATACTTGTTCAACATCACAATTTATGCCTGGGAAACCCAGTCATTTGCAATGAATACCAACCTCATTAGTATAAATTTTAAAACTAGCTTTATGCCAAGCTTCTCTTGGAAAAGACATACTCATTTTCTTTAAAGAATCATTAGTGCTAAAAAAATTTCCCTTCGGAATTTCACGTCAATGGAATTACCAGGAATCTGAAAGTAAAACCAGAAATAATGATGTGGGGGAAATGTCAGATAAGAACCATGCTGGCATTACAGACCTGGAACTAGTACCGTGGCTGCCAAAGTTCAAGAATTAAATAATCATCACTGTGCAACCTCCCATGGAAAAATATCACTCACTGACAACATTCAGACTAGGGCTTGCCAATAATTATCACTTTAACTATAATAGATTGCTTCTACTAACGAGGAGATGATCATCTTAGGGCCAGGAGACTGTCACTGGTTTGCATATAAGGTCCATTGACTTAGTGAGAATAATATGACTATGAGATGAGAGGAAATAGTTCTTTTTTTATCCCTACATTAAACCTCCCCAAAACCAGATCTTGTAGGAATTGTCATCAGTTTCACAACAGGAATACCATTCATTTTTGTCCTTGGAATGATTTTCACTTCCTCCATATATTTGAAATCGAAGAGGTAGCTTAAGTCCACCAGTTACTAGTTCAATTGAATTTATTTCCAATCAGTGCATTAAATACCTACTTATTTACATTCCATTTGAGTTTCAAAGACAAAAATGAAATGATATCTGACTTCAAACAATTTACATTAGTGATATCAAATCCAAATAGAAACAGAGGCTACTAAACATACATAATGATCCTTATATAAAACCAAACATTAATTTTGAAAAACATATTAATGGTAATATTATGGTAATATTATGGTAACATATTACCATTATATGTGTTCTATTGAGTTTTTATTTATTTTGTTAAATAGTCCCCAATTACATTTTAATTTGATTCATCTGGAGTACTGATGAAACTGTAGCCTATGGGCCAGGTGTTTAACAGTGTGGCTTATGGCAGTAAGTGAAATTGTAATAGTCAGGATTCATGATCATGAATTCAGCATGCATACACACAAGTAAATATAAGATAACTTGAGGAAGGAGAGATCAGTAAGAATTAAGAGGATAAGGGAAAATTATGAGTAGAAAGTGGCATCTGACCTTTAAAAGAAAAAAAAGTAGGTTCTAGATCGGAAAGATAGTTTCAGGAATCATTTATAGAAGAGATGCAATGTCAAATTTGAGGAACCCCAAAACAGGGGTTCCTCACACCCTTGCCATGACACTCTAGGCATCCTCATCTTCCCAAATCCCCTTCCACCAGACTTTGAACCCTGTCTTAAAACACTAGGTTGTAAATGAGCTTCTACCTTACCTTCACCTCCAGCTTACTTCCTGAGCATTTTCCTGTTTTTAGTGTAGACATCCCATTCCACCTCCAATTCCCTTTAAGTGTTATCTCTTCCAATTAGAATGCTATCCCCTTAAGGGATTGTCTTACTTGTTTTTATTTGTTATTTCTGCCACTCAGCACATTGCTTACAACACTATAGGCATTTAATATATAATTTATTATGTATTATTCATTCACCAGAAAATAGGCAGTTTTCCTGAACCATATATTATGTCTGGGAGATATTATTAAATATCTGGAAACAGAGAGAGGAGCCAGACGGTCACTGGCTTGAAATACTAGATTGAGGAGTTTTTCTTTCATTTAAGGGGCAATAGGGAGCAACTGATGAGTCTGAGCAGGGGAGTGAGAAGTCAGTGCTTTAGAAGTGGATGATGACATCATCTGTGTTTTTACTAATACTAATTTGGCAGCTATATAAGAGATGAATTGGAATAGTTCAAAGAACATGTTTTTTTTTTTTTCCCCTCACCCATTTATTACTGCTAAACTCCAAGACCTAGATAATGCTAAAACCAGGATGGTTTCAATATTTATCATACTGACTTGCTAGCTTTCACCTTTATGAAATAGCACTTTTGGTGCACTAAGGTAACAATAATTTGCTTTGACTTTAAATATTTTACACATTATACTCTCTGGTTGCTCATAACCATCCAGTAGTTCCTAAATGCTCTGTGATAAACATAAAAACTTGTATTAGTTTTTACAAAGCTCTCTGCCAACTGACCTCATTCTATTTGTCTAGTCTTTTCTCCAATTATAGAAACTAAACCTAGGGGATGGTTAGATGGCAGCTAGATGGTGAACTGGCCCTGAAGTAAGGAAGACTTGAATTCAAATGCAGCCTCAGACACTTAACAAATCCTAGCTATATGACCCTAGACAAGTCACTTAACCCCAATTGCCTCACATAAAAGAAAGAAGAAAATTAGTTTTTAAAAAATGAAACTAAACCTAGTTCTAAAGAACATTTGGAGTTCATTTTAACCCAGGTTAATTTAAATTCAGATGTATTTTCAAGTGCCTATTCCAATTAGGCTTTTATTAAATTTCTTCTCTCCTAAATCATCTTCTTTCCTTGACCCATCCTCTTAGAATCCTCTTCTAATACTAACACTTTGCCTAAGCACTCCTACATTCATGGAATAAATTTCCTTCTTTTTTTTGGTATTAACCCTCCCCCCCCCCAATTTAAAGCCTACATGCTTTTTATTTACAGCAAATTGCATTTTCTTAAAACCTTATGATTCATTTTTTAAATTTTGATGATATTCCAAAAAACAAAAACAAAATATTGAGGTCACTTTCCAATAATTTTATTCCTTTCTGCTCTCTTGTAGAATAAAGCTTTGGACAAAGATCTAGAGTTCAAATTTGGCCTAAGACCTTTACTAGCTATATGACCCTGAGCTAATCACATAACTCTGTCTGCCTCAGTTTCTTCATCTGTAAACTGTGAATAATACTAACACCTATTTCTCAAATTATTGTGAGGATTAAATTGCATAAGCTTTGTAAAGTGATTTTCAAACCTTAAAATATATGGAATGTAAATAATAGCTATTATGATTATTAAAAATAAACATATTTGAGTATGTTTACTCAATATTGAGTCAATAATATTGTCATCATTTTATACTGTTATTATACTTCCTTTTTGCCTAGAAGAGAGTCATAGTTTCTATCATCAATAACTTGATGAAATCAAGCTCCATCACTGCATTAATTTGGATCTTTAATTTATTTCAGTGTTGTTTTCATTTAAAATATTGTGTTTGTGACCCACACTTATACCATATAACAAGAGAAGGTCAAAATGAGTTCATGATCTAGGCATAAAGAATGATATTATAAATAAATTAGAAGAACATAATGTAGTTTACCTCCTAGACCTGTGGAGGAGAAAGGAATTGATTACCAAAGAAGAACTAGAGAGCATTATTGATCACAAAATAGATAATTTTGATTATATTAAGTTAAAATTTTTTTTTGGAAAAACAAAACTAATGCAGACAAGATTAGAAGGAAAACAATAAACTGGGAAAACATTTTTATATTCAAAGTTTCTGATAAAAGCGTCATTTCCAAAATATACGGAGAATTGACTCAAATTTACAAGAAATAGTCATTCTCCAATTGGTAAAAGATCAAAGAATATGAACAGACAATTTTCAGATGAAGAAATTGAAACTATTTCTACTCATATGAAAAGGCGCTCCAAATCATTATTGATCAAAGAAATGCAAATTAAGACAACTCTGAGATACCACTATACACCTCTCAGAGTGGCTAAGATGACAGGAAAATATGACAAATGTTGGATGGGGTGTAGGAAAACTGGGACACTGATACATTGTTGGTAGAATTGTGAACAGATCCAACCATTCTGGAGAGCAATTTGAAACTATACTCAAAAGTTATCAAACTGTGCACATCCTTTCATACAGCAGGCTTACATCCTAAAAAGATATTAAAGAAGGTAAAGGGCCTCGTATGTGCAAAAATGTTTATGGCAGCCCTTTTTGGAGTAGCAAGAAACTGGAAACTGAATAGATGCCTATCAATTGGAGAATGGCTGAATAAGTTATGGTATGTGAATGTTACGGAATATTATTGTTCTGTAAGAAATGATCAGGAGGATGATTGCTGAGAGTCTTGGAGAAACTTTCATGAACTGAGAAAAATCAAAAATGAGCAAAACCAGGAGATCATTGCACATGGCAACAGCAAGACTATACAATGACCAATTCTGATGGACGTGGCTCTCTTCAACAAAGATTCAGACCAGTTCCAATTCTTTAGTAATGAAGAGAGCCATCTATACTCAGAGACAGGACTTTGAGTATTGAGTGTGGACTACAACATAGCATTTTCAGTCTTTCTGCTGTTATTTGCTTGCATTTTTATTTTCCTTCTCAGGTTTTTTTTTTCTTTCTAGATCCAATTTTTCTTGTGCAGCTAGATGACTGTATGGAGATATATATATATATATATATACATATATTGGATTTAAAATATATTTTAACATGTATTAGAATAACTGCCATCTAGGGAAGGGGGTGGGAAGAAGGAGGGGAAATTTTGGAACAGAAGGTTTTACAAGGGTCAGTGTTGAAAAATTACCCATGCATATGTTTTGTAAATAAAAGGCTATAATTAAAAAAAATAATAATAAAATAAAATATTGTGTTTCTTGCATGTTTTGTTCTCTGGGTTCTGCATACTTTTCCTTGACTTCTATCTGATATATTTGAAAATACTCTTAAAGAAGTCAAGTTACAGAATGAAATAAATATATTTTTAGACATGGTCAAGGCCAAAAGCTCTTTTGATTGGCTATCTCTATTCTTAATAAGGTTTTAACATCCCCCTGGGAAGAAGAGAATAAAAGTTCTGGTTCATGTAAAACAGTTAAAATAAAACTTGCATTAAGTTTTATTTATGTATATATATATAACTCTTCTGTGGAAGATATATATATATAACTCTTCTGTGGAAGAGACGTAAAAAATTAAATAGTTTAAAAAGAAGGAAAACACTTATATAACTGGAAAATCTCCATTTATATTATGCAGATTTAAAGCAAGGCCCAGAGAAGTGATTTCTCTACTCAAAGAACCACGACTAATGTTCTGAACTCTACTACTATTTTCTTGTTAACTTCATGACACTAAACTATATCCCTTCAATCAATCATCTAATCAACAAGTATTTATGAGATTGCAACTTCATACCTATTCTCTCATCTCAGAAATTTTTCTTCTCTAAGCTCTTTAGTTGTTTCTAATTCAGTCACATTTTTCTAATCAATCCTATCAATTCTACACTAATGTAGTTTAGTTTACATTACATTATTTTGTCCCCTCTAATTTTTAAATTGTAAACTCCTTGCAGTCAAGATCTCTATCAGTTCTATACCAATACCATCAATATAAATCTTTGTTGCTTGAATAAGTTCAATATCAATTACTCAAGGAAGTAGCAAAAAATATCAAAATTAGCTTTTATGTCCCAACTTGAAAATCCCTAAATGGACTCTCCCCAGCCTTTGTCTTTGGAGACAAATTGACTTTATTGACTTTTCATGGTCTAATTGAAGACTTCCCTGAATAACTTTAAAAATCTACAAATTAGACAATGTAATCAAATACCAAGTTCAAATGGAATGAGTTCATTAAGAACTGTGATTGTTAATAGAGAACCCAAATTAGATATATAAAATAGTGGGCTAAATCTTTTTGACAGAATTAGATCCAAATCCTTTTGTTTATATGGATTATTTAAAGGTGTCTAGATCCAATATCAAGTCATTCAACAGGAAAGAAAAAAAGATTTGTTCTACTATAACTGCACAAAATAGAGTTGTATAACATATCCCCTATTTATCTGGGTGTATATCACATCCCTAATTCTTGCCCAAACGATTTGTGAAGCACTTAAATTGTGTGTTATTGTTACAATATGGCACTGAGCCGCAAATGCCAACACACATAAACACAATGTCCATACTATGTGAACACATTATTCTGGGTCTCAGTAAAATTGGATATAGCACCTGAAAGGTTGAGGTAAATAAAACTGGCAAATGTCAAACTGGGTAGACAAAGGATAAATACATATTAAGAGCTAAAAACTGAGAGCTCAAAAAGGAGAATAAAAGGTTAAATGCTGAAATAGATGAGGTCATGTCCATAAGGGATTTCTTTATGAAAGAGATAAAGAAACTATTTAATTCTTCCCTCTCTGCCATGGAACATGTCTGGCAAAGTCTACTACTGACTCAATGTTCTTTCTAATACCTGAGGAGACAAACAGAATCCCACAGAGAACTTCCTGCCCAAGTGGGAGTTAGCCACAGTAGGGATAAATCAAAATCAGAAATCAGAAATTTGGATTTTTATTTGAAACTACCAGAGGTAATAGACCAATTATAAATAAGAATTTGGATTACAAACAGAAATCAAGACAAGGTTACATAGGAGAGAAAAATGAGAAGCAAAAGCTAAGATTCAGGCAGCTTTGTCTTTCAAGCTAATAATAGAGTTCTAAGTTGAATAAATAACTAACTGGAAACACACAGTGAGTCTGCATATATTTTTATATACACTGGGGTGTGTATATGGCTGCTCTACATTTAACTTTTTAAAAATATATATCTTCAAAGGGAGAGGTCCTATTGTCTTTTTCCTTTACTGTTATGCATGATAATAGACGTGTTTGCATAGGATGCAATGGGGAAAGTCAGTCAGAGTCATCAAGCTTTTATTAAGCAGTTGCTACATGCCAGGCAAAATGCTAAGCAATAGAGATACAAAGAAAGACAAAGGACAGTTGGTGACAGCCAAATGACTATGGGGAAATGAATGTGCAGGGTCTCGTAATAACAGTTCTTAAGATGAAAATTCTAATATCCAAGTTACATGGTCAATAGTATTTATAAAAAAATATATAGATATATAATTTATAATAAATTCATTGACTGATGGATATAAAATATCAAAACTCCTTTAATCTGGGATGTTAGCCCTGGAGCTAACTTCACATTTAACAGACTAACATATGTTCTTAAATTAATTTAGGCCAATTGAGCAATGGCTTTTAACAATTATGGGATTACTCACTTAGTAACCAGGAGATTACTTTGAGGTACTAAAAATATCTTGAACAGTTAAACCTTTCCCAATCGATTCTTAGAGTTTACATATTTTTCCTCATAAAATTCCCTCTCAGATTTCTTAATATTGAATAAATAAAAACAGCCACTGGTGCCTGATGTTTTCGTTGAAAGAAACTCTACAGAAATATTTCATTACACATCCAAGCAAACTGATATTCTGCTGTTATTGACTTTTACAAAATCCCCAGGATACAGTAAACAGATGTTTGCACTGGAAATGCTTTGGAAACGAATTGCCCCTTATATATTTAACCAAGTTTCTTGTTTTCTTTGGTTTTTTGTTTGTTTTTTTCCTAATTCAAATTACATTAGGTACTCTGGGAATGTATAGATAAATAAATATGTCAGGGCACTGGTAAGAAAGAGGAGGAATTTACTCTGACATCCTAGATTTAATTGTCTTATTTAAGAGCAGATGAAGGAGGCACACTGGCTGGAGGTCTAGGCAGGCTAACAGGTCCCAGAGTCATACTTCCCTCCAGAGTCAGTCAGTTTCCCATGTAAAGATAAAGTAGCTTTGAAGGAGAACTAAACAGTGTGTGTGTGTGTGTGTGTAAGAGGGGGAACAAATTTATAAGGCAGAAAGATATTTCCTGAGAATGGGGTGGGAGGAGGAGGTGAGAAAGGAAAATTATTGTTGCAGAGCCACCACTCTGCTGACCTGACATTGCTTTTCCTTATATATTTTTGAGCTGTTTTGTATGTTTGCATTTTGTCTCCCTGAAAACTAAGTGCTTAAGATCAGGGATCGTGCCTTCTGTACCCTTGTGTCCCATATTATCAGAACCTTGCCTAGTGGACATTCAACAACCTCCTACTGTTTATTTGAACCCTTTCAAAGCAATATCACTCAAACCTCAAACAATGGAATATCCCAGAGTCTACTTATGACATTGGAAAAGATTTTCAAGAGTCCAGGCATCCCATAAAATGTGTAAAGATTTCCCAACACTACATATAGAAGCCAGAGGAACACAGAGAGTAAATCTTTAGCATTTTATTTCCTTCTGCTTTGGGGGCACATAAAGGTTTGCAAAGGTCTGTTAATAGGAAGAATGTGTACCTTCATTCTTTGAGAATATTACATGTATGGTCTATGCTTATTCACCAAAGTAAACTCTGGACTATGGAGAGTTTTCTTTGGTGAATAAATTGTGATACCATGAGAAAATCGACTCTCTCTCCACTGGGGCAATAGGCAACTGTCTACTAACTATGATTTCAAAGTATCTTGGGGTCTGAGCTAGAGGAGATCATCTAGTCTAACACCAATATTTTTATAGAATAGGAAGCAGACTTGGAGAAATTGTGATTTTCCAAAATCTTAAAAAAGTATCAGAATTAAGAATTACACCAATTTCCTCTGACTACAAATTCAATACCCTTCTGTGCAACAGATGACACATAATAAATACCCAACTACTTGAACTTCTTGGTGTGTGTTATTTCCCATCTCTCAAGCAAAAGAATATTTTGTCTCTAGATGTTTTCTATTAACCAGGAAAATAGGTGACCTAAACATAATAGAATACTAATTATATACCTTTAGTCACATTCCTATTATATTTTAAGATTTAAAAAGGGCTTTTCTTGAAAAAAAAAAAAAACCAAGAAAAAAAACAATTAGTAATTGGAAATTGGTAGTGGTTGTTAGTCCCATTTTAAATATTAGGAACAAAAAAATCAGAAAAGTTAAGTGACTTGCCTAGGATTAAAGAAGTAGTGATTTATACCTAAAGTCTTCTGGCTTTAAGCCTAGTATTTTTCCCATCTAGCCAAACTGCCTCAAGATAGAATATTATGTGCCACAATATAGAACAGATATATTGACCACTTTTAAAATTTTTTTCTCTAATCAGATTTATTTTGAGGCAGAATTCAACTTCAAATTCTCTGGCTCACTGCAAGTAAATTTTCCATTACACCAAGTTGATTATGTCATCAATGTCAATTTGGAAATGACCAAAGGTCATCTATTAAAAATAGCCCCAGTACATTAATAACATAAAAAATTTGAATTAAAATAATTCTGCAGTTTCATCTAATACATAAGACAAAAAGATTTCATGTTGGGAGAATTGTGAAAAAATAGACCCATAAGTAGGGCCAAAAATTGGTTCATTTGTTCCAGAAAGCATATAGTATTAAAGCTGCAGTAATTAGACTTTATTCTTGATTTAGAAATACTACTTGATATATTTCCTAAGGAGATTAATGAAAAAAGAAAGATAATGATCCTTTCCCCTCACCAGACACCAACATTTCTTTTTTTAAAAGCTTTTTATTTTCAAAACATATGCATAGTTTTCAACATTCACCCTCGCAAAATCTTGTGTACCAAATTTTTTTTCTCCCTCTTTCCTCCCCACCCACTCCCCTAAATGGCAAGTAATCCAATATATGTAAAACATGCAAATGTAAAGGGCTGAAACTCTTGAATTAATGCACTGAGGTCGGACAACCAAGCACTTAAGGCTAATTACTGATTGGACAATACTCTATAAACATATGCTTGAAAAATGGCCCTTCCCACTATTCTGTGCTGGCTCGATAATTAGTGTATACAGAGAATTGTAGGAGGGAGTAGGAGGTGGAGTAAGATTAGCCAGAATCACTTCTGGGCAGAAGATGAAGAGGAGAGGTCACAGAGATTCTGCATCCATCCAATTCACTTCTACCCCTAAAGACTAAGAATAAAGACCAAGGACTTTTGCCTATCCTGATACCAGCTGATTCTAAGGTGTTAATTCAGTCTTCACATGCAGACACCAATATTTCTAAAGAAGTAGGTTTTTTTAGTAGCAACTAAACAAAGTAATTTGAAACAAAGTAAATGTTCATGAATTGAGAAATTACTATACAAGTGTTGATATAAAAACATGAGACTATTGTCCCGTTATGAAACTGCCAGTGATGAATACAAGAAAGTATAGGAAGTGTGTGTGTGTGTGTGTGTGTGTGTGTGTGTGTATGCTAAGTGAAGAAAAGAAAAAAAAAACAAGAAATCAATAAAGACAATGACTCCATAAATATGAACAGAAATATAACAAAAAGAAGAAAGGAACTGTAATTGAATGCTATAAAATTATATCGACCAAGTTTGGCCTCAAGAAACTGTTATGAGAAACTCCAGCCTCATCTGCTTTAACTAAGTTGGAGATTATTAAACATGGAACACTACCTCTCATGTCAAACTTGTTTAATATAATGGTTAATTTCATTGAACTGCTTTTCCCAGTTTTTTTTTCTTTATAGGAAAAAGAAAAAAATAAAATAAGAATTAACAGAAAAAAATGAGAATAACACAAAAATATCTCCTTCAGTGCTCCTTACATTTGTATCTTTCCCCTTACTACTTTGAGACACAGAATCCACAACTCTAAAATGAAGGGGCTGTACTGTAATATCTTTAAGATACCTTCTAGATTTAGATCCATGATCTTATAATAAATCCATGATGCAAGAAATGCCATTATCCCCATCACTCTTGGGAGGGGGGGAGGGGAGTTTCTTGCAGGTCTGAGCATTCACTGGAATAAAGCTTCAAAGTTCTTGAGAGAAGACCAGCTTTCTCTGCTTCAAAGTTCTCAGTACCTCTCTGCAAAACTCTGTACTTAGGCAAACTTATTGAAACAACTCCCTAGGTCAAGGCTTAAGAGTGTCTTGGTGCTGGCAAATCTTTTGTATTACATTTCTTTTGATTCTGAAACAAAAACAATAACATATTTTATCAATCCACAAAATGTGTCTTGCATTTAGGAAGAACAGTGTTTTTCTTTTTCCCAACAGTCATCTGTGGTGCTAACTGTATATGATTAAGAGCATCAGTGAAATATCTGAAACATATTGCTTCAACAAGCTTAAAATTAATATAAGTAAAGCTGTAAAGACCCCAAATTTCAATGAACATCCCGCAAATATTATTCAGGAAAGTGATATTCTTTTATTAAAGAACAGCTGTTCCTTCAGCTTGGAAGCTGCTCTTTTGAGACCTGACAATAGAAAGTAAATTGTGGGTAAAATAGAAGTACAAAAACAAATGGATTCTTTATTTCATAATTTTGTTACTTTGATGTTTCATTTTGATTTTATTTCTTAGATAACTTCTCATCATCTCCTGCTTTTTGATTCAGTTTCTCTCATCTCCTTTAGAATATTTCTCTTCAATAAATTCCCTATACACATCTAATTACTCCTTTGCTCAAGAAACCCAAATGGCTCCCTACTATGACAAATATAATTGACAAAATATAAAAATCTTTGTTGTACATTTAAAGACTTTCACAATTTCATCTCAATCTATCTTGCTAACATTATTATAGCCTACTCTTCTTGTTCTATTCTACAAGATAGTCAACCCGGGTTTCTTCTTGTCTCTTACATGCAAAATTCTATTACCCAGCTTTGAGTCTTTGCAATGGCTGTCCTTCATACCCGAAATGTAGTCCCTTCTTATCACTGCTGATCATAATTTCTAGTTTTCTTCAAAGTCTAACGCCTAAGTTGAGTTCCTGAATTACTAGTGTTCTCCCCTTCCAAAAAAGGGAAAAAAAACCTTTTATTTATTTTGTATATAGTCAATAATCATATTATATATACATACATACAAATATATATCTTCCCTTCATAGAATGTAAGTTCCCAGAAGGCAGGAGTTATTTCATTTTGCCTTTATATCCTAAGAGACTAGCACAGTGTCTGGTACATAGATGTTATTTAATTGATCAAATTAATAAATTAATTTTGAGATGTGCCCAATGTTCCAAAATAACTCTTTTATATGACAGATGGAATAATGAGAACCCAGCAACCAAGAAAGGAGAAACTTAATGGACTTACTGGTTATAGGATTAAATACAGAATCATTCAAGGATTTGGTCAGAGATTCAAAAGCCAGCTGGGATTGAAATTGGATAAGGCAGTAGCAGGAGTAGATATTCAGCAAGATCCAGAAACCCTGTAATGGTAATATTGGAAAGCCAAAAACTTTTTAGTCTGGCAAAGGAGCCAAGGGGAATTCAGTGGTAGGAATTGAAAGCCAGTAGTTTTCATTTATGAGAGACAGATAGAAGAGGAAGAGATACTCAGAGAGAGACAGAGAGAGAGACAAACAAACACAAAGAGTAGAGAAAGTGGCAGAGGCAGAAGACAAGACAAGGAAAAATCAGCAACTTATAAGAATAAACCAGAATTAATAAAAGTGCCAGGAAAAGACAGTTGAAAGTCATCAAGAGTAACTGCAGAAGCTAAGGATCAGACAATATAGCAGCTATTAATTAAACAGTCTGGGAGCCAGCAGGATTAAATCAATTAATCAATCCACAAGTGTTTAGTGAGCAAGTACAATATGCTAGATACTGTGGTAGGATCTGAGGGTACAAAGACAAAAGAGACTCAGCCTCTATACTTGAGTAGCTTAGAGGACAGGTGGGTGAGATAATATTCATACATATACATTTATCCAAGACAAATGTAAAATATTTTTATGAAGAATATACCAGCACCTGGTGGAATTAGAAATGGTTCCATGTGGTAAATGATACTTGAGCTGAAACATAAAAGGAAACTCAGTTTTCTGAGAAATGGAATGAGAAAGAAGGAAAGGGACTTTGTCAAAGGAAGAGGTGATCTTCCTTCCAAAGGAAGAGGATCTGAGGAAAGCCCA
Source organism: Antechinus flavipes (assembly GCF_016432865.1). Lineage (NCBI taxonomy): Eukaryota > Metazoa > Chordata > Mammalia > Dasyuromorphia > Dasyuridae > Antechinus > Antechinus flavipes. The sequence goes on along the minus strand of NC_067399.1, from coordinate 216,024,615 downwards.
CATAAATGCGTTAAGGTGAGCACAGAGGAAATAAGATCACTCTATTAGAGCTGCTTTTTCAAGGAGGATCACAAGTTTTCTGGGACTTTAAGCCTGCCAGTTTATATGGTCATCTTCAAATCTTAAAGTAATACTCTCTGGTCTTTAAAGCATCCTAGTCAGCTCCCACAATCTGATCCTTTCAAAGGAAGATATAATCAGTATGAGTTGATGAGTTCTCAGTATACATCTCCAAAATCAGAGCTATAGTGTTCGAGTGAATGTAAGGCATAGTGCAGAAATCTATGTACTCAGGCTGACTGGGAAAGTAGATCCACTTTCACAGCTAAGGTCCCCATTACATTCCATGATGTAATCTTGACTATCCAGTATTCCCATCTAGGTTGCCCAACTTTATGTAATGATCTATATTCTTAGACCACCCATCTAATCTTAAAATAAAATCAGTAACACAATGACTATGATGTTTAATTCCCTATGTCTCTTATAATAGGGTTAGCTAAGAGGTATAAGGCCTATATCTAACCCAGAAAATCTAAAGCTAATAGCCTTGTTAGGGAATTGAGATACAAATATGGGAGACCTAAAAGAGATCGTTGAGGAAGACAATGAAATGATTAGATATATGTATTAGAAAAATCATGTTGGTAGCTGAGTGAAAGGTGGATTGGGACACTTGAGAAAGGGACACTGGTAAAAGGACTAAGTCCAAGTGATAGCATGAGGATGGGAATAAGGATGGGAATTAGTTAGACCCTTAGAGAGAAAAAGGGGATATTTACCAAAAGAATAGATATGAGAATTGTTCTAAAAGTAGAAATGACAATTTGGAGAGATCCATATATATATATATATATTTATATCATGTTTTATATATGATATGTAAAAATTACACATATGTATATGTGTGTATGTATGTGTATGTATATATATATATTACTTTTGGATTTGTCAAAAAGAAAGGCTGAATGAAGGAAAAAGTAACTAGGAAGGATATACAAAAGATGTAGGATGAGGAAAGGAATGGAGGGAGTGCTCTATAAAGGGAATTTTTTTTTTTCAGTTAAAGTGCAAAATGAGGTTCTCAGCTATGAAGGAGAAGGTTCAGTAGATATGAATAATTTTTAGGAAAACTAGAAAGTGGAATTGAAATTAGGACTCAAAGACTGAGAAGGATTTAGAGAGGGAAGGGATGTGGCACTGTAGGAAATTGTAGTCTGGGGAAAAAATTCATAAAGAGAATAAATGAAAATGTTACGCTTAGAAAAAATAAACAAAATGAGATTAGTTGGACACTTAAAAGCTATGTTACCCGAAAAAAATAGTAAGTGCTTATTTGTATTAGTAAGGAAATTCCATCTCTTATAATTTCTTACATTGAAGAAATCACTGACCTAATTTAAAAAAAGAGTTTAGTACCCAAATCACAGGGATGTTGAATGGTAAACCCATTTGCAAACACTATAAATCACCATGAACATAGAAATTATTATTATGCCATGATAAAACAATCATTTGTTAGGCACATGGAGTAACACAGAGATCACCCTACCCCCTTCCCCCAAAAGAGAAAAGAAATTTTATTATATAATTTGACACCTCTGTTTATCAGAAAATTCTCATAATGAATAATAACATTCTTTGCTATAACTTCAATCTATTTTTCTTAGTTCTGGTCTTCAGAAAAAAATATTAAATGAAACAATAACACAAAATTTGAAGACTATTATGTGATATGTATGATTAATTCTAAAAAGTTCCATTGATTGAATCTTCAAGTGTGCCTTCTCTGACTAAGCAAAATACTCCACTTGTAATCTAAGAAGTAGAAAATTTATTTCTTGTACTTAGAACACTACACTTCTACTGATAGTTTATATTAACTTTTTAATCAGCTGGATCATATTGTTAGTTCCTGTTGAGCTTATGGTCAAGCACAACTCTTAGATCTGTTCTCAAATGAAATGTCATCAAGCCTGGTCTCTTTTATCTAGTACTTCTGCAACTGATTTAAAAAAAAAAAAACACTAAATGGAAAACATTTATCACATTAAATGTCATCTTGTTGATTTTGGCACAGTTTTCCAGTCCATCAAGATAACTTTGAATCTTGATTCTGTCATCCATCATATTAGTCATTCCTCCCAACTTTATTTCATATGCAAATTTAATAATGCAGCCATCTATGCCTTCATCTAATGTACAGATAAAAATGTTGAACAAGACAAGGTCAAGGACAGAACCTTGTGGCACCTTCCAAGTTGACATCAATTTGTTAATCAATAAGTTTTGAATATGGTAGTTCAATCAAGAATAAATTCTTCTATACCTTCCACGACAATATACTTATAGATTTTTGCAATTTTTTAGTCATACTTAATTTTCATTCCTCCTCTCATTCTTACTACTTTTACATAGAAAAAAAAATCCTGAGATGATCTAAGAATTTCTATATTGCCCCATTGTTTTCTTCAGAATATTCCCAGTTTATTGTTCCCTGGGATTAGTAACAACCATGGAGTTAGAATTTCATTATGTGGAATTCCTCATCTCTCATTTCCAACTAATCCTCCAAATGTCCATCTGTCTATCTGTCCTTATCTACACTGTCCTTATCTCTATCTATCTATATCTATATGTTTGACTAAGAAAAGAATTGAAGTTTTAGATAACTGAGAGATAGCTGGTTACATGACATAAAATCAATAAAATGTTATTTCTGAGGATTAAGAGTACAGAAATTAAGAAAAGGGGGCTATATACTTTTCTCTGTATAATACCAAATATGTAAAGGGATGTTATTGAAATACAGAGTAGGTCAGGAAGGCTTGTCAAGGATAAAAGCTCTATCTTCCCCCAAAATGGGAATAAAAGTAGAGAGAATTATATATGCTATAAAAAGGTCAAGAATATTGAAAAGAGAATTGAAAAACTGCAGAGTTAGAATAGACCAAAGTAGTCATCAAGTTTCTCTCATACCTGAAAAAGAATTCCTTTCAAGCAATAACCAACAACTCATCATCTAGGCTTTGATTGAAAGTCTATGCTGAAGGCATAGAAACATACCACATCCTGAGATACTGCATTACACTTTTAAATTGCTATAATTTTAGAAAGTATTTTCCTTATACCAAATCTAAATTTACAGCTTTATGACCACTAAATTTTTTTCTTTTTTTTTCCTCTTCCCTCTCCAAGGCCAATCACAGTCAATGCCATTGTTCTTTCCTATGATGGATCATTAAATATTTTTATTAAAGCTTTTTTTTATTTTCAAAATATATGCATGGATACTTTTTCAACATTGATCCTTGCAAAATCTTGTATTCCAAAATTTCTCCTCCTTCCCCCCCACTCCCTCCCCTAAATGGCAAATAATCCAATATATGTTGAACATGTTAAAATAAAGGTTAAATCCAATATATGTGTACATATTTATACTATTATCTTGCTGCACAAGAAAAATCAGATCAAAAAGGAAAAAAATGAGAAAGAAAACAAAATGCAATCAAACAACAATGAAAAGAGTAAAAATGCTATGTTGTGATCCACACTCATTTGCCTCTCTGGTTGTAGATGGCTCTCTTCATCAAAAGATCATTGGAATTGGCCTTAATCATCTTATTGTTGAAGAGTCACATCCATTAGAATTGATCATCAAATAATTTTGTTGTTGCCATGTATAATGCAGATCATTAAATATTTGAAGTAACTACAGTGTCTCCAATCCTATTCCAATTCTTCGCTTTTTTCAAGTTAAATAATCCAACTAATCTTCAAATAACATACTTTATGGTTCTTCATCATCTTGGTTATCATCTTTTGGATGCTCTCTATATTATCAATATCTATCCTAAAATGTGATACCCAAAGTGAACAAAAATTCTGTTAAGTAGCCTTACTAAAACAGAACCCAGGAGAAATAAAAATCTTATTGTTGGTCCCTAGGTCTCTTTTAATAATACCTGAGATCATATTCATGTTTTAAGTTATATGTTGGATCTAGAATAACTGTTTCTTAAGGCTACTAAAGTCCCTATTTTTCCCATAGGTGTTGTTATCTAGCTTTGCTGTTTCCATCTTGTCCTTGTAAAGTTTGTTTTTTTTATTCCAAGTGCAAGTCTCAGAATACATCTCTATTAAATTTCATCTTATTCAATTTAGCCCAATATTCTAGCCTGTCAAGCTTGTGACAGATGGCTTCTATTTTCTCATCGAAGTAGGAGGGAATAGGGGCTGCAATAGGAGCTTGAGACAAGATAAGGTTTGGAGTAGTCACTTCAAAAAATGTGATAATCAGGTAGGGAAGAATTTTTTTTATTTGCTACATGGTGATGAGGACTTAGCTAAGATCAGATGACAAATGTTTTATGTTCCACCTGGGCAGGATCATGTGAGTGATTTGAGCATTTGCAACATGCAAGTTGGAACGAAGAAAGCCTGTTAGTGGGAGCAAATCAAGGATTTGTTTTGATTGAATTATAAGGGGGAAAAGATTTCAAGGGCAGAAGATAATGTGTAGTTGAAGTAGTTAATTATAAGGCCAAGACTAGAGTGAAGAATGATAAACTCAAAGAAAGTTAGACTCAAGGTGGATGTAATAATTAGTTTTGGTGGGAAAACCTGTATTATAGGAGAGTGATCAAATTGTTGTCTTTGGAACCATAAGGAAAAATCAGAAGCAATGAGTCAAAAAAAAAGGGAAACAAGACAAATTCATTAAAAAACATTTTTTAACAAATAGAACTATCTAGAAGTAGAATGCATTACTTTGAAAAGGGGAGTGATCTCCCTTTTACTAGAGATCTTCAAAGAAAGAGTGGAAAGCAATTCATTGAGAGTTTTTTCAAATGTAAGAATCTGGGTAGAGTATGAATTAAATTATATGATGACTGATAAATATTCCAACTGGAAACGTTCATGATTGTGTGACTACAAAAGGAAGAAAAATAGAGTAGAACAGAAGTGTTGGACTAACATAAGACAATATTGGGAAAATTAATGGCAGGGCTTAGGATAGAAACTAGATTTACTGTAGCATCCTTGCCAATAGTATTTGCATTAAATCATGAGACAATTTAAAGAAATAATCCCCTAATGTTTATAGTTTGAGGAACTCTCCCTATTATGCCTTATATCCTCATCTTTAAGCAATTGTATTTTCACTTCCTTATAAGATCTGATCTGTTAGTAGGAAATCCTAATAGATAGAAATAAGCAACAAAAATTACAAGAGTTCTTTTTCCCACCCAGTATATATTTAAATACCTGTAGAAAGTTCATTATCTTATTCCTAGGTTTTCATCTCCCATGCTCATATATTCATAGGATAATGAAATGTCATATCCAGAAGGATATTAAAACACAAAAATATGGAATTTCATAGACACAAGGGACCTTAGAAATCACTTATGTAATGTAACTATCTCAATTTACAGAAAAAGAACACAAGATCTGGAAAGAAAACACTTATACAAGGTCACATTATTAATTATCTATATATCACCAAAGAATTCTACAACTTTCCTTTGCAACAGCATATTAATTGCACATCTACCTCATTCAATGCTGAAGATACTCCTGGGAACATTTTAGAAATAGGAATAGCACCTTGAATAAGTTATCTAATTCACTAGAGTGTCCTGGAACTTATTAATTGGTCTAAAACGTGTTTTATTCTTAAAAAACAAAAAGTATTACAACTATGATTAACATTGCAGAATTTGCATGTGACCTTTACAACTCACTCTCCCATTTGTAAACATATTCACTTATTATTAAGGGCTTATTATCTCTAACTTCTACTCTCTAGTCCTGACTACCACCAGTTTTAGAATTTACTAAGTGTATGCTGTTTAATAACAAGTTGCTGTCTGAGGTCCTGAAAACTAATTCTAAAACCATTTATGCCAGTTTGCCATTTTGCTTAGCTGTACTTATTATGGTTTTTACCACAGAAATAATGTCTTGAGATCTCATTTCACTTCAAACACAAAAATCTGGCATCATATCTTAAGTTTAAAGTAGAAAAGATCCATTCCCTTTGGTTAGCTTAGAAAGACTGTCCGAAATTAAGTGATTTCTAATTATTGTTGGTAAATACAGGGCAGGAAATCAGACAACTAACATATCTCCTCCTAAATGAACAGTATCTTGAAAAGATAGTTGTGAGGAAGGAACTAAGATGTCTTAAAAACAAGTCAATGTATCTGTTCATCAAAAACACATCCCCTTTTCTCTATAGGTAGCTTATAGGGATCTTATGGGGAAACGATAAATTACTCTAATCAAGTTATTTCACAGCTGTCCAGAAAGAATTATTTTTGTTAATGGGATGATAAATCAGAGGACTTGTTAGTGGAGCTGTTCAGAAAATGGTTCCAAAAATGAAGGCTGTACTATTTGTCAGGTTTCCAAATTCCCTCACAGGAACTGAGATTGTAGCCATAACATATTTGCTAAATTCCATTACCTTAATACATTTATGTTGCATAAGATATTGGATATTAAGAAAGGTGCATACATAAATCAAGAGACAAAACATAAAACTAAATCAAAATATAGGTATAATGACTGTAAATCCAGACATGATTTCAGGAGTACTTTTGTGATAGATTTTTGTGTCATTGCTCACACTTAGAGAAATGCTTATTATGATTCTTTAGATCCATGGTAGACCCATTTCCTCATAATTATTCTTATTATCAAACACCAAAAGCAGCATCTTCAAAAACACCAGTCTCTAAGAGCTGACTCAAGGAAAAATTAAAAGATTCTCTCCCAATTTTGGTCTCTTATAATCTCCAGGACTAAATAATCTCCAAGTTTATAAACACTTCACACCTGGCCCCTTCATATCCTTCCAGCTTTATTATACTTCACTCCAATCTGTAGTTTTCCTGCCCTATTTCATGCAAGACCAACCAAATCTACCAATTCAGTTTCATTGCATGTCTTTCCTCCATGCCTACAATATTTTCCCTGTTAGTTCCACTGGAAGATTCAGATCAAATACCATGTTCTTCAGGTCTTTCCTGATTCCCCCAATGCTTCTGAGATGGCATCCGACTTACTGTGCATATTAACATAGTCACTTAAATATTACCTCCTCCATTAGAATATAAGCTCCTTCTTTGTATTCCCAGTGCTCAGCACAGTTCTTGGCTCACAATAAGAATTGAATAAATGATTATTGACTAATGCCAAGTCCTGTGAGCTTTCTATTACCCCCATGCCATCTGGCATATTCTATTGCTAGCCTCTAATCTGAAAATGCTTGATGGAATTTTTGCCAGCAAATATATCTAGAAGCTGTATCAAAAATTCCCTTCTATTTCTATTAATTGGAATCTGAAAGTTATCTTAACCACCCTCATCCAAACACTTCAGGTGTCTTTGCCCACTTCTCCTTTTGGGCCTCCCACTGTGGCACTACCTGATCTTGGAGCCTCCGAGATCAGCAGAGGGTATATTCATTATTAAAAAGACTTTAACTGCTGCCCTCTCCCAAACATAAGGCCAGCCCATACTTCATAACTCCACTTTCCTATTGAACCAATAGAAATTCACCTCTTTCTTTCCTGCAGGACTAAGGCAAGAGACTGAACAATTATAACCAGCTACTAATTATTATGGTTGAATATCACATACTTATGTAGTGTTTATTGTCCTGTTTAGAACAATATATAAAATAGCATTTGCCAAACAACATTGGATTCTTTGGAGAAAATAGTATCATAATAGATATAAATGTATTACGATTAGTGAAAGTTCCAAACCTTAGAGTTTTGCTCAGCTTTGCTTATAATACTTGGTGTAGTAAAAGCAGGGCTAAAAGTGAAAAGGGATAATGCTAACTCCACTTATTAGCCACATGCAAAGAATTTCCTCTTCTGGACCTGAATTCTTCTGTCTGTAAAAATGGAAAGTAATGCCTGTCTTTTTTTTTAATTTAATTAAATAATTACAACATTCAAATAGGCCCAGCTTCTTAAATTGTGGTTCATGACCCCATATAGGGTCTGGTAACTAAATGCAGAGGTCATATAATTATGATTTATTATCAATAAATGTTTGCTTTGTATACCTATTTTATATACCTATATACTTGGTGTCATGAAAAAATTTCTCAGGTGTAAAGAAGTCACAAGTAGAAAATTTTTAAGAAGTCCTGTAGGTAAGATTTAGCTAACAGTTAAATGGATGCTTAGTGTTGACATTACGGCTCTCTGGAAAAAAACAGAGGAAAGGGATTGGAAGGGGAAAACACTAAAGGTAACAGAATTATAGAAGTGGTGATGGTGGTAATAGCAGTAACAGAAGCAGTAGTAGTAGTAGTAGCAACAGTAGCAGTAGTAGTAAAGTAATAATAATAGTAGTGGTAGTAGTAGTAGTAATGATAGGAATATTTATATAGTGCTTTATGTTTTTCAAAGTGTTATATATATACAATATTTTTTGATACTCAAAACAACCTTATGAGGGTACTATTATTGCCTCAATTTTAGAGCTAGGGAAACTGAGGTTGTCATTTGCCTAGGGTCATGAAGCTTATAACTTTCTGAATTAAATTCAAACTCAATTATTCCTGACATCAATTTCTATTCTTAATGCATTGTGTTACCAAGTTGTAAATGCGATTGCTGGTCAGATGTGAACCAATCTGTCTTTTCCTCTCCTTTAAATTTGTTTTTGAAGCAAATTGATAGGCCAATCTGCCCCCGCAAAAATTCAACATACCATTCTAGTCCTAGAGGGACAAAATTAGGAAATCATGCAGACATCTGATCCTCATGAAGGGAGTTAAGTACAACAACAGTAGGTGGGTTACTCTAGGAATCCTGCATTCATCAGCATAGTGTAAATGATAACATAAAGTAAAAAATCCTTTTGCTTGAGGAAAAGCAAAAACTGAACTTCAAGAATCTTTTATTTTTTCCTCAATTACATAAAGAATTAAGTAAGTACTAAAAGAATCTCATAGTCCATGTAATATTCAATGAATACCTTGATATTAATATGTTACACTTTTTATTACTACTTTGGTTAAGTACTTTGTAAAGTCATAATCTTCATGAGGTGAGCCAAGGAGATATAACACAAAAGAATGGAAAGGAAATGGAGTCCCAGCTATGAAAACTGTGAAAACTGATTGGTAGCCATTGAGACATTTAGAGACAAACATTAGAGATAAACAAATATATGTAAAAAACAGAATAATGGATGAATAAAAAAAATCTACTTAGTGACAAGGAGCTTGGGCTGAAATGAACACCTTCTGATAGCAAATGATCATTTTATATGTGAGAGCACTTTCTATAGAAATGGTGATAGCAGTATTTCTCAACTCTATAGAGATCTCTAGCAGAATTTTCTTTGGATGCCTCATTATGCTGTGGATATAATCCTGTATCCTTGAAATCTATTAAAGAAAAACAAGTCTTAGTAGGGTTTTCTTAGCTGGAAGTATTTTTTGAGTAAAGGCCTACTGATGAATTTAGTATCTTTTCTGGGGACCATTCCAGATGAATTCAGAGTCTCATTCTGACATTTGTCACCGAGTTTCTACCTTGGAACATCCTTTGCTTCCTTCAAGCAAAGCTTAGATACTACTTTTTAGGTTACTCTTTCCCTGATCTGCCTACTTATTCACTATCTTTCCTTTCCCAGCTTATCTTGTGTTTTAATTATTTGAACAAATGTTATATCTCTTAATAGAAACTAAGCTCATTGAAAGAAGGATTTGTTTCTACTATGTCTTCATACACCCACTGAGAGGTAATATATTTTTTGTTGCTAGTGTTGTTTAATTTTTGTACCACTGAAACTCTTAAAGAGTAAGATATAGAGAGGCTGTGACCCGTGTCAGGTAAGAGATGGCTTATCCTGACAAAATTATTGCTTGTTGAAGTATAAATATGGGAATCTTGGTTTTTTAACCTAATTCTGACTGCTATTACTGCATATGTTTCCCTAAAGAATGTAGTCTACCAACTCTAGTATACCATACTTAATAAACTTCATTTCATAGCATGAGTCAGGATTTTTATTAGAAATCCAGATTGTCTTCATTGTTCCTTGGAAAGAAGGTTGGAAGCCTTTCCATACCAAGAATTATTTAACTTCTGGGAAACAGCTCTTAAAACTGTTTCCATCTGAATTAAAATAAAAGCTGATCAGAAAACCTCTGCATTGGACTCATGGGGTTGGGGTTGTCATGGGGAAGACTGGTAATTCTGTTTACCATCTGAAAATTGTGTTCAATAGAAGAAAAGTTCATTCCATTAAGACATATATTATTCAAGGTCTAATATTAGGAATGATACTTCAGAAGAGCAAAACCTGATAAATTTGGATATTAAAAGTTTTGTAAGCTAAATCTTGACAATCATTATTTTTATTATTTTATCTTTGGAAAGTAGATTGCGATTTTGGAGGGTTTTATTCACCAGCCCCAGTGACAGAGATTGTGCTACAGGGAACTATGTCTACAAACTTTGGTTTAAATTGCAGACTCCCCAGAAGAGACAAGCACAGAAAAAATGAAAAACATTTCCATGCTAAATTGTGTGATAGCAAATGTGTGTTGTACTTAATGATGTGAGTATATGGGAGTTTTCTCTTCCCTGACTAGCACTAATCCTGTGATTTTCTTCCTCTCTGTATGAGGACAGTCAGGCAAGGTTGGAGTACTATATTTTGCATCTTCTAATCTTGTACCAAATGAGTAATTCAGCTTGAGATGGACTTTAAATTAATGATAGTGAAATTTTAAATGAAAGTGTGGACTTTAATAGATTAAACAAAAATGAGAAATTACAAAGTATTCCTTAACTCACTAATTAAATTAAATTGATTTTCAATTTTTCCACTGAACTAAAGCCATTTTGAATTGTCGCTCTTTTAAATCTGAGCTCTAACATCAAATCTTTATTCTAGGAGCCCTTTGATAGCCATATGACAATTGACTATTGGTATCCATTTTAAAAGTCCTAAAATAATTCAAGAATTTATCTTTTGTTTATTGAAATATATATTTAATAGAAGCCAACACAAATTAAAGTGAGCCAGCTTTGTCTGAACCATTTCAATTTTCACACTTGTTTACTGGCTGCACAGAGATAAAAGTACAGTCTCCTAGAGATATCCAGAAACTTTTCCCCAGCTGCATGACTAACCTTGCAAGAACAATTCTTTCTTTTGTCAAGAAAAATTCAAGAAAGAAAAGATCTGAATTTATCAACAAAGAAACACTGACTATATTGTAAAGTTTAAATGTGCTTTTAGGTCATCATTTAGGTTGTCATCAATGTTAAGGTTATCATTCAAGATTGGTATTTGGCTACACCATTTGACCCCTTCCTACTTCCTATTTCTGTTGTGACTATAAAAGGTGATACTTAATTATTCCCTGGTACAGATATAAAATATATAAATATTCGCCTCTCCACTTTCTATCAATGGTTTCACAAAACAATTGGTTTCTACTATTAATGGTAAACAGTATGAAGGACTATATAGAACACTAGTAGCACATTCAATTAGAAAAAGAGATTACTAATCCATACAGAAGAATCCGCACAGTCTGTATATTGACTTAGAAAATGACTTGCACATTATTTGTATTCTATTTTATTTATTTTAGTAAATATTTTCCATTTGCACTTTAGTCTTGTTTGGACAATTCTGTTGATTTTTGGTTTGTTTTAATTTTTTCCTAAAGCCAGGAGAGAACATCTTAAGATTCTTGGAGCCCTAGATGAACACCAGAAAACATTTTTTCCTATTTTCCATGGATATTAACATAAAAAATCATGTTAAAGTTGCTGCTACATGTCTTAGCTAAGCTGATACAAATCCTGTTACATGCTTCCGTGACCAGAGCAGTGAAAGAATCTATTTTTATAAACCATTCAAATTCTGACAAGATGGAAAGTGCCAGGTGGTATTTGTGGCAGATTTGGTGATAAAGTGTACAAACAGATGGGTTTGCAGCAGCAGCAACTTGTCTTCCTGGTACGTAAGTAAGAGACGTCACTAAATGTGTAGATAGGATTTTACCAAATGCATGGATGGGAAACAACATCATCAGGATGTGTCAGAAAGATATGTGATGGCACAATTGGGAAAGACACATATAAATTGTTATTAAACGTAATGAAGTCCAGGACCATTAATGTGATTATCCTTTTATTTCCTTTTCCTCTAAAAGAACATAAGAAAAAGAGAGTTCAAGAGTTCTAATGTTGGGTTGAAGGAGGCACATAGATATGTGAATAACTAGAAAGGTAGTGTTAAATAGAATCCTCAAAATGGGAAAAACTCTAAACAACCCAAATACTTGCTACTATAGGTACCAATTCTTAAATTTGCTCTGAGTATCAAGATTGGGGATAGCTAGAGAAGGAAATGCAAACTACTCTAGTATCTTTGTCAAGAAAATCCCACAAGCAGTCACAAAGAGTAAGACATGACAGAAATGATTGAACAACAATAACAAATCAAGATTGTGCCAATGAGATGATGATGATGATGATGATAGTAAATAACTGACATTTATATAGCATTTATTTTGTGTCAGGCACTCTGCTAAGCACTTTACAACTGTTAACTTATTTTAATCTTCACGAAAACACTGGAAAACAGGTGCTATAATTATACCCAATTTATATATTAGAACTTGAAGCTAATAAACATTAAATTTCTTGTCCAGCATCACATAATTAATAAGTTTCTAAGGCCTGATCTGAACTCAGATCTTTCTGACTCCTGGACCAGAGTTCTGTTCATTTCACCATCTAGCTATCATGGAAGTTCTTGAGCCCTGGATCAACAAAGGTCCTATAAAAATGTTAAAAAGAGAATTAACTATCATGCTTATTATATAGTAGGGATATTAGAGTAGCTGAATTATCAGTTCAAGAACTAGAAGGTGTGAATTCCAGCAGAAAAGCCACCAGAAAAATCGTTTAGTTGTTTCCTACAGATTTTAAAAGCCTAATTTATCAAGCACATGAACTGTAGTAGGTACAGCAGACATATTGGCATTTGATTTGGACTGGGGATGCTTTTAGCTCTCAACCCTTCCCTCATGGTCCTTTATAACACAAACTCCCATTTATGTAGCATTGTAAGGTTTCTGGGTCACAGTCTTAAGGTTCTCTGCTAGGTGGAAAGACAGCTCAAGTAGTTATAAAATAGAAAGGGACAGAACTGGACTTGTGTATAGTTTATTGTGGGACAGAAATTTTTTGATTCCCCTGCAACCTTCCAACAACCAATCACCCTTTCACACTCATCCTTTCCTACTTAAACTTTAAAGCACACTTCAAGGTCAATTTCTCCGTGATAACTTTTTTGATTCCCTCCCTAATCAGTAACCACTTTCCCTTCTTCATATCACAAAGATCACACTTTGTTTTTCAATACCTTAATATGTTTAGGTGCTATTAAATATTCTGTATATGTCATATTCTCCTACTAGACTGTGAGATCAATGAAGAATTGAATCTTATTTAGAATTTATGTGTCATACCCTCCCCTCCTCATGTAGTATCCAGCATAGTGTTTTTTTTATGCAGTAGGCATTTAATGTCTATTGAACTTAATGGAATTTCAGTGCACTTCATATACAAAGTTGATATCTCAAAGGCTTTGTAAGAAGAAAATAGGCAGTGGAATATTATGTCATCAGATGACAAATCTATAGGGATAGTATTATATGGGAAAGGTAATGTAAATGACCAGTGTAATACTCTTAAAGGGCAAAGGAAGATATCATAAAAAGTGCTGAATAGATCATAAAAAATATCACAGGAGGCTGTGTGAGGGAGAAAAGAAAGAACCAGAGCGTTTAGGAAGCAATAAAAAAATCTAATTAATGTGAAATTTTTTCATTGTACTTAGAACTTTAATATCTTTATAATTCAAGCTATTCTAGAACAATAGGCTGCCAGTCATTAGATATGACTGTATATAATATCTGGTTACGTGTTCTCATGTGATCTCGAGTCAGGAAAGGGCTATGGGGGTCATTGAAGGCTATTCCCTCAGGAAATCATGCTAGAACTGGAAATGAATATAAACTGCTTGCATTTTTGTTTTTCTTCCCGGGTTATTTATACCTTCTGAATCCAATTCTCCCTGTGCAACAAGAAAACTGTTTGGTTCTGCACACATATATTGTATCTAGGATATACTGCAACCCATTCAACATGTAAAGGACTCTTGCCATCTGGAGGAAGGGGTGGAGGGAGGGAGGGGTAAAATCGGAACAGAAATGAATACAAGGGATAATGCTGTAAAAATTACCCTGGCATGCGTTCTATCAATAAAAAATTATTTAAAAAAAAGAGAAAAAAAAAAGGAAATCATGCTAGAGAAACACTAAATATCATTAGGAAGGATATAGAGTAGGAAAACAAAAAATGTTATCATCTGCATAGATAAAACAATGGTATTTCAGTTCCTTATCATTGCCCTATCCTAGTCGAATGTATCCCTAGTGCCTAGCACAAAGCCCTGACAGACATTTAATGAACAATTTCTGATTTATATAGATTGTCTTTGGCAAGTCTTCCCATAGTATCTGGTCACTTTAACATAATGAAATTAAAATCACATCCCAGATTAAAAATGATGGCATGGAAGTTCTTGTGAAACAGTAAAAATTATCATCATTTTTATCACTGAACATTATGGCAAAGAATTGATATATATAATTTCTTTAATGTTTTCAGAAACCAGTCCTGTAAATGAGCACTGGTATCTGATGCTACTTCAGGGATATAAAACCATATACTTGGCTTCCATGGGGACCACTTTTTTGTTTTACAGGATAGAGATTTGAATCCAATAGAAGGGCAAGTGAAAGCATATGATTGTTAATTGCCTCCCTTCTCTGAGCTCTGTAGTAAGAGCTTAACTCATTGCCCACATTTGCATCTCCTGGACATAAAAGATTTAAAAACAACTATAATTATTCACCATCCAAGTGCCTGTATTCAGAGATCTTACTGCTCCTGTGTGACAGGGAGAGGGCAGATCCAATTCTGGTCATAGAAGCATTGCAAAGAATCTCCCAGGACCTGAGAAATGACTGCTGACGTATGGTAGCATGGTCATTATTCCTACAGGTTCACAATTTACTTGTCCATGGTCATTTCCAGGTTTTGTAAGAATATTTAAAGGTTGCTGTGAGATCCTGATCATCTTCCAACTTCTACTGATAAAGTACAAAGTCACCCTGCAAAAATGATCTTAAAATCAGTTATCCTCTCTTAGGTATGTCCCTGCTAGTATATGTTAAAATACATATTACCAAAAAAAACCTATGACCAATAGCTTGAAATTCTCCATTATTCTCTGAATGTCATGAAGCAGATAGGTCACATTGATAATAGTTTATAAGTAACACTTAGATTTCAGTTAAACCACTAGTATTAGCAGCCTCCTGGCCAACCCTTCTTGCCTAGAACTACTTATTCATCAGCTTTAGCCTAATTATGAGCTTCACAGCTTCTTACTTCCCATTTATGCCCTTGCATGGAGGTGGTAATATAGGGCAAAATGAATGAAATGGAGTCAAATGGGTAAAGAAAAAGGAAAGGACATAAGAGGCTTGCAAATTCACAAGCTGAATTTGAACAATTGAAAATTGATTACAATTGAGTAAAATAACTGAACTAAACATAGCTCTAGTGCTTTTCACCTAAGACTCTCAAATCCTTGTACAAACTTTAATTAACAAAAGCATCAGGGTTCCCTTGTGTTTTCAGTAAACCCTATTCTCTCCCTGCCACATAATGAAAGGTACTGTGACTGAATGGAATGTCCAAGGTCATGCAAGTGATGAGGATATGCCATATCTACTTCACACTGTACATGACTGGTCAACAAATGCTTTTAGACTTTATATATACAGCTAGTTTTTACAAACTGTAAGTTTTATTTAATGTAATTATAGATGGTAGGTCTGTTTAGATACTATTAGCCATAATTGATTTTATAGTCACAAAATCAGTGTCAGAGTTGAACAGAGACTTTCTAGTCCACCAATATTTGAAAAAAAAAAAGGTTTCCTTTATGATATAGTTTTTCCTTGAAAAAATAAAATATATATTTCCTTGAAGAAGATTTCCAAAGACATGGAACTATCTCCCTTCCTAGATATGTCTTCTCACTTTTTGGATAATTCTAATTCTTGGTATATATTTCCTTATCTCAAGTTTAAAATTTCATCATTGCAACCTAAACCCATTGTCCCTATGGTGGGGACCATTTGGTGTCCACAGAACAAATCTTACCTATTTCCCCCATCATAGCATTTCAAATATTTAAAGGCAGTCCCCTTTAATCCTCTTCTTGAGGGAAACCTTATTCATGTTAATTGCATTCTGTTGGATGTCTTATATTTTATCAGTAGCCTTTCTAAACATAAAATCCAAAATTGGACAAAATATTTTAGACATGATCTTACTGATATAGCGATGACATCAAATAATCAATTTCTTATTTCAGGACGTCTTGTATCTCTTATTATAGCCTAAGACCATGACTGTCTTGTAATATAGTTGATTCATAATTGATCTTGTAACTCACAAACCACCTCTCACCCCATATTGTATCTCTATATAGCCATGCTCTTCTCTCTTGTCATCAGAAAGTCTTTGTTTAAATCAAGGTGTAAGACTTTATCCCTACTGAGAATCATCGTATTTATTTGAACCTTGTCATTAACTACCTTTCAAGATGTTTATGGGATCTTGACTCTAGCATATGTCATGTTAGTCGTGCCCACCAAGGTTATATCAATTGTATATTTAATAAGATGTTATTCAAGTAATTGATAAAAATGTTAAATAACACAAATCAACCACAAACTCCTGTAACATGGCCATAAAAACCTCCTTCAAAGTTTCAAGATGATAGACTCATATTAAAATATCAATTAATAGTGGATAAAATTAAATGAAAGCATGCAGGGTATTTTTGGAAAGTTGTGAAGCAGAAAAAGAAATGGACAAATATTAGATGCCAGTTATCAATGGGAAATACAAACTATATATATTCTTGTCCCAGATACCTGACACCTTTTTTTTTTTTAATTGACTGACCCTGTGATTTCATTTGTCTAGGCAACACCTAGTAAGGAACCTCTCTCTTTAGAAGCAAAACTGTCATTGTTATTTTACTTAGACTCTCAAAGAGAATCCTGGGGCACCAAAAGACTTAAATGAATTTCCAAGAGTCACATAGCTGATATTTGTCATAGGAACAACTTTAAATTCCTGATTCTAAGATCAGTACTATACCCACTAAATACCACACTCTCTTTCTACATTATAGATTTAGAAATTGAAAGGATCTCAGAAGGGGCCCATTTTAACCCCTTTATTTTATAATTGAGGAAACTGAGGCTGAAAGAGATTAAGTGATTTGCCCAATATCACACATGTAATAAGTTTCAGAGTAAGTATTTACATCAAGTCTTTTATTTATTAATTCTGTTTTTTTTTCTTTATCATGTAAGGTAGATATATAGTATCCATTAACCAATTCTATTTCTGATTTGGGTCTGTTCACTTAAGATAGTCTGCCGGACTCCTATTCTTGGGGGGCAGCATATTCATGCCAGGCTTTGTTCAATCAGAGTTGCCCACTGCATCTTAGAACTATCTCAAGCTCTTTATTGCCAACATAATGGCATTTATGGACAAAATTTATTGATTCAACATAAGATACATCAGAATGGTATTTGAATTCTGGTTCACATAATATCATTTGAAATGGGCAAGTCATTTAATCTCTTTCAGCCTCAGTTTGATAATATGAAAAACCTAAATAAGTGTTTTCTCTCAGCAATCTACCAGTTTCAGTCTCCACAACTACATAGATCACAAGTGTGCACCAAAAAATGTAAACGACAAATCGGTTCCAAATTCTAAACCTTCTATAACAAACCACACTGTCTCTCTCATCTAACAACAATTTAAACCAAGCAAGTGCTGGCACAAAATGTTCCACGTGGCTGCATTCAGATTCAGATGATGACTACGAGAGATACCTAGGGAGTCAGAATTCTAGCTGTCATCAGAGGAACTGGTAATTCAAACCCTCTCCAAACTTCCGATATTCAGTTACAGCTAGGGGCAAGTACAGACAGATGTTTGGAGTGAAAAGTCTTCAGAATTTTAGAAGTTAAATTAAATCATCACATATTTTCAAAAGCACAAAAGCAATTTTTTTCACTTTGAAATATCACTGTATATTGTGGACATATAAAAACTTACCCTGTGAAAGAAAGCAAGCAAAGGCAAATTACATGAGTTAAACCTTTTATAGTCCAATGACTGGAATAAACAACCAAAATTAGTTACTACTGAACAGGATTTTCCATTTATTTTCATGTTAATACATGGTGGAATTGCTAATATTGAGGAAAAATACCAAAATGATGTGTTTATCCTGCCCGCCTTCCCTCAACAATGAGCAGCTCCTAGCAGCTAATGAGCTTTCAGAGCAAACTGCTGAGTGTGTCTTGATATTAGGGTTAAAAGCCCATCTTATGGTAAATTACTCTAGACTCCAATTTGGCAAGAGTAAATGATTTGCTGTCCAAGTGGGGATTTGTGCCAGGCTCCTAATTTGGGCTGTATATAGTATTTCAATCCCAACTTTCATTAGTATCAATTTACAAATGAATTATGTGCAAGCAACTGAACCACACAACTAAAATCGTCTTATATTAGAATTCCCTTTGGTTTCTAGGTATCCCTAGTCACTCATAGATACCATGAGAGACCCCAAGAAGCTTAGTTTATGACCTTGTCTGTTGCTTTTCTATTTAGGGTTGAAAGAAAGCATAATCGGAATGATTTATGCTGCTTTTGCATGTTTTCTCTTGCTATTTAAATTAAACCCATATATGAACCAGGAGGGAAAAAAAGCCAAAACCCATCTGCTCTCAATCTCCAGAACTGTATGGACTTTTGCATACTGTACTTCGTCTGTGGCTGATTAGCACAGCAGGTTAGATCACAGGGCTAAGGAGACAGAGATACTGAGCTCCAGCCTAACTCTTAATTAGCTTCACTCTGCTCTCTAGACACAGATCACAACCCTGACTTTGACCAGCCTTCTCACTAATGTAGGCTCGGCTCTTGATCATTAGGGGGGAACTGTCTGAGTGAGTATTGATAAATCAGATACAAATCTGGCCTATCACCAGAAACCAACTGCCATACATAGACTGCTTGAATGTTTGCAAAGCCCTTTGCATACATTGTTTGATCCTCAGAACAACCCTGTAAGAAAGCACTATTTTTATCCCCATTTTTCAGATTTGCAAACTGAGACTGAAAGAGATTAAATGATCTTCCCCAAGTCACACAGCTGTGAGTCAGAATTCAAGTAGAAGTTTGAAACATGGCTAATGGCAGCTCAGTTGTTCATCTTTCCCTCCAAATGTCAGCCTGTTAACAGTAAAGAAGAATTTCACCATGCACATAGATGAAACCTGAAGAAAATTTTTCATGGGTACGATAGAAAAAAATTCCCTTTATCTGGTCCTCTGCCTGAGATAGTGACTAAATATCTGCTTGTGAGCTGATGCAGGCTTTTACTCAAGAAGATGTAGAATTGACCCCTAGAGCATTTCACTGCCTATAAGCAGGAGGGGACTGGGGAAAAAAAGAGAAAAAACAAACAAGGTCACACCAGGTATTAAGAAATCTAGCACAAGAATAAAACCTAGGAAAATGATTTAGTGGAAAGAAGTCTGAGAGAGAGCAATCACCAGATTTGAATTTAACTCCCAGCTCTGCCACTTACAACCTCTATGGTCTTGGAACAATCATTTCATCTCCTTCATTTCTTTCATTCATAAAATAAAAGGCTTACAAGGTGACTTCCTACCATCCTTTCTCTCTCTGTCTGTCTCTGTCTCTTTTTTTTCTGTTTTTGTCTTTATGTCTCCATCTACCTTTCCCTATCTCTGCCACTCTCCGTGTTTGTGTCTATCTGTCCTTGTGTGTGTGTTTGTGTGTGTGTGTGTCTTTTTCCCTCTCTGTCTCAGTCTCTGTCTATATTTGTCTGATATCTCTTTGTCTCATGTCTGTCTGTCTGTCAGTCTCTGTCTCTGTCTTTTTTTCTGTCTCTTCTTTCGCTCTCTCTCCTTCTATGTCTGTCTCTGTCTGTCTGTCTGTCTCTCTCTCTCTCCCTGTGTCTGTGTCTTTCTCTCTCTATATATATATGTCTGTCTGTCTCCATGTCTCTTTCAATCTCTGTCTCTCTCTCTCTCTCTCTCTGTCTCTCTCTCTCTCTCCTCTCTCTCCTCTCTCTCCTCTCTCTCCTCTTTCCCCTCCCCCTATATGCCAGACTCTCCATATTAGGTACTGAGAATTAAAAAATAACATAAATGAAATAAAGTCTTTGCCCTGGAAAAGCATCCATCTTTCAAAGGATACAAATATACAATAA
This sequence comes from Antechinus flavipes, assembly GCF_016432865.1. Lineage (NCBI taxonomy): Eukaryota > Metazoa > Chordata > Mammalia > Dasyuromorphia > Dasyuridae > Antechinus > Antechinus flavipes. Next base: position 216,004,137 of record NC_067399.1, on the reverse strand, counting down.
TGACATCTATCATTTCTATTTCTCTGTAAGGTCTGCAAAGCACTTTATATCCTTTATTTGTTTTGATCCCCACAAGAAGTTGATGAAATAGGTGATATTATTATCTCAGTTTGACAGATGAGAAACCTGAATCTGAGGTAAGTCAAATACCTTGCTTAGGGGTATACACAACTAGGAAACATCTGAGTCAAGATTGGAACTCAGAACCCCCTAATTCCACATTTATCTCTCTATCCATTTCTCCGAGCTGTTTTTTATAATCAAATAAGTACATGATAATTTGGAGAGAAAAAATGCTCACAACTAGAGAGAAATCAGGAAGAACTGATTCCAAATTCCCAATGAAATTTGGTACATGAGTTGAGTCTTGAAAAATGCTAACTGGTCCTAAGATGGAGATAAGAGGGGAGAGCATTAGGCATAGTGAAGGAAATGGTAGGGGGAGGCAGAGAACCTATGCAACGGTTCACAGCCTAGAGATGGAATGGCTATTTATGAGTAATAGCAGCCAGCTAGTTTGTCTGGAACATAGTGTTAGAAGGGAAGAGATGTGAAATTCTCTGGGAAAGGGAGCCTGCAGCTAGGCAGGGGGAGCAGGGTTCAATATGTATTGTCCCTGCACTGTAAGTTCTAAGTCATTCAAGTCTAACTTATTATATACATAGGAATATCCATCTCTTTGGGTAGTTTAATATATCTCATATACATACATTTCATGTATTTGTTTCCTTTATGTTCTATATACAATGAGCAGGCTTCCATTTTACCAACATATTTTTTGTGTTTCTTAAAGAGCAATAAAAATCACAAATCTAAGTGAAAGTTTAATGGAAAAAAAATGAAGATTTTTTCACACTGGTGGATTTGTGCCTTTTGTCTGGGGCACTAAGCTATAGCTGAATAGTGAAGTCTAAATAAGAATTCAGCACAGTGCCTGATACATAGTACTAGGTGCTTAATAAATGTTAATTGTGTAATCACTTGGAACCAAACCTTCCTTTTGGAATAAAGGAAGCTTCCTCAGTTCAAGGATTTGGGCTACAAATATTCAAGTTAGTGTGTTGTGGTGAAGAAAATACTGATTTTTGTCCTCAGAAGACACGAATTCAAACCTTAGATCTGCTATTTAACACCCTGGGAAGTCATTAAATTTTCTGGGCTTCAGTTTGTTTGGTTTTTTTTTTTTTCAATTTGTATCCTCATAGGGGAACTTGTAATTCCCTCAAAGACTTGTTATGGGAAAAAATTTTCCTGTATGCCTTAGAGTTCAAGGCATTGGAAATATAAATTATGTTTTTGTTACTTCATCACAATCAGATAAAACATAAAATCTCATGAATTTCACAGTCCAGCTGAGCTGATGAATGAAAATGACATTGTGGGGGAAAAAATCTTGAAATATCAATTCAATTTATTCCCAACAAATATTTATTAAGCACTTAATATGTACAAGATGTTGCTTTTGAGAGGAAAAGTCCAAAATAGACACTAGATCATAGAAGATGACCTGGGCTCTTCTTCATTAGCCATCATTCTGATGAAATAAGGATGAGGATTGGGGTTCATATTTCACAGACAGAAGAAATTTGTTGATGAGAAGAGGTCTATCCACCAATGAAATACAGCACCTTCTTTGAAACTTATATTGCTAAAGTGGACTAAAGTAGTGAAAATTTAAGTGGTTTACCATTTAGCCAGCATATCAGAAGGTTAATTCAAATCTAAGTCTATGATCCAAGAATTCCATTATGTATACATTTTACTATGTTGTCTGATTCGCTGAATATCCTATTAAAATCATGTAAAACAAAAGGAGAATGAGAAAACCTACTATCATTAAATAACTTTGTTTTGTGCAGTACTATGACTTGATTGGTGGAAGAAACTTTTTTATAGAGGTGGCAGACCTTCTATTACTTATAATCTTGGAGAATTTATTAGGGCCCAGAAAGAGATTATCACTGTTTTGTGGGGCAACTAGATGGTGCAGTAGATAGAGCATGGAGTCAGAAGTCAGCAGAACCCGAGTTTCATTGTAGCCTCATATACTTCATAGCTATATGACCCTAGGCAAGTCACTTAAGTTCTATTTAACTTAAGTTCTATTTCCTCATCTGTTAAATGGATATATTAATAATATCTAACTCACAGGATTGATATAAAAGTCAAATAAGATATTTACAAAGCATTCACCAGAATACATAGTACTTTGTATATAGTAGGTACTATATTATTAGTAGTAATAGTAACATATCAAAAGCAGAACTTGAACCCAAATCTCCTTGACTTCAATATAGGCTCTATATGTATTACTTTACTCTCCTTAAATCCTATTCTCTGACATAGACCAAGCTCAAAATCAAAGAAGCTGTGACCTTGTTTCTCATAATCTAGTCATATATACCACTCGATCTAGTTTGATTATGGCTGCTCTGAGCACAGTTCCATCAGATTCAGGGGTCTAGATCATTGTGTATCCAGCAGAGATTAGCCATGAGAAGATATGTCTCACCCCAAGAAATAGAAGAAGAAATATTGGGGGATAAGATGTTGGGAAACTAAATTTAGAGTAAATAGTACATAGTAAGACTACTGGCCTAATTTAAATGCCATTTGACAAGTTTACACACACTGAATGCCCTACATTAAAAAAGAAGTTTTGAAGGCTAATGACCCCATGTAAAATTTTTAGAACCAATGGGAAGAAAGTCCAACTTCCTCCCCTTTAATGCTCTCTTATGCAGATTGATTCAAAATACAAATTGAAAAAGATAAATGATCATGGCCCTATACTTTTCATTACTCTCTTTCATGAAATCTATACTCTAGTCAGGCTGAAATATGTCCAAACGTATAGTATAATTGCCTCTCTCTTTGTCTTTGTCCACGTTGTTCCTGCTTCCCGGAATGCCCTTCTCTAACCCTTTATTTGTTTTCACCTAGTAAAACTCTCACCTACTCTGAAAATCCAGTGAAAAGCCACCTTTTCTAGAAAGCCTTCTTAAAACTACCAGTACAAGAGATGACATCTCTCTCTTTTGAGCACCCAGGGCACTCTATTCCTCATAAAATTCTCATCACCCTACTACAGAGATCAAATTTGGTTGTCCTCTGCCTCAGGAATTAGCCATAAAAGTTTCCTGATGAAAGTAACTTCTGCTAATCAAAGTCTATCTATACTGTGCTTGACAAATATCTCTTTGGACACAAAAACTCAGCTGAACGAGTTGATCCATTGAATAATTTCTCTGCTTCTCCAAACCTGTTCTGCTCAGTTGAACTAAGTCTTCAACAAAAACTCTAATATCCATCACTTCCACTTTCTAGCTATGGATGCAATTCTGAAATCCAACCTTTCATACTATTTTTACATCTTGTATATTTGTTCTCCAAACTGTACTCCATGAGCTCACGTGTTCAGCACCCTGTCACACATAAAATAAACAATTGATGTCTCAGAACTTGTCAGAATAACTGTTTCTGTTAGAACTGTGAACACATCTATTCTCAAGACAAAAGAAATATGGCCTCCTTATAAGTCACTGTCTTATAAATGAAATAGATGCAAAGTAATTTTGGCAGAAGGCATCAGAAGTAGGGAAAATCCAAAAAAGGATTTTTATAGAAGGAGATATCTGAGCTGGAGGAAACTAGGTGCCCTAATAGGTAATGAAGAAGAATGTTCTAAGTATAGAAAAACTAACAAAGATTTAGAGAGATAAGCAATGGAGACCCATCAATATTGTTCAGGCATTTTTTAAGTTGTGTCTGATTGTTTGTGAAGCCATTTGGTGTTTTCTTGGCAAAGATAATAGATCTTCCATTTCCTTCTCCAGCTCATTTTTCAGGTGAGAAAATTGAGGCAAATAGGATTAAGTGACTTGCTCAGAGTCACACAGCTAGTGTCTGAGGCAGGATCTGAACTCGGGGAGATGAATCTCTTTGCCTGCAGGACTGATACTCTATCCACTGTGCCCCCAGTTACTCTCCCTATATATAAGAAACAGTTAAGAGGCCAATTTGACTGGACTACAGCATTTGTGAAAAGGAGTAATGAATAAGAAAACTAGAAAAAGCAGATAAAACAAAATTTAAAAAAACTTTGACAATGACTTTCATATATGATTCTTGAAGGGAATTATTGGAATGGTACAGTAAGATGTGCACTTAAGGCAAATCACTTTGGCAGCTGTGTTAGAAGATCAATGGAGTTGGAAAACCTTGAGATAGGGAGACTAATTAGGAGGCTTTAACAATTACCAGGTGAGAGATGATTGGAATCTGAATTAGGAGAGTGATTGTGTGTAGATGTTTAGTAGAGTGCCTGACATATGGTAGGTGCTTAATAAATGTTGGTTGGTTGGTTGGTTGGTTGATTGTGTATAAAAGGAAAGAGAATGGATTTGAGAAAGATTCTGGAAGTAGAAATGATGAGGATTTGGCAAGTGGATATGTGAATTAAGTGAAATAAGAGTAAAGTTGAGATTGTAGACTTTTGATGATCAGAAGAATAATGTCCTTAAAAATGGGTAACTTTGGAAGAAAGGTGAATTTTGGAAAGAGAAAAGAAAATGACTTTCCCTTTCAGACATAAAGTTGAGGCTTCCTTAAGCTTCTTTTACTTTTTGGTAACCTCTGTTGCTCAAATGAAGCATATTCAAGTCCAGAGGATGTGAATAAACAGAGTGAAATTAGCAGTAACATAACATGCTTCAATTAAAAAGAAATAAACAAAAAATCAGGTAGCTGTCAAAGCAACCACCACCATAGTCCTTTCTCGTAGAAAACATCGGGCAAGATTAATGATGCAAAGTACCCTGGTTAGTATCAGGCCAGATATATCAGGAACAAGTCCCTCTCTGGTCTCTGCTTCTTTTCAAGCTGACCCTGGATAGTTACTGAATAATAAGGACAGAGTTTTAATGGAAGACAGATACTTATTCCTGAAGCAACACATGAGGTTAACATTATGGTAGAATTATAACCAGTCTGTGTATGGTCTAGGTTATCAGCTTAGGGATGGAGAGATCATACATGGCAATAACTACAGCTATAGACAAGAAACCATTGTTTATTTTAATTTGTCATTAATACCTGCTTAATGGCAATGTTTCAGGCACTGAACTGGCAGATTTGTTTCATGATAACAAATCATTTTGGCCAAGTTTACCTAGAACAAGTCCCCCAAATTGAGACTTCTCAGGGCAAAGGAAAAAAAGTTTTTGTTCCTTCCCAGGGGAAGTTATATGACCAAGGAAAAATTGAGAAAAACAGTATGTCCACATGATATTGAGTTTTGGGAAACATGCCTCCTGGACATCAAAAAGTATAAACTCAAAAATGTTTCACTTAAAATTTGTTTTGCATTAATTTCAGGACAGGGAGTTAAATAAAGTCACTTTAGAACCACTCCAACTGTCCTATAAAAGTGGTTTAATGAAGCAAGTGAGCTATTTTTCCCAATGCATAATAGATGTTTTTTTCTCTCTGTGGCTCTGCACTTGATTCCAGATTACCAGGTAGGAACATTAATAGTCATCATTTGAAACCTGAATCCTCCTGATGATAGATGTTGGAGGGATGGCCCCAGAGAGCAGCTAGGCTTCTGGGGTGAAGGTGAATGTGATTGACTATGCCAAGGAATTTCCCAAAAGGAGACTGCTTAGGAAATTGCCATAGGAAACCAAGGAGTTTTAAGTAGATTCACATGTCAGATTGACTTGCAGAAGTCATGTAAAGCAGAAGAGAATACAGCTCTTACATTAACATTGGGGGAATTTGTCCAGTGGAGGAGCAAAGGAACAAGGGTTTAGCCCAACAAGGACACAGAAAAAAAAAGGAAGCAATTAGGAAGCATTCTTTTGCATTTAATAGAACTCAAATTCAATTGAATGGAATGGGGCTTAAAAGAGAGAAATGTTCTAAGAGGTTATCTAGTTCTATCCTCTAATTTAACAGATAAGAAATTTGAGGTCCAAACTGTGCAAGGAAATTTTTTTTGAACTATCTGCAATAGGTGTACCATGGTTTATTGGAAAGAACACTGAGTCTGGAATGAGAGCACTTGGGTACTAATTTTGCTTCTGATCTGAGAGCTGTTTGACTTTGGCCAAGATACATCTTCTTTGGGTCTCAGTTTCCTCATCTGTAAAATGTTAGGGTTAAGCTCAATGATTTTCATCTGCCTTTCCAGTTCTAAATCTATGATCCAAAAGAAAAGGAGAATAAAAGAAAACATTTCTCAAGACATAAAAATTGAGGAGAATTCTTCCATTGTCAAGAAATCAAAATGAAGAACAGGAAAGTAGGAAGGTCTTAAAATGCCATCCATTTTCCCCCAGGTCTAGCATTTAGGAATTAAAAGGTTTTCTTCTCATCATGGGCAACAACAGTGACTTGTCACAAATTCCTCTCCTGCACAGGAGGATAATGAAAGAGTCAATAAACCAAGAAGGAATTCATTTTTGGAAAATCAGATTGATTATTTTTTCTAAAACTTCAGAGGAAAAAAATTACAATTTGAAATGTGAATAATATTTTTGGAAACATTGAGGTCAAAGACATGTTGACAGGATATTGGGCTAAGGTGTGACAACAAAGCTATTAATTTTGGTCAGAGAGAAATTAATCCTCTTCAGATACTGTGATTGCATTTATCAATGTATACATTCTAAATAGACAAAATATGTAGTGCTCAAATTTGAGCCACTTAATTATGATCCCAGAATCATCATCTTCTTCTTTTTTTTTTTTTTTTTTGGTAATGGTTTATTATCTTTACCAGTCAACTGAGTAACTTATGTCTGAAGACAAATGCTTGAAATCAACTTTCCCCCAGGGAAATGATAGACACCCTGGTGCTGCATTCATTTACCACTCTCCTAAAATGTTCTGAAGTGTAACAAGAGGAACTATTTTTGCTGTTGCTCATGGGATTAGGGGACAGTTCCCACATAAGTTAGATTAATGACTCAGTAGGTCTTTCTATGCCAGAGAAGAGCAACTACCATGGTCTGTGAAAGCCTGGTATCTTCTGATTTCTGAAGCCACATTTATCAGTATGATTTTAGTCTGAAAGATCCATCTACCCTGAGTATAGTCACTCTACGCCACTCATTGTGTTGTTATTGGTTTCTGATGACTTTTTCAATTCTGTGAATCTGCCCTTTGCTGTTTATGTGCTCACACCGTAGGATCCTTCCACATCGAGTTTTTGATCCTCTTTCCAGGAGGTCTTTTATTGTATTAAGAAAAAGTTTGGAGCAGAGGAAATTGTTGATGTTAGATACTAACACTACAACAGTAATCTACAGAGCAGACAGGTGAAATCAGAGAATAAATGAGAAAGACCAGAGTTTGTTCTGTTACTATATTGAGCATAAAAATACTTGCAGGGTTTTGATTTTTAAATGATGCTGCACAGCCAGAGTTCCTTGAATAAGAGGGCAGACTGACACAGCAATAGGAATAATCATTCAGGAGAATGGTCTTTGAAACTTAAGGGATTGCATTCAATTGGATAATGAAACACTGGGATCTCTATGGGGCATTTTTTTTTTTTACCTCTGAAAAGAACACTCAATTTAAATGCTTTTTTCATTTGCAAACGAAGGCTTTTTTTTCTCCTTTCCTTCTTCACAAAGAGGACCTTCCTGGCTTAAAGCCCAAATGTTTCTTTTTGCTTTTTCTTTCCTGCTATTCCTTCCATGATCACACCACCAGCTCCTGCTAGCTTCAAGCAAGTTGATGGAAATTTCCCACTTTGCCTTTGGAAATGTTCACTAGAAAAGGCACAGCAGCTATCCCAGCTGATGCATCTACAAGACATCCAATCTCTTGCGAAGCCCTCCATTTCATGGCCCATTTCTTTAGCTGCCTCTGCAATACCTCACATCTGTGACTGCTGGGATAAACTTATCCCCTGGTGAATAATTTGATCAGATATGGATTCAAATCCAAAGTCAAGACTGCTTCCCAGTCAGAATTTCATGATTGTATGCTATGGTGCCTGTGGAAATGGGCCTTTTACAACTCAAGATGAATGGGGTTAATAATCCTTGTGCTACTCAGAGCAGGGTCCTTGTGAGGAAAGCGCTTTTTAAGCAATAAAGTGCTATAGAAATGTGAGCCATCATTGTTGTTTGAAATTCTTAAAATCCCTGGGAGAAGACAGTACATTCTATGTTATCTTGCCAACTAATTAGCTCTTAGGATGATAGGATTGGTATATTGTCACATGCTCACTATGGGGCAAACATTAGATGTGTTGATAAAAAGAAGGGGTCATTCAAGCATATGGAATATAATAGGAGAAAGAGAAAAATGGAGAGAGATTTGACAGTTGACTTCCATACCAATTAATTTCAGTGTTCGTTAAACTCTTCATTAATCTGTCCCTGTTAATTTGGTTATCCACTCCTATAAGTTCTGTCAAGGGACCCAAAGTTACTAAATACCTCTATCCATTAAGCAGTTACCCCAGAGGAAAGAACCATTTTGCCTTGCCAAGATGAGTTCCTCCAGATAATTAGAACAACACTGGAAATGATTATGGCAACTAGTTGGCACAGTGGATAAAGTGCCGGACCTGGCGTCAAGAAGCCTCATCATCTTGAGTTCAAGTGTGGCATCAGATATTTACTAGCTGTGTGACTCCTGGGCAAGTCACTTAATGCTGTTTGCCTCAGTTTCCTTATCTGTAAAAATGAGTTGAAGAAGGAAGTGGCAAACCACTCCGTTATCTTTGTCTTTGGTCTTGCTTCTTCTTTATAAGCATCTTTCCCAAGGGAAACCTAAATGGATGCTGACTCCTTCCCATTCTTCCGCTAAATTAATGGTCATTGCATTCTGTCAAGGGTACACTTTGCACCAAGATGGGGGAACTTCCAACATTCTGGCACAGATACATATTTAGTGATTGAAACAGTGAATTACTACCACCAATTACCACCACCAGTTATACAATGTCTCCCAATAGCTATAATTGAATAATAGCTATAATGACTAGCATTTGTGTGCCAGGAAATGAGTTAAGTGCTTTACAAATAATATATGAATAACCTTGGGAGTTGGGCAATGTTATTATCCTCACTTTACAAACTGAGAAATTGAGGCAGACAAAGGTCACATGGCTAGCAAAAATCTGAGGTTAGATTTGAACTCCTGACTTTAGGATCAGTATTCTAGTGTTCAGAAATACCCCCCTAAACAAAGAAATGATGTGAAGTAGTAGTGTCCAGATATTTAAACAATTTACTCAATGCCATTTTCAATTGTTCAGTCATTTCAGTCCTGTCTGTCTCTTGCTGAGACTATTTGGGGTTTTCCTGGCAAGTATCCTGGAGTATCTTGTCATTTCCTTCTCCAGGTCATTTTACAGCTGGAGAAATTAAGGCAAATGGGTTTACAGAATAGACTTTCCTTTCCTGAAAGAAAAAACGAATTCATTTGGAAATCACCTCTAATAGGGACACATACAATTAATTGACTAAGAAGGTTGATAAGTCAAACAAAATAAGCCTACTCTCCATCCTCCGCCCTCACAACTCATTCCTGCTGTTGACATCAGACTTTTTCCCTGCGTGACTCCAACTTCTCTAAGGAAAGTTTACCTGAAGGCTTAATAAAGCAAAAGGTATGAGGAATTGTGCATGTGAATTATACTACTCATTCCTTGTTTCATTAATTGGATATAAATGGCATCACCTGGGCTCCCTGCCGTGGATGTATGTGACTCTCTACTGTTGTCACACAGCATCCTCAAGGAGCCTATTGGGATGGGCCTGGCAGGAGAGAGAGACATTAATGGGGAGAACTGCTGGCTTTTGCCAAATTCAAGAATGTTGGCAGTGAAGCCTGTAGACAGAATGAGAAATAATTTCATGAAAATGCTCAGTGCTATTCCCTGTGCTCTAAGATTAGCAATGTCAGAGAATATACTCACTCCTCCTGTTAAAAGAACAAAGAAATAATTTCTGTCTGATTTCTCCAAAGTACAAGTTGGCCATTGTTAACCCATGGAGAGACATTCTCTATGAGATTACTCTAGAGAGAGAAGAAGCTTGCAAGAATTTCCTAATTTAGTAGCCTCTGAGGAAACAAAAAGGCTTTTCTTGGGAGGAAGGAGGTAATAAGAAAGTTTCTCTATGACCCCAAAATCAGGTCTCCTCCTAAGAGGCACAATCATCTCTGATACACTTACTTAAGAGGTTCAGGAAAGTGTCATGACAAGTCATGTTACATAGGCTGCTTCTGACTGAAGAGATGGATTTAAACCTTAGAGGTACACATAGTTGTCTTAGCTCTAGATTTGAACCAGAGAAGGAAAGACCCTCATTAGTTTAAAAAAAAAATCAAGAACTATTTTCCCTTTATGGACATGGTTCTCCTATTTTCCTTAGATACATGTAGTTCTCCTATTTTTTGTATATCCATATCACCAATACTAGCACAAATCACATACTTTCTGTCTTTGCTGATACTATTCCCTTTTTCTGAGATTTTCTCTCCCATTGAACTTTATACATTCTCTAAAATCTATCTAAAATGCAAACTCTTTCCAACATCCTTTCCCAAAACTCCTATAGTCAGTAAAAAACATCTCTCCTTTGCACCTCATATTTGTGTATTAATAAAAAACCAATGGCATTATTGAGATGTCTTTGAGATTTAAATTTTCAAAAAGACATAGTTTTCTTCTCATAAAACTTATAAACTAGTCATGATGTTGCTGATTGTCAAGACTTTATATCTCACCCAATGTCAAGGCCAGGACTCTACACACAGTAGGTGTAACATAAGCATCTAATGATTTGAATTCAATAAGCTTAAATCTTCTGATATATTTTATCTGCCAAAGTGTATACAACAGATACTCTAGTACAATGCAAATGAGATCCTCCTTGTAAATCATTCTCACAAATGTGTAATCACTCATGAAAGTATAGGAGAGGAGAGGAGCATAGAGAGAACATAATTAAGGAAGTTTGAAGTTTGTTAAGTTGAAGTCTTATCTTTCTGGCACTCTCACTTATTATTGTACTTCTAACATCTGAAATCAAACCCAACAAATTTCATACATCTTCCACAATTCTTTATATATTTTAAGATTATGCTTCCCATTAAATATTTTTCTAATATGTTATCACATCTGGAATAATATCCTATGGTACTATACTTGGGCACTCAAAATATGCCTTGAGAGTCATCATCTAATTCTAAGTCTTACAGAGAGCTGAAGTTATCTCTTCAAGTCCTCCTCATTACTGACTCCTCTTTTTACCAAGACATTAACCTTGATACTCAAAGGAAATACAAACCTTGGCCAAAAGCCAATAGACATCTGAAGGATGGATAAAAGGATACAAATTCTTCCCTGTCAGTTTATCTCCTCAGGAAAGTGATACCAAGGTACCCCAACATCAGGTCACCTTCTCCTTAGGAAATCCTTGCATCAAATGCTTTCCTGATCTTATTCTCATTCTGTGAACATTCCAGACTATCAAAAATCAAGAACAAACATTAAAAAATATACATTTAACTTCTCTCTTGCCATTCTTTCTCATATATTCCCAGTAAAGCCAATCGTTTAGTCTATTTAAAAAACAAAGAGCTCCTCACCAGAAGCTACCTACTACAAATGAACTCAAAATCTATTTAAAATGGAAGGGACAACTTACCATCCACCCCTCTATGGATAATATTCAGTTGAACTGGAATCATTCTCTATTATCCATGAGTTCAGTGCTAATTTAGGAAAGTTAGATTTATTTTTGGTGTAATCCATTTTCAGTGGTACTGAAGATTAATCAAAACAGACCTGGCTCCTAGCTTCATTGCCAGATATCAATTCCCTTCCTAAAAAGAGAGGTCCAGAATTGAGCAAAACACTCCAAATACAGAGCAGAGGATATAAAAGATATGCCCTTCTTCATTTTTGGCATTATTCTTCTATGAATAAAACATATCATTGGATTTTAAATTACAACTAATATTATACATCATTTAAAAGTTTGAAAAGTACAGCACAACAACTGTGTGATATAGGTACTATCATTATCATTCCCATTTTGAAAATAAGGAAAGGGATATGGAATGAGGTTAAATGACTGGTCTTGGTCACATAGCTAAGTAGGTGTTTGAGGCAGGATTGGAACTCAGGTCTTTCTTACTTTAAAAACTGAGCTCTTATTCAGCACTCCACTTAGAAGTCTTATGACTATATGAATATCATAGAATATTATTATTCTATAAGAAATGATCAGCAGGATGATTTCAGAGAGGCCTGGAGAGACTTATATGAACTGATGCTAAGTGAAGTGAGTGGAACTAAAAGAACATTGTACACAGCAACAACAAGATTATATGATGATTAACTCTGATGGACATGATTCTTTTCCACAATGAAGTGATTCAGACCAATTCTAATAGACTTATAATACAGAGAGAACCTCTACATTCAGAAAGAGGACTCTAGGGACAATCTGGATCACAACATAGTATTTTCATCTTTTTGTAGTTTGCTTGTTTTGTTTCTCACTTTTTTCCTCTTTTTATCTGATTTTTCCTTTTTTTATCTCATTTTTCTCATATGTCTGGAAGAATTATAAATGTTTAAGCTATATTGGGTTGCTTGCTGTCTGGGAGAGGAGTGTGGGAGAAGGAAAGGAGAAGCATTTGGAACACAGGGTTTTGCAAGGATGAATGTTAGAGGCTGTCTTTACATGTATTTTGAAAATAAAAAGCTATTATAAAAAAGCCTCAAGACTGTTTAAACTGCTATGTGATACTATTCTCTCATATTGTTCTTGTAGCTAGTTAAAATCACTAGGTCTTTAAAAAAAAGTCTCTTGGGGGCAGTTAGGTGGTGCAGTAGATAAAGTACAAACCCTGAAGTCAGGAGGACCTGAGTTCAAATCTGACCTCAGACACTTAACACTTCCTAGCTGTGTGACCCTGGGCAAGTCACTTAACCCCAACTGCCTCAGCAAAATAATAATGATAATAATAAAATAAACAAACCTCCCTTATCTTGTAATTATACAATTGATATTTTAAGCCAAAATGAAAGTTTCATATTTATCCTGACAAATTATATATCATTGGGCCCTGAATCTATCATCTGTCAAGATAAAAAGTCATCTGTGCCTTTAGGTGATTTTAGAAAAAGTTTAGCAAAATTAGGCAAGACTAGAGTTCTAGGGTGGTTCACTATGACTTCATTATACTTAACACAGCTTATCATAGTATTATTATTCATCTTATTTCCTTCCATTTCTTCTCATGACAATATCAAAGAATTATAGAATCTCAAAATTGAAAGAGACCTTACAGAGTATCTGGCCAAAACATTATCAGTATTCATGAACTGTCACATGAAAAATAATATGATAATAATTGTCAGGTGTTTAGCTGAAATCCAAGTATCCTATCTCCAAATCACTTCCCTAACCAATCAGCTTGTCAATAAAAGGTTTGAGGCTATTCTGGTCATCTTAACCTCGATGAATGATGGGTTTTATAAGATTTATGCTTCTTCTATATGATTACAAGTCATCTCTTAATAATTTGTTTTAAAATTTTGACAGAAAGGAATTCAAACACTTGAATTTAAAGATACCACTATCTTTCCATTTTGCAAGATAATATTTTTGTTCTCAGTATTTCTTATTCTTTTTCTATTTTCCATGACGTTTAATCACTGACACAACACAACAATCACATCCATAAGTCATTCAGTACATCATAGACTTCGAGATATCCTCTTCCTATATTGGTTTGCAGTTACTCATTAAATATTTGTGTTCTCTTTTTCCCAATAAGATAATCAGTATCTTGCTAAAGAATACAGAAACAAAATAAGAGTTAAATAGTTCTAACTTTTCTCTCTCTTGTGTGCTATCATTACTCTTTCCACTCCAGTAAGAGTACCATCTACTCTGAATTCTTGCTTGTAAAATACCCTTAAAAGCTCCTCATTTTTAGCACATGCTAACCAGCTTCATTTTGCTAAGTCTAAACTTTTATGAATTAATTTTTATAAAGTTATGAGCTTTGGAGATTTTCACCCTCAGTTGCTTGTCCTTGATTTCATTCATTATATATATCTTTTACAGATATTTAATCAATGAATTTGCTGGGTGTCCACAACTCTTCCCATTTGTTGGTGAAATTAGACTCAGAATCAGAGAGGTAAAATTCAAAATCTGGCTAGATACTAGTTGTATGACCCTGGCTATATTACTTAACCTTTCACCTCAGTGTCCTCATCTATAAAATGGGGACAACAGTAGCATCTTTCTCACAGTGTTGTTGAAATGCTCAAATGAGATGTATGTTCAGCATTTTGTAAATCTTAATAGTTATTTTCATTAATTGTAATTATTATCTATACAGTTTCCCTCTCTTCTTCAATAGAGTAATTTGGAGAGTTTGACCACTGGAATTTCTTCCTTAAGGTCTTCTGAACTTTGAATAATTTTAAGCCATGAAATTCTACTCATTCTTTCAACTCTGAAATTTCCTCTCACTAAAAGTTGAATATATGTTGCATTATTCTTAGCTTTTATCTCCTTGCCTGTAAAGACTTACAAGATAATGCATATATTCATGCAATGTTCCATTTATTTATACCTTGGAAGTTCCTATTTATTTGTCCTTTGGAAATCAGTTTCTCTTTTTGTTGTTCTTATTAAAATCAAATCTAGAATAATAGCCACCCCATATTGCTTTACCTCCTAAAAAGAAATGTAATTTCTCTTTGAGCAATCTTTTCTGAATAATAATGCTGGTCACAATCAGCACTTCTAATCATCTAACTGTTTTTGTCTACAAATAAACTTTGAGGAATGTCCTTTGGAACATTTCGGTAGACAACAGAAACATTGCACATTAATGAATAGAAGTCTGGAGGTCAAGGTTCCTAAGGAAATTAACCTAAAAATAAAGATCCCAACCTGAAAATAGTCCCAATCCAAAAAGAGCACAATCTAGTTTTGCCATTTGATATAAAGGAGTCTTTTACTTGTAAATGCCATTTTGTTTTATGGGGCCATCCATTTCAAATAAGTATAGCAATGAGTCACTGACAATTCTGGATCCTCACATGGTTCATACCTCTGTTGATTTAAAAGTCTTTAAGGCTGTGCAAAGTGAGTGATGCTTTATTGCTAAGTATCCCCCACGACTCTTGTCCAACTACCCTTGAAAATAATATTATTCTGTCTTGGAGGAGCATGCAGTCATTGCAAACCCTTAGGTACAGATATTTTTGAAGCAATTTTACATTTTAAATGGGCTGGCATCAATTCCAGACAAGAATTATACTGTCAGTCCATAAGGAATTGTGACATAAAGAACATAAGTTTGCAATTTCCCCATTCTCTTTTGCTGATTGACAAAGTGTAAGATTCTTAACTCCTCCCCAGCTCCCCACCACCATGAAAAAAAATTGTCAATTAGGAATCCATGGGTGGTTTGCTATTAGAATTCTAGACTAGAGTGCACAATTATAGACAGAGAAATCCTGAACCAGACGGTATGTGTTATTAAAATCAAGAGCATGATTAATTAGTCATTTGCTTTGAGTGATTTATCTTGTACCTTTCTCCATTGGTGTTGGGATTGCCTGCTGTGGACATCAGGTATACTGCTGTCGTCTGCATACTAATAAGAGTCCACAGAAATGTGCTCTGCCTACATATTCTAATTTTCTAGTACATCCAATTTAAAGGACTGATTTTTATTAAATAGGCCAAGTGTCAAGAATGCCATAAAACTCTAAAGAAAGGGGATATGCTAATTTAAGCAAAAATGCATTATACTACAGAATGGTGCAAACATTCTTTATAGTCTGCTTTTAAGTTGAACACACACACACATGTGCCACTTTCCGATTTAATGAGTCCTATTCTCCAACTTATAGGTCAAGAGATCTGACATCTATAAACTACTGGCTCTTCACATGTCTGAGAGAAGAGCATCTTTTACATCTTATACAACAAGCTTTCTTAAATCTCTATTTACAAGTATTCTTGTCATTTTACTGGATCTCTAATATGCTGTTATTTTATCTCTTTGTTTCAATCTCACAGATGTACATAGGGTATATGGACATCCTGATATGACTCAACTATTTTCCTATAAAATCAGCAGAATTCTAAGTCAAAGAGAAAATGGGATTTGAGTACATGGAGCCTGAAACTAGAAAGGCCTGGAAGGAGAAAGCATTAGAAATTCCTCTAACATAGGACATACCAAAAAATGATGAAAAGGTTTCCTTTTTATTATTATTTTTACTAGCCTTTCTTCTCCCTCATTCCTAATAAATGCTGGCTGACTAGATAATTGACAATTAAGTAATCTTTTCCTCTCATTTTTCTCAGAAAGATCTTCCATCAATAGTTACTCTATTTCTACCTGTTCTTTAGGACTGTTGTAACAAAGTCAAGTAAAGATCTTGATTTGGTCAAAAAGACCTGAGTTCAAATACTATCAGATACTTAGCATTGATGTGTTTTAATATATGACCTTCACTGTATACATCTGCAAAATTATTCTAATTCTGTAGATAGCTTTCCCTTTAGAAGGTAATTTTGAGAAAGAAAAGATTTTGTGTATGTAGAGCAAACATGAAGCATTATGTAACTGTCAGCCATTACTGCTATTAACATAATTGTTTTGTTCTTATTTTTAGCCTCTTCAATGAATACTATTATTATTCTTTTATAATTGATATCCAGTTGACCTGTTGCATGCACAAATGGATAATTCTTTTTAAAAAAATTAAAACAACTGAATCAAAGTGTTGGAATACATACTTTCTGTGGAAAGCATTTTGAAATTAATTACTATTATTATTAATCTTATTTTTATCAGTTCAGATATAATTTAGGTAGAAATGATGCTAGAACAAGTAACCATCTTGCTATTATTCATTTACATTTAGCATTCTATGGGTTATTACACAGGTTAATTTTTTTTATAATTGAATAAAAATGTTATAATATTAACCATATAGAACTTTTATTTCTTTTGCTAGATCTTTATATTTTGAAATTCTTCGTTCAATACAGTTCATATATTTTGAGTATTTGGTAAAGTTAGTTCCATTAGAAACACTATTCTTGAATTTTTTATGCATGTAGGATACATTCAGAGAATTGTGTCCAACAGTTCAGTCCACAATAATGATTCAATTACATTACAATTTGTTATTTGAGTTTTCTAGGATATTTTTACATTTACATTTATTTATCAGACTATGAAAGATAATAAGTTTTGATGTTTAACCCTAGCCATCAGATCATATCTTATAAAATTGGTTAGGAGTTCTTTTTCACAACACAGAATAATGAATTGTATCATTTCTGGTATCTTCTAAAATAATCTACTTTAGTCACTAGTTCCAAACCCTTTAAAGATAATCTCCCTTAAATTCTAGCAATGAGTATCTGGTCCTGAGTGGTCATCATGAATCTTTCCATTTCCACAAACAAATCGGCATGATTCAGCTATTTCTTCAATCTCTTTTTGTCACTATCTCTTTCACTGAATTCATGAAAATATTGATCATATAGGCCCTTTTGATTCCAATTTTAGATCTTTGTCATCTATTTAGGTAATCTATTTCAGATACAATTGGTATCAGCATAGAACATGACTCATGGAAACTTGCTTATTCAAAAATTATTTCTGTAAGTTTCATATGTTCTAAGGATGTCTATCAAAGTTCTTCCTTCCAGATATGAAAATATTCATCTTTCTATAGCTACTTTATAATGTAGGGGTTTTATTAGAATAATTTCCCCCAAAAAATATGGTCTACTTTGCAATTACAAAAGTATACATTAAGAGTGGTTATTTCAGAAATGTTAACATTTTAAATGTTCTTTCTATTCAGCATTGATTTGAGATTGCCAATGTTTTAAGATATTCGATCTTTTTTTATATTTTTGTTCTCAATATGTTTTGCTTATTGTCATAATTCTCATAATGATTATTTTGTTCACACCTTTTTATGAGGTTCCAAGAGTAATGGGATACTCTTATGCCTCTTTGATATTTAATATTTTATAGACTATTACACAGGTGAATAAAACAACTGCTTATAGGTTAATTAAGATATTATCATAAATTAATCTGATTATTATCATTATCAGTATTGTTATATTATTATTATTACTATGGAGTTCTATAAATTGGGAGATGCTTCATATACGATTAAAATACTAATCTGTAGTGGAGTTATCATTTTACTGAAATTGTTATTTAAACCATCCTGTAGCTCTGGTTTGATCAACTACTATCCAGAACTTACTTCTTTCCCCCGAGATAGTATAAAGAGAGCAACAGCACTGCAGAAATTGCAGAGAAGTGAAAAGTTCCTTCTTTATATCTCTAGGACTTTTATCAAATAACTGCAGTACCCAAACTCCCTAAGAACATTTCTCTCTTTTTGTCTCCCATCCCCTACACTGACTGAAGTAGGCTTAAAACTCTCCTCTTGTGTAGTTTTGGAAACTTTTGCAGAGTACATTAATCTAGCTGAGCTAATGATGCTCCATTCCCTCAGCCTCTCTCAAAGGAAGTTGGAAGCAAGTTGCCAATTGGTCCAGGAAACCAGGAAGCCTTCATTTCTACTTTGCAGAGTTCCTGGTGTTTAGCTTTTGTCTGCCTTAGATCCAGGCTACCACTTAGGAGAGTTCCACTGCACCTGCTCTGTGGGATGGTCAGAGTTTTGGCCCTCCTGCAGAGGTGACTGGGTTCTAGCAGACTCCTAGGGGTGACTAAGCAATAGCAAAGGAATTATTTCTTCCACAGGAAATTGCCCTTTTTGCCAGCATTGAAATAACAGAATGGAATGTTTCTTCACATTGAACCACACCTGTTGTCAACACTCATTGGCTTCCAGTATATTCAAAAACCGGATGGAAAGAAACAATCTATTTCTCAGGAACTCCTGGCACTTCCTGGTTCTCTGCACCTGGGAAAGCCACAGGGCACTCACACCTCACTTATAATGAGCTCCAGAGGATGCAGAAACTGCTTTTCCACTTTCAGCAGAGATGGCACCCCATCTGGTAAAGACACACAAGCCCAGCTTGTGCTCACAACTGGAGAACGCTGCAGCCACCCATTTAACATAAGCTAGAAGTCAAATCTATGCCCACCAAAGTTCACAGGAGCATTTATATAAGTCTGGAAATAACAGGAGCCAGGAGAAAAAAATACATTTATTCCTGGATGTGAGCTTGCTCTGTTCCTTCTTTTAAAACCATAGAACCTATACAAGGTTAAAAAGAAATCTGTCATAATTCAGTGTAGACTGAGTAATACAATCTCTGGACAATAGCCTAATAGATTGGTTCTTTAAACAATTGGCCAAAACTCTCCATGCTGTTCGCAAACCATATATAAATTTCAACGACCATTCTCAGGATCTCCAACATTACTGGACCTGAAATTTTTGGAAGAAACATACAAGACCTACATCTATAGAGCAATCATTCAGTCTCTTGGGAGTTAAACCTATAGCTTTAACAAAGCTGATTTTCTCTCTCTTCCAAGTGAGTTCAAGTTAAATACATTCCGAAGCTCCTAGTATACATCACAATTTTTAACAGATTAAATGATCTATTGCTAGCCTGGCGTGATTTGAGGGGTCCTAGCAGATTGGCGCTGGTAAAATCTATCTTCTTAGTCTGCCATGTAGTTTAAATCCCCGGGCATGGAGCCATTTTTTATGATCTCCAAAAAAGCAACATCATAAGGGGATCCCTGCCAAAAGGCAGATTTCTTACTTGGGATGGAAACAGATTTACTCATGATCGCATTAGAATGGATTACTCTACCAGATTATGTAATGTCAACTCTCAGAAAACAGAAATAAAAAGACCAGAAGGAAAAGGATAAAGGAGTAGTAAATTCTGAAGGAACAAGAGGGTAAGACTTGGTTTGGAGCTGCACTGGGAAGTTCTGAGGTTCAATCAGTTAAGGAAGAGGAAGGTACCAATGATAAAGTACTGGTTTTGATAGCAGAAGCTATGAATTCAAGTCCTGGCACTGATCCTTTCTAACTGTATAATCCTCAGCAAATCACCCCACTCTGAGTATAATTTTCTTAAAATGAGGGGGCTGGTTTCCAGGCTAGCTCACCTTGTAACATCCCACAATGCTTCTCATTCTCTTGTCCTGGAAAAACCATCTACCTGCTCCTTCCTAAATATCTTTCTACATCAATGGTCCTCAAAGTGTAGTACAAAGAATTGTTGGGGTCTCTGAAACCCTTTCAGAGGATCTACAAAGTCAAAATTATTTTTTTATTTCTAACATAGTAAATAGCTATAAATATAACCCCTATGAACAAAAACTCTTTGAACAGATCCTCCATAGTTTTTTAACAACATGAAGGTACTGAGAACAAAGATTTAAGAACCACTGTTCTACATAATTACCCCCACCTCTCACCTTCTCCCTTTGGGGTTGTTGTAATTGAAACTTCCATTTTGTAGAATGAGCTAGGACAGCCTGCCTTCATTTTCCTCCTAGCACTGTTCCTGATTTTCCCATTTTCAACCACTCAGTATCTTCATCTCTCTTAATCCCTATTTCTCCCCCCAAAAGAGTGTAAACTACTCCAGAGCAAGGATTATCTTTCTTTTTGCTTGTATTTATATCCCCAGGGTTTAGTGCAGTGCCTGGAACCCAAAAGCACTTTAAAAATATTTGTTTCCTTCATTTTTGTTTCCTGCTTTAAAAGAAAATTGCTCTCAGAAGGAAAAAAGACATAGAACAAATGATCCTCCCTAGTGTTTGCTCCATCCTCCAAGCACTCCTGGATCAGTTACCAGGACCAAGAGTAGTTGGTGCATGCCCCCGAAGTCTTATCTGGCTTTTAAGATATATTGCTTCCCTCTATCAATACTACCCTCAGATTTGACATGGAGGAACCCACAGTGTTTACCCATGATCAAATATCTAACAAAATACAATAGACTTAAGCACTATAAATAAAGGCAGAAAGCAGTATTTCTATGGTCATTAAGTTTCTGGTTTTTATAGCAGCAGCCGCATACCATCACTCATTCTTCTGTGATAATCATGCCTTGGTCACTTAGAAAGAGAGGCTGTAGTGTTCATGAAACTACATCAGAGCTTTTTTTTTTTTTTTTTTAATTAGGAAACATCATTAAAATTGGGATTTAAACAAGTTATTCTAATTGTTAGAACATTGATTTTTCTCTTGATCTAAAGTAATGGCCACCATTAACTGTGCTACTCTGTTTTAAATGATCAAAACAACCCATAAAACAGATGAAAATTTGAGATAGTAATAATTGTGAAAGACTAACAATGTCTAGAATCAACTCAATTGATTGGGTGACAAGAAATAGAGTTAATGAAACCTGTATGTTGAAAGAATGTGCTTGGTTCCAATTGTCACCTATTCATCCTAAATATTTAGGGTGTGCATGTATGACCTTTGAACTTTTCTCTAATGCCATTTCCCTATAAATCAACTGAAACTGCCTTTAGCTGGGAGCAATAAAGGCAGGAAGGAGAGAAGATGGCACTCATTCTACCAGTTTCTGCTCATTACTCGAAATTTTTGCAGATGGATAAGAAAGAAATTTTAGATAAATGGTTTCTGTGAGACACTGGATTATTTAAGTGGAGCTTTTACTTAGCCAAACAAAAATGGCCTTCTACTTCTCTAGGATTAATGGGGAAATTCCTTGGTATAGTCATCCTTTAAAGAGCATTGGGATTGGTTTTTAAAATAAAGAGGCAGTGATCCATCTATTCAAAGATATCACCAGAGGTTATCTACTGACATTTTCCTTGATTTCCAAAGATACACATTTCACAACCAAAGACACACTTCATCTGTGTCACCATTTGACTTAGAGCTGGTTCATACAACTTCAAGTATAATGAGCCCAGGCAGAGACTTAAATATCATTTTATTCTCATGACTTATAGCATTAACTCAAATACAAAGGTTCGGGTGCAGAGATTCACGTTTGCTAGAGGTTCACAGAAACCTCTATATCATATATCATACTCCATATGAACGAAGACCCAAATTTAGTCCTATTCAGGACCATTATAGATAGGATGCTAGGGCTACCCTAAGGCCACATGGGGCCAGAGGTTCTTAAATTTACAATCTTAGGAATTAGGCCAATAGCAGAGGTAACTCAAGAAGCAAATGATAACCTTTTTATCTTCTTGATTCTCATCTTCTCTTCTTCATGAGCCATTTATTAGTTCTGCTTTTCCTTGGCCCCTAAGTCCCTTCCTGAGCCACAGGAGAATATGTGGGATGGGTTGTCCATCCCCTTTTCAGGAATATAGGATAAGAATATGCCATTTTTGCTTCAATTGCTCCCTAACCTTAACCACTGAATGGTGTGACCTTAGTCAAACAGATCTATTAAAGATCTTGAAAAAGTCAAGATCTTCCAATGCATCCAAGGTCATCTCCTATAATCCTGATCTGTATCTAATCACGGGACCCAGAGGCTCTGGAGGGGAAAGTGAGTCTGGTGACCTTGCTCAGCCCTCCCTCATTTTATTTATTTTTTTTCTTACCTCTTGGCACTGGTGATGTTTTCTTTATTGTACACCATTTTATTTGTCCAATAAAATTCCCATTATCCAACTCCACCATTTTTTTAAAACTAGAAACAATTGAACATACCTTAGCTTTTAGGAGGCAGTCTGATTAGATGCCTTTTCATTTCCTGATGCCAGAGCTAGATTTCAGCATTAACTTTTACCATCGGGTTTTTTTTTTTCATACAACTCACTCTTCCCCCTAATGGAGGGACACATAAATAAACTGGGGACAAGGCTCTGCTGCTCTCTTCCCATTTAAATCCCCACTTATCTCACTCTAGGATGCCAGCAAGGGAACTTACTGCAGAATACTGGTCCTCCCTCATTTTAAATGCAACTCACGTGCATATCATGGTATCACCTCCCTAATTTTATGGTCCTCTTCAAGAGTGAAGGACAAACAACAAGCCAGACCCAAGCACTCAGACACATATGTTCTACTACAATGGAAAGTACAATGTCTCTAGAGTCAAAAAATCCAGATTCAAACCCCTCCTCTGAGGTTTATTACCTATGTGTCTTTGAACAAGTCATTTAACCTATCTAAGCCTCAGTTTCCTTATCTATTAAATGTGAAGATTATACTACTAGATCTCTCTAAGATTTCTTCCATCTTTAGCAATATAAATCCATGTTCCTATGAACAGGTTCATACAGAACACATACACTGATACACAAATCCCTACATAAGTCTAATACAGATACCTTCAAAGTCATAAATCAGATATCTAGAATCATATTATATTCAAAGACAAGGACATATTCAACAGGCACAGAAATACAGAAATATGTAGATATATGTGCTTAGAATAGTATTACTTGTCTAATATACTAAGAAAACTGAGACACATTCCCTATATCTTCTGTAGCCAAGTTCTATTATATATATATATCCAAAGACTCCAGCTCTACTTGTGTCAAAGAAGTCCCAGAAGAAGAATAAAAAACATGGCAGTCAGAGCATAGTAGGACTACAAAAACGGGTATGAATCAAAGAGATCATATTGATTATGTGGGCTGACCACTATATCAATCCAGAGGCATCAAAGCAAAATCTGGAAGAAGTTGGGAATTTCAGGAAGCTATAAATATTATAGACAAGACAATCACACAGAAGCAGGGGAACATTTATCTCAATTTACTACATAAAGATTCACAAAATCTACCTTTCAATGTTTAAATAAATGGGATTCAATGATGTTAAATTGGCATTTATTAATGATCTCCTGGGAACCAATCAAGGAAATGAGGACACCATCTATAGAAACCCTTACCCTATCTCACTGCCTTCATCTTCCCATGGATTTCCATGGTTCTGAGGTATCTCCTACTGGGTGATTCCAGAGAGAAATCTTAGGGGAGACCTCTGGACTCTGAAGTGTGTCCAAAGAGGACAGAAGAACTCTCTGGTAGAACTCCTGTGGTCTTATTTTGAGCTGAAGAATTCCAGTGTTAACGAGTGACTATCATGCTTATAAGACTTAAATGTATAAGACAAGTCCTTAAGGAAACTGAGCAATCCAGTTGATATCTATGGTATGGGACCCTGAGATGAACTTCTCTGTCTTAAGTTATAAATATTAATACTATTTTGGGAGTGGGGAAAGGGAGACATTTAGCAAAGTTATGATTTCATTTATATAAAAAATTACCAGTCAGGAAACTCTTTCTCATATAAATCTGCATCTGTTTTATACCTTGTAGCTTTAGAGAGCTGCTTGGTGACTTGAACAGGATCACCAGCTACTATGGATTGGAATATGAACTTGAACCTAGATCTTCTTGACTCTGAAATCACTTTTCTCTGCAAAAAACAGCTGACATTTTAAGCATGTAATTTTTACACATAGTTTTTTTTTGTTTGTTTGTTTTATTCTGACAACTCACTGAAATAAGTGCTTTAGACATTTTTATATTCATTTTATAAGAAAGGAAACTGTGCCTCATTTTCCTTTCTTGGAAAATATAGTGACTTATTTAAAGAAACATAGCTAGTAAGTGCCATAGGTAGGATTTAAACCTAGCCTTTTCTGAATCTCAGTCCATTCTTCTTTCCATTATTCCATGTTTCTTTTTCAGTTTCAAGAAGTTCTCCAAGAACCCAGACTCATAGAAGAAATGTGGGAGAAGGATCATTTGAGACCTCACTTGACTAGAGTTTGACTTAATCTTAGCAGGCCTCAGTCAAGGAGGGGATGACTCCAAAAAGAGTGATAGCTAGTTCTAGGCAGACAATCCTATAATTAAATGTGAAAGGATGAGCCACCTTAGCTGTCAGACAAATAAAACTGTATCTATTTCATTTGTGGTGAAACTTTGGGGAAGTTATAGAAAAGTTACCCCATAATTCTTCCTCAACATAAAAATATTCATTAATTCCTGAATATCATTTATGTGATATAAAGCAAATGCATTTGTGAACAGGCAGAGGCTTAAAATTCAGTCAAAAAGAACATGGTCTTGCAAAAATGACTGAAAAGGGGTTTCATCCTTAATAGCATGTTCACTTCTCAGAAGGAGAGAACACGGTTTCCAATGTAAGATCAAAAGCCCTAGAACAAGGTAAACTCAATTCAGAGACAGTGAAAAATGAGATCTCTCACCAGGAGGTTGTTTAACCAACAATCTCTCCTACTTGGTACACAACTGAAAACCTGAAGGCCATGAGATATTTGCACTGAAGCTCATATAGTTCAGAGACTCATTTGGTTCTTTTTAAAATTCTTAATGTATGCAAAATTCTATTAATTTCCCCCACTCAAAATTGATTAGAAGGAGCAAATAGAGAAAAATGGTGGGATAAGGACTATTAGAAGAAGATCCATACAGAGTTCAAAGAAAAAGCTAGAAAATGACAAAAATATTGAAAAGCAGACAGAATTCTTTATAATGTGGTACCATTATTCATGTGGAAAACAACCCTTTACACCTCAATATCCTCTTAGGTAACAATCAACAGAAACATAGGAAAACACAGGAGCTTTTTTTTTTATTTAGAGAACCCATAAAAAGCCCAAATTATATTGAATGCTTCTGTATTAATGACAGCATTTAGATATCATCTTAATAAATGTAAAGTGCTTTATATGTTTTCATTTCATTCCTACAAAAATCCTGTGAGAAAAGTGCTATTATTATTCCCATAATGCAGATGATCAAACTGATTTAGACAGGTTTAATAACAACAAGATGACAACAAAGAACAAAGATGACGAAGACAAAGATGAAGTCAAAGAATATGAAGATACAAAGAAGATGAAGAAGAAAAAAAGATTACAATAAGGTGCAGAAGAAGATGAAGATAAAAAAGATGAAGAAAATGGCAAAAAAGGAAGACAAACAAGGTAACAAAGAAAAACAAAGAAGATGAAGAAAAAAGAATTAGAGAAGGAGGAGAACTCATATATAACTTGCTATCTTCTAGGTATTATATTAAGTGCTTTACAATCATTCCAGTTGATACTCACAATAATTTTAGGGAATAGATGCTATTATTCCATTTTATAAATGAAAAAGAAAGGGGCAAACAAAAGTTAAGGATTCCACAGTTAGTAAGTTTCTGAGACCAATTGAACTCAGATCTTCCTAATTACAAGTCCAGCATGCTACCCATTGTTATCACCTAGTCACTTAGTTAAGAAAGCAATCAAAAAGATAAAATATGCAAAAAATGAATTCTTTTGAAGTAATTTTAAAATAAGGTTGAGTCAATTAAAGGAAAGTTCCAGTTATTTGGAAAATTCACTTCAGTTGAACAGTTGATAATGTTAGATGAAGTGTAAATGCAGTGAAGTGTTCAGTGAGAGCTTGGTTCATGATAGTCTAGAAAACACCTTTCTATTAAGCATATGTGAACAAATCAGCAACAAAAAATATCTAAGAACCCTTAAAGGTTCTTAGGAGGCAGTGGTTCATTGATGTAAGTAAGGCAGTGACTAGACGGGTATTTATGTGAAGCTGTGCTATTTGGAGGCTTCATCATCTCCTGCTGCCACAACATCCACTCCCATCTTAAGATAAATCACTGAGTGATTTCCCTAAGCATTTGCTTGCTCATGCTGATTGATTATTTGATTGCCATCACACAATATGAATTATGTTAACTCACATCCCTAATATTGAGTGATGATTACATTAACTGCATAACTTAAACAGCCCAGAAAAAATTTGCCTCTGTTTCATGGAAAGACATTGAAACAGTATAGTTGGAAAAACAAAACAAACAAAACAATTGCATTTAAAGGCATTAAGCAATTTCAAGGGGATGACTCCTAATATAGGGTAGAAAAGACACTGGTAAGGATCAGAAGACTTTGATTCAATTTGTTACTCTACTGCTAATGGACATTTGACAATTCCCTTCATATCACTGAGTATCAATTTCCTCATCAGTAAAATAGAAGTAATAATCTCTGATCTAATAATGCAATGAGATTTTGATGTATCAAATGGCAGGGCATATATAAAACATTCTTCACCATGGATTCCTATGGAAATGTTAATTATTGTCATAACACCTGAAACTTTATGAGATCCATAACAATAATCAAAAGAAATGACTTTTCTTGGGATAGTAATTCCCAGATTGGTACAGTAGAAAAGTGACTATATTTAGTCAGAAGATAGGTTCAAAGTTCAATACTTCCAGTCACTTCACTTCCAAGAAATTAAATTCCTAATCTAGGAAATGAAGATTTAGATTAGATGGCCTTTACAATCCCTTTTGGACTTCCATCTAGAATACTATGATATAATCTTATCAATTATTAGGGAGATCTCTAGTCCCTTCTAATCTTTTTAGACACTAGAAAAATGAAAGCAATTCCCATCCTCCTTTCTTAAAAAGATCCTTTCTAATATTAAAAGAATATCTTCTGATATTGGTCCCTATTTCCAAGTGTTAGGCCAAGTGTTAGCTAAACAAAGGTAAAATTGCTTTACAATTAGCCAATCAATATTTATTAAGCATTGAAATTTTATGCCAGGTACTGTGCTAACTAATTGGAATTTTGTTGTTGGGTCATTTTTCAATTGGGTCTCATTTTCCATAGCCCTATTTGGAGTTTTCTTGGCAAAGATGCTAGAGTAATTTGCCATTTCATTTTTTCAGCTCATTTTATAGATGAGAAACTGCAACAAACCAAGTTAAGGGACTTGCCCAGAGCCACCAGATAGTAAATATCTGAGACCTTACAAAGAGGAGGTTT
Organism: Antechinus flavipes; assembly: GCF_016432865.1. Taxonomy (NCBI): domain Eukaryota; kingdom Metazoa; phylum Chordata; class Mammalia; order Dasyuromorphia; family Dasyuridae; genus Antechinus; species Antechinus flavipes. The sequence goes on along the minus strand of NC_067399.1, from coordinate 215,976,310 downwards.
CCTGACTCCAAGCCAGCATTCTATCCATTGTGCCATCTACCGATCAACTTTGATAGACATAATAAAAACAAAAGAGGATCCAATATGTGTGTGTCATGTGTGTGTACAGATAATTGCATTTATGGTTTAATAATAGATTTTTATTTCCAAAATATATGCAAAGATAGTTTTTAACACTCACTCTTGCAAAACTTTGTTTTTCTCCCTTCCTTTCCCTATTCCCCCCTAGAGAAGTAATCCAATATATGTTAAACATGTGAAATTCTTCTATACATAGTTCCATAATTATCATGCTGCACAAAAAATCAGATCAAAAGGAAAAAAAAATTAAAAAGCAAGCAAACAACAACAAAAAAGGTGAAAATACTAGGTTGTGATCCACACTCAGTCCCCTAGTCCTCTCTCTGGATACAGATGGCTCTCTCCATCACGAGTTTATTGTAAATGGCCTGAATCACCTCATTGTTGAAAAGAGCCAGGTCCATCATAGTTGATCATCACATAATCTTGTTGCTGTGTACAATATTCTCTTGGTTCTACTCAATTCACTTAGCATCAGTTGATCTAAGGCTCTCCAATCATTTCTGAAATCATTTTGCTATTGTTTCTTATAGAACAATAATATCCTATAACATTCATATACCATACCTTATTCAGTCATTCTTCAGTTGATGGGCGTCCATTCAGTTTTTAGTTTCTGGTCTGGGCTGCCACAAACATTTTTACACATGTTGGTCCCTTTCCCTCTTTTATGATCTCTTTGGGATATAAGCCCAGTAGGAATATTGTTGGTTTAAAGATTATGGCACAGTTTGATGGGCCTTTGGGCATAGTTCCAAAATGATATCCAAAATGGTTGGATCAGTTCACAACTCTACCAACAATGTATTAGTGTCCCAGTTTTCCCTCATCCCCCTCCAACATTTATCATTATCTTTTCCTGTCATCTTAGCCAATCTGACAGGTGTGTAGTAGTATCTCAGAGTTGTCTTAATTTGCATTTCTCTAATAAATAGTGATTTAGAGCACCTTCTTATATGATTAGAAATATTTTAATTTCTTCATCTGAAAATTCTCTGTTCATATCCTTTAACCATTTATCAATTAAAGAATGGCTTATATTCTTGTAAATTTGAGTCTATTCTCTATATGCTTTAGAAATGAGGCCTTTATCAAAGCATTTGGATGCAAACAATTTTTTTCCCAATTTTCTTCTTTTCTCATTTTGGCTGTGTTGATTTTGTTTGTATAATTTTTTTTAATTTAATGTAATTCAAATTATCAATTTTCCATTTCATAATGTTCTCTAGTTCTTTGGCCATAAATTTCTTCCTTCTTCACAGATATGAACGATTGACTCTAGATGATTGTTTTTAATCAATCTAAGATCCACAGGTACAAACTGCTCACAAATATCTCTCCTAAATTCTTTTATTAGAATTTGTTTTGTGTGGTTCATCAACAAGGAAATGGAACCAGAACAATGAATATCTCCTTATGTCTTCAAAGTTGACAAAAACAAATGCAGATTTTGGCCAATCAATCAGAACAAAAGTTAAAGTTAAGATAGTTCATCTGTTAGGATGAGTATAAAGAATTGTAGCCACAGTCCACTGAACCAATCCTGCTTTGCAAAAGACATCTACATAGCACAAGTTGCTTCTCATTCTTCAATTATGCTGGTTTTTCTATAACAAGACTCTATAGTTATCAGTTAATTCCTTCAGAAGAAGTTATGATAACTTACATCCATTACATCACATTTAAAATAAATTTAAAAATTAAATGATGATGAATTAAAGAATCTTAGCAATTGATGAGTGGGTTCATCAATAATCTTATGTAGATATTAATCTATTTCACTGAAATAAGAATTTAATTCAATTTAATCTATTCAATTCAACATATTTTAATGTGTCTCTATGTGCAAAGTACTGTCTTAAATGCTAGCTATATAAAAACCTTTACAGAGGGTAGTCCCTAATGTCCATAACCTCAAGCTTTCATTCTACTGGATAAAATACATGTGAAATCATTAAATACAAAATGTGATAAAGTCATAAAATGTGAAGTTATAAATAAACAGAAAGCAGAGTAGATATTTAAAAATATTTATCCTCAATTTTTTTTAAATTTTATTTCTAAATGGAATTAAACATAGCCAAGTACAAAGAAAAAACTATGGCCTTACTTTATCTCTGTTTAGGGCCATACTGAAAAAAAAAAACTATCCAGTTATTATCTAAACTTTCCAGAGAGCTTGAAGATGGCCTAAATTGACCAGGGGTAGCAATAAGAAAGTACAAAATATTTGATTTAAGTGTAAGGGAACTATGAAAATCAAGTTTATAGAAAATTCATCCTTCCTGTGTCTATGATTTCAATTGTAAAAATATGTGTTGAACAAATCCCTTTGGAGAGCATATTGAATTCTTTACTCATATAACTGCATGTTGTTTTTTGTTTCAAGATCATTTACAGTTGCATACTTTACCATCTAAATAATAAAAGGGACAGATTCAAAGAAACCTAAGAAGACTTATATGAGCAAGGTTGTTATTGTTTGCCCTTTGTTTTTGAAGGGGACCATGACATCAGGGAAGTGATTCTATGACATGCAAGTGAAGTAGATTGAAACGAGGGAGGCTATGCAAGGTCACCTGCCTCACTTTCCCCTCCAAAGCCCTCTGGATCCAATGGTCAGATATAGCTCAAGACTACTACAGATGGCCATGAGCAGCAGAATGAGCAAGGCAGAATGGAGTGAGTAGAACCAGGAAAATAATTTACAAAATGACATTTTTAAAGACAACTTTGAAAGATGTAAGATTTTTGATCAACGCAAAGACCAAGGATGATTCCACAGATAAGTCAACCAGTATTTATTAATCACCCACTATTTGCCAGGCACTGGAGAATTCAAATTCAGGCAAAAGCAAACTCTGACTTCAAGCTGCTCACAACTTAGTGCTGGTTAACAACATGCAAATAATTATGTGTGTGTGTATAAGAGGGAAAGCACTCGAATTAAGGGTACTTGGCAAAGCCTGTGGAGTGTTAATGACTTATACTATTCATTTCTGACAGACATGATTGACTTGGCACAGAAAAAGGCATAGATTTTAGGACATAGACAATGTAGGGATTTGTTTTATTAATCTATGCATATTTATCTGTGTTTTAATTGGGGGGAGAAGTCAAGAAAGTAAATACTTGATAATTGAAAAAATAAACTAAAATTAATATTTTAGGTTGTAAAACATTCAAGATAGTATGTTCTTACTGAATACACTAAATGGGTGGATTCCCTAGTTAAGCACTGATTCAATTGCTAGTGTGTACTTTTCTTTCCCAGTATAATTGGTCATTCAGAAGCACAAGGTGGGAAGAAAGATTCAGTTTTTGTTTGTTCAATTTGAGGCCCTAGTTAAGTGTAGTTAATTTTTGAGAAAAAAATTCATTTGAAGGATTATGATCCTACTTGAAAAATACTCATCTACCCACAGAGCATCATAACAAGCAGCCTTTAACTGTCCACTTAAGGGAGAAAATGGCTGCTTTCTAATCAGTCACCTCAGTGATTTACTCAGCCCTGTGTCCATGGGCACAAGTATCATTTGCTTTGTCCTTCTTGCCTCTGAGATGTGAGGATGGTATGGTTTTTTAAAGTCTATTTCCTAACACAAGCCTATAGAAAATATGCCATCTGCCACTTACTGCCCCCATCTACTGCCATGGAGCGATTTAAATTTTCTTAGCATAATTAGGATTGCCTAGGAACTTGTCAATATTCTTCTGCCACCTCATCAAATCACCCTCTAAATACACCTCAGACAGGGGTGATTTATTTGTTGGGGAATTATTTCAAGTCTCAGTCAGGGATAATTACAAATGCAATTATTACATGGTGTTGGGTTAATTAAATCTGATAAAGCCATTTGCCTGTGACTTGACAGGTCTGTTTCAATTTGGATGATGCAAAATGGCCATAACCATCCAAGGCAACACAAGTGACCTCAGGAGGGATTAGTCACACCTGGAATAGAATCCGGCTAATGATGTTCCCGGGTATGCAGGAAGATATGAATTGCATTATGCATTCTTTTAATCAGAGAGATGAATAGTCTTGGATTTTTTTTTCCTACCATAACCCCAGAAGAAAATTTGAGACCTTGAAATTGCCTCGAAATGTTTTCAAAATACAAAGCCGTGAAAACCCCTGCCTGCATCATTAGAGGTATCAAGATAAATATGTCAACCTTGTGTTCTGGTAGAGATCTACTTTGTTAGAGTAGGCTACTCAGGGTCAGATCTAAACCCAAACAATCCCTGGGAAGACAGCTAACTGTTTAATGAATAAGGAATTATGAATAAGCTGCACCATTCAAGGCTGAGGTAAAACACTTCTGAAATAACCAGACTACAGAGACACAAACCATTCTCTTCTCCTCTTAGAATCTGAGATCCTTACCTTGGAGAATATGAAAATGTTGGTTTTTAATATACTTTAATAACTTTATTTTGCTTCCTTTGCAATCTGTTTATTTTGTTCATGATTTTATATATATATATATATATATATATATATATATATATATATATATATATATATATATATATATAGTATTATTATTATTATTAAGGCTTCCATAAGCTTTTCAAAGGAATGCCAAAGGAGTTCAAGATATATACACAAAAATAAAGAGTGGAGTTTCTGATAACTGCCTGGTCAAACTGAGTAGTTGGTCTGGATTCAAATGGAGCTAAGAATCAGGCTCCAAGGATAGTTAGGCATCAAGAGCATCCCAAATGACAGCGCTATATCAAAATATATTGAAAATGAAATTGAAGAAGGGAAATAATTCCCTTCCACTTCTTTCTACTCCACAACACAAAAAGAAGTGTCAAGTTAATACTTCTAACACTGAGATCTAAGCTCCTCCACAGAATAAATCCCTAATACTCAAAGTCTTTTTTTAAAACTATCCTTCTATCCTGATTTTGCTGGCATTCTATTTTTTCCTACATATACTCTCCACTTCTATACTTTTGGAAGGCAGTCCCCAAGTCTGTAATGAATTCTCTACTGAGTTCTTCATGCTTTATGTCCCACAACCAATTCTCCCTTCTCCTCTTCCCCTCTCTTTTCTATCAGATCTAAACTATTTAAAGGCAAGGATTTTTCTTTCTTTCTTTTTTTTTTGATCCCTTGAATATGTACATGCCTTGTTATATTCAATTATTATTATTATTATTGCTGAGGCAATTGGGGTTAAGTGACTTGCCCAGGGTCACACAGCTAGGAAATGTTAAGTGTCTGAGACTAGATTTGAACTCAGGTCTTCCTGACTTCAGGGCTGGTGCTCTATCCACTGCATCAACTAGCTGCCTCTATATTTAATTCTTAATCTTTTGTTAAACTGAATTGAATTTACATGTAGGAAAGGTGTTAAGCTTGATTTTCAGAGTTATGAACTTGCAGATTGAGTAGTAATTTTTAGGTTTATTGATGCTTTTGTTTATGTCATTGTCACTTCTGTATACACACACATCCCACTCCCATCCTATATATCTGTTTTTCCTTATAACAACAATAACAACAAAAATAAATAAACAACTGACAAAGTGGTCACATCTGACAGGGTATTCTACATTCTTCACCCATAGTCTGTAGTTTTAAAGGTGAAAATAAATTCTATGCTAACTGCTTTGATACATGTAGAACTTGCACAATCTTCAGCAGTAATACTGAGGCAACGGTTGTGATACTCACTCCACCTCTTCGGGAAGTCATGTCATCATGGCTGTATCTGCATACTAATTATAAGATTTCAAACTAGAAGACACCTTGCACATCATTTAGTCTGACCCTCTTAATCAATCAATAGGAATTTATTAAGAGCCCATTATGTGCCAGGCATTAGGGATACAAATACAAATAGAAAACAGTCCTTGAACCAAAGGAGCTTAATGGGTTTCATGTTCTTGTACTTACCTGAAATGTGTGTACACAAATATGTATTCCATACACACACATTTGTACATTATCATATAAATATATGCAAACATAATTACATAGGAATGAGGAATCAACAATGAAAACTAACAAAGGCCTTTCATGCAATAATCAGGAAACTTAGGTTATTGCCACATGATATGTGTCTGTATATATGGGTAGATAACAAATATATATAAAGAGATGTGGGGACTAGGACTTAAAATGGAGGAGCATAAAAGAAAGAGATGGGAGTGAAGAAGAAGTCTTTTTCCATCATGAAAGGTATGAATGTCAAAGGCGTGAAGAGAAAGTGCTTCAATCATCAAAGATATGAACAGCAAAGGGCAAAGGTCTGAGTAAAGATCAGAAAGGCCAGTTTGAATGGATCACAGTGTGCTTGGAGAGGAAAAATTCATAACATCTTGGAATGGTAGGAGAGAAAACAGTCGTGAAGGGCTTTTTGTTTATCAGTTGTTTCAGCTGTGTATGACGCTTTGTAACTACATTTGAGGTTTTCTCGGCAAAGATACTGAAGTGATTTCTCATTTCCTTTTTATAGCTAAGGAGCTGTCCAAGGTCACACAGTATCTGTGGCCAGGTTTAAATTCATGAAAATGAATGTTCCTGATTCCAGGTTCAGCACTCTGTGCACTCTAGCACTACTCAGTAGCCCGATGGTAAAGAGCATTAAATGGCAAAAAAAAAAAAAAAAGGGGGGGGGAGGGGGGAGCTTATATTTGATCAGAGGTAACAAGGAGCCACTGAAGTTTATTGAGTAGGAGAGGGATGTGGTCATACCTTGGTACTAGGAAATCACCTAGCCAGTTTTGGGAAATGGATTGCAAGAGGAAAGAATTTGGGTCTAAATCATCTCTTTTGAATTTCCTCTAAGAAAAGTATTCCCCATGAATGTTTTCCCCAGGTTTCACAAATCAGAAAGTTGGACCTTTGAGTTTATAGGGATCCTTAATTTGTAGCGATTCAGTGCTACTCAATTACAGGAAGGCATTTTGAGATTCCTGTATCCTGAGATTTTGTGATTTTGTCAAGTCAAGTAAAACACAGAACCTTTGAGGCAGAAGGTTCCTCTGAGGCACTTTTGTTCATTCTCTATAGGAATAAGCTTTACAGCATTCCCAAAAAGTGATAAGACCCCTAGCAAGGCAATGTCCAATCAATAGATATTTACCAAGGACTTACTATGTATCAGTCACTGTGTTAAGTGCTAGAGATGCCAAGAAAGGCATAAAGAAAAACAGAAAAACAGTCCCTTTTCTCAAGGAGCTCATAGTATAATGGGGGAGATGGCAAGTATATATAAATAACAATATGTAAACAAGATAGATTCGGGGGGAAAATGGAGAAATCAACAGAAAGAAGTACTACCTTTAATTGGGAATTAGAAAATGTGTCTTACAAAAGAACAAATTTTAGCTAAGAGTTAAAAGAAGCCACAAAAGCCAGGAGAGGGAGGTAAGAAGGGAAAGCATACCAGAAATTGGTGAGAGTCAGCACACATGAATGGCACAGAGAGATGAAGTGTCTTGTTTGAGCAATAGTCGATCGCAGAAGTCTAATGCAATAGTCACAGCATTCCATGATGAGGGCTTTCACCAGGATGGTCAGGAGTGTCAGAGGAGAGGAGACATATATGAGAGATGTAACAAAAATAGAATCAACAAGATACAGAAAGAAAGTGGCCATATGGGATGAAAGAATCAGGAATCGAATTTGGATTGTAAGAACCCACATCATCAATTTCCTAGAGAAAGCTATTCTGCTTTTTGGTAGTACTGATTGTTCTGAGGCAGCTGGATAGATAAATAAATATGAGATAAGGAAGACCTGATTTCAAATTCAGTCTCAGACACTTACTAGCTACATGACCCTGAGCAAGTTACTTAGTCCATTGTAGAAAGAAATGGCAAATCACTCCAGTATTGCTGCCAAGAAAATCCCATGAACAGTATGTTCCACAGGGTGACAAAGAGTCAAATGTGATTGAACTACTAAACAACACATTATTACAATATTATCCCCTCCCCAATTTATAAGTCAAATTCTTTATCTCAACAATTTCTTTCTTTTGCTCCTAGTTCTGTTCTCTAAGGCCAGATAGAAAGAAAAAAATCTATTCCATCTACTAAATGAATTACCTTCAGATACTTGAATATACATTCCCAAGTTCCCTATTCTCCAGAATAAGCATTCCTAGTTTCTTTCACCAAACCTCATCATCATGGTCACTAGCTTTTGGAAGCCCTTCATTTTATCAATATATTTCCTGAAGTGGTATTTAAAACTGAGTACAAAATTTGGTTCATTGAGGCAGATGACGATTAGACTACCATATGCCGTAAGAATAAAAAATACTTTTCAACTTCAGTCTGAAATTGCATTTGCTTTTGTGGCAGCCATGTTGTACCATTAACTCATATTGATTTTTAGACAATAGTAGTATGTTCTGAGATTTGGACATTCCCACATGTTATTACAGCAGAGGCATCATTTTTTTCCCTCAATCCAAAGTTACTTTCCTATATCACTTTCCCATGAGGTCCCTTATTTTCTGAAGGAAACACCAAGATATCTGATAAACCAGTTTTCAGTTAACTGTTCATGAATGTTAATCCATTACCTTTTCTAAGCAAAATCTGAAATATTAAAAGGGACCTAGTAGAGATAATTAATGGGGAGAACCCTGGCTTTTTGCAATATTTGGGGACATAAGGAACTCCAGGCTAATGTAAAAGCATGACAAAGTAGTCCATGGCCTCTGAGGGAGGCACTGTAAGGAATTATACCTGAAAGAAGGGAAGTGATTAGCTTCAGATTTTGTAACATGAGTAACAGCTATGTAAGATGGATGATTTCAAACTATTCAGATATCATCCTCTTGAATAAGAGTTCAGAGCTACACAGAATATATAAAAGAGATGAGGGAATAGTATTCAGCTTAACATGTTAATAGAGATACAGTAGATATGAAGATAGAGGTTCACATCTCCATGTGACAATGACTGTGACTTTTTATTGATTTAGTTGATTCAATGGGACATAGGCAGTGGAGAATGGAGAGGAGGAAAAAATGTCTCATTCTCCATCCTTATTCTGCCTTAAAGAAACCCTAGCTCGTTTCAAGGGTCAGGTCAGGGGCCACTTCCTAGGATCTTGGTCTCTGGTTACCTTACCGTACCTTGCCCAGGGCTAGACCTACCACAATACTGACACTTCTCAGTTATCTCCAAATGGTGCAGCTGCCCATACTGCTGTCTTCTTCCTTTCCAGTTCGACTTAAAAGTCTTCATTTTTCCCCTTGAAAAAAAGAGACTACTTTTCTTGCTTCAATTGTATCCTCATCGCATAGCACAGTGAGCAGAACATAGCAAGTGCTTAATAAAATGTATTTTTATACTTTGATCCATGCATTCCCATATGCATCCTTTCCTAATCTGCCATTTGCTGGTCCTCTCCTAATTACTCTGTAAGTACTTTGTTCATTTTTCTGTGATTTTTTTCTCTCTATGTTGTTATGACTCTTTTCACCCCTTTATAGAAATAAGAGCTCCTTAGGGTAGGAATCATTTTGGTCCTGTATTTTGTATCCCCTGTACTGCTATGGACCTCAGCAACAATCTATTCAGGGTAGTAAGAGCTTAGGTCGCTAATACTGGAGCACGCACGGCTTTGTGATTTAAAATAGTAGTAATAACAGTAATAATCCTATCTTGCTTTTACATAGCATGTTAAGTATTCAGAGAAATGTACATTTTAATTTCATTTGACACACCAAATTGTATGACCTCCTTGCCTGCCAGGACTATCACCCCAGGACACAGTCACCTTTTGTTCCTCTCCACCTCCTGTGCATACACAGCAGGAGAGATGCTGGGGGAATGGACCAAGGAATACTCCTCCTCGAAGGGATGCTTTACACAGCCAAGAATGGCTGGCATAGGATTCATCATCTGGGAGAGGCTCAAACATCTAACAAATTATATACTTGTGAAGATGATTGTTCTCTCAGGGTCATATGATTTTCCTGTAAGAAATAATTGTTCCAATATGTGTTCCCCATTGATATTAATATTATTAATGTCAGTGAAGGCAAAAATGGGGGATGGAGTGAACAGCAGGGACCCATAGCTGGGTTTTCTGTCAGGAGCTATTTAGGGTATGATTTTAACATACAAAATAGATAGATGCAGGATTTTACTTCCATTTATGACTTTGAATGTGGGGCACTTTCTGAATCAGGTGAAGATGGGGAACTTGTCATCAAGCTGAGAACAATAGTCCCTTTACCAGAAGGTCTGTAGGGTGTCAGAGGGGGTTGATTCCTTGCTGCCTATGACCTCTTTGTTAATTCAATGAGGACTAAAGGATGCTAAATCTGAGGGTTCAGGCATCTCTCTGGGATGCAGTGATCTGGCATTCTGGATAGGTCTCTACATTCAGGCAAGGTGATTGGAGAGGTGAGCTCATCAGTCCTCAGAATTTAAGCAAAACAGCTCCCAGTCACATTCCTATCCTTTCAATTATGTGGATAGTTCAGGTGAAAGCTTTTCTTTGGCTGTATTGTTTGGGTAATTGCCTCTACTTCTCTTTGTGTGTGTGAATGAGGGCTACAAAGGGTGAGTCTGGTGCTGGCAGGCTTGTATATCAAGCCTTGGGTCCCTGGGTACCCTTTGTAAATGTCCACTTAGAGTTGTTTCATTGCTTTGACTAGGTCACCAGCAACATTGATTCTTCAAAGAAAATCATTAAGCAGTTTCAATAACTCGACTACAGTGGCTTGATAAAAACTAGCCTGAAGTACAAAGCAACTCTGGACATTACAAGAAAGCAATTGGTATTAGTTGGAATCCTTTGCAAACATAAAGTGAGAAATGTCAAGGCCAGGGGGCCCATAATATGCCTCAATGGCCCTTCCTTCCCAATGGGTGAGGAAAAAGTAATAATGAATAATGCTTTTATAGAATGTTAAGGTCTACAAAGTACTTTCCCTCAACACCTCCCACCCATAGCCATAGCCAGTTGTTAAATCTTGTTGTTTCTGCCTCCATAACCCCTTTCATATTCATCTCATTCTCTTTCATTTTGCTTCCATCCTTGTTCTGATCACCTTTGTCTCTCTCAATCTCTCTCTCTCTCTCTCTCTCCTCTCTCTCTCTCTCTCTTCTCTCTCTCTCTCTCTCTCTCTTCCCTCTCCCTCCCTCTCCCTCCCTCTCCCTCCTTCTCCCTCCTTTTCCCCCTCCCCCCCTCTCTTCCTCCTTTTCTTTCCTCCCTCTTTCTGTTTCTATCACCGTGTCTCTATCTCTGTCTCCCAGTCTCTCTTTCTGTCAGTCTCTGTCTCATTCTATTTGTCTCTAATTCTCCAAATTCAGTTCCCAACTCATATTTTATATGCCTCTGACTGTTCCTTAGTCTCCTCTTCTGGCTTATCATCCAGATCATGACTCCCAACTTTGGGTATTCCCCAAAATTCTTTGCCTAGGTCTTCTTCATGGCTTTCTCTCTATATTCTATCTTAACTTTTTAAGTTCCCATATGTTCACATAAGCAAATGACTCCCAGGCCTAGCCCATCTCTTTCTTAAACTTCAGACCTACATAATCAATTGTCTATTAAACATTTCAAACTGAAAGTCCTAAAGACATGTCAAACAATATATTCAAAATTGAATAAACATATTTTCTCCTCAATATTTTACTTCTTCTAAACTTTACTTCAATCTAAAGACCATTTATTGTCTCTAAAGTTCATAACTTCAGCATTATGATTAATTCCTCCCTCTCCTTCACTTTCCATATTAAAACAGTCACAGCTAGATGACATGATATAGAGAGTTGGAGTTGGAGTCAGGAAGACCTGAATTCAAATTCAGCCTCTCACACACACACTAAGTAATGACCCTGAGCAAGTCATTTAACTTCAGTGTCCTCACCTATAAAATGAGGATAATAATAGCACTATCTCATAGATTTTGGGGGAGAATCAAATGAGATAATATCTGGCACAGAAATGTTTATTCCCATCCCAATCCCATCAATTTTTACCATTTCTACTTTTGAATATCTTTTTCATTTGACATCTTCTCTCTATAAACTCAGCTACTACTTTAGTGCAGATCCTCATCATCTATTGCTCTGATTATTGCAACAGTCTTTTAATTGGTCTCTTTCCCTAAAATCTCTTTCCTCTTCATACCTTGCCACACACTGCTGACAAAGGAATTTTCCCCAAGCTCAGTTTTGAGCATAATACTTCCCTATTTAATCAATCCCAGTAAATCACAAACTTCTGCCCAGAGTTTAAATCTCTACCCAGCCTGCCCCCAATCCATCTTTCCAAGCTCACTGGGCATTATTTGCCCTTTAGCACTTTGAGATCCATCCAAACTACCTTTCTCTGTGCTCCTCATAATTAACATTCATTGTCCATCCCCTTGCCTTTATACTAGCTATCATACATGCCTGAAATGTATTTTCCATCTTATCTCTGCCTCAGAGAGTTCCTTCCTTCCTTTAAGATACATCTCAATTGTCATCTTACAAAGTGTTTCCTTATTCTCTGAACTACCTTTTCTTTAACTAATTTTAAAGTCTTGTTATTTGTTAAATTTATATTTATATTGCATGTAAATATTTTTATGTACTTCTAGTCTCCTCCTACAGAATATAGTTCTTTGCAAGTAGACATTTTTCCATTGTTCCATGTTCCAGTATCTATCACAATGTCAGCATATAACACGTGCTTAACATATACTTGTTGATTGGTTGGTGGAATATGTCTATTAAATCTTTCTTGTGAACAGGACTGTGAGATAAATAGATTTATCCCCATTGTACAGATGAAAAACCTGGGGCTAAGAGATTAAGAGTTATTCTTAATCATCTAGGTTTTTGATCTCAGGTTTCTTGACCTTGATAATAACATAATAATTCAAAGTTTCCTTGTTTGGCCAAATAGGTGTCATCAAAGAAGATGGAACCACACAGAATATGGAAGTCCTTAGAATGCCTAAACTCATGTTCAGCAATATTTTTAAAGAGTAATGATGACAGTCCAATATATGGTTTATTACTAATTTAAATGAAGATAATTTTAAGTCACAAAGATTTACTTATGGTTGATTAAGGAACATAATTTTATACATATTGCCTATTAATGTACTTGGGTAGATTCTTTAAGCTCCATGGCTGGGAAATTTTTTACATTAAGAGATAATATTTTAAGAGAGAATCACAGGTAAATTTTGTGCCAAGAAGCACAATCCAGGAAATTTTTCTCTATATAAATGAGAACTATTCAAGGCAATAGATTATCATTTCATTTAATTCTGTGAAATTAGAATTGTTTAAGCTAGATTTTGTTTGTATAAGTGTTCATCCATCATTCTAGAAAAGGATCAATGACATCACAAGGGTGATATCTTGACTTTCTAGTAAATTGAATTTAAGTGAAGCAGAGCTGCACACAATTATCAGCTTCTCTCTCTCCTCCAGAATCATCAAGAGTCCAATGGCAACACATAAGTCAAGGCAAGTGACGATGGCCAGAATGCGGTAGGAGATCTTGGCCTTTTTAAGCGAGGGTCTTTCCCAGGTCTCCCTTTGTCTAAGGCAATGCCCATTCAGTGATTAAAGGCTAAGTGAGAATTGAGACAAAAGGTGACCTCGTTTGCCACTACAGAAGAATCAATCTGGGAGGGAAGACCTTCAGAGAATCTAATTAGAACAGAAAATAGTTGCTATTTACACTCACACTGAGCCAATCAAAGAACAAACAAGGAGCAAGAGAAACTTGGATGGGACCGATTATTTGGGGGAAAAAAAAAACCTTAAAGAGAAGACGTTTAAATTCACACTAATCATTTTACATATATGGAAATTGAGGTCCAGGAAGAATTAATGACTGGCCTAAATAAGATCATACAGTTAATAACAATAATACAGTTAATATCTTACTTTAAATGTCCCATAGTGAACATAAGTCTCACATTTAGTGTCCTCAAAGATATGGGATTGAATCTAAATTCTCACAATTAACTAGCTGTGTTCTTTACTGTGACTCACAGATTCATATCTTCCTTATGAACAACAAGTTAAATGCACAGCATATATATATATATATATATATATATATATATATATGTATAGATAGATAGATAGATAGATAGATGATGCTATGAGGTAGCAACACATTTTATTAAACCTAAATCAATATTAAAAATGTTATTATTATTCAATTGCAAATATTAAAGTAACTAAAAACTAAATAATCCTAATTCTGATGCTTTGTGTCTTTAAGTAATTATTTCTCTTTTCAGTTTTTTTGCCTCTAAAGAACTCTTCACCTTACCTTCTTGCCTCTAAAATAACAAACATTTCTCCCCCCTTTGGCATTTAAAATTTTACATAATATGGCTCCATCCTAGCTTTCTAAATTTACTCTATACTATTATCCTCCACATGCTCTTCATTCCAAACAAAATGGCATATTTGCTTTCCTCCATAAATGACATTTCATTTCTCATTTCCCTGATTTTGAACAAACTGTTAATCATACCTGGAATAGTTTCTTCCTTCCCTCCATTTCTTATATTTTTTTAAAGTTTCCCTTGAGGCTTAGTTCAAGTGCCACCTCTTATTAAGTGTCTTTCTTTGTACTTTACTTTGTATGTGGTTTGTTATGTTTATCTGTTTATATAATACATGGTAGGTAGTTACTGAGGCAAAAAAAAATGGCCTTTCACTTAGTCCAAAAAAGAAATAAATCTGAGAGGGGAACCCCTAGGTTTTCTAGCTAAAACAGTAAAACTGAGACCTGTTAAAGACTTTAGACTAAAAAGCCCAAGGTCTTGCCCCTGCATCCATGGTCATCTCCAGTAGTCCTCCAAAAGAAATGCAAAATGTGCAAAATTAGAGAAGTTACCCCAAATGTTCATATGAACTATTTGTGCCCACCTTACGGCAGAGCATTTTGAGCTATTATTGGTCTGATCAGTCACAGTCGTACACACTGTGTGTTGATTCTAACATAATATCATTTTGTTCCTCCTTAGCAACAAAGGACAACAACTAGATCAACTTGATCTATAACTGGCCACTTAACCCAGATGGCTCTGGAGGAGAAAGTACACAACCCTCCTTCACTTAAATACAACTCACTTGCATGTCATAGAATCATCTTCCTGATATTATGATCCTCTTCAAGAAAGGAGGACAATTAGAAATACTTATATGCTATAGCACCCCTCCTCCCTGTGAAAGAAGAAAGAAAAGAAAGAAAGAAAGAAAGAAAGAAAGAAAGAAAGAAAGAAAGAAAGAAAGAAAGAAAGAAAGAAAGAAAGAAAGAAAGAAAGAAAGAAAGAAAGAAAGAAAGAAAGAAAGAAAGAAAGAAAGAAAAAGAAAGAAAGAAGAAAGAAAGAAAGAAAGAAAGAAAGAAAGAAAGAAAGAAAGAAGAAAGAAAGAAAGAAAGAAAAGAAAAGAAAAGAACAAAAACTTCTTGAAGACAGGAGTTTGGTTTCTTTTTATTTTATTTTATGTTTTTGATCCTTAGCACCTAGCACACTGCCTGGTACATATTAAATAAATGTCTGCTGAAAGAATAAAACACAGTGTTTGAGCATTACCTTCCAATTCCTCAGAATTTGCCCAAGCTATTCATAATGACAGTTGCTGCCTGATTGAATGATGGGACTCAGTGAGTGTATCAACCTAAAATAAGTTCTGATCAGTGAGATATCAAAGCTCAGGAACATAAGTCCTTATATATAATATAATAATATGTATGATATATAACATATACATATTATGTCATATATATGTATAATGTATAATAATATAATGCTCCTTCTCCATCTTCTCTCCCTTCTTCATTTTCTCCTCTTTTCTCCACTTTAACAATACGAGAGTATTCACCTAGCTCACCTGTCTACATTAGAACAGCCCTGTCAGGAACCATGGAAAGTTTATGAGCAGCATAAGACTGGGCTGCCCAGTATCCTCCTACTCTGATGGTAGGTCTGTCTCCACTGCAATTCAGAGGATCATAGATTTGAAGGTATGAGAAGGCTCTGAAGTCATGTAGTCTAATCCCCATCATTTTATAATTGAAGAAACTGAAGCCTAAAAAGGTCAAGTCATTTAACAGAAAGTAATCAAATAGTATGTAATGAACAGAGTTAGAATTTGGTCTTCAGCTTTGGACCCAACATTTTCCATTCCAGTGTAGCTGACTTCCCACTGAACCACACTGCCATGTAGCAATGGCAACTGGACAAAGAGGAATGATAAAAGGAATGATGGGCAAACTCATAAAAACTCTTCCAACAAAAAAGCATTTCACGTGGCATTCGCACAAGGACCAGGGGGATTTTCAATCTCCAGGCTTAAATTATGGCTAAATTGTAAGCAGTAATGTGAGTTATTACCGAAGCACATGTACACTTCTAAATTGCAACCGTCAAATTGCTTCTACCGTTCAATTACCCTGAAGCTGAGCTTTAAATGAAAAGCCAGTTATGCCATAAGCCCTCAAGGCAGAGGAACTGTATCTTTTGCAATTAAATGTTGACATAATCCTTTCATACCAGTTTTTACTTTCTCATGCTATAAGACTTTCTCCCAGGCGCTCATGTACTTTCTTCCAGTTCTGCTGGGAGGAGAAAAAAATCCTGAAAAAATGTATTTAGAAAATTTAGAAAATTAGGGAAAGAATTGTGTATATGTGTTCTTCCTTGGATTAAGTTGCAAAAGTGAGAAGTTAGAACATTTTAAAAACAGCTAGGATTGGAGTGAAACAGTTCTTTTCTCAGAAAAAGAGGCATTTCTCAGTCTCTCTGGGCTTTGACCCGCTGCCCCTAGTACTAATACTACTCTTTGAAAATCGATATTGGAATAGCTCCAAGGGTGCTTGTAAATACAGGAGAGAATGAGTAGTAATGGAAATAGAGCTATGGGGACACATTAAGAAGTATCCTAGTTTTATCCACAAAAGGAAGATTAGAAGCGGGGGTAGAAGGGGGAAGCCCAATTGTGTATAAAAAGGACACATTCTACTTGACTTGGAAGATGTCAGAATTCAAATTTAAAGGTGACACTTAGAAGTCCTTATTCCTGGAAAACTCTGGTCTGAAAATGTCCCCTTATGGGCTAATATCAGCTTAAACCCTGCTTGTGACAAATGATGCTTGATTACTATATTTGTAGGATTGCTCTTTAGTGTGTTGCAGAAGATGGGTGGATATGGCATTCTGGCCCCTGCTGTCTAAGATCAGTTATCTGGAATTCAACTACCAAGGGAACCTTTCATCATTTAATAGGTAGAAAAATATTTATCTGTGCCCAGGTGCTCCATTTCAAAGGTGCAGGAATCCTCAGCTAAGGGTAACATCTGAGAAAAAATAATAATAAAAATACTACAACAGTGGTATTCATATTACATAATAAAGTTAGGAAAGGCAGTTAGTGCACAGGGTATAGGGTACCCAGCCTGGAGACAGGAAAATTCATCTTCCTGAGTTCAAATCTAGCCTCCAACACTTACTGACTGTGTAACTCTGGGCAAACTCTATTTGCCTCAGTTTTCTCATCTGTAAAATGAACTGTAACAAATTACTCCAGTGTCTTCATCAGGAAAACCCCAAATAGGGTCATAGGGTCAGACAATACTGAAATGAATGAACAGCAAAAACAAAGTTAGAAAAGTGTACATCTCATTTGAGCCACACAAAAACCTTATAAGGTAGTAGGTACCAGAGATATTATCTCCATTTTATAGATAAGGAAACTGAGAGTAAGAGAAATGATAGTTGACAAATGACATGGGATAGGATTTGAATTTAGGTTTTCATGATGCTGGTCTCAAAATTTACCCACTACATATCAAATATTGCTATAACTGCTATAGCTCGTAGCATCACATATTGTCAATCTGGGCAATGATCACTATTAACTGATGATATTCCCCCAGGAAATGGTACCAATAGCCAATTTACAACCAAGTCTCTTGCCTTCCCTTCCCCCAAGTCATCCAGTTCCAAGGAAATACAAGAATACAAGTTTAAAGCAGAAACACAAACGCACACACATACATACACACACATTCAGTGGCTCTTAAAAAAAAAAAAAAAGAGCACATATTGAGATGCTTTAATGAGAGAATTGGACTTTGAAGATTTGGGATTTAAAATCCCTGGAATTTGCTAGCTGAGTGACCATGGCCCATTTAACCTTTTTGACTAACCTTTTTGGTATCTTAGTTTCTTCACCTATAAAATAGGAATGGAGGTAGGGACTAGTTAAATAATTTCACTAAGGTCCTTTCTATTTCTAAATTTTATGCTCTAAAAATAACCATTAATGCAAATCAGTTAAATAAGCCCCTAGGAGAAAGAGGAATGTATAGCTCAAGACTGCTGAATTAATTGGTGAATATATTCGAGGGAAATTCTTGGCTACAAAATATTTCTGCATAGTTCCACCTTCAGGTTTATCCAGTCTACTCAGATTGGGTTCTTCAAAGATAGCTGGAATTTTGTTCACTCCAAGTAGGAATAGCCAAGCTCCCTTTGTCTACTGCTGCAGAGGGAGATAAAATCCTTTAATATCTGTGATCCATTTGGAGTCAGTAGGTTCTTGAACTGATTGCCTAGAAATCAGCTACACGTAACTATTCCTTTCATATCCCTAATGAGGTCAAAGTAGGAATTTGAATAGCAGAGAAAGCAAGGACAGTCCTATTTATTAATGTACTATGTTATTTCTATGTTATTCAATAAATCCTGTAATTAGCTTTAGTTGACTGCAGCTGTGTCTCTATCCCTTGAAATCCTATGACCAGACCAGACTGAATTCTCATACAGCAATACTCATCATGCGAATCAGTGTGTTCGTGCTTCTGGTCATACTTGGTCTCCTCCTAGAGGCAACAGGAGGCTAAGTATCTTTTGACAGCAAAGGCTCAAGGCCATCAATTCTCAGTCATATGAAGTACTGTTCCTGGAAGGGAAGGGAGGACAGGGAAGGGCAATTCAAAACAAATAAATTAGCTCAAGAGGAGTTTAAAGAATAAAAGGAGTAAATAGTTGATCATAGGTAGTATGAAATTGTTTAACTCCTCAGATGGAATAAAGGAGCAAAAAAGGAAGAAGGGGAAAGGAAGAGGGAGATTAGAAGTGATTATGTAAAATATGGTTGGAAAAACAATGAACTTGCATACAAGAGAGACCTAGGTCAGGAGGATTACGTTTTACTTGTATTAACCATGAAACCTTGAGAGGACAATGTGTCTGAGTGGAGTCGAAGGATTTGGGATTCTGTAGTCCCTAAGAAGGAGGACTGTGTAGCTTTATTTCTGCCTCTATTGCCCAGTTCAGAAATTTAATAGACACTTAAAGTACCTGCTGGTCAATTAATGATTTGACTTGTAAAATGGAGACGACAGTATCTCTAATTCTTAAATCATAGGATTTTGGTGAGGAGCCAGTAGAATGTAATTTTGAGGACAAGGATCTCTTCTTAATCTTTGCAGGTAACAGAGTGTGTGGCACATATTATATACTTGTCTGTTGAATTGAATTGATAATGAAAAGAGACAATGTATAAAAGTGTTTTAAACTTAAAGGTTGATATAAATGTCAGAGCTCAATTTATCTTAATATATGTATATGTATGCTGATCAACTTGATGCTAATTTTGGTCCACTGGCAATAAATAATGCCCTAATTCCCTTGGGGATGAGGAAAGGGGAGAAAAAAAGAAAAATCTTTAAGTATACATTTAAAAGAGGTAAGAAAACTGAAACTGGGGAAGGAAAATGGCTTTCTTAGTGTTACAGAATAGTGTTAGGGCCAAGATGTAACACATTATATTTCAAGTAAAGTAGCAAGATACAAGGGAAAGTGCACTAATTTAGAATCAGGATAATTGTGTTTGAATCCTCCTAATTCTGCTCAATTTTTTGTGTTCTATCTTCAGAACTGAAGAGGGATATGTACTTCTCTCTTTAATATCCTGTCTCTCTTGAAAGTCAGATTCTAAATTGGAAAGGGGCATTCAGATATAACCAAAATAAGGAAAATTTGTATTTTAAAAAAATGTCTCCACGGATATTTTAAATCAGTGACTTTCTCTTCTCTGCTGATATGACCTATTGACATTTATTTTGTTATTTTTTGACTTTTCTAGATATTCACATATCAACTGTCATTGTTCAAAAGGAGTGGTCTGGAAAACCTGGGAATATTTTACACTTCTGAACAATCACTTTAGAGTAAGTATTTGAGCCAACATCCTCACTGCCAGTTCCAGTTCTAATGAAAGTGGAGCAGTTCTTTTGAGGATTCTTGATAGATCCCCTTCCTTTTCTTCCCTCTACTTCACAGCAGGCAGTTATCCTCTGACTGCTTTCTGTCAGCCACAATGACATTTTTCCACTGACTGCTAACCCGAACTCTGTTGATGTGCTAAAGGGTAATCTCCATCCCAAAGGTCTTCTCTTTTTGTCAGTCTTGCAGTGCAGAAAACTGACTGAGCTCCACTGGGGATGGGGGTTGTTCTTCCTTAGTCCAGGCCATAAACCATGAACTCATGGCCTTCTGCACAAATGTATGTCAAGAGGGGGCTGCTTCTTGTTTGTGTCTACTTTCCTTTGGTACAAGGCTTTGGGAAATCTTAATAAGTAGCTGGCACATACTATGGACAAAACCTCATTTCCTTTCAAAATTCATCATTTGGAATTTCACCTTGATTTACAAGACAAAACTCAGATCAGCAATGGTTTTAAGATGGGAATAGCTTTTACTGTGAATTTTTGTAATGAGATAGACATTTCATATAGGTCAATATTAGCAAAAGAGGTTGAGCCCTTGCATCTTATTTCCTCTCCAAGATAACAAAAATGTGGTAATTTGCAGGTGGGGCTATGTGACAAAGAGCAAGTAATGCCAAAAACTGCATACTTGATATCATCTTCTCTAACAGAGCATTCCCCTGTTCTCATTGACAAGAAGGATTGGGAACAATTGAGTGACTGAGTCAATATAACTTTCAAGAGTACTATGAGCAGAAAGACAAAAATAAAGGAGGACTTGCCTACATAGCCATTATATTCTTCTAGAAGAATGCATGTATCCATATAAGTAAATATAACTACATAAATGTAAACTCTAATATTTATAAATATAATAAATCACACATGTATATACATACATAAAATATTTTTTAAAAATATTCTTACAGGCAAGACCCCTCAGAACTATCGTGTCAGTAACATTTAAACTGAACTTTGAAGGACTCTAAGAGATAGTGATGAAGAAGGAGTATATTTGCAAAATAGGAAACTGCCTATATGAGGCCCAGAGCCTAGAGGTAGACTGCCATGTATGAGGAACAGAAAATAGTTCAAATTGGGAATCTTGAATTTACCATAGTCTTTGAAACAACCTGAAGTGGAGAAATTTGAATTTTATACAGTCATATGGAATCAAAAAAAAAAAAAAAAAAGAAAGCCTTTTTCTCTGTTAGGTGTCAAACTAAACTATGAAAAAGTCTTTCTCACAAATCCACAGTTACCAACATAATGGTACTCACAATAATATGTGCCATAGTGTGATTGTATAGGTTTGGAATTTCCCCCTAAAATAATACAAGTTCTAACATAAAACATCTTTACAATGACATAAACCAAATAAATAACTAAAACTATGTCATCATGTGCTGTCTTTGTGCCCAGGAAGAGAAACAGATTGCAACCAGCAATATTTACAGTATGTTTGGAGTTTCATCATATTCCTATTACTAGAAGAAGGCATATAAAACCATTGGCTTTTATATATTACTTGAGTAAGTATAACTGGGTACATACAAAAAAGGGAGGTCTTTGAGAGGTTCTTCAGCATTTTATCACATTAATATCACAATAAAATTTAAGTCATCTTTACTACTTTTAGAAATTTAAAGAAGCTGTAACAGTCAATCCCACAAGCCTTATAGATAAAATACCCCAGCTTCTTCCTCTGTTGGAAATCTTTGTCTATGACTTTACAGTGGCCAAGGTAAAAAACAAACAAATAACAAATAACATCAACAACAACGAAGTGAGTTCTGTGGCAGCTTTCTGCTGCTGCTAATAATTCAATGTGGAGAGTTTCATGTCTATGTTCTAGCGAAAGCGACAAAGTTGATCAAAGGGGCAATGCCATTGCTAGCCAGTTTTTTGGAAGAACATAGATTAATGCTCTAAAGTGACTCTAGCAAAGACAACCATTGCATAAAAGGATGCTATTAGATTCTTCTTTGGAAATAGTAATTAATGGCAGTTAGTATAAATGTTTATACTTAGATAAACCATAGCATTGGCATCCTATTTTTTGTTTGTTGCTCTCAACTACAATTTGTCTTTCTTGGGAGATTAGAGAAACTTTGATTACCTAATACCAGAAAATAGAGTATAGAATCCCATTCACAAATTACCACCATGACTTTGATCTTAACAAATACAGGGAATCCTGGGTGTGGGTTGGTCAGCATAATTCCCAAACTCCAATATGCATGGATTTCTAATTGCAGACCTATGAACCACAAAAAGACAATCAAATTCTCAGTTTAACCATCTTATCTTTCTCAGTTACTAGGGAATACTAGATCAGTGACTATATTACAATATCTTGGAGAGCTCCAGAAGTATAGGACTACATCATAGCATCATAAAATTTAGAGTTGTAAAGAATGTAGGTGCTTATCTAGATTCTAGTTTCTTAAATTGTGGTTCATGAACCCATGAGGGTCTCATAATGGAATGTGAAGGTTGTAGAATTATGATTTATTAGTAAATGTTTTATTTGTGTGCCTGTTTTATATCCCTAAATGCCCAAAGTCACCCAAAAATTTCTGAGGCAAAAAGGAGTCACAAAAATGATGATTCATTTTCCATATCAAAAAATAGAATACCCCAAAGAGGAAATAATTTGCCAAAGACCATGAAATTATGAGCAGAACTGGGAAAAGACTCAACTTTCCTGACTTACATATTATGCACTCAAAAATATTTGTTAATGCTTGACTCTTTTTATTGTAGCATAAGAACTCCGAGTTTGGAGGAAGACTTTGTTGAGTGGGGTGTGGGGTGGAGAATGATGCTCCATTTGGGATTTGTTGATAGGTCAAGCAGAATATGCAAAAAATCAAGGGGAAATGTTGTCCTATATAGGTAAGGAAAGAAACCAGAATGGCATATCTCTAGATATAATTCATCTGTATTGATGTGGTAGCCAATACTTTCAATAGGGGACATAGAAAAATAAGAGGAAAAGATTAAAGAAAAAGACATTTAGAGAAAGTAGTTGGGAAAAGGAAGAATAGTCAATGAAGGGGAAAGAGAAAGGTCTACCAGCGCAAAAAGAGGAGAACCAGGTCAGAGCCATATCAAGAAGTCAAAGCAGGAGAATTCTCAAAATAAGAGAATGATAAATGGTGACATATGTCAGTGCCATCATACAGATTATAATGGACTTTGCAGAAAGTCATAGCATTTCAAAGAAGGGCACAATCATTGTGGCTTAGAGTCAGGTTTCAGGGAGGAGAGAATTCTGAGTTGAACTAACAAACATAATTATGAATTACCTATGTGTAATGTATTGCACTAGCCTCTGTCAGATAGGATCAGTAGAAAGAAGAGGTATAGCACTCTAAAAGCTGGAGAAGAGGCAGGTCTGCAGGTGGTAAAGCACAAAGTCAGAAACAGAGAAAGATTCTTCCTCTCCATATGTCCCCTTTCCTTTTATTGCCAAGTGAAAGGAACAGAAGTTGACAGTCACAAGGAATTCACTATTAGTGCAATTGTATTTCAGTTATTATTCTATTCATTGTACTCACCCCTCAGGCCATTCTATTTACATAATGGGAAGACTGTTTGGCAGTGAGCAAGCTCAAGTATCGATTGTAGGTGGCCTGTCTTGTTAGTTTAGAGCATAAATAACACAATTGTTTTTCAGCTCTTGTTATAAGGGAATTCTGTTAATTGTAATCATTATACTGTTCACCAAATACTCTATTAGAATTCTGAAAAGACCAAAGAGATGTAAAAATTGATTTGATATGCTTATTAACTATATTGTTTCAGCCGTTTCCTTTCCTAAGGGATATTTTCCATAAATCGAGGCTTCAGCTATGACTGCTATGGTTTGATTCTTCTCATTTCTGGGACTGAATCAAAGATGTCTATCAAAGATGGATACTGTAGTAACACTACGAATTCTTTATGTGTTTATTTTCTTGATGAGATGTCATAAACAAGCATACATGAATAGAAAGTTATTTGCAACACTGGGGGAAAATGTTCATTTGATGAGATCATAGTAACACTGGAGTATCATTTTTTGGAATACAAAGAACAAGACTATTATTTGAGCTACATGTCCAAAAGCTAGTACAGGCTTAAGAAATATTTCATGTATTAATGAAAACAACTTCATTATAACATAAAAATATAAATCAAGATATTTGTGTTCCTTCTCTTGAATGGACAAGATGAATTCTTTGAATTTCTTCTAATTGTTAAATGAGATATATCCCACTATTTACTTAAATAATTTCTCCCCATTTGTTTTTAACAGACATTTTCCTAATAAAATGTTCTTCATGCTGTAGATATCTAAAATATATTTGTTGAATGACAGGTCAGATGCTTAAATATTGGGTGAGAATAATAGAGGCATGAGCAATAATAAATAAATACTCATTTTTGCGGTCATTCAGATTTATCCTATAATGCTGGAGAAACTGAGGCAAGATAGAGATTAGAGAGTTTTTAATATTTCATTTGAATTTCTGAAAGGGAGAGATTGTCTAGGGGTAGAACAGAATCCATTTTGCCCCCAAGGCTGAATTGGACTTTTGTCTTAAAGAATTCAGCATTGAATGTGAGGTTCCAATAATTTTTATAGTGCTCTAGTGATCAGGGGAGATAAAGGCAAGGAGTGGAGTCCAAACACTGGTGAGCAGGAATTTCCAGGAATGGACCATAAATCTGGTTCTGACAGGTTGTGGGATGAGGACCATAAATTCTAATAAATTGGGAGTGAAGGAGATATTCAGCTAGAGACAGGAAGTCTGGTGAAATAGAGGTAGAGAATGCTAATTAGGCATCTCAGATAGGACATCTGAAGTTTTATGACTCTTTTGGAATATCAAAGTGGCCAGATCTCCCCAGTCTTAATTATCTCAGTCCTAATGAACAGGAAGGGGGATAGCAACCAGGGGAATTGAAGCAGAACAATTCAAGAAATTGAGGCAGAACAATTTAGGGAAACTGAGGCAGGGCAATTTAGGGAAACTGAGGCAGAACAATAAAAGGAAACTGTGGCACAAAAATTAAAACATTTTTGTATATTTTTCAAAGTTTGTTTGTTTTGTTTTGTTTTGTTTTTTGCTACTGTAGCCTTACAGAAAAAAAAAAAAATGTGCAAGAAGAAAAATCACATCTTCTCCAAATTGGAGTAGAAAAAATGTATGAGTTAAGGATATAAGTTAATAAGTTTTTTCCCCCATATTATCATATTTGCAACAACTTGAAATGGTTCTGTAGATTTTAGTCTTGTGCATATTTATGTAGATTGAGTTGAATAACATCAAGAAAATATACAGAATAATGAAAAGGAAAACATTTAAATCTATTAAAACTCAGACCTATACAAAAATCAATCTTATGTCTTGTGAACTTAATGCTGAAATAAATGTCTCTTGTGTTGTTAGTAAAGTGTATAGAATGAAAAATAATAGATTGGCTATTATAGTCAGTGTCAGAAGCATTAGAAAATATGAATAATGTAAATGTATTAAAATGTATTCAGATTTTAGGGTTCATAACCTATTTGTGGCCTACATATTGCATATTGTTGTTGTTCCACAGTTCCCTTTTATTGTCCTGCCTCAGTTTCCCTGAATTGTTCTGCCTCAATTCCTTAAATTGTTCTGACTCTATCCCCCTAGTTGCGACCCCTCTTTTCTGCTCATTAGAACTGAGATAATTAGGGCTGTGGAGATCTAGCATTCCAGAAGATAAGACTCCATATGCCTATCTCAGATACATAATTGGCATTGTCTATATCTCTAAATTCCAGACTTCCTGGCTCTAGTTGGACACCTCCTAAGTCCTCCCAATTTGTAAGACTTTATGGTCCTACCCCCAAACTGTCAGAACTGGATTCATGGTCCCCTGTATGTGCCAAAATGTTTGTGGCAACCCTGTCTGTAGTGGCTAGAAACTGGAAATTGAATGGATGCCCATCAATTGGAGAATGGCTGGGTAAATTGTGGTATATGAATGTTATGGAATATTATTGTTCTGTAAGAAATGACCAGCAGGATGAATACAGAGAGGCTTGGAGAGACTTACATGAACTGATGCTAAGTGAAATGAACAGAACCAGGAGATCATTATATACCTCAGCAACGATACTGTATGAGGATGTATTCTGATGGAAGTGGATTTCTTTGACAAAGAGACCTAACTCAGTTTCAATTGATAAATGATGGACAAAAGCAGCTACACCCAAAGAAAGAACACTGGGAAATGAATGTAAACTATTTGCATTTTTGTTTTTCTTCCCGGGTTATTTTTACCTTCTGAATCCAATTCTCCCTGTTCAACAAGAGAACTGTTCGGTTCTGCAAACATATATTGTATCTAGGATATACTGTAACGGACTGCTTGCCATCTAGGGGAGGGGGTGGAGGGAGGGAGGGGAAAAATCGGAACAGAAGTGAGTGCAAGGGATAATGTTGTAAAAAAATTACCCTGGCATGGGTTCTGTCAATAAAAAGTTATTATAACATAAAAAAAAAGAGAAAGAGAGAGAGAGACATCAGCCCTGGGGCAGTATGCCCCCAGCACAATCTCTTCCTCTCAAATAAAATATGAAAAGCTCTCTAATCTCTATCTTACCTCAGTTTCTCCAGCATTACAGGCTACATATAGCCTGTTAATTATTTTTGTCCTATTTTTATTCATTATGAATTATAAGGTGATACAGGCATTTGTTGAGATATTTCTTTATTCATTTCAAATTCTTCAATATCTTTAACACTAAACAATTAGCTCTAAGCCCTCACCTAAGTTTATTATGTATTATTTAATATACTGAAGAAATTTTTCATAAGCAGCCACTTATCTCTACCTACATAACAAAAACGCAAATCTGAGTTTATATAAAGTCATTTAATATATAACACATTACCAAAGTAATAAACAAAACAAAGATAAATAATTATGCACAAGATTTCAGCAATGGTAAAGATCACAGCAAGTGTAGAATTATCATCTTCCTTTTGACTTCTCACTTTGGGGAACACAATTCCACCATTCAGATTTTTTTAGGTTATAGCCACTCTTTATCAAGAGTTCTCCTTTTTCTTTTTTTTTTTTTTCCTTTTCTTTCTTTCTTTTTTTTTTCCTTTGGAGGCAATAAAGATTAAGTGACTTGCCCAGGGTCACAAAGCTATTCTGAGGATGGATTCGGACTCAGTTTCTCCTGACTCCAGAGCTGGTTCCTCTATTGACTGTACTACTTTGCTGTCCCAAGACAAAAGTTCAGTCTCCCAAAAAGAGGTGCTCTTCATCTTCTTTTTTTCTTAATTTTCCTAGTATCTCTTCAACCATAATAATAGACTCTCCAGAAAGAAAATTAAATTACCAGTCTCTCAAAATTCTACTGCCTCTTAAAGATACGTTTATAATATCTATAGTCTCTGTGGGAGAAGCTATTGAAGCTGGTGATGCATTAAAAAATCGATAATACTTTAAAAAGAGAGAGAGAAGGCATGATATTTCCGGACACCATGACTGATTGAATGTAGGAGCCATGTAGTTCAGCTCCCATACTCCTAATCCAGCAAAAACTTAAAAATAGTAGATGCTCAAAAAATCCTAAGAGTAAATAGGGTAAATGCCTCAGAATTTCACACACACACACACACACACACACACACACACACACACACACACCAGCCAGAAGCACATAGGCAACAGGAAAGGGAGCTAACGGAAAGACCAGGCTCTATAATGTAGAGGGGGGGAAAAAAAAACAAAAAAACCTCCAGAAAGATCAGAGACTATATAGAAATAATTATAGCCTGGCTAGCTCTAGGTTATATTTTGGAGGTAGAAAGTGTTGAAGACATGCTGAAGAAACTTCCAAGATGATCAGAATTCTACAACATAGATATTTGAAGCTTCTAGAAGAGGTTGCAGTTAGTATAGTATGTCTGTGCTTAGATTTATAAGTCCCTAGATCTCTACCCTGAGATGCAAGAGAGATTTCCATACGAACCTATTGTATTAATACCTAGAAGAAATTAATCAAAAGGTTAAAAATGAACTAAAAGCTCTAGGAAAATGTAATAAAAGAGAATAAATAGTTTAGAATACAAAGTATAAAAACTAACCCAAGCAACAGACTCTCTAAAAATCAGAATAAACAAAACAGAAATTAATGACTATAGAAGAGCCTAAGAAATATTAGAATAAAATTCAATAATTTAAAAATAAAAGAAAACTCAAGGTGCAGGATATCAAGAAGAACTGTTAAGGTGAAATAACTTTAGAATCATTGGACTCTGAAAAAAAAGCCTGGACACATTATTTCAAGCAATCACAAAGGAAAATTGCCAAGATTTATTAGAACCAGAGGACAAAGTGAAAATAGAAAGAATCCTGCTTCTGGAAGAAATTCAATAAGGAACAGTCCCTGGAATATCATAGTCAAAATTCAGAGTTTTCATATCAAAGAAAAATATGTTGTAAATACCAAGAGAGTTTCAAGAACCAAGGAAACATGGGCATCACACAAAGCCAGGTAGCTTCTACAATATGTAAAAAAATAATCCTAGGGTGCAATGTAAGAAAATTCAAATATATATATGCTTAAAAAGAATAACTTACTATACTAAACTTAGTATAATATTGTGGAGCAGGGTTAATGGAATAGATGATTTTAAAACAATCTTGATGAAAAGATTAAAGCTGAATAGGAACTTTAAAATTACAAGAGTCACGGGAAAACTAAAAAGGTAGATTTATTTGAACAGTTGGGAAGAGTTATAGGATGAGAAGTGATAACTTTGAAAGAGAAAGAAAAAAAAGCAAGAGTCCCTTTCAGAAACTTTAGAAAGTGAAATGAGTATAACCAAGAGAATGTTGTTTACAGTAACAGTAATATTCTTTTCAGAACAGTTTTGAATGAATGTCATTTAACTATAATTCCCAAACTAACTACAAAGGACATATGAAAAAAGACACTATCTATATCCAAAGAAAGAACTGATAAATAGATGTATAGCATGATTTTACATATGTGGATATGTCTGTGTTTGTGTTTGTGTGGGACCTTCTCTAAGAAAGAGGAGGGAAGAAAAATAGAAAATTTAAATAATTGTATATTTATTACATGTTATATATATTTTATTATGTAAAATTATTTTTATATATTCATTATATATGCAAAAAGAATGGCAAATTGTACATAATAGATTTGTAGTTTCATGAAAAATCTTTTTTTAATTATACCATTATGGAAATGCTTGTTTTATTCCATAAATTAAAAATTAAATAAATCAAATTTAAGTGTATTGAAGGAAACATATTAGCAAAGCAGAGGTTCTAAGGATGGATTGGTTCTGTGCTGAGGATTTCAATAGGGTAAAGAAAAGTGAGGCTAAAAAGAAATAAACCAGTATGAATACAAGGAAAAGGGGGGTAGAACTTATAGTTCTTTATAATTTCATTGTGTGAAGCATAGAGAAAAAGAAGCAGTGAAGTAGATCTCAAATGTACTTTACTTTTATGTGAACAAGTCAAAGAAAGTTTGAGCATACATAACTATACACCTAAGTCAACAGGAAAACCTATAGTGATAGGAAGAGGCAATTTAAGATAGAGAATAATACTAAAAAGGGAATAGTTGCAAACAAAACAAATCTGATCCTGAAGGGAGTTTTAAAAGGAAAAAGGGAAAGGAAATATCTAGAACATAACAGTGTACCCATCAATTGTGATGTGATGAAATATTATTTTGCCATAAGAAATAATGAACTAATGCAGAGAGCAACAAAGCCAGCTCATAAATGGCTATTCCTTCCTTTATATTTTCCAAACTTTGTGGAAGAAAAATAAGAATTAGGGAAAACAAGGTACATGAGTAAAGAGAGATTTTGGGGAGGCATTTTCAGTATCCAGATGGCTCTAAATATAACCAGTAAACTTGTACAAGTTATAAAGTCCATGCATTGATTCTAACTCTACTGTACTTGGGGTTTCCCATACAATAGTTATAGGACTATCTCTGTCTTCACGTTGGGGAGAAAGTAGATGTGGCTAATCTTCATTCTCCCTCTCATCCACACTTCTCACTTCTTAGTTACATAAAGTGCCAAGGAATAGAATCAGCTTGGATCAAGCTACAGAAGAATCATTTTCCAATATGTTCATTGTCCATCTTTTCACTGAAACTATCTTAAGTATGAAATGGCTGCCCTAAAAGGTCAGGAGCTCTTGAGATGCATTCAGATAAGCATGTCTCTCGGATTTAAGGGGGATATTATCTGGTATTATATTCATTTTTAGGCACCACAGTTTAAGAAGGAAATGAACAAACCAGAAATTCTCAGAGAATTGGGCCCTGAATCTGTGTCATGGCAATTGATTGAAAGACTTATTAGATTATTAGATGTGAGGGGAACATGGCAGCTGTTTTCAAGTATTTGAAGAACTGTCATGTAAAAGAGAGAATGGATGGCTTCTTTGTTCCCAAAGGACAGAACTTGAAAAAATGGGTGCCAGCTTCAAAGCAGCAAATTTAGATTCGATGTCAGGAAAAATTTCCTAGCAATTAGAGATACCTCAAAGTGAAATGAGATGTTTCAAGAGATCATAGGTCACTCACCTCAGTGACTAACTCAGGACTCAGAGAGTCCAAATCTAGACTCAGATTCTCAATAGCTATGTGAACTTCCAAGTTAACTTCTGTTTGCCTCCTTTTCCTGAGTTGTAAAAAGAATATCTAATAGCTCCTACTTTTCAGGGTTCTTGTGAGGATCAAAGGAGACAATATTTGGGAAGCACTTAGTATAGTATATGGCACAGAATAGGTGCTAAATAAATGCTTGTTTCCTTTCTTCCTCAAAATAGTTATTAAGCATGTGCTAAATAGAAGGCATTGTCCCAAATGACAGGGATCCAAAGACAAAGATCAAAATGAAATAATCATGAGCCTTAATCAACCTTTAGTCTAATGGGGACTTGTTCACTCATCTCCAATTCTTTATGGCTCTAGGGATCATAGCACAGCAATACTGTCCATAGTATTTTCTTAGCCTGTCCAACTCCATGGAGTTTTCTTGGCAGATACTGGAGTAGTTGGCTATTTCCTTCTCAAGTGGATTAAGGCAGAGGTTAAGTGATTTGGTCAGGATCACATAGCTAATAAGCAGCTGAGGCTGGAATTGAACTCAAATCTTCCTGACTCTACTGAGTGCTTTTATTCACTAAGCCATCTAGCTGCTTCTTCTTTAGGGTAGCTACCTTCAGACAAGGTAGCAAATGTCAATTATATACAGTGTAAAAAAACTGGGAGAAAAGATGAAGAACAGGGAAGATAAGGAAAGGTCTTATGTAAGATATAGCAGCTGAGGGTGTTTTGAAAGTAGCTGAGAAAAAGAAGAGGAGAAAATGAGAAAGAAATACAGAATATCCTGATTATGGGGAGAAAGAGAAACACACAGGATGAAGTTCCAAGAAGCTCTACTCAGGCACATGACCATTGCCACAGGGAAAGTGGGGATGACTTTCAGGTAGGAATTTATAAAACCCTTTGGATTCAAATGCTTTATTGCAAGTGTCCTTCATTTTTAGAAACATCCAGGCTGATCTGATTTAAAGTGTTTGTTGTGTGATGTGCTCATTAATATGCCTAAAATGAGAAATGACAGGAGTCCTTTTAGATCTTAAAGTCAAGGGGAGAAAAAATCCTTCACTTTGAGGAAGAGAAGAAAACAAACATTAATTAAGTTTCGACTATGTGCCAGGCTTTGTTCTAAGTGCTTTACATATGTTATTTCATTTGATCCTCACAACAACCCTGTGAAGTACGTTCTATTATTATCCCCATTTTATAGTTGAAGAAATGCAGGAATTCAGAAGTTAAATGACAATTACACAGCTGATAATTGTCAGAAGCTGGATTGGAACACAGGTTATACTGAATCCAGCCCTAGCGCTCTCTTCACTAAACCACTTAGCCCTAGGTAGGTTTTTTGTAGAAACCTGAATGCTTATTCTGAGATAAGCCCAACCCATATAACCACTGAGGTTATTACAACCTATTAACAATGGAATAAAAGTGAATTTCCCAAATTCATTGCTACACAAAGAAAAGCCAAGAAGCCTAGTTTATATAGGTGAGTGTAAAGAGAGAGAAATGATGGAGAAAGAGAGGATGGAAACAGAGCTGAAATCAACATTGTGTTTATGTCAGGTTTTAAAATATAGATGAGAGAAAAGGACACCTTCCCCCATGCTTTCAAGGCACTTAGGCACATTCAAGTTGTGAACATTTTAATTTCCTTACTCAGCTTTAAATAGATTCTTTATCTTGGCCGGAGCGGCCTGACCATCTGCTTCCTGAGTTTTGATGATATCCCCAGACATATATATACATATACATATACATATACATATACATATACATATACATATACATATACATATATATATATATAATATATTACATTCTGGGCATATTTCTATTTGCTTGACCTGAACTTTCTACACTCCAAACTAGGCAAGAGGCCACAAAAATATGATTGTACCTTCCATGCCACTTTCTCACAGAATTAAAGAATCTTTGAGCTAGAATGAACCTTGGAGATTACTTTAACCAATCTCCCATCTTAAGCACCTTGGCATCCTAGACCAATGACCATATGACTTCTGTTCAACTTTCACAGTGATAAGAAACTGTTGATTTCTTGAGATCCATTGTTAAGTAGTGCTAATATTTATAAAATTGGGGAGGGCATTTTTAGTCATAATTTTCCCCTCTAGAATTTCTAGCCATTATAGGAATACTGAAGGAACCATTTAGAAGAATACTGAATAAATCTCTATCTTCTTTGAAACAGTCATCCTTTTCAATTTTCTATCATGTGCTTCCCCCTAATTCTTCTCTTTTCTGGGCTAAAAATTCTTTTCAACTGAGTTAGCTATGATATATTTTTCATGACCTTCAATATTATCAACTTTAGGGTTTTTCAGGATATCATCCATTTTATCAATGTATTTTCTCTTTTATGAAATTCAGACTTTAACCCACTATTCAAGGTGCAACCCAAGCAATATAGAAAATTATGGAAATATTATATTCTATGCACATAAAGATAAGAGGAGTTTTATTAATGTTTTTTATTATCTCATCTGTTCACATTGGGCATGGAACAAACAAACTCCAGAACTTTTTCCCATGAACCACTGACAAATCAAATTTCTCTCTTTTAATTTTGTGATCAATTTTAATGAACCCACAGGCAGCACTTACAGTTTTTCACAGATAAATGTGATCTTGTTTCTGTGGGACCATAAATCCAACTATCCAAACTTTTTTTGTTGTTTTTTATTATCTCTTCTAATAGAGTTACTATCTACAAGCTTTGTGCAATCTGCAAATTTTATTAATATGCTTCCCAAGTCATTGATAAAAATATTCAGAAGGACAGAGAAAAGGACAAAGTTTTGTGATATTCCATCAGACATCCCCTCCATATTGACCTTAACCAACATTATTCAAATATAAGTGTTTAATCATCTGCAAATTTGCCTTAATATATTATCATCAAGTTCATGTCATCATCTTAACCACAAGGATATAATGATTTAGCTTTGTCAATTGCTTTGCTGAAATGAAACCATGCCTCTTTTATTTCTCTCATCTATAAATCTAGTAAAAATATGTAGAAATAGTGAGTATGGCAGTATCTAACAAAGAATCCAACTCGGAAAGGAGTAAAATTTATGTTTAAAAGTATGTCACTAATAGTTCTAAGTCATTAATTTTCAGAATTGAAATTAAAAGTACCTTGAAATATATTTCTTGTTTTTTTTTTCCCCCCAAGACCATATTTACTATAAGAGGTCATGCAGCTCACTATGAGGTGAAATTAGTGGCTCCAATTTTCCTGGAAATGTAAATAAAAGATTCTGCACATATAAAGAAGCTATAATACCACTCTATAGCCCAATTATAGTCACAAATATTGTCTGAAATCTCTTATCAAAAGAAGCAATCAGGATAACAAAGAGCACAAGATGAAGAGTAAGTCTCACTTTCTAGTCCCAGTTCTGTCACTACCTAGGTGTAAAACTTGGGTAGGTCCTATAACCTCCCTGGAACTTAGTTTCTTAATAGGTTAAATGAGAAGCTTAGACTAGATTGACCTTTAAGATCTGTTCTATCACCAACAATTCATAAGAATTGATATTGCTATAAATGAAGTAAGAAAGCTACATGTATGACATATAGAAATAGTTTCTTTTACTTTAGAGTGTTCAAGTGATCAGCACAAGCCTATTTTGTGATGCCTAAAATGTTCTCTGTGGTAGAGAAATCATTGAAGAGAGTACCTTACAACCAAAATCAACTGAAGAGCAATTATTATTATTATTATTAATATTATCTATTATAGATACACACTCAGTATTTATCGTGACTTCTTCGAGCTAAAGCAAAGGATTAAAACTTGCTCAGAGGCCCTGCCCTTGGCATTGGGCTGGTTAATAGTTTTATAAATTATGTGGGTAATAGGAGGCATATAGTGGAGGAATATGGATACAATGCTTATCAACTTTTTGATGACATTTAACATTTATAGCTAAAATAATAATTACACAGTGAGAATTTAAAAGTATAAGGAAAGTCTAAAACAATTTACCCAATCTAGTTAAATGTAAAGTTTTGTTATTGGGCTCAAAAAATCTACTCTGCTAGTACAAAAGTGAGAAGATGTGACCATAAAGCAATTCATTTGGCAAATATTGGTGAGAGGAAAGGTGAGGGAAGTGATTAATGAACTGCAGTTATTATAAATCAGAAAGGAGACATGACAGCCAAAACACCTAATGCAATCTGAGAATAC
Source organism: Antechinus flavipes (assembly GCF_016432865.1). NCBI lineage: Eukaryota > Metazoa > Chordata > Mammalia > Dasyuromorphia > Dasyuridae > Antechinus > Antechinus flavipes. The sequence goes on along the minus strand of NC_067399.1, from coordinate 215,941,123 downwards.
ATTAAGAAAGTTAAATGTGCAAAGAGAGGAGATAATTTTAATATTCTTGTCTGTGATGAGGTCATGTGTTTAGAAGAAAGTAGTATACCCTGAATCAAAAAATCACCTTCATTGAGCTCTGGAAGCTACACTTTATAGAAGGCACTAACAATCTAAATAAGGTTTTAAAGAAGTTAACTAAGTAAGATAATAAAGCATTCCATATCATATTCTATGAGGATTAACGGAACCTAAAAATTTTTTGCCTGAATAAAAGCATACCTAGATGTAAGATGAAAATTCTCTTCAGGAAAATGAAGAACCTCTACGGAGCAAAAGGATCTAATTTATTCTGCCTTATTCCAGAAAATAGAACCTGGGTGGCAGGGAAGGAAGTTGCAGAAAGGCAAATTTGGGTTAAGTTTAAGAAAAGATTTCATAATAATTAGAGGTATCCAAAAGTTTAATGAGTGCCATCAAAGATAAGCTGCCTTTGGCTATACTGGAGGTCTTTAAGCAAGGCTGAAAAACCACTTGCTTAAAAAGTAAGAAGCTATCCCTATTTATGACTTTTGAGATTTCTTCTACATATATGATACTGTGATTGTATAAATTCTGAAGTTGTTTTCATTCAATTTCAAACACATGGAGAAGGGTAATGAAATCTTTTTTATTAAAAATTGGTAACAATCCCTAAGTTAGGTAGAGCTTTATCCTTTGAGAAAAACTGTAACATGAATTTGTTTCTAAGCAAGAGAAATGGGACACGTGAGCTCACACTGCTTTTTTAGCTCACCCACTTGCAAAAAGAACAAGGGAGTTATCCTTTTTTTTAATCTTAGAAAAATGACATTGTTACCTTAAATGAAACGTTTCTTTGCTGAGTTAACTATAGAGATTGCAACTAAAAAGTTGCAATATTCAGCAATAGATTGGGAATCCAAAGAAATGGTTTTTCTTCCAAATGTTTGTTCAGTGATTTATGCATATATGTATATTTATAAAATATATTTGTCATTCAATCTGAAAAATTCTCCACCTACTGCCAATTTCCATTTCAGACATTCCCCTCAGTTTAGATGTGGACGTTAATCATCCATTGTAGTGGGAGCTTCCAACACACTGCTATAATTTTCTAAAATGCCTGTATATAATAGGTATTTAGTAAATGCTAGTTGGCTAAGTTAAAAGGAAAAGTTAAAAGTCAAAAGGAAAAAGGATATGGAATGAATTAAAAACAGGATTTAGTAAGCCATTGTATAAGCAGAATATTCCATTAAGTATTGGGAGAACATCAAAGATATAGTAAATATCTTCTCTCCTCATGAAGATTACAATCCAGTCAATGAGTATGATCTGTAATCCAGTGGGGATCACATCGAGTAAGTTAGTGCAGGAGTAGGTAAATAGGATAAATGCAAAAGGCATCACATGACCTGAGAATATAGGCATGGAGAATGTGCTATTATTTATACCAATGCTTAATATTGAAATAGAATATATGACATTTTTTAAAAGCATGGAAGTTAGAAAAGGGTCAATTTGGGGGGAGATTGATTCACTTTTAGAAAAACTGTATTTAGGGAACTGGTAGAATTTTCAAAAAGAACTAAGAGTACTGGAAATAATGCTAACTAATATTTATATAATACTATATGCCAGGCATTGTGCTAAACATTTGACTATTATATGAAAAATTACATAAAGTAAGGGATGATCTCTTTTTCAACTTTGTATAGATATGGTATAGATAGTGCTAGGGAAGCTAGGTGATACAGTAGATAGAGATGCAGGTTTGCTATCAGGAAGAGCCATCTCCCAAAATTCAGATCTGGCTTCAGACTTACAGGTTGAATGACCCTGGCAAGTCACTTTAACCTTGTTTGCTTCAGTTCCTTATCTGTAGCTAGAAAAGGAAATGGTAAACCACTCTAGTATCTTTGCCAAGAAAACACCAGATGGAGTCACAAAAGATCAGCTCTTACTGAAAAACAATTAACAATAACAATAAATAGTGCTAAATACAAAACCCTCCATGGAGAAGAAAGTGATTAAACTTTCTTGTACTGAATTGGCCATGTTAAGTTAGACCAGAAGACTATCAAGCCTATTTCCTAATTCCTATGTCCAATATTGTGCTATATATACAGATGGTATTACTTAATCTCTCTTGACTTCAAGCTCAACAACTTCACAATTTTTTAACCAAATTACACATGCCTTTAAATAAATATATATGAAACAATAAAAAGATGTAAATAAAAGGAGAGTTAACATTGAAACAAACTACTTTCCATTTTCTTAAGCTCATTAATTCTTTGATCTTTGATATAAATGACTCCTTTTGAGCCAGTGGATAGATGGCTATATAATGGATAGAGAGGCAGCTTTTGAATGAGGAGAAATCTAGTTTAAGGACTAACTCTAACATATGCTGTATATATCACCCTAGGTAAGGCTCTTAGCCTCTCAAAGGAACCCTCCCCAAGAAATTCTCTAAGACTATATTACATAACTGTCACAGCTAGACATTGATTGAAATCTTTTTCATTGAAAAGTCACTATACTGATAAAACATCGTTATTCGATGAGAAAATAATAACTTATTAATTAAAAGATTTGCAAAAGCTATGTGAAGGCATTGTTATTTTATTTGAAAGGGAGGAGGAATCATAAGAAAATGGTGATCATATGAATCAAGTCAAGATTTAAGTATTAAGCATTCAAAAGAGAAGTGGAGAGAAGAGAAGGCAGGAAGGGAATGACTTACTTCTGATAATCTCATATCATGTTATTTGAAATTTGTAATTAGCAATTTTATGCTGTTAAAAAATATGCAAGTGTCACTTACAATTTACTGCATAGTGTCATGGAATTAAACCAATCAATTTGTTTTTAATGGACTGATGAAATAATTTTTGAGTCTATCCCAGAGACTTATAGTTTGCCACTGCTTTTTCCTTGAGGCATGATGGATAGTTCTATTTTAAAATATGGCACTTACTGCATTAGAAATTAAATCTCTTCTCTTCTTGGAGTATGTGCTACTTGAATTTACCACCATGAAAGGCATTATTAAACATCGAGTTGTCACTCCAAAAATTAGACCTTTGGTTGTCTTTGTGTACATTACAATAGAGTTCCATCTACTCAGTGACGATTTTATTGTGTAGTATATGTTTTTAAAATAATTTTAATTAGTTAATGTATTCTTCCTTGTTGATTTTGAGAACATAGTGGAATTCATTCAAGAAAACAATAGTGAAGTTAAGCTTCATATTTTTATTTTGATATATCTCTTGCATCATTTCAGAAAAAAAAATTAAATGTCCTTTTTTCCCTTCAAGTTCATTCTTTAGATTATACACATATACATCCTTTGAAGGAGAAAATGGTTTATCAAAAGTCCATTGAAAGTATCATTTACCTCCTCAAGTTGTCTAGACTGAGCAAGCACTTTATGTTGTATTAATCTGTTTCTTCTAATCTAGAAGTAACTGAAGAATCTGCCAGTGAATGGAAGAGAAATTTAATATCATAATCAATAAAATAGTGACATCTCCAAGCTTTCTTTCTTTTGTTCTATTATTAGTGTTCCCTCCTCCAGTTATTCCAGTTTTACTTGGGGTTTTTTTAAGCTCAGTACACTATAAAGCTCATCTGAAGGGCCACTTTCCTACAAGAAAAGCATTAAATCACTTAATCTAAAATTTCTAAAAAAATCTAAAAAAAAAAATCTATATTATTTACTAGGCTCCAAGTTAAAAAAAAAATCAAACCAAAGCAAACCAAAAAAACAAACAAATAAACAAAAAACTGGGGATTCAAGGAAAAGGAAAAGTTTAGTCCCTGTATTCAAGGAACTTCCATTTTAATGGAAGAGGTAACATACAAAAAGTGTACACAAAAAATGCATACAGTGTAAAGAGATGGTAATCTCAGAGAAAAGTAGGTGGAGGTGAGAGTGGAAGAGAAAAGGAAGAAGGCTGTAGAGAACTGAATTTAAATTAAATCACAAAGGAAAACAAGAGTGGAAAGTAAAACAATAGAACACTCTGGATTTGGGGGACAATCAATGAAAAAGCTCAGACCTGGGAAATGTAATAGGTGCAAAAAAAGAACTAGAAGGCACATTTCGTTGTATCAGAGATTACATGAAGCAGAATAAAATAGAAAATATCTGGAAAAGTAAGAAGATCCAGATTGAGAAGGGTTTAAGGGTGGAGATCATTTGGGTTTTGGATTTTAGTTTTATTGTTCTTGGAATTTTAACCCTACAGCCTAGAATATTGACTGATAGATGATAAAATGTGGTATACTACACACACTGTTAAACTCAGTCAAGTTTTCCAATTATTATATTTTCAGTTTGTGTTCTTATATCTTAAAGATCTATAAACACTACAAATCAGGGCTTGAATTATTGTTTTGGTGATTATCTAGACTTAATAAAGTAATGTGATGATGTTAATAATGCAAATTACACTTAAAAGTGGGTCATGTTTCTTTTTTTTTTTTCTTTTTTTCTTCTCTTTCTGGAGAACCAGTTGTTAAACATTTACCAACATAGCCCAGGATTCAGTTGATGCATTTGTTATTTTTGCTGAATTGTTTCTTTTATCTCCCCTTCTTTTTATCCTATATTGCAAAGGAAAGCTCTCTGGAGAAAGGAGGTTGAAGGATTCTATTAATAAATGCTTCTTGAATAAAAAAAAAAGGCTTTGATGGATCTATAATCTTATTGGTATAGATGCACCCTCCAATCATGTAGATCAGAATGCATTCTTGCTTACTCATTCTGCATGACTCCTGTCCATGTCATTTCATCAATCTTCCACAGATGATTAATACAACATAGCTATAGCTTATCATCTGTATATTTTCAAATTTACACAAATAAAATTCATGTTTCCTATTATACATACATACATGTATATGTATATGGGCAGGGCACAAGCACACACAATAGCTAGAAAGGTTTTAAGAACAGGCTTCTCTATGCACTGGATATCCTTTGTTGGGGAACTAGTCTAGTTAATTTCAGAGAGGTACATTAGTAAAAAGGTCCATTACAGCAACTCATGAAACCTTTCTGTAAGGCAGGGAATGAATCCTCAGATGAAATCAGTTGTGTTGACATACCGAAGGGCATATAAACAAAGTAGATGGCTGCATGTATTCAACATTTGAAAGCTGCAATAATCCCATTTAGCTTTGCAAGTTAACACATCACAATTATAGCTGAAGAAAATATTTAGATTCATTTCAAACCCATGTAATTTTAATAGTCACTCTGCCCTTTTTTCTACCCCCCACTAGGTGACAGATGTCTTTAATTTCCATTTCCAGAGGCATACAGTCCATCTTTGAAGGATGATGCTACTGAAGATTTTGAGCTTTACTGATGGATTGTGCATTATATGGAGAATGAGCTAATATAATTTGAAGTTTAGAATGATTGAATATGTCCAGTTTTCCCAATTTTAGAATCTGTCATCTGGGATGTACTGATGGAAGTTCATTCAGAATTTGAATACTAACATATTTTACATGTAAAATAAATCTATTGTTTATTGTTTGGGACAGACATGAATTATAACAAAATGCTACCTCAATAGAGAAAACACATATTCCTATTGTCAATTAGAATATGTTTGTTCTTGTTACCTCCTCACAGTAAAATAGTGTTTTAGGTAGACAGTAACCTGATGAACAAACACAAAAGCATTTTAATCAGGTTGAAATGAGCATTCTTATCCTGCTCATTAAGATAAAGAAAGGTTTGGCAGGCAAACTTTTATTAGGCTGTAATTTGCTTTCATATGCAAATTAAGGGGTAATTAGTTTGGTATATCTGAAGAAGTAGAATCTGTGTGTGTTTGACATTTTTTTTTTGTCAAGTTCAAATATCTTTTTCTGAGAAAAAAAGTTTTTTTGAAATAAATGTTTGTTAAATTGAAACTTAAATGTAAAAGCAATGGGAAAGGGCTCTTTCTTAAATATATGTGTATTTGCAGTGCATGGTGCTGCTATGGACAACAACTCGGATTTGTGTCTATTGTGGTAAATTTTATTGTGATTTTTAAAAGGTTCTCAGGATAGAGAGTGCCACCATAATGCCTCTCTCATTCTACATGTCCCTAGTGAAGACATATAGATTTTTTGTTTGTTTTCTTTTTTTAATTGACAAAAACAAATAAGCAAACAAACATGAAATGAAATAATTAGGCTTAATGGAATGGTAGTCAATGATTGATACTGTCCTACATCTATAAAGAAGGATCTTTTGGAAGTGGATATCCAATTGTCCAGATGTCATAAGACCCACTAATATAGTAAATTTTCTTCCTGAGGTGGCAGTGCCAGAGCATCTCTGGGTTTTCTTACTCCATTTAGTCAACCCTCTCAGCCTGTAAAGCAAGAGAAATAAATCTGAGCAATTTGACACCCAGTTTTCCCCAGGTAAATTCAGTAGGTCTTGAAGGAGGGAAAATGGGAAAAGCAAAGAGGTGTGACAAGCCTTTTTAATTGTATGAGGTATCATTAATCGATTGTTAGGAAGGAAAAGGATTGGAGACTTGTCACTCTTACTAATCTGACTCAATTTGAAATTGTAAGGCATAGAGTATTCCTGCCACCTAGTAGTACTTTAACTTGAGATGAGAAGTCATGAGAACTCGATAGTATGTTGGAAAGTGTCAGGGTAAAAGCAAACTAGTATTGAACTGAATTCGGGGCCATAATACAGACTGTCATCATCAGAATTCTGAAGAATTCTCCCCCAATATGGTTCATGATAACTGGTTTTCTTGAAAAGCAAAGTGATACTATCTCCTCCAATTTAAGAAAAATTGTGTGTTGAATGATGGCACCATGAAAAATGAAGGGAAAAGTCAGGTTGTTAGATAACTACAGGCTAAGCAACTGTGTAGGACAGCTAAATAATTCTAAAAGGCAGCAGTAACAATGAGTAACTAAGAGCATTTGTCTGGAGCTGGTAAGAGTATTAGAAGTGTAATGCCAAAGAAACTGAGGCAAGATAGAGATTAGAGAGTTTTTAATATTTCATTTGAATTTCTGAGAGGGAGAGATTGTGCTGGGGGCATGATGTCCCCAGGGCTAATGTCCAAAGCATCCAGCAGTGAATGTGAGTTCTCAATGACATATTTATAGCTCTTAGTTCAGGTAGCTAAACAAAGACAGGGAGTGGAGGCCAAACTTTGGTAAGCAGGAACCTACAAGAGGGACCATCAATCCAGTTCTGACAGGTTAGGAGGTTGGACCATAAATTCTTACAAACTAGGAGTTAAAGAGGTGTCCAGTTTAGAGCCAGGAAGTCTGGACTCCCCCTTATCTTGAGTTTACACATTGACAATTTATAACCTTAGAATAAGTAACCCTGAGTTATATCAGTCTTAATGAACCAGAGAGGGCATTTGCAACTAAGAGGATTGAGGCAGAAAAATTAAGGAAACTGAGGCAGGAACAATTAGGGAAACTGAGGCAGGACAATTAGGGAAACTGAGGCAGGACAATTAGGGAAACTGAGGCAGGACAATAAAAAGGAACTGTGGCACAACAGAAGGAGGTATACGAGTCACATTAGACAAACCACATAAAGATTCCTACTTCCCTAAAGTGACTGATGCTAAGGAATGGACTTCCTATAAGCAAGGGTCATTATTAACCATGAATCTTGAAATGAGTTACTATCTTTATGGACTTACAAATAAATTCATTATTAATTTATCTTTGTGAAGCATGTACTTATAAGTGGAGTTGTATTCAATAACCTAGTGAGTTCAGTTCCCAAAAATTGAGGAAAGATGTCAAAGTATTTTTTATTACTTTTATCTTTTATTAGAACCTCTAACCTAGGGCTATGTTAATAATAGACACCATGGGAATGTAAAAGACATCTGTGAATTTTTATAGAAAATAGGACCTTGATATAAGCAATCTGGAAATGAACAATGCTCATCACTAACTTTTTCATATTATGCATCTATTCCTTTAATGATCTTATTGTATGGGAGAGATAGAGGTAAATAGGAAGTCTCTCCCTTCATAGATTTTAAAACTTTATTGAGACACTCAGATATCTATGCATTTATGAGAGATAGTGGTGTATTTTGAAAAGAACTCTGGATTAAGAATCAGAAACCCAAATTCTGGCTCCATAACTTTCTGACTATGGAAGCACATTATATAAATTCTCAGAATCTTGACCCCATGTCCTATGAATATAGATAAATGTCTTCTATAGTATTTATAGTATCATTAGGTTCATATGTTAGTATAAACCTAATGTCAAATAATCTAACATGGCACAAAAAATTCCAGAAATACTTTGAAGGATTTCTCATTTTTCTAGTATGGTGATACCATCTTTGCAAACTGTACTAACATCATATTGGATGTTATATACAACTCTTCTTACAAGCAAATTCTTCACTTAAAGAATGAGGCTGAGTTGTTGTAAAGTGGGGATAATAATACACAATCTACTTCATGAGCTACTTGGGAAATTCAAATAAAAATGTTTGAAATATTTTTAAAATACTGTTACCATAAAATGCTATATAAATATGTTATCACCATGATGAATATGTGATAGTAACTAATTGAGTGACATTAAACATAGTGCTAAGATACAGTGGTATAAATCTATAATCCCTGGCTACTAGGGAGGCTGAGGCTAATATATCACTTGAACTTAGGAGTTGCAGTTTACACTAATGATAGTGGTGGACTAAGCAAACCTATAATCTCTTTTCTGAGTTAACTAAATCTGATGGATCCCTTGAGGTCAGTGGTTCTGAAATGGAGCAAGGATAATAGAATTGGGGATAATGTTGAGGCTGGGCCATGCAAATCTGTAATTTCTGCTGGCAGGAGGTTGAGACTAGTACATTGCTTGAACTCAGGGATTCTGAGCTTCAAAAAGGCTAAAGAATTTTAACTAAGTGCTACATAACTTCTCCTCAGGCAGAGAGGTCAACCAGGCTGCCTAAGAAGGAAGAAAAATTAATATGTTAAAGTTTCTAGCTTTAGACAACAAGAGAAAGACAGATAGGGAGAGACAGAGACAATTAGAGAGGGACAGACAGAGAAAGCCAGAGACAGATAGAGACCGAGAGACAGAGAGAACCAGAGAGACACAAAAAGAGACAGAAAAGAGACAAAAACAGAGAGATAGATACAGAGACAGAAACAGATAAAAAGACAGAGACAGAGAGAAACAGAAGAGGGAGACAAAAGAGACAGAGAGAAAAACAGAGATGGGAAGAGAGAGAGGGGAGAGAGAGAGAGAAAGAGAGAGAAATAGAGAGAGAGACAGAGAGAGAGAAGAGAGAAAAGAGAGAGAGAAGAGAGAGAGAGGAAAGAGAAAGATGGAGAGAGAGATGGAGAGATAGAGATGGAGAGAGAAAGAGAGAGATGGTGAGAGAAATGAAGATCTGTGTATATTTGGCTGTTTTGAGGCTATCTGCAAGAGAGTAGAGGAAAAAAAATAAAATTGAGACAAGAAAAATCAGATTTTACAAAATTTCACTTGGTACTAGGCAAAGGAAAGGACATTAAGTAAAAATAAAATATTCCTTTTTGACATTGTTATGTTTGTTCTTTCTTTTTTAAACAGCCCAGGGAGCTAGTTCAAAATTCACATATGTTGTATATGAATGATTTCCATTGGTTCTCATTTAATTTGTGAGAATTCTCCCTGTGGCTGATTTGGTCAACCTAAGCAAATCCCAAATGATCATAGATGAAATCTAAATCAGGAAAGAAAGACTCCAAACTGCTCTTCCCCTGTTTTCTGACTTCCTCACCAGAGACCCTTTGGAGACCAACCAATTGTGCTCTCAGCCAGAGCAGTCAGGACCTTTTGACAAGATAAGCACCCAGGCTAAAAATGCAATGTGCTAAGTAGCCTGCCTGGAAGCCACTGTCCTTGGCAGATCTGAGCCCTTAGATTGAACAGAGAGATTCAATGAAGAGCTCTACTGGATGGAAACCGTTTGGTTTCTGTTCTCCTCAAACCACAGTGGAGATAATGAAATCTAAAACCATATAAACCTTCCATTTCACTACACACTGCTCATTCTCCCAATGTCAGCCAACATCACATTATAATCAATTTCCTAAAAAAGAAAAAAAATCCTTTGTATTTCCTCATAACATTCAATGTGCTTGGTCTAATATAGGCAAATTATGGAATGCATATTCCTGGCACACCAAGGGGGTCACTCTACAGACCTCTCAGGTCCAGGGAACCTGGACCTTCCTCAGTCTCAAGTGTGGGGAGACTCATAAATTTGTATCCAACAGCACAGGGCTAGGTTTCAGAACTCTATCTTCCAGCTGTCTGTCCTTTGAATGTCACAGGTTGTGCTGCAATACTTCTTTGTGACAGCTCCTCCCCACACCAATGCTAGGCCAATGAAAGGCTAAAAAAGACACACAGGATACGAATCTCTTCTGTTTCTTAAACACATTCAGTGATGAATTGGTTCTAGGATAGTTTTCAAACAAAAGATTGGGAATATTCTTAGCCATCACATAAGAAATCTGAACCAAATTTTTTTCCTCTTAAGGATATCCTTTATGGGACATTTTTATTGTGTCTACCTCTCCCTGCTGCCTTTCCTCCTCTGGCATGAGTATAGGGGGCACCAAACATATGATGGAGTGAATAGAGTACTAATATTTATATTGTTAAATACTTATGTAATTTTTGAGCAAATCATTAATCTTTCCTGATCTTCATTTTCTTCACTAGTAAAAAGTTATGGTCTCTGAAGTCCCTTATTGCAATAGAGCATATATTTAAATATTATAGACATATGTATATACACATACATGTGTATACATATGTGTATACATATATAAAGATATGTATATACATATACATGTGTATACATATGTGTATACATATATAAAGATATGTATACACACACTATATATATATTTGTATTAACCTAAGGCTGTATGAGTAAAGATACAGGATCTAAAATATGTAAAGTAATGATCTCATTGTATTCTGTCCAGATTGACCACATTTGGAGAACAAATTTTGGTTTAGGTGACACGATCCAAATATAAAGGAAAGTGGCCAGAATGCTAAAGCTAGATGGTATAAAGTTTGATTGAAGGAACTGTGGGATAGTCAACCAAAGTAAGAGATTTGATGAGGGATTATTTAAAGAAAAATAACCATCTTCAAATATGTATAGGGTTCTCACATAAAAGAAAGATTTTATTTATTCAGTTTGGCCCCAAAAGGCAGAAGTTTCAAGGAGACACAGTTATATTTCATATAACAAAGCATTTTCTAAGAGCTTTTTCTAAAGTTAAATGGGTTGCTATGGGAAGTAATGAGTTCCCCATCATTAGCTATCTTCAAGCAAAGGCTAGATTATACTTATTGCAGATATTGTAAATAGACTTCCTAATTAGATATAGATTGATTAGATGACCTTTGAGGTTCACCCCTTAGAAATAATTCCATTAAGACCGTTACCAGGAATATAATTCTCTTAAGATGTTAGTACTTAAGCACAGCTTAATTTTCCATCAAACTCTTGTCAGGAGCTAATGGGTTGACTAGCTCTCTGCGTTAGCTCTGCTTCTTATATCTTACTAGCTGGTCTTCAGACCAACTTTTCAATGGGAGACAGAAACTCTTTTCTCTTTAAATCACCTTAGCTTCAAATTGGTGACTTTCCCTTCCTTAAATTCCTCCCAGCACTTTTCAGTCCAATCTTTTATCTTTTTTGGATTCACCACTCTAATCTCACCCTTTACTCCCCAAACACTATCCAGTGTAATATTAATCACTTTTTTCTCTGGAAATTCTTGTTAGTTGAATTATCTCTGGTCAATGAGCAAACTCTTTTCTGACCCAATACAACACTACATCCTACTATTCTCTTTTCCCCTCCTATCTTTTACTGATTTATTCTTACCACCAACCTACATACTTGGCAAAGAGAATAGACAATTTTTTTTACCTTATATTCCTTTTAGTTTACATATTATTATATGTACATTTTGTATTCACATAATTATGAAATATTTTTTCTTAATCTACAATTACAACAGGTTATAAACGTGAAGTTCATATTTAGGAGTCTAGAGGGATTTCTTTACACACCTCTTATACACAGAGAGACTTTATATTTGCATTAATAAAAATATATCAACCTCACTTTCACCTATAAAATGTAGTATAATTATAAAAGCCCCAGTAGAATATGGATACATCCCCAGCCTCAGGCTATAAGAGGAGTGAAGAAATGAGAAAAGCAGAGTAAGGATTAGAGAAATCAAAACTGAAAGGACCTTAGTTTCTACCTGCATTGCATATGAGAACCTAACTGGAATCTGTTGCTATTGACCCCAAAAGGGAACATCTTTTGGGTCATCACTATCTCCAAAGAATTATCTTCCCAAGAGCTTAGACTTTCCTTATTTGCCTTCCTACATGTCCTCAAATCCATAGTGTCACAAGAAATCTGTGATAAATAAATAAATGACAGGGCTTCATTGCTGATACATGCCCTACATTAGGATTATAATAAACCTTGGGAAACCAGCTGTCAGACCGTACTGGTCACTAATAAATGATGTAGAAAATTAACTGCTTGTGGCTTTTGCCTGAGGATGGTTTATTAGGAGACTAGTCATTAATTACTTAGCCAATTTTCTGGGGAATTACTTATAAATGATTAGAAACCTATCCTGTTGATTTGAGTGCTTCAAGCCCTTGATGGCACTAGAAGGAACATATCCATCCTGATTTGTCTTTCATAAGCACATCAGTAATAAGAAATAATTATTGAAATCCCAGGTGGGATATACCTTTTATGTTAGAAGTTACTGAGAAAGGAAAACACAATTTCAAATAAATTATAGGAGAATGACAGCTATATGTTATTGAACTGATAATGCATCCACCACAAAGGACAGTACAAGTATCTCTTTCTATTCAGAACTCTCAAAAATCTATAAAGCAATAGCTTCCATCATGTTCGATTCGTCATGACCCCATTTGGGGTTTTATTGGCAAAGATACTAAAGTATCTTTTTCTCTAGTTCATTTAACATATGAGGAAACTGAGGCAAAGAGCGTTAAGTAAGTAGCCCAAGATCACATTTAGTAAGTGAGGCCAGCTTTGAACTTAGGAAGATAAGTTTTCATGACTCCAGACCCGGCACTGTATGACCTTAACTGCTGCTAATCTAGCTGATGTATATAGTACACTCCTATTATAAGCTCCTCAAGGGCAAGGAAATTTTTCATTTTTTTTTTCTTGCATCACTAGTATCTACCAATGGTCCTATCACAACAGACTCTTGTTATTAAGTGTTTATTATATTCAATACTCCCTCATAAGTTTGGGGCTCAATTCATTGTCTAACTATAGTTTCCATCTCAATAATGTCCTACCAGATCATTTTATCAGTAGTTCTAGCTAATTCTGTGTATAATTTACATAAAACCTTTCCTAATCCCCTCTCCACACACTGAGAATATGTGCCTCCCCTTTAAAATTACCTTGATTCTATATCCCAAAAACATCATAAAAAAAGGAAAAGGACCCATATATACAAAAAAATTCTTATAGCAGGTCTTTTTATGGTGACAAAGAATTAGAAACTCAAGGGGATACCTATCAATTGGGGAATGGTTGAACAAGTTATGGTATTATGGATATAATGGAATGCTATTGTTCTATAAAAAATGATAAGCAGGTAGATTTCAGAAAAACTGGAGAGACTTACATGAACTGATGTTTAGTGAAGTGAGAAGAAATAGAAAAAACATTGTACACAGTAACAAAAACATTTACACAGTTACACAGTAATATGACACAAGTACTATCGTGTGATGATCAACCATGATAAATTTAGCTCTTCTCAGCAATACAATGATCTAAGATAATGCTAAAAGACTCATGATGGAAAATATTATCCACATCCAGAGAAAGAACTATGGAGTCTCAATGCAGATTGAAGCATACTATTTTCATTTTTCCTATTGTTTTTTTTTCTTTCCCATGATTTTTCCATTTTGTTCTGATTCTTCTTTCACAATATGACTAATGTAGAAATATGTTAATATGATTGTACATGTATAACATATTTGATTGCCATCTTAGGAAAGGGTGAAGGGAGGGAGGAAAGGAGAAAAAAGTTGAAATAAAAATCTAACAACAGTGTCCCAAACTAATAAATTTTAAAATAAAATAAAATTATCTTGCATATATTTTGTATACAATCCCATATTATCTCTATTGTCAGAATATAAGATTCTCAAGGGCAAAGAATTTAATCCCTAGTGCTTGTTACAGGGCCTGTTGCTCAGAAAACAGTAAAAGTTTGAAGAATTGAATTCAATTTAATTGTCCCAGCTCTGCAGTTAGACAGTAAACTGAGTTGCTAATCTATTAGAATTAGTTGTATGGTTCACATTTGTGAAACTATAGAGCACTTTTAATGAATCCAAGCTTCTGTCTAATACAAACACCCCTCTTTTCAACATCTCTTTTCTCCTACTGATAAAGCATAACTAAAAATCATGGATCATCACTATCTCCAAAGAATTAGAATATCAAATGACCTAAAGGGCAATGGAATGCCACTTGGTAGCCAGAAATAAGCCATAGTATATAACCAATGATTATCTTAGTGTAATAAGCATCACTAAAACATCAGCAAGGACACATGTGCCTAGAAAGGATTTGGATCTGGGTGCTGTACTATCATCCATAAACCCTAAAGTAAGGTCCCCAATATACCAAGTAGATTATCTTTTCAATATCTATGGAAAGATGTGAACAGGCACAGAAGTGACAGAAGTATAGAGAGAATTCCAACTTTGTGGAGTGAGACCAGATCCATCAAAGTATTAGCAAACACGAACAGTTGGATTATTCCTCTTCTTCCCAATGACTATGCCAATTTTTCAATGTATCTTTATCAGGAAGTACCCAGTGGTGCCTCCAAAAAAAGGGTTCTTTGGCAAGTAACAGGATAGTGATGACGGGAGGTTGAGTTAAGTGACAACTGGAAAGCAGCCGTTAGTTAGCATTCCAATTACCCTTTTAGTTCACATTTGGGACAGAGCTGTCGGGTTTACATTTGGGATGTGCTGTCAGGTTTGCAAATTGCTAGAAGTTACTGCTGTAAAATGTGCATTTATCCTCTAAGACAGCATTATTCTTTCTTAGCTAATGCACTAAATTAGAAGATTAGCTATATTCATTTTATCTAAAAAGAAAAATTTTAGCTTAAATCACAAATGTCTGTGGTGCACTTAGAAGTCTGACAGCTTTTAACAGGCAGCAGTTACTCTTTATGCCCCCTCCCTCAATCCCCTGAATATAATCAGGACTATTGTGATGTAGAGGTATATTAACCATACTTAAATGTAAGAATCAACTTTAATTTTGGGACACTTCCCAAAGTCAAATAGGGAAAAATTCATGCTCTTTAGACTAATATTTTATTCCACCTTCTCTTTTCCCCTACCATAAGTTCTGCAAATATAGAAGCTCACAAAAAAAGTCAAGTAGATTCATTGGTGGAATGGGCAATCTAGATTGTTTGCCACTAAGTCAGAGAGTTCTGACACATCAGCTTACAAGGTTCTGTAAGGAATTCAGATATGTTGATCTCAGTTTCCCTTAAACAAAACGCAGACTAGGATGATTTCAGAGAGACCTGGAGAGACTTACATGTACTGATGCTAAGTGAATAAGCAGAATTAGGAGATCATTATACCCAGCAACAAGAAGATTATATGATGATCAATTTTGATGGACACAGTTCTCTTCAATAATGAGATGATTCAGGATGGTTCCAATGGTCCTGTGATGAAGAGATCCATCCGCATGCAGAGAGAGCACTGTGGGGACTGAGTGTGGATCACAATATAGCATATTCACTCTTTTTATTATTGTTTCCTTGCATTTTGTTTTCTTTCTCATTTTTTTCCTTTTTGATCTGATTTTTCTTGTGCAGCAAGATAATTGTATAAATATGTGTTGATATATTGGATTTAACATATATTTTAATATGTTTAATATATATTGGATTCCTTGCCATCTAGGAGAGAGGAGAAGGAGGAAAAATTTGGAACACAAAGTTTTGCAAGAGTCAATGTTGAAAAATTATCCATGTATATGTTTTGAAAATAAAAAGCTTTAATTAAAAAAGAACAATATGTAGAAACTAGTGCATGGAATAGACCACTTTCCCAAGTCCCTGAGAAATTTTTACTTTGTCTATATGGGACCTACTCAAAACTATGTAGACTGTCTCTCATCATCTACAAGAAATCTTTTGGACAATTTCCTAAAACTTTTCTAAGTACTGAGATGTAGGTCTAGTTTTCCATGATCTATGTCTTTTTGGCAGTTAGAGAATGCTTTATTCTCTATACTCTGTGAATTGAAATTATGTAGCTTCCAAATCACATGAGTAGGATTGTCTTACTTTAAATACCTACCTTATTTGCGTTCATTCATGCATGTTATTTGTTATTTCCAACCTCTGGTAAACATCATACAGCCATTTAATATACTGTCCTTTCTTACACCAAAAATACCCTGGTACAATTGCACCTCTTCTCTAATGGCTTGCACTGACAGAGAGATGTCTGGACCTTCTAATCTAATGCATGTAGAGTATGATTCCTGACAGTCCTACCATTCAAGGAAGACTGAATATGGGTCTGACTACAAATTTGAGTTCTAAATCTAAGCTCTTAAGATCACCAGTGTCTAACAATTAAGATAAACAACCATAGAGAGGAAGAAAAAAATCATATTAATTAGCACTCTGGCATTTTGTAGAAAATATTTCAATTAATTTTAAGCTAAAGTTTCAGATGATTTAACAGGCCACGGGAGACAAGGATTCACAGAGTATAATACTCTGCGTTATTTGAAAAATATCATAAGTCATCTTATAAATCAACATGAATTCTGAATTACCAATCTAGACCAAAATTATCTTAAAGATATGGACACATTAAATATGGACACATTTATATCTACTGATGGTAATATCCCTATTAGAGCACCTCCCTTCCAATATTCTTGATTCCGGTTACAAATACTGCCCAGCCTATATATATGTCTCCACAATTTCCCTCCCTCCCAATACATACACTCATACACACCCATATCAATAACAGGAATATCCATGGGGATGACTTAGATTGAAAGTTTCATTGATGGAGCGCTCTCTCTCTCTCTCGCGTGCTCTCTCTCTCTCTCTCTCTCTCTCTCTCTCTATATATATATATATATATATATGTGAGTGTGTGTGTGTGTGTGTATATATATATATATATATATGTGTGTGTGTGTGTGTGTGTGTGTGTGTGTGTGTGTGTGTGTGTATAAGCTTTCATGCTAGGCAGCTAGACAGCTAGATGGCACACTGGACTTGAAATCAGGAAGACTGATGAGTCTTCATGAGTTCAAATCTGACTTTTGATACTAACTAGTTATGTGACAAATTACTATAATACCATCACCCACAAAACCCCTAATGGAGTCACAAAGTCAGACACAACTAAACAATGATAATGATATTGTGACAGGGAGAAAAGAAGGTCAGTAGAGGATTTCACACATATTGTAGTACTCTGAGGATCAGTTCTCCTTAAATGAACTCAGAATCATTCATCTTAAAGTCTGCCCCAGAGGGAAGCTATCTATAGAGGGAGAAGTTTCCCCAACTGCCTCACAAGCATATATTCTTCAATTCAGTGACACTGACCTCCTGGCTGTTCTATGAACAAGATACTTCATCTCTTAGCTGCAAGCATTTTCTCTCCTATACCTTTATAATTCCCCAACTCCACTTTGACTATTAATCTAGCTGGCTTCCTTTAAATCTCGACTAAAATAGCACTTTCTTCAATAAGCCTTCCCTTGCTGTTCAATCATTTCATTCATGTTTGATTCTTTGTGACCCCATTTGGGTTTTTCTTGGCAAAGATGCTGGATTGATTTGCCATTTCCTTTTCTAGTTCATTATAGAAATGAGGGAACTGAGGTAAATAGCATTAAAGTGACTTGCCCATGGTCACAAAGCCCGTAAATGTTTAAAGATAGACTTGAACTCAGGAAGATGAGTCTTCTTGACTCTAAACCTTCCCTAATCCCTCTTAATTCTAGAGCTTTCCCTCTTTTAAATATTTCTTATTTATTTTATATATAGCTTATTTATTATTTATTTGCATTTTTCTCCCCTTTAGAGTGTAGGCTTCTTGAAAGTAGGGATTATCTTTTCCTTCTTAGTATGCCAAAAGTTAGCACAGTGCCTAACACATAATAGGTACTTAATAAATGTTTATTTAATTAAATTGAGTCAAGAGCTATGTTTCTGGAGTCAATAACTGACCCCAGCAGACTTTCCACTAAAAGTTTCAGAAGCTACCAGATCATTCTAGTTTTCACTAAAATATCCCAACTTTCTTCATCTCTATATCATCTGCTTTTGATGTTAATGTTCAAGAAAAACTGATTTCTTATCCAAACCAAGCAAGCAAGCACTTTTAAAAAAGGTTTATAAAGTACTTTATTATTTCCTCTTCTTTTTATTAATAGCTTTTTATTTTCAAAATACCTGAAAATAAAGTTTAACATTAATCCTTGTAAAATATTGTATTCCAAATTTTTCTTCCTCCCTTCCCTCCATCTCCTACCAGTAGCAAGTAATACAATATATGTTAAGTAGGTATATGTCTATTCGTATTTCCAAATTTATCATGCTGCACAAAAAGGAAAAAAATGAGAAAGAAAAGAAAAACAAGCAAGCAACAATGAAAATGGTAAAAATATTATGTTGTGAACAACATTCAGGCCCCACAAACCTATCTCTGGATCAAGCAAGCACTTTCAAGCACCTAAGGTATAAAAGTTGTTCTAAGTAGATGACCAAAAAAGAAAAAAAATATTTATAAACTGAAGAAGCTCACATTTTATTAGGTAATATACTATGAAAACAAATAATTGGAAAAAAGAGAAATTAATTACAACCAAGCAGTTTGGAAAGGAGTAATGGTACACATTAGATACATGGTAGACACAAACAGGCTAGGGCATATTACTACTTTTTGTGTAGGAAGAGTCATTAAAGTTACCTCCAAAAACACATAAATTTCCCAGAAAAGGGGTAGATCTAAGTGCTTCACCCTTATCTATTACATAACCAAAGTCCTACTGCAGGATTTCTTAATTTGTGTGTGTGTCATGGACCCCTTTGCCAGTACATTGAAACCTACAGACTCTCCCAAATAATGTGATAAATTGCGTAAATAAAATATATAGGATTAAAGAGGAAATTAATTATAGTTATTAGTATTTTTAAGACAAGTTTATGAATTCCATATGGTCCATATGGGATATTTTTATCCCACACCTTATAATTGAGTAAACAGAAGCAGAGGTTAAATGACTTGCCCACAACCATACAACAGGTAAGCATTTGAGGTCACATTTGAACTTAGCTTTTCCCGACGCTTAATTCAGCACTTTATGACTCACTGTGCTATCTAGCTCCTGGGGAAAGAAGGTTTATTAAAGTACAATTGTTAAGCAGTCATTATTTAATACTAAAATGAATCCCTAAATTCACATTTGGGATAGAATTATTGGGTTTATATTATTGTGTTTATATTTATATGTGTGTGTGTTTTAAGGAGCATCATATGATTTCATCCATGAAGGAATAGCTACAATTTTAAACATTGAAGAGAGGAGTACAGGCTCATAAAAGTCTGATCAGTTTTTTGGATGCCTAGATGGATAGAAACACTTTTTTAAGTGTTTCATTTACTGCCAGGGTGGGACTGTCTGGCAGTACAGAGTAGTGTTTCTCTTCTCCCTAGCCTGGGAGGGTTGGTGCTGTGCTAGCCAACTGTTATATCACAACCTATTTACTTTCAATTTGGTTGCCAACTGTAATAGGAGGACTGGTCACTGGAGAGAGAAGGAAAGCAGCAGTGTGAGCTAATCACATTTTCGAAAGACACAAACAGGCACAGACTCAGCCTTGTTGGTTTGACAGAAATGCTCCTATTCTCTTCCTGCAGGGGGTCTGAAGGAACAGCCCCTACTTGGGCAGGGAAACATAACTCAAAGTAATGAAGGAGGAGAGAAGGAGAGGGACAGTGGAGTGCTCTTGTCAGACCATGGTTCTGACTGGATCCACTCAGGCAAAGTTCTTGTTCCCACTGAGATCTTCTAAATGAAATTTGGATACTTGTGGAGAAATGACCAAGTGATAGATGGATCTCCCACAAGCCAACCCCAGACATTCTTCTCTGGTCTTCCTCCCCTCTCTCTCCAGCTAAATTCTAAAACCTTACCTCCTTCTTAGCAACTTGAACAAGTTGACTCCTGGAGAAACTGAGAAATTTCCCCTCCATAGTTCCCCACCCCCCCCAGGAAAATTCTACCCTCACTAGATTAAAAACTCCTTGAGTGAAACTTTTTTTTTTCCATTTTGTCTTTTTACTCCCAGACTTCAGTATATAATGCCTGGCCCCTATTCTGTAATGGGCAATGAGGAAATAAAGTCACTCTCAACTCTTTGGTCATTCCTTTTCTGCAGGGCATCTCTTGAGAGCCTGAAAATTTGATTCTCAAAAATATAGAACAAGGAGTTTGATGATGTCCCATGAGATTTGAGGAAGGTGATATCCCTAAAATGACCAAAAAAAGCTAAAAAGAACTTAATGGTTATCCAGTCCAATTCTTTACTTTTACAGATGAGGAAACTGAGTTTCAGAGAAATCAAATGATTTGCCCAAGATCAGAATCAGGATTTGAGCAGAGGTCCTGTGACTCTTAAGATAAAATTTCCCAACCATCATGATGATTTCCTGCTTGATTGTTAATTCCATTATGTATCTTCAATTCCAGAGCACAATGATGACCTTCCATTTGTACATGGCTTTTGGTATATGATCTCACTGAATCCTTCTCATAGTCCTCTGTGAGTCCAATATTGTAGATATTATGAGTTCTGTTTTAAAGATGAGAAAACTGAAAGTAAGCAAACCTAAGTAATTTGCCCAATTACTAAATACAGGTGAAAAGTGCTGGATCTCTCAAGATTCCAAGTTTAGAACGATAAGCACCAAACCAAGCTGCTGAAATGGTGCCTGCATTGAACTGGCTCTAAGGGTCTAGAAAATGTTCTAAGGTCAGGACTGCATTAAATAAAAACAAAAATACCTTCTTTCTTACATATTATAAGCACTCTCTTCACTCAATAATTATGAATTGGCTCAGTTGACAATGATGAGCAGTATGAGGTACTCTCTGACAGGATTTGCCTTCCATGAAGATATTGGCAAACTTCTTTTTTATTTCCTAAGACATAGTCAGAGTCACAATTGAGCTGCTGTGATATCCTGTTGCTACAGGTATGGGGAATAAAGGGCTTTGTCCTGAAACACCAACAAGGGAGGAAGATGAATTTTCTCCCCAGGACAGCATGTTTTTTTTTTTTTCCTATAGTGAGCACTGACCTCAGGGTCCTCTGTCAACCCATGTGCAACTATTAGCTATGTGATAATTTCTATGGGAGACAGGTAATTCCATCCCATTCTGTTGTCCCTTTTACTGGCACACACCCATCCCACCCAACCCACAAATGAATTTTCTGCAAGGAACATTTATGACCCTGGTTATTATTTACATTGTTTTGCTCATAGCAGAATATTGTTGCTAACATATTGGGATGCAAAAACGGACTTGTTACCTGTGGGTTTTCTATTCAAACATTAATGTATAATGAAAAGAATGCTACAATGGATAATGTATTGATCTTTCGACCAGTCTGGTGTTTGGGCACAGAGAACAAAGATTTTATTTTTTTCTCTACATAGTAGATAGAGATTAGTCATCTCATTAGATGACTAATAAATACACCTGGAATTAAAAATAAAAATGACTTTTCTGTGTACGTTTCTTCAAAGATTCAAAGTTTTCAGAACACGAAACTGTTCTTCTGCCTTGTCTCCTTCAGGGCACAAAAATGTTAGCCATGGTAATGGTATGTCTTTAACCTTTAAAAGGAAAGAAGTCAAAGCACTAATCTTTGTAGTCACTGTCACCATAGCTAACAACCAGGTACCACAAGCCTCACACATTCAAATCACCCTCAAGTTGTTTTAGGGACACCACCTTTCTCAAATGCCGTGGGACATCATCAAACTCCTTGTCCTGTATTATTGAAAATCAAGTTTCCAAGCTCTCCAGAGATGCCCTGAAGAAAAGGAATTACCAAAAAGTTGAGAGTGACTTTATTTCCCCATTGCCCATTATAGAATTGAGGCACATTTTTGAGGGGTGAGGAAAAGCATATTATCAAAACCCTGGACCTCCAAGAAAAAAGCTGGACTTTTAAGAAGAACTAAGCTACATGTTTAACATAAATTGGATTACTTGCCATATAGGGGAGAGGGGAAAAATAGAGGGAGAAAAAAATGGAACACAAGGTTTTGCAAAGGTTAATGCTGAAAATTATCTTTGTATATGTTTTGAAAATAAAAAGTTTTAATTTAAAAAGGAACTAAGCTAGTTTCATGTTTTGGGACATCATTCCATTTTAATTGACTTTATATACTGTCTGTGTAGTTTAGATGAAGTTTAGAAGAACCAAAAAATTTTAAATGGCTACAAATTAGAGATCTTTAGTGAGGAAATAGAAAGGAAAAACTAAATTTAAGAGGTACATAAGGAAAGCTGCCATTCTTTTGGAGAGATTAAGGACAAAGAAGGTTCCAGACTTGTGACTTTTTTCCTTTATCAATAAAGCTCAACAATGTCTTCATTACTTACAATCTTACAGAATTGCCCGAAACATTAAGTGGCTACTGACTTACCTATGCTTATATAGCTATTATAAATGAGAGATAAAAACTGAATCCAGATCTCCTACTCTCCAAGACTTTTCCTCTATTCACAATGTCATGTTCCCTCTCTCAAACTAGATTAAATATATAAGGAAAAAGACATTTAGCTTTTTCTGGGAATAGAAAATCTCTACATTTCTGCATATTCCATGTGCCTTCCTGAGGATGCAAAGTTTTGCCATATAATTTTCAGTCTGATTATATCCAGTCAAGACCTATCACCTTTGGAAAAGATTGGGATTAAGCAAGGGACTCTATCTTTGTTACTTCCAGATAAATCTTTAAGCATATTTC
This sequence comes from Antechinus flavipes, assembly GCF_016432865.1. NCBI lineage: Eukaryota > Metazoa > Chordata > Mammalia > Dasyuromorphia > Dasyuridae > Antechinus > Antechinus flavipes. The sequence goes on along the minus strand of NC_067399.1, from coordinate 215,917,905 downwards.
ACTTGGGAAAACTTCAAGCATCTCATATATAATAATTTCTAATTCCCACTTTGTAATAAGTCCAGATAGTTACTGAGAACAACATGAAATACTTTCATTCAGGTCTTTGGAGTTAATATGGGCTTAAGAAAATTATAGAATCTCAGAATAGGAAGGATGTTTAATATATACATACATACACAAATACTTATATATATGGTCATACATCTATATGTATGTGTGTGTATATATATATACACACACATGATTCAGAATGTTCAAGTGTTCATCTAGTCTTCAGTTGAAGGCTGTGTTTTTTGCCCTTTTTGTGTCATAAGCATTTATCACAGTTGACACTAACAAGACATTATAAATACTTAAAAATTACTTGTTGGTGGACTAATCTTTAAAAAAGGAAAATCCACTATTTTCTAAAACTAATTGATTCACATTTGGATAGTGGTAATTGCTGAGGAGTTTGTTCTTACTTTCAGCAGAAATATGCCTCTGAAACTTCTTTGGATTGTTCTTATTTCTGAATCTCTGGGGCCATGAAAAAGTCTACTCTCTTCTCCACCTTTAAGTATAGGTATTTGAAGAAGTCCCCCTTTTATCTTTTCTTCTTCAGGTTAAAAACTCTAACTTCTTTAAGCAATTCTAATATAACATTATTTTGAACACTTTAACTATCCTGGACATCCTTTTATAGAGTTTCTCCTACTTATCAATGTTCTTATGAAAACAATTATAGCCAACAGAGATCATAATATTTCAAATGGGCTCTGAAAGGGAAAGAGTACAAGTTGTATTATTATCACCCTCATTCTTGACATTATAACTCTGTCAATGCATTTTAATATTGCATTATGTTTTGGTTTTGATTTTGGGCTGCTTTGCCTCACTGTCAACTCTCATTGAGTTTATACCAAGTATGGAGTTCATAAATTTATAGCTCTATGAAATAGACCCAGGGGCCAGGTTAGTTGATTCTGGAAAACAAGATTCTTTTATATAAATATCACCATCTAGATGGCCTAGGAATTTCTTACATTGCCTCTCACTGAGGAAGTTTATATTCTTGTCTTCATTTTATGTTTCACCATCGTCCAGAGTAAGCTTTTCTGAAGAGTTTTTAGTCCATAAAAATACATCATGTTATCTCTGCTCCCTCATCCCCTATTTTGTAATAGATAGAGATCTCTTCACCCTTTTGATGACATATCCAATGATCTTATGAAATAGATAGGAAGCTCAACACAGATTCAAAAGACTTAAGTTTGTAACTCACCTCTGTGTCTTGATAGATACCTGAATATGAATAATTCACTTGACCTCTCTGAACCTCAAAAAGAAAATATCTACAGAAGCTCTCTCTGAAAGTTGTTGTGAGAGATCCCAAAAGTCTTAGTGTAGTTTTAAGCTATGAAATCTTAAAAAATAATACTTTGGAGATACTCTGTATAAAGTTAGCAGTCATTATTAGCCTGGTTTCCAGCTCTTAGAAAACTTTTCTGTTAAATTCTTTTCCTTCATGGACTTGGATCCAATTTACCTTGGTCTTTTTCATGATTTCAAAAGGAATATATTGCACCTTGTGTACAGATAAGACTTATACTGGCTATTTATAGAAAATACATAGATCAGTATAGTCACTGCCCTCCAGTGACTCCCACTGTAATAGAAGAGATAAAGTAGATATACAAATTCTTGCAATATAAAGAAGAATATGTAAAATGGCATAGAAATAATCAATAAAAAGAGCTAAAGTTCTTGTCCAGTGATAATCCAGACTTCCCTGAACTGGTAGCTTTCAAAACCTGGTAATTGAAGAGGCCAGATTTTGCAATTGGAGTAGAATCTGATAGTCAAAAATAATCACCTGAGCCAATATATAGGCAAAAAATGGGCTGGAAATGCCCATACCTCAGTCATCTATTATCTACAGGATAAGCTATATGAAGGAGCATATTAAGAGAAAAAACTAAAGAAGGAGTTAAGGGCCAAATTATTGGGAAATTTGAAAGTCAAATGAAAGAGGTTTATTATTTGGTAGCCAGACATAGAATGTCACTGAAATTTTTTGAGCACTGGTCCAAGCAATGAAGGATGATCTGAAAAAGGAAAGATGAATCAGGTAAACTAGTTAAGAGAATATGACATAAGTCCAGGAAAGAATTGATATTAGGATCTTAAACAGTGCTGTTTCTCATAGGAACGTAGAAGTGGGAATGGTAAAATGAAGGACTTGATTGCTGGTTGGTGAAAAATTAGAAAAAGGCAAAAGTCTAGCACCATACCAGGTTTCAATCCTGAGTAATAATGGGTGGCTAGTGCCCTTGGCCGAGAAAAGGAAATCAGAGAATTAGAGGAGATTTTGGAAGGGAGATTTGGTTTTGCTTTGGGGAATGTTTAGCCCAAGGTGCCAGTGGATAAATCAAGGAGAAATTGAAAAGATATAAATGTTGGACACGAAATCTTTTGGAAGATTCCTAAAAATTATATCTGGAGTCATATGAAATAGAAGTGATTAGCAAGAGAGAAAATAGAGAAAAGGAGGGGATATTAGGGGATTGTGGCATTAAGGGGATGGGAGGAAAATGAGATACAGAGAAGGACTAATCAGGATTTCAGATGAAAAATTAGGAGAATTCAAAAGGGTGAAAAATTCCAAAGAAGGTTCTGTTTCAAAAAGCTGGTATGGTTAACTGCATTAAATGCTGTAGAAATGTCTAAAATAAAAGTGAAGAAAGTTGTCTATGGAACCTGAGCTGAGTAGAAAATCAAGGAAAGTAAAATAAAATAAAATCCTAAAGAACTAGGATTAAAAAGAAGAGCTCTGGAGATCATAGATCATAATACATTAAGAGTAAATTCAGTTAGCATCTGGGAGGGACAAAAAGCTGCAACAATTCTGAAGCCTGCCAAGGCCCAGGTTGGGAGTGAACCAATGTGTGGTTGAATTAAAGTAGAGATGAAAGGCAGTAGAGCTGAAGAATCATGAGATCAGCATGTTAGCAAGAATCTCAGAACAGCAAATACAGAGCAGAGAGAGAAAAAAAGAACAAAACAGCTCCTGAAGGTATTTGGGGAAAGTAGAACAGTAATGATGAATTTGGGAGATTAAGTCTTTTTTTTAATAAAGCTCCCCTCCCCCCAATATATATGCATAGATAGTATTCAACATTCACCCTTGCAAAACCTTGTGTTCTAATTTTTTTCTCCCTCCCCCTCCCCCTTTCCTCTAGAGGGAAGTAATCCAATATATGTTAAACGTGCATTTCTTCTACATTTTTCTTCTACATAATTCCACATTTATCATGCTGCACAAGAAAAATCAGATCAAAGAGGAAAAAATGAGAAAGAAAACAAAATATAAGCAAACAACAACAAAGATGACAATGCTACACTATGATCCACACTCGGTCCCCATGGTCCTCTCTGTGAGCACAGATGGTTCTCTCAATCACAAGATTATTGGTATTGGAACTGGCCTGAATCACCTTGCTGATGAACAGAGCCATGTCCATCATAATTAATCATTCTGTGTACAATGCAGGAGATTAATTCTTTTTTTAAAAATCCTAAAATAAGATTTCCCATTCATTGATATCACCTTCATGCAAAATATAAATTAGTGAGTTTTTTCTGCACTGATTATATTCATTGGGATAACAAAAAATAGCAAGATATTACACAAATATGAATGCATTCCCAGGGAGAAGGCTAGTAAGCCTGTGAGAAATAGCATAATACCTTGGAAAGGGTGCTGGATTTGCTATTAGAGGTTTTGTATTCAAATCCTCATTCTATTCTTTACTAAACTTTGATCATAGATCTCTCTGGACCTCAGTATTTCTGTTTATAAATTGAAGGTAAAAATGCAATACTTCCAAGATGCTTTTCACTTCTAATCTATAATGCTGTGATACTATGAAAATATGTTTATGTAGTGGTTAATTGATAGAAATTGTATACAAAGCAAGCTAAGAATCTGGGATAGAGCCCTCTTTACCCAAAGATTCTAAATTTAATAAATCACTACACAGTGATACACTAATACAGTGGATTAAATACAACATCCACTTTTTAAAAATCCATTTTTATCTTTTATCAACCCTTTATTATAATGACAATTTCTCTGAGGTAGGTATTTAGAAACCCAAATTATAGTCCCAAGTGTGCCATTTTCTGTGTGATCTTAAATAAATCTTTTCCCTTTTGGAGGCCTCCATTTTGTTTCCTATAAAAGGAGATGAAACTGATGAAACCTAAGTATTTCCCAATTCCATCATTGAAGAATTATGCATTACATGGTTATATTTACATGGTTAATATTCATACTATTGTGACTTAAATGATTGCATTCAGTTTTGTATCCTGTTAAGGAGATGGGAGATCAAAATTAAGAAAACTTTAAGAAAAGCTTAAATTTAAGAGACAATGCTGATGACTCATTTAGATTTTAAAATATGAAATAAAAAGGATTACTGATACAATACTTATTTCTTGTTCTTCAGCCAGGGTTTGTCAGTCTCTTTTCTCTCTCTCTCTTTTTTTTTTTTTTTTTGAGGTGGGGAAGATGAAGTGGTGAAAGATCATTAGAACTTAATAGGATATGTAGAAATACAACTAGAACTCCAGAGTGCTCAGAATGGTATTTTCTATCAGAGCAATGTAATTAGAATCTTTATACGTGTGTGTGTGTGTGTGTGTGTGTGTGTGTGTATAATATATATATAAAATATACAAATCAATTTTTAAAAAAATTTTTGGTGACCAACTGTAACTGCTACCTCTTGTTAGAATTTTCATATAGCATCAAATGGATGCCTTCTTGCTCAGGAAGTGGAATTCATGGATATTCTGGATTGTTCTATCAGCATGTGACTTAATTTTCCAGTATTCTCTCAGACCTGCTTAGGGCAGGTGCTCTGAACTTTTTTAGTAAGTCACATATCCCATTTGGCAGACTGCTGAAACCTATGCACCCCTTCTGAGAAAAGACATAGAATAGAATACCTAGGATTGCAAAGGAATCAAAATATTAAAATATAGTTTTCAAAAGAAAATTTAAACAAATTCATAGATGCCAAGTTAAGAACCTTTATAGTAACTCTGAAGCAATTTAAAAAAAAGAAACCAAGTTTAAAACTGTGGAATAAAAAAAATGTGGTTTTTTGAGGGGGAAGAGGGAGAAAGCAGAAATCTGATGTAATCTCCCTATTCCAAAATACTTCAGAAGATTTCCCTAGAAATAACAATAATGATAATAAAAGTGTATATACAAACTAGTATTAATACATCTTGACTTTAAGAAATTCTTACCTCATGCTGTATATGGCATTCAGTACTGGCAGAACAAAAAGACCAAAGGAAAGTGATTTGTTGTGCTAAGCTTTCTTCATTGTACATAAGGAATTCTACATAAAGGATTACTTTAAATAATAGGCTCTCCTAGTGTGTCATGTTATTTGAATTCAGCCTCTTCAGGCAGGTCTTCAGGAGCTCATCTCTCACCTACAGAGACACACTCCTCTGTTTTCATCACTTTGGGCTACTACATAATGGCCAGATTATGCAAAACTCATGTCCTGGGCCCAGATTTCTAATGCTCTTCCTTCAATTTGATTCAGTGCTTTTCAGCCGGTGCAAAACAAGGAGAGGGGGAGGAAAAGACAAGAACTCACAAAGTCTTTATTCTCTAGCTCCAAACCCCTCTTTACAATATTTCTGACCCGATGCCACAGACATTTGTCAATACTATATGACCTCATTTTACCATTTCCCGGATCACTGTTTACTCTTCCGATAGTTATATCATTGAATGACCCACCTGGGATAAGATGTGAAGAAGGGGTGATCCTCCCATGAGTAAAATATTTATGTGTCGTGTTTTAGGTTCAAAGATTTAGATCTGCAAGAGCCTTTAGAGCCAGAAGTCTGAGTTGGATTAGGAAGAGAAGTCCATCGTGGCTAATCAGAATCATAGTTTGTTGATTCCTGCTCCTGGAACCCAAGCTTTAGAAATACTTTCCACAGGAGTAAGAAGGGATTGGTCCAAGGTCATACAATCAATGGCCAAGCTACAATCTTCCTATGCAAATATCTATCTGATAGTTATTTTCATAGCATGTAACTTAGGACCTTATAGCCATTCACTGGATTTATCTTTAGCTCCTTCTCTAATGAACTTATTGTGTAATAGCATGTTTTAGAACTATCTGTACCAGCGTCCTGCTGGACTGCAGTCTCTATGAGAGTAAGGAACATGATTTATACAAACTCACACTGCCAAGTACAAGGCTCTCAACATAGTCACTTCTTAATGCACATTTGCTGAATGAATGAATTATGGAAATCTCTAAATATCGGATGAAGGGGATTATATTTTGTCATATAAGCAGTGGAGTGTTATTAAATGTTTCTGAACATGTATTTCCTTTGAACGAGGAAGATGACTTTGGCAGCTATGTTAAGGCTTCATTGGAGAAAGAAAATACGGGAAGTAAGAGGTCATTTCAACAATCCAAAACGATCAATGAACAGCTGTTAAATATTTTTATCTCTAGCTACTAGAAATGCAAAGTCAAAAAGAAAAAGTATCTGCCCTGAAGGAGAATACATTCTACCAGAATGTCCAGTTGAGAGTTAATGGAAATGGGTTTGAGTGTGAGTAAAGAAAAAGGAGGGGAAAAAAATGCAAGTGGTAACTGTGGAGGCGGAATCAGTCAGAGTTGGCACCTGAATTGGAAAAGGGATTGATAGAGGAGAGGGAAGACTCAAAAATACCTCCGGAATAGCCTTCTGAATAATGAAATAGCTTAGATGGGCACAGACAACCTCATTAGCAATGTTTTTTTTTTTTTGGTTGTTTGTTTCAGTCAATGGAAAAACAATCAAGCATAAAAACAGTTGTAATTAGTTAAACAGGATATGACTAAATAAATGAGGGCATTGATTATCATTAGTCCCCATATTAAGTTTCAGGAAGCAGAGCAATCACCTTCAATATTGGGGGACAGCATCTAAATTCCCACAGGGCAAGACAGAACATATCCAATATAGTCAGAATATTTTTGCTTGCTCTCTTTATAAAAAAACCAAGCATTCAAAAGTATAGGAGAATGCTAAACTGGTATCTGGCCTGAGAGGTCAGAGGTTAATTCAGGAAGCCATTGATTCAATTGAATATACTTAGTAATTGAATGAGTACCTTCAATAGATGTTTAATATTTGAATCTAGATAGATTTCATTTGGCAAATGAAGAAGACATTGAATCTTTAAAAAATGTTTGAAAAGATAAAGGCAAAATTGAAATTATATTGATACAAGAAAAATAAAAGCCCTTCTTATTTCTATAATTGTGTTATAACTGATGTAGGCCAATCCCACTAAGCTTCTCAAGATAAAAGTGATTTTTCAGCATTTTTGGACAATTTGAAGATTCTGAGACATGAGATAGAGTGAAGATGCTTGAAGAACTAAGTTTAGGATGCATAGGATAAAGTATCTCCTTTTTAAAAAAGTTGGAGGAAGGGGAAATTTATGCCAATATGTTTTTTTCTGTTATAAATTATATCACCAACCCCAGTCAAAGTCCCAGTCCTAAATTAATTTCTCCTTCCTCTATGGGATCACAATGTAGAGGAGGGGAAAAATTAGACTGGTTCCAAGGGATGTATAGTTAATTTCCAAGAATACATTTTGCTTTTACACATGTACCACTAGAGGCAATTGCCTACCTCTCTTACTAAGGATGCTAATTAATGGTGATAAATGTGTTTGCAAGAATAAGTCCATGTCAAGACTAACATCCACTGCATTTCCTTTCCCATCCCAACTTATTTAAGGAAGACACTCCAATTAGCACAGATAACAAGGTTATCTGTTCTCAGGGTGGCTGTAAAGCAATGTGACTTAAAGAGGAGGCTCAGGGAAATTTGCCTTATTATCTGGCACAGAGTGGGGAAAGCTGGACACAGAATCAAAGAACTTGGGTGTACTGCCCAATTCTGCCACTTTTGCCAAGTCTGCCATATTTGCCAAGTGACAGACAATTCACTTATCTCTTCTGAGTCTCAGTTTTCCCTTTGGATCATGAGGGAATGAGACTACATGACCTTCCTTTTCCAAATCTATAATCCTTTGACTTGATTAATATTCAGAAGATTCTGATCACAAAGAATATGTAAACTTAGAAAAGTTTTTATGAAGAATTATTAAAAATAAAAACACCTATCAAATTGCAGTATAGGTACATTTAGAAAGAAAAAGATTTTAAGATAAGAATATTAACTGTTCTTCCTGCCCCCTCAGCACCTGTGATGGTTGTCTTTTACAAGAAGTGAAGATAATCAAATGTTATCATTCTTTTAGCTTACAAAACTTACCAGAGAAGCCTTCCCTTAGCACTAATAGAAAGAGCAATGAATTTGGGCTCATAAAACTTGCGTTTAAATCTCAGATTTGCTTTTTATGACCTATGCAAATAAAATCATTGCTATTTTATAGTTGAAGAAACTGAGTTTTAGGAAGACAATCATTTGCTTTTTGTCAACTAGCTAGTAAGTAACTAGACCAATTCTCAGACCCAAGTTTTTTTGATATTTAATTGTCTTTCTTAGTCATTTCTTAGTCAAGAATAACATTGCCAGCTAAGCCAAAGGTACAAAACATCCCTTTTTAAAAAACACATTGTAGATAATCTTCATTGTTCTTTGGGAACTTGTCTGGATATGCTTGTAGATGAGTAATATCAACTTTGTAATAGCAACTCAAATATTTGAAAGATTAGTACCATATGGTTATTATTAGCTCAGGGCCTAGCTTAAAAAACAAGAAGACTGGAATGTGGAGAAAAGAGCCCATGGGTCTCCAACTTACTTCAATTCAATTTAATGTTTATTCAATGGGTCTAAAATTATGTTAATTTCAATATAATAGGGAAGAAAGAACAATAACTTACATTTATATAGTCCATACATATCTTTACAATTTATAAGTAAATGTAAAGTGACTTGTAAACTATTTCATTTGATCTTCGCAACAACCCTGTGATATAAGTAATATTTGTTATTCTCATTTTACAAGAGAGGAAAATTGAGGCTTCAAGTGGTTCAGTGATTTGTTCTCAGTTTCACAATTAGTAATTGAGGTAGAATTTGATGGCTCTTTCTCATTCTGAGTACAAGGTTCTGTATTCCCTACATAGTCTTTCTCAAAGAAGAACTATAAGAATAAGACATGATTTCTGCTATCATGGAGCACCCAGTGCCACTGGGAGACACCCAAGAATAAAATAGAGCACAGCAAGACTAATTCTAAACTCAGGAATTAGGCCATAAGGATTCTCAGGAATAGCCCTGGAATCATCAGCTGCAAGGGCACTTGAGGACTTTTGCTTAGCACATCACTTTAAGACATCCACAGTTCCACAGGTGATGTGGAAGTCCCAGACTATAAATCTCAGTAATCTCTTCCAATCTGCATCCTCCACCAGAGCAGCCAAACCTTTTTTTTTTTTCTTTAAGAAACCCTGTGAACTATTTTGACTGCTTTGGATGATTCTATTTCACATAAGAGCTTTGAAAGTTGTTGGAGAGTCATTGAAGTAATTTATGTAAGGTACTTAGACCTGCCTAGAAAATGAGTGCCAAAAAGAAAGAAGTAATGCAATTCGGTGATGACAATATTTAAGAATAAAACTGTAAAGCTTTGCCATAGCTCTAACCCTACCGGGCTGTAAGCCAGGTGAGACTTCTCCAAGAGTAGGGAAGCCAGGAAGAAAACCAAATCCATCTATTTGCAAACCAGGAGTGAAGAAAAGGAGTTGGGAGCCTCCCAGACAGGACTTGATATTTAATAATCAATTTTGATGTATTGTGCTTTAGGTTTCAACATGAAGCAAAATAACTTGTAAGTATCATGAGCAGAGAACAAAGTTCCTCTGATGGGCAAACACACTTGACAAGGTTCTCCAGATGCCCTTGCATCCTTTACAGCTTCCATTAAAGCCTTCCCTTCTTGATAGTACAAAGGACATAATTTGTACTCGGGAGACCTGAGTTGGAATCCTAGCTCTGCTAATTTATGCTTTTATAACTTCAATGAAGTTATTGAACCTTTCAGATTTGCAATTTCTATGTCTGAAAATGAGTATCAAAGGAGTGACCACAGAAATCCAGTATTACTAAACAGTCTTGTTTCTCTGAACACCTATTCTTGTTGTCTAAACCACTCATTCTCTTGGTAACACATGGTCTTGTAACATCTCTTTTTTTGTTTTTTGATATGCCCATTAAACCTTATAATTAATCATTTTATTTGTTCATGTGTCTACCATATTAGATTGTGACTACCATGAAAGTAGGAACTAGATCTTATACTTCTGGGAACTTTGTAAAGCACTGTACATAGGGCCTCTTGTTTGTGTTAAGTTCTCATTAAATACCTATTCAGTTTGATTTACAAACATACACACATGCTCATAGGTTGGGAACTCAAAGGGATTTTCCAGGTCATTGAATCCATCTCCCTCATTTTAGAGATTAGGAAAGGAAATGAATTGAAAGAGGATAATTTTCTTGCCCAAGATCACTCAGATGGTAATTAGCAGAACTGAAATTGTAACCCAGTCCCTCTAACTCCAAATTTCCTTTCTTCTTACCATGTTCTCAAATTACATAGATGTGTTTGAGAAATCTTTGTTGTCTAGCAATTTACTACTGTTCTTAAAGCCATTTTGGGAACTGGGTTATAATCATGAATGTTCCCATAAGTCCAGAGTCACCTTTGAGTGGGAGGAAGTCCTCTTCTGACTTGAGCAATTAGAAAGCTCAGATAAACTATTGGGAGCCAAAACTATTCCTCATGCCTGAAATTCTGATGAAATAAATGGGGAGTTGTCCCAAATTTAAAAAGAAAACATGGGAAAACTAAAGGTTTTCAGAGACCCAATCTGAAGTCATCTGGAAAACTCAGAACTCAATTAGTCAACACATCTAGGGTGAGCACTGAACCCTAGACTTTTCATGCAGTAAATATTTAAATATCTCAAAGCTAAAAGAATAGAATGAAGAGTTCAATAGAGGACTCTGCCACAAAAACCAAATTTAAGAAATAAGGCTTGGCAGGATGGAATGCTTCTCATGAGAAAGGCTGCCCAATTGTTATTCCTACTCAGTATCATTTTTCATACTTTCCCTTCCTTCCTAATAATCCCTCCCTTTCCCCTATTGCTAATTTAGATTTAAAACATCATCATATGAGATGTCATTCATCACTACCTTAGAAAGAAGCCCTTGGTGTATATACATGTCTCCTGCAGTTCTATCCAGGGAATGGTGGGAGTTTGAAGGAAATTCTATATAATCCTAATGAAGGATATTCTATTTTAGAACTACTCCCATTTGGGCAAATACTGTTCCACTTCCAGGACATTTCTTCAATAACAAGCTCACTGTAACAGTTTCATCAGAACATAAAATGGGGGGAAATTCGTTTTTAAAGAGATTTTGAAGGTTCTTTTTTTTTTAAAGTGTATGTTTGCATTCAATATTGCTTATGAGTAAAGATTCCAAAAGAAAAATGAGAAGAATTGACACCCAGAAAAATCTACATGTTTGATTTGTTTAATGTTCAATGTCAATAACTCAAACTTTTTAATTCTCCACTGGAAGTATAAAAAACATAAGGAAACAGAATTACAAGCAAGTCCTGTCCTCTTCTTTGCCGCTTTGTATGTCTCTCTGACAACTCCTTTTAAGAGAAGGAGATGGGGGTTAGAAGCTTTTCCTCAGCCGGTTCAGGGTCACAGCAGGCAGTGGCTGTCTGGTAGTCTGTACTCAACAGGATAATACAACAGTTATAAAATATGTCTGGGAAAACGTGTGTGTGTGTGTGTGTGTGTGTGTGTGTGTGAAGATTTCCCTGTCAAGAAGCTTGTCTGTTATTCAAATGGATCCACCAGAGCTATACTGACTCTATAATAAGGCTAACATGGAATTACTTAGTAGCTGAATCTTAATACTGAGGAGAGAAAAAAGATGGTGAGGACATTCAGAGCTACAGTTGAAAATGTGACAGAATTAATGTCTCTCCCATGTAAACATGCCCTCTGCCTCAATTTGAGTAATTTTCATACTTCATTAGCATCGCTGGAATTATTAGTTTCTTGCATCTCTTGCCCAGTAGGGTCCTGGGACCTGAGAAAAATCTACAATTATTCAGATGGCTCAATCTTTAAAAAGTGCTGCTAGCAAGGGACAGGCTCCAGTGCATTAACAAAGGTTAGCTAAGTTATTACTTTACAATCAATGTCGTCAGTTCACAGATCTTGTCCAGCACTAAGCCTAGACTGAACTTGCAGGGTAATTGTCTGGCAAAACCTAAGATCCGTCAGAACACAATGTCTGTGTCTGTGAGGGGTTTATACCTGTTTCCTGGGTGTGTAAATTTTTTGGTTCCTTGCCTGGTTTCTGAGGCATTACTTTCTGGCTCCTGATGGAACTTGCCAAAGGTCAGGATACTGTTATAGAACTCTACTATTTTCTTTTTTCTTCATACTATTTTCTTTTTTTTCCCAGTTACATACTCTTCTATTTTCAATGTACTGGAAATGTTACAGAGTCTTTGGGATGGAGTTTTGTGTTAACAGAACCAAAAGCAAGCAGGTCAGTGGTTCTGATGAGCTATGGTTCACAGCTCTGGTTTAAGACAACAAAAAACAAAAACAGAAACCTTTGCTCAAAAACGGTTGGGACTAGAATGGGGAAAACCAACCAACCATACAAAATAATTGAAAATACCAATATTAAGGCCCCAAAACAACAGATACCTAGATCAGCATGTTAAAGTCTTGTGAGGTCAGGTATATGTTAAGTTTCTTGTTCAGGCTTAATGTGGACATCTGAGGTCTTTTTTCCTCTGGGGTTTTTTATTACAAGAGATTAATCAATCTGGGTAGCTAGATGACACAGTGGATAAAGCAGCTGCCTGAGCTGGAGTTAGAAACGATCGTGTTCCTGAGTTCAAATTTAACCTCTGACACTAGCTGTAGGCAACTCTAGGCAAGTCACTTAACCCTATTTGCCTCAGTTTCCTAATCAATGAAATGAGTTTGAAAAGGAAATAGCAAACAACTTCAGTGCATTTGCCAAGAAACTTTAAGTAGAGTCACAATAGAACACAATTGAAAATTGACTAAACAGCAAGAACAAAAAAAAAAAAAAAATTAACCTTTATCAAATATCATCAATGTACCAGATACTTTCTTAGGCACCAGGATACAAAGACAAAAATTAAACAAGTCCTGCTTTTAAGGAGTCTTCATTCTAGTTGAAGAGACAATATGTACCTATAAATATAAGGTAAATATATGGTACTGGTAAGAAAAGAGTAGATCAGCAAAGGCCTCATGTAGAAATGAGTACTTGAGCTGGAATTTAAAGAAAACTAGACTTCTCCAAGATGGAAATGAGGAAAGAATACATTTCAGATACTGCAAACCAATGAAAATGGAGGTAGAAGGTCATAAAAGAGAAAATGGCAAAAGGTCAGTTTGGCCAGTTTATAAAGTATGTGAAGAAGAGATAATCCATTGGACCCACATTTACCTGACGACATATTTAAGAGATAGAACAACCTACTAGCAAACAGTGTAAAAGTGCATATAAATGGCTGATTTCACATGATTCTGAGATTTGCAGCTTGGAAAATGAAAGTTGTATAACATACCACCAAATCTCTGAAATACATAGACCTTTGTAAAAAGCCTCCTCAATGTTTTGGAGTGCATGACCCTTCCCAAAAGTCACACAGCAGACAATTCTCTCCTTAATTGCCCACCACACTTAGCAGATGTTTTTCCACTGATTCATCCAGCAGGTTCATCCTGACTAAAGTTATACCTTTTTTTATCTTTTCTTAAAGCCATGAATACATGGCCTACATTTTTCTCAGACATACTGTTGTATCTCCATTATTCAAAGCCATAAAATTCACCTTTGTCTACAATTGATCAGTTAGCCCAGGGTATTAGATTTTCCCACTTATTAGGATTGTAAACAATGAAAGTTAATAAAGAGAAGTAATAGAAAAAAATCTTTTGAACTCTTACCAGAGCCAAATAAAAGATGACCTACTTATAGAGAAGCTCAGGACCTTGAAACTTGGGGAACATTTATAACTAAAGTTATTCCTGCTAACTGGATCATCCTCAGACTCACTTAGTGTATTTGAAGTTTGCTCCAACTGGTTCTACTATCCAGAAAGGAGGCAAAGAGAATGCAGTCAATATATGAATCCTTCCTATATATTGGAAAGTAGGTTTTCATGCCAGTGTTCAGAAAGGACTCCAATTTTGGAATGGAACTTGGTCTGTTGAACCAAATGGTGAAAATCAATTAGGTCATGAATTCTGTAGTAATAATACTAACTCAACAGGAAATTTTTCAGGTTCTTTTAGACCTCACTTTATATGGCTTACATAATATTTGCACATAGTCATTTGCATGTTATCCCCCCCTCTACATTAGACTGAAATTTCAGAGAGCAGGGACTGTTTTGCTTTGTTTTTGCCTTCCTTTATATCCCCAAGTTTTTGGCACAGAGCTTGACACACAGAGATTAATCAATGCTCATTGATTGACTGAAGCAGCCATGGGAGCTTTGAAGCATCATTATGTGCTACAATAACACCTATCTCACTAAAAAAAAAAAATCTCAAAAGATGATAGTGCTAGTATTGAAAGGGATTTCAAAGTTCAATCAGCTCAACTTCCATTGAGTTCATTGTTCAGATGAAATTAAAGCCCGGGAAGGACATCACTTCGCCAAAATTAAGTATGAACTAAGAATAAGAGATAGTATTTGAACCCACCCGATCTGACTCTAGGGACAATTCTTTCTCCAATAGTCCAGTCTGCCTCCTATCTTCCTCCATCACCCAAATCCTGGACTAATTGTCTAATAATCACTCCTTGAAGATATAATATGGAAAACCTTTATTGAAATGAAAATATTGAATTCAGGAAATATGTATTAGGTATTTTTAGTATGCGTGGAACTTTCTGGGCTTCCAAAGAATTGTGTAGCTGAGATTCCATCCAAAGAACAAACAACTCACACATATAATAGAAATTTGTGTCTGTATATCATAGTCTGTCTTGTTCTGTTTCTAATTACCAAGAGGGGGTGAAGGAGCAAAGGGGAGGACAAACTCTGTACTCTATGACTTTGGTATTTGATTTTTGTCTCTTTTTGCACATTTGAGAAAAACCTGACTCACCAGCAGGAATGGGATGACAGATTTCTTGTTTCCAGTTTTAATATCAGATATTTTGTTCTGTCTAAAATAAATTGTTTACTGTATTGATGTTTTCTCTAAGCTTGTTCTCTTTAGAAAGGTAGACCAAACAGGACTTTCATCATAATGCTAAGCAAGCATTAGATGGATTTGGTTGAGATGAGAGCTAGATTTGAATCTCAATTCCAAAATTCACAAGCTAAGTGATCATTTTCTGCCCTTTTTGCCCAAGAAGAAAAAGATTAATCTATCTTTCCTGTGAGAATCTTTCAACTACAAAAAATCATATATCATTTCCCCTAAATTTTATCTTTTCCAAGATGAACATCATTGGCTGGGTAGCATGATATAGAAAGTATGAACTTAGAAGTAGGGTGTTCTTACTATACTATTTTAGTAAAAATCTCTCTTAAAAAAATCAATTGATTATGGTTGATTTAATGATAATCAACTGACAATCTTAGAAAACAGACCAATGGGTTTTCATGAACTATATAGAAAACCACACACACACACACACACACACACACACACACACACACACACACATACACACACACACACACACATCCATACACACTCCTTGATGTCTCAGAACTATACCTAGAATCTTGCAGAGATGCATTCTGAGAACCAACTTAGTTCAAATGGGAATTGAGATGGCAGCTCTAGGATACATGCTACATCAAGGCCCTTCACCACCTTGAATGATATCTTCTAAATGCTCATTAGCATTCATGCCCAAACATAATAAAGGAAAAATACCAATCTGATAGGTCAGAACAGAGTGGAACTATCATTTCCCTTTCCCCTGCAGACATTAAGCTATATTGAAAGCTAGTGTATGCTATAGTCAACAGGGAACTGGCTTCAAAGCCAGGAAGTTACAATTCAAGTCCTGTGCCTAAGCCTCTATTAAGGCATGATTAAAGTTTTTGGTTGCCCTGGTACATTAACTCATGGTGAGCTTTTAGTGTACTAAAATCCACACATCACCCAGTACTCATGAGAAATTTGTCTAGCTTCTCCCTGCCCCCATTCTATACTTATGAATTTTTAAACCCATGCAGAGAAATCTATTATCCCTATTAAATTCCATCTTATTAGATTCAGTCCATTACTCTTGGCTGTTGAGATCTTTTTGGATCTTTACTCTTTCATCCAACATGTTAGCTCTTTCTCTTAGCCCCATTTCATTTTCAAATTTGACAAGCATAACTTCTATATCTTCTACCAAACTGCTGATAAAACAAAAATGTTTAACAGTCCAATCTCAAAGACAGACTTCTTTCTCTTCAGACCTCACAGAGCATTTTGTTTTGTTTTGCTTTTTTCCCCTTTTATAATGTAATTATTTAATCATGGGAGTGATATATGGAGGTAGATACCTTTATTTGGCTTGCACCAGAAGGCAGAAGAGAAAGGGAAAAAGACCTTTCTTTTTTGCTTCTCCTTCCCCCAATTAGCCATGTCATTAGAGACCAATTAAATAGTGAAGCCACTAAGAAAAGAGATACTCCCAAAGAGAGACAATATGAAGAGACTGTCACTCAAGGAAGGAGAAATTTTCCACAGGGAATGTGATTCTTCCTGGCAGAGAGAAGTGTGCCTTGTCATTCAAGAAAGAAACATTCCTTTAGACCCCCTATTGAAGGACTCACTCAAAAAATATTGAAATCAAGGAGAGCTTCCTGAAGGGTCTTCAAAAAGAGAAGTCAGAAGTGGGCAGAAATGAAGCAGCAAGGTACACTTAGGGAAGGGAAAGGAGCCATCATCTCCTTTCAGAAACCAGTAGAATTAGACCAGGACTGAGAGTATTTTTAACATCAGCACTCTCCAGACTGTGCTTTCAGCCCCACTCTTCAGCTTTCCCCATCAAGAAAAGACCAACCATCCTCACCACCATTACCACCACCATTGCCACCACTAACATTTGCCATAGATAAGTAGATAATTCCATGGGGAACAAGAGTAACTCACCTGTAATACACACACTCTTCTAATCACTAAATAACTCAGGCCAGTAAAACCACTAGTATTTTCTACCTCCAAATACCAAGTGGGAGGGGATAGTTGAAGACTATGACCCAAGATCCCTAGAAAGAGTAATACCCTGTAGTCTACTGATCCTACTTTCAACCCAATCCTTGAAAGAATTGTCCAGAAAAGTAGTTTGACAGAACAACATCTTACAGAATATACCAAGATAAATTCAAAATGGGTATATGATTTAGACATAAAGAATGGTGTCATAAACCTAATTTAGGATGCATGGGAAAATATTAACATAAGATCTATGGATAAGGAAAGTGCTTATGACCAAATAAAAATAGAGAGGAGCAAGTGAAGTAAAATAGATATTTTTTGATTACATTAGTTTAAAAAGATTTTGCACAAACAAAACCAATGGAGCCAAAATTCAAAGAAAAGCAGAAAATTGGGAGAAAATTTTACAGCATTTCTCTAATAAAGGCTTCATTTTTCATATATATAGGAAACTGGAATAAATTTATAAAAATAAGAAAAATAAGTTAATAAAAGGTCCAAAAAATGAACAGTTTTCAGAAGAGAAATTAAAAGTATCCACAGTCACATAAAATTTGCAAAATATCATTGATTAGAGAAATGTAAATTAAAACAACTGTAATACTACTTCACACCTATCAAAATAGCTAGAATCACAGTAAAGAAAAATAAAAATGCTAGAGAGCATATAGAAAAATGTGGAAACTACTGCATTATTGGCAGAGTTGTGAACTCCATTCTGGAGAAAACTTGCAACCATAAAAGGGCTATAAAACTGTGCATACCCTTTGAACCAGCATAGTCTGAAAAATTTGAACTAGAATAGGTATGTACACAAAAAGGATCAAAGAAAACAGGAAAGGACCTAAATATACAAAAATACTGGTGGCTGTTTTTTTTTTTTTTTTGTAGTGATAAATAATTGAAAATTGAGGGGATTTCCATCACTTGGAGAATGACTGAACAAATTGTGGTAATATGATTGTGATGGAATGACCAGGGGAATAGTTTCAAAAAAAACTTGGGAAGATGCATATATAGTGATGCAAAGTGAGCAGAACTAAGAAAATATAGTAACAGCAATAGTGTAAAACTGATTAACTGTGAAAGATTTATATACTCTAACCAGGAGATCCAAAAAAAATTCCAAAGGACTCATGAAGAAAAAAATGCTATCCATCTTTTAAAAAAGAACTGGTGAACTATGGAAGCAAAATAACGCACACTTTTTCACTGTTTTTCTTGCTTTTTTGGTAACATGTCTAATAGGAAATATGTTTTGCATGACTTCACATATATAAATGATATGGAGTGTTAGTGGGAAAGAATTTAAAACTGAAAATATAAAATAATGAATGCTATAAATAAATAGATAAAGTTTTTAAAAAGAAAGAAAAAAGAAAGAACTGCCCAGTGAAGCAACTCCTGTGAACATGTGTCCTGGCAACACTGATTTTGTAACCCCTGATTCCATAGAAGCCATAGCTATTTTAAAAAAATCAAGAAAAGAAAATTCTTGAAGCCAAAATCCCTGACACTATCAAAAAGTTCAACAAAAACCTGACATATTTTTATCAGTGAAAATTACATTAAAAAAAATTTTTTTTGCTGCCATACTGTTAGGACCACCATATCTTTCCATTTGAATTATTCTTGTGATCTCCCTTTTTACTACAATGAAAGCTAGTGGAAGATAAGAACTTTCTTGCTTTTCTATTTGTATCCTCAGTGTTTAGCTTCACACTTTGTACCAAGTAATGAATATTTCATTCATTCATTCATTCAAATTATCTCTCTCTTTTCTTAGTCTCTCTACTAAGCCAATAAACTCTATTTAGACAGTAGGCTATGACCTCTCCACATTTTTCTCCCCAAATACTTAGCACAGTGTTGTGTATACAGTAGATGACAAATAAATCTTTATTGAATAAATTAATGGGGAAAAACATTAACAGACAAACAACTTTTCATTTCTTCTTCCCATAAATGGGGAAACATTGAGGTTTTGTGATTAGAAGAATGCATCTTGGAGTTCAAGTTATTTAACCTATACCTGTTGGAGAATCAATTCTCCATATTTTCAGCAAGTAAGTACTTGCTTATGAATCCAGGGCAGGAAAATCTCTAGTAAGAAGCAACCTGCCACTTTCAAAGACAGTAAATTCTTATTTAGGCCAGTTCCAATTGCTTGGATTTTCCTTACTAGCAAAATATAGTTCCAGGAGTAACACAGTTAATTGTGTGCATCAGAAACAATAATCTGGCAGTTGTGTGAATAATAGTATGTAAAGAAGAGAGATTGGAATCAGAAAGACAAGTTAGAATGCTCTTATACTAGCCCCTAAGAAAAATGATGATCTTTTGCAGTATAAAGAGAGAAGAAAAAAACATTGTGTAGATGGAATGGTAGGACTTAGCAACTGGTTGGACATCATAGTATAAGAGTGAGGGAGGAGCAAAAGCTAAGTTTGAGCCCAGGTGTTATAAGGACCATGGTATCATTAATTAAAAAGAAAAAAAAAAAAGAAAAGAGATAGATTTTTGCAGGGAAGATTCAGGATAAGTTCAGTGGTTATAAATAGGCTTTGTTTGCAGTATCTCTGGGACTCATTCAACAGAGACAAAAGCTCAAGGGAGAGACTGGATAGAGAAACTTTGGAAAAGTTTTCATAGAGGTTATAATTGAAGTCACAGAAATTAGATTAAAATGATCAGAAAATTTAAAAAAAGAGAGCCTAGGTCAAAAGGAGTAGAAGGAAAATAGGCACTAAAAAGAGAAAAAAAAGGAGGCAGTAGGCTACCCAAGATAGCACCAAGTCATGAAAGCCAAAGAAAAGAGCACTGAAAGAAGAGGAGAGTATTTCACAGTAGCATAAACTGCAGAAAATTTAAGGAGGATGAGAAAGGATTAAGTAAACATCAGTATGCAAGAAGAGACCTATGATGACCCATGAAATAATAGTTTCATAATTCATAGACTGAGATTTAGGAAGGGACTTTAGAGGTCAAATGATCATTTTATAGATAAGGTAATGATTAGCCGGAAAGGTGAAAGGTCTTTGCTAAAATTATATGTGTCGTGAGTACTAGAGATAGGATTTGAACCTACATGCTTTAGTTATCTCTCTGGGTCTTTCTACTTTATCTTATTGCCACCAGAGGAGTGGGAATGGAAGACAGATTTCAGGGATTTAGGAGAAAGTGGGTAGTTTCTGCCAAAGATAAAATGTATATTTAATAAACACGTTAAGCTCAGGGCTGTGGTTGTCTGGTTGGTGCTAATAATGACATTTTCAATTTACACAAGGGTAAAGGTCAGCACTACCATGGAAATTAATATTATTGCTTAATGGTGTTCTTGCCCAGAAATGAATAAGAGCAGGAAATAGAACAGGATGAAGAGAACGATCCATGGAAAGAAAATAAAATGAAGCCAGAGACAGAAAAGCAAAAAAAAAAAAGGAAAGAGGAATGGTAGAGAGATAAAACCCATTAGTAGTATTTGTTTTATACTGAGGATAAAAAGCAGATTTTCAATTCATCTGGGAAGTGGGGGGAAAAGGGGAAGAGCAAGAAAGAGAATCCAGAACATGAGTGGTGAGACCTCCACTATGGGAAGGAAGCCAAATGAGATTGGAGGGCAACAAGTTACCATCTGGTAGCTTCCTACTTTAACTAATTATTCATTCTAACTAGGTGCTAAACTCAGTTGCTTCTATGCTGCAGGAGCACTAATAGCACTATCAATGTCCCACTTAAAATTGTAATACCTTGGGGAAAAGGCTTAATCTCCCCATTCTAGTTATAGCTCTAGAGTTGAAAAATGTGAAAATTTTTAAAAATGAAGGCACAAATAATGAAGATCCAGTAATAAGTGAAATTCAATGTCAAATCACCTGAGAATCCAGATGACAATGGCAAGTCCTAAAATACAAACCTAATAGATACAGGAGGGTTCATCCCTTTTTTTGGAAACTTAACAGGAGACCTCGGAAATCATTCTGGTTCTCTGAATGGTCTCTCTTGTAGCTAAATACTGCATATGGGGAAGCAGGTCTTGATGAATTGGAAAGTGACACTGGAACACTCAATTATATTGTATCCTGTCAGCAAAGCAATCGATGACATCCTCTATTAGGCTACCCCAGCAAAGGAGCATACAACAAAATGTGCTGTTAGCTAGCTGTCATATTTATTTGCAAGCTACTTTCAAGGTATTATTAGACCAAGACTTAAGTACTTGGCTAAGCACCTGAGGAACACTAACATTTAATAGGCTAGTCAGACCTTTTAAATTTTCAGGAAGTTATAAAATCAACTAAAGGATTTTTTTCCATCCACATGGCCAGTCCTTAGCCTTGTCAGGACGTTGCTTCCCAAAAAGGGAACTCTGACCATTTGAAAAAATGTGCCTTTATCCACAATCTCTTTCCCAGGTCACTTAACAGATGTCAGAGGCATGGTGAACTCATTTTCCTTACTCAAAAGTCAGCATTCTATTGCAGCTATCTCTCAGTTTTTGACATTTTAACCATCATTATAAATAAGAGCAATCATAAATACACTTCAATCTGATCAGTATATACACTCCAGGTGATAGAACCTACTTAACTCTTACCTATGTCCTCTCAAAAATCCCCTATAGAGGGTGGACTATACGTGGGCAGTATACCCTTGCCGTATGATCCATTAACCTTCTTTCCTGTTCATGAATCCTATATCATACCATACCCCCTTCAACCTTCAGTGATCCCTATTGCTTCTAAGATAAAATACAAATTTTGTTGATTTATCATCTAAAGCACTTTACAATCTGGCTCCAGCCTATTTTTCTAAATTGATCACATTTTAGCTCCTTTTTCCATCTCTCTTTCTTGCATCTATGGCTTGGCTAAACTGATCTACCTCATATTCCTTATGCATGACATTCCATTTTCCAGCACTGAGACTTGTTTAGTCAATAATGCGTGCGTGGAAAGCCCTTTCTTGCCTCAACTTCTTACAAGCACTAGCTCCACTCCAAGCCTCAATTCAAATGCTATTTCCTGATTTCCCAATGGTAAATATCCCCATGACTGGAGACACAGATATTTCTGGTATTTATTTAATGGTCTTTGAGTGTAGAGATAGTTCATTTTTGTTTTTGTATTGTCAGTAGCTAGCACAGAGCTTGGCACAAAACAATTATTTTAAATTACTATTAAATTGAATTGAATCTCTGATGATACATTTCTACCACTTTTTCTTATGCTTCCTCTATTACAAAATAATGAAATAATAATATGAGTGCTTTGTGACTTACACTCCCCTCAGCATCACTGATTGAGGGAGTTGGTCTTTGACTGGGCTCCTGACAGTATGAAGAGAGTCCCTCCAAACAGTCTCCCATCAGGAACAGATTTGACTCCTGCCTTCAAAGCTACTAAGTTCTAGTTCTAACGATGCAGCAGTACTCAAACAAAAATGTGACATTCTCTTTATTACTGAAGACTTTCCTTGTATTATTACAACTCTCTGCCATTAGTTCTGGATAGTGAACAAGAGGAAACCAATGTTTTGGTGGTTTTTTGTGAGGAGTTTTTTAGATTCAATATAGAAATGCAGAATGGATACAAAATGAAAAGATTTAGAAAATGCCATAATTAGCATATAGAGTTGTTTTAAACATATTTTCTTAAATGCAATTGCTTAAATAAGCTAGCAGAAAGAACAAGGGTGAGCATAGTATGGTAAGAAGGAAGATAACGGACAGACATGTTAACAGGCTACAAATTATGCATTTGAACATGTGACTCTTCTCACCCCAACCTTCCACCTCTCCGAAAAATTAGCAGCATCTAAGGAGCATATTAGGTCACATTAAAATAATTGCAGAGATTGAACCCAATGGGCTATTCTAGATTCATTCAGTGTTTAATGTCATCAGTAGTTCATATAGAGTCTGTTAAAAACTTAATGTGCTCTATTATACATCTGAAAATCACTTGACTCCATTCAGCCAGCCCACTAAACAGAGAAGAGCCCTCTCTTCTGAATTTACTGACACCTTAATCCTGGAGGAGGACAGTGGTCATTGAAACTCTTCTTTTTTTCCCAAATATAGGAAGCATGTTCAAGAAAAGCCAAGAAGGTCAATGAGGGTATATCCACTGCAACAGACTCTGGGAGAATGTGCTTTGCTAAATCTATCCCCTCTCTAATTCTCATTGCACTTCCACTGGGACTATACATCTCAGACTCGATGATAAGGGAAAGAGAAGAATTTATTTTCATTGTCCCCTCCCCAAATTCAGACAGTTGTAGTTCCCTTCTAAGAGATTCAGGGATTTTGGAGAAGAGTAAAATTAATTAAGTTTAGAAAATAATATTATCTAAGAAGCTAGTTCAGATAAAGATGACCCTTGCCTTCTAGAAATGACTACTGAGCGCTGAATAGATAAGACACAAGAAAACAGAAAACAATACAAAGTATTTCCAGGCTACAATAACCACAACTTCTATGCCTGGAATGTATACTTTTTTACCCTTTTCCTTTTAGAATCCCTACCTTCTTTCAAGTGTTAACTCAGATGCTAACTCCTATGGGAATGCTTAGAATTCCCTTACTTGTTTATATATTTTCCTACACTCTTGGATACTTATTCATGCATATGACTTGCTTGTACCCTTCTACTCCACAGCTAGTAGGATGGAAGTGCTTTGAGGGCAGGGATGGTTTTGACTTTTAATCTTTATATCATCTAGAGTAGTATCTTGTGCCTAACTAAGCATTTCATAATTAGTTCTTTTATTGGATAGAATATGTGATTTGAAAAAAAAACACACACACAATTGATATGAGAATCTGGAAATGGAAAAGAACAGCATGAGGTAAACATTTGTGGAAAAGCAGAACTTATAAGGGTACCTTAAAACACAGTTAGAAATTGGGATGCTAGGAATAGAGGGGGAGGGTAAAGAAGGAGTGAGAATCAGTTTAATAGTCTTATTATAATCACAGTATAAATAAGGTAGAAATAAAGCAGGCTCCTTCATATGCCTGCAAGTCATTGATTCAGCTAAAAAGGCAATTACCCAAGTAGAATATGAACATTGTCTATCACATTGACATGCAGAGAAAATGCTGAACGCTGCAATGATAGGGAACAGTCCATAAAAAACTTGGGGAGGTGAAATACCAAACTCTGCCTGTCACACTTTATTATAAGGAACTCAAATAAATCTGCTCAATCTCATCTGCTCGGAGCCAAACATCATTTTTTATTGTAAGGAGGAATGCTGTGACATTTTCTATAGAAATATCTGTAACTGGAGGTCGTCAAGCAGACTTTTCTGCATAAACAGCCATATATGCCCATTAAAATGTTAATTGACAGTAGGGAAACAGCTTGCTGATCCCTGCTTTGTCTGAATGGTCCTATGTCTTAGAGTCAGAAAGGTACCTTTTTTGAACAGAAAGCATACATACACATACCTATATACATGTATATATACTCTCTCCCCATTTTCTGCCATCCGGTCAAACCCATGGCTACAAGATCTCCAAAAAACCAGTGTATAGCACCGGACCTTTCCACCCTTTTCCCTGGGCCAAGATGAAACCGCATTGATAAGAATATTCCATGACATTTAATATGTAAAATCCTACATTTGAGGTTTTGTTTTTAATCAGCTATACAATAAAGATTGAAATAGGTATAAATAGATAATAATTTGTGTGAAAAATATTTGGAGGTGTCAATGGACTTCATGCAATAGAAAACATAGCAACTGGTCAGACTAAGCCAAGAGTACGGGAAAGTACACTGAAAAACTGAAACAGGTCCAAGGAAGGTAATGAGTATTATGAGAGGACTATAGTTATCAATGGAAAGGATGATTAGGCAGAAATGAAGAATTATAGAGGATATCATGGGTGTCTTCACATATTTAAAGTGTTGTCAGGTGGAAGAATAATTAGTCTTACTTTGCTTGGTCCCAGGAGGAAGAACTGGGAATGATAGATGGAAGGTACAAAAAAAAATTTAGGCTGTGATATCGAAGAAAAAAGAAAAAAAGGGAAGAAGAAAAAGAGAGAGAGAAGGAGGAAGGGAAGAGGAGGAAGGGAGGAAAAAAAAGAAGGAAGGAAAGAAGGAAGGAAGGAAGGAAGGAAGGAAGGAAGGAAGGAAGGAAGGAAGGAAGAAGGAAGGAAGGAAGGAAGGAAGGAAGGAAGGAAAAAAGAGACAAAAAAGAGAGAGAAAGAGAAAAAGAAAGAAAGAAAGAGAAAGAGAAAAAGAAAGAAAGAAAGAAAGACAGAAAGAAAGACAGAAAGAAAGAAAGAAAAAAGAAAGAAAGAAAGAAAGAAAGAAAGAAAGAAAGAAAGAAAGAAAGAAAGAAAGAAAGAAAGAAAGAAAGACAGACAAGGCAAAACTTCACCATTAGAAATGTCCAAAAGTGGAAGAGATTGTTTTGGAAGGTGCTATGATGTCCTTTACTTAAGGTTAATATAGGCAAAGGTCATGAAGGAGAGGATTTAGTCTGGATGAGTCCCAAAAACACTCTTGCAATTCTGAAATATTAAGACAATATTAGTCAAATGGAGCTTCCTCTTCTCTTGATAGAAAAATGTATCTTTGATCACAATCTAATTGCACAAAAAGAAATAAGGAAATGTAGAGGTGCCACTCCAGCTAAAGGGAATTAGAGAGACTGCTTTCTTGATCAAAAACCAGTTTCAGGACCACAGAAGATTTTCTTAGACTGTTGATAGCAACTCCTCTCTTGAGACTGCAGAAACTTGGGTTACATAAAGGAAATCTGGGGAAATTGTTCTCCCTCTTCTCATGGCTAATCAAAAACCAGTAATTAAAGTGCTTGCCAAGTGCCAGATTCTGTTTTACAAAGACAAAAATGAAACAGCCCTTCTTTAAGAACCTGACACTCTTACTAAAGGAGACAGCATTTATGCATAAAAGTATAATCAAAATAATTAGAAGGCTACTTAAATAGGTAAGGTTATGTGTACTGCAGGAAGAGGGGAAAAGGAAATGTATAGTCCAGAAACTTAAGAAGAACAAGAGCTCTAGCATCCCACTACATGGATTTGAGGGCATACTTTGGGCCAGAGGTGGTTGTTTTTTGTCCTTCATTTTCAAAGAAGACCATGACATCGGGGAAGTGATACCATGACATACAAGTGAATGGGATTTAAGTGAGGGAAGTCTGTGCAAGTTCACCTACCTTACTTTCCCCTCTGGAGCCATCTGGGTCCAATGGCCAGATATAGAACAGGATGACTGAAGATGGCCCTGGATTCAGTGGGAATGAGATTAGAAATGCTGATGGTGAAGCACAAAAAAAAAAAAAAAAATTGGAGACCAATCTAAAACAGGTCCTTCCATGTAAATGAAACAACTCAAGAAATAGTTTTCCCCCTGCCTAATCATTTTGGGGAAACCATAGGGTTCCTGTCAGCATTCAAAAGCTCACTAGATCTACAAAAGAGCTGCTGTTGCTTTATTTTAATCACATTCCCACGATTGCCAGCACCAACCTAATTGGACTCATATTCCTAAAGGAGGAAGTGCAAAGAGTATTGATATAGTAACAAGAAATTGTCGCAAAG
Organism: Antechinus flavipes; assembly: GCF_016432865.1. Lineage (NCBI taxonomy): Eukaryota > Metazoa > Chordata > Mammalia > Dasyuromorphia > Dasyuridae > Antechinus > Antechinus flavipes. The sequence goes on along the minus strand of NC_067399.1, from coordinate 215,890,992 downwards.
TCATGCTCTTGAAAGAGGTAGGAAACAGGTAACTATCTAGCTTGGAAATGAGTATACTGAGAAGTAGAAGTCGCAATAGATTACTGGTTGATATTTGTTCTTATGGGCTCATTTCAATTTAACAAGCACTTTTTAAGGAAGACAGATAAATAATCCTCTCAGCTCCTTTCCAGGCTCTTATCCAGAGGTTCCTTCCTTTCTGTTGTCTACAAGACCAAAGGCTCCTCATGTCCTGAAACAGCTGGTAAGAAAGAAAGGAGGGAAGGGAGGAAGGGAGGGAGGGAGAAAGGGGGGGAGAGAGAGAGGAAAGAAGGAAGGAAGGAAGGAAGGAAGGAAGGAAGGAAGGAAGGATGGAAGGAAGGAAGGAAGGAAGGAAGGGAGGGAGGGGAGGAGGGAGGGGAGGGAAGGAGGGGAGGAGGGAGGGGAGGAGGGAGGGGAGGGAAAGAGGGGAGGGGGGAGAGGAGGGGAGGAGGGAGGGGAGGGGAGGAGGGAGGGAGGGAGGGGAGGGAGGGGAGAGAGGGAGGAAGGGAAGATTTGGGGCCAGACACCAGGCTTTCACTAGAATCATGGGCTCCTTATTATGGATTATTAGACTAGCACATAATCAGTTCCCTCCATCAGTCATTTACTATACAAAGTGTACTATGCAACAGGGCGAAAATTATCATGGGAGTAAATATTCCTTATTAGTATTGCCCAATGTGGAAACTGGCACCATGGCTTGACCCAAAGTATTGATATTCAACTAATGGAAGGTGAAAGGATGGATCAGTCATGGACAACACAACTATAACTCCTCTTTCAACACTACATCTCTTACACAGCTGCTCTCCTATGTGAGTGTCCCAAGTGTGGACCCTCAAAGTGGTTTAACTCCACAGGCCTAAGCCCTTGCAATACCTATACAGGCAAACATCCTTTTTCTCATTCCCATTCCCAATACACACATCCCTCTGGAAACTCTACTACTTACCCCATTATATAGTGGCTACCCCAGGCACCCCTCACTGGGTTGCTCTAGAGAAGTCCCTACTCCAGGACATTTGTTAGAAAGTCTGCTGCCATCCCATTTACACACACATACATACATACTTTATTTTTTTCTGTGGAAAAGAGAGGTAATGTGACTGACACTAACCTCCAACCCCAGGAGACCTTGATTCTTATCTTGACTCTCACACAAACTGACTGTGGTACTCTGGGAGAATCATTTGCTCCCTCTTTATCCTAGACCAATATCCAAGACTGAGTTTCAGAAGAAATCTAAGCGTGCATTAGTGAAGATTGCTCTCTGCAGTATGTGTTCTTTATACCAATAAAATCATAGACCTAACCCTATCCAAAGAATAAGTAGCACAGGACGACTAGACAAGGATGGATGGATGATTACATTAACCTCTTCCCCCCCCCCCCAACACAATTTTTTAATAAATTTCTCTATTTCCTTTGGATGGCACTGACACTGACCTCCCAGATTCTCAGTCCCATTTTAATTCTTCATTCCTCATTCAATTGAAACTGCTCTCTTCAAAGTTAAACAGTGTTCTCAAAGATGATGAGCTTTTCTGAATCCTCATTCTTTTGGACCCCTCCCTCTACAGTATTTGATGCTTTGACAATACATTTCTCCTGAGTATTTACTCTTTCTTCTCTAGTGGCTGTGACACTTATCTCTGTTGCTTCTCCCATCTATATGATGATTTCTTGGTTTCCCTTTGCTGGATTATCCACATCTTGACCTTTAACTGCAAGTATTTCACAAGGCTCTATTTAGGGTCCTCTTCTCTATAAATACTCTCATACTTGGTGAATTCATCAACTCCTCTAGTTTTATGCATCATTTCTATACAGATAGAATCATCATTAATCTCTCTCTCCTGAACTTTAGCTCACATCACCAAAAGTCTGTTGTACATTTCAGACTTAAGTGTGATGCCTATGAGCAACACATTAAAAACCAAATTCATTATGGTAGCCCCAAAGTCCCTTTTCTGAATCTCCCTAATTCCATCTAGGATCCCACTAGACTTCTAGTCAATAAAGGTTGAAATATTGACGTTATCCTTAAATGCTCACATTTCCTCAAATGGCAAAATTTTGCCATTTCTCCATCCATACAGCATCTTTCACATCTGTTATCTTCCCTCTCTTCACACAGCTACCATTCTGGTACTGTGTCTAGAGCACTAGACATGATAGCAGGAAGATTTCCTTAAGAACTCTGGACAATTCACTTAATTCCTCTGTATCTAAGTCTTCTCATTTGTAAAATGAAAGGATTGGAATAGATTCCCTAACTTGGTTCTTTTCAACAGTGATGTGATTCAGGCCAATTGCAATAGACTTATGATATAGATAACTATCTGCACCCAGAGAGAGGACTATGGGAATTGAATGTGGATCACAACTTAGTATTTTCACCTTTTCTTGTTGTTATTTGCTTGTTTTATTTTCCTTTTTGATCTAATTTTTCTTTTGCAGCATGATAAATGTGGAAATATATTTAGAAGAATTGAACGTGTTTAACCTATATTAGATTACTTGCTCTCTGGGGGAGGGGAGAGAGAAGGGTGGGAGGAGAAAAAAAAATGGAACATAAGATTTTGCAAGAGTAGATGTTGAAAACTATCTTTATATATATATTGAAAAATAAAAAGCCATTAAAAAAAAAGAAATACATTCCCTAGCTGTTTCTTTTGAGATATAAATTTATGTCAGCATGACTATTCCAACATCCTCTAAATTGGTCTCCCTATCTTAATTCTTTCCCAGTTCCAATCTATCCTCCACTTTGCTGCCAAAATGATTTTTCTAAAGCATGTTTCACTACACACATACAAACATACAGATCAACACCCTTCCATATACTTCAGTCACTTCTAAAGTATTATTTGATCTTTATCTTTGATTAAAATGTATATATATTTACATAGATTTTATAATACTTAGAGCTGTTTATATAGTACACGTATACAATTTGTAATTAAGTAAATATACACATAATGGAGGTACGTGGCCCTCCAAATTTAATGATGGGGTTCACAACCAACGTTTGAACACTTTAGCTCTATATTTATTGTTCAGTCATTCAAGTCCAAACAACTTTTTGTGACTCTTTTCATGTTTTCTAGGCAACAGCAAAGGCAAAGACATTTCCTTTTCCAGTTCATTTTACAGATGATTAAATTGAGGCAAGCAGGATCACACAGCTAGTTAAGTATCTGAGAACATATTTGAAGGAAACTGAGACTTACTGATTCCAGGCCCAGCATTCTCCACTATGGTACCACCTACCTGCCCTTATATACAATTTGTATAGAGGAGTAAATTTTAGGCTTTCATTATCACTGAATCTATTTGACATGACTAAATAGTATCATTAGATAAATATTTAAATCTGAAAGAGTTGTCAGAGGCTTCTGAGATTTTAGAGAGATAGAAAACAGGGAAACAAAAATGATACTCTAGCAGCTCTTCTTTGCTTCAAACTCCAGCTCTTTCAGGTCCTCCTCACATGTTTTCTCTAGGGCTTTTGAGCCAGAGGCACTTCCAAGTTGGAGGCCAGTTACTGTTTTGTAATTTGTATCCCCACCCTGGTACATTGTAGATTCTTAATAAATGTTTGTTGACTTGTCTTGATTGCTTCTTTGAAGTCACATTGAGTACTGAACTAACAGTTCCATCCCCTGAATTTTACCTCTGTGAACTTCTATCTCCCCTCATCCTATCCAATGAAGAGTGTCTGCTTCCAGTTCTACCTCAGGTCCAATGCATAAGTCTCATCTTAATACCAAGTTCATAGATAAGACCATATTTTTCTTCCCTTTAATTATAAACATGCTGTACATCTTTCTTACATTGCTCTGTTGTCTATCAGTCAATTTACTGTTCAACAGTTCATTGCAATGAAATATTTTTAAAGATTTTACACACATAAGGCTGTTTGCTAGGAGATGCGGACACAAACCAAAAATGTTAACTTCCTTTGAGAGCATAATGCTCAGGTTCAAATACCGACATTAGTATATCAATTCAAATCAGCAAGGGTTTTTACATAAGATTAAGACCTTACAGAATGATGAATAGAGAGCCAGTCCCAGGAAACTTCAAATTTGACCTGGTGACCTAAACAGATTACTTAATCTCTCAATTCTAAGGGAAACTTTTTAAAACTTTTATATACAAGGCAGGTGCTAATGGGTGCTGATGGAAAACATTCCCTAACCAGGAGTTCCTTCTTCAATGAAATCACACATCTAGTCCTCCTCTCCTCCCCCCATTCCCCAAAAAGGACCTCGAAGCATCTGTGCTGGACCTGAAGTTAAAAAGTTAAAAGGAGTCCAATTTTCCATGAAGAAAAGAAGCAAAATTTCAAGCCGTGGTGCCTGGGAGGCATGTTTACAGTAGTAGAACAGGGAAGATGTCCATTAGATGTGTGTAAGTACTGAATATGACCACTTGGCTCTGATGCTGCTCTGTCCCACAGCCATTGGATGGTTTTCAGCGATAGGTAGCCTCCTTTTGAGAATGCCCAATATTGCTCCCTCCACTCCACAGGACGGGAACCAGGCTGCCTTGCATGATGGAGAGGTGTATTTTTAGTTATATTTATTGGCAAAATTGACGTGGGCTTTGCTTCCTGCCATCAAGAGGAAAAAGAGTACTTGGATGATTCATTTATTTGGCTAGATAAGAAAGCAAAATTGTCTTCGATATTGTAAACTTGTAGGAAGGGAATGAATCCATAAAAATGTATTTTTAGCCTCTAGTCTATACAGGTTCACCACCAGATATAATTAGGCTCCACCCCACCCCAGGAGACTATCCCTTGCTTAAGCAACACAGCATAGAGCAGCATATATGGACCTTGTAGTCCAGGGTGTTGGGAACAAGTCCTGGCTCTGACACTAATCAAGTCACTTCTAATCCCTGAGTCTCAATTTCATTATAAAATAAAGATATAAGTGACAACACTTGTGCTGCCTTGCTTCTAGGATTGTTGTGAAGAATACATTTTGTAAATGTCATAATACTAGAAAAATGAGAGTTAATACCACTCTTGGGGGGGGGTTCTTACTAATGACAATATCTCTAATCAATAACATAAAAGAAACATCTTTTTCCCTGTTCCTGACTGGCCATAAAATATTCTTAAAGCCTCAGAAATCAGATAAATATTGAAATGTAATTAGGAATTTTAATGTATGGCATTGTGTCTAGCAATGCTTCAGAAATGCTTACTGTAAATGATGATACACATTATGCGTCAGCAATAGAAGTATAAGTTTACATAATTGCCCAGATTCATATTCTTTCTGTGATGATTCATGGTATCCATATGGCCTATACATACATGTTTCCATACACATGCACTATAATATACCACACAGATGCTACCTTTCTGAAATGAAGATAATTAAAAAGCTTCAAAGTCCAAATCTATACCCTATTGTTGGTAAGTAGTTTATATGAAAGAGGAAAGAAGGTGATCTTTTTCTTCTGCTCTGGATTTTAGTAAGAGAATAAATTCTGCAAAAAAAAAAAAAAAAAACACCCCAGTTTTCTGGCGACCATAATAATGTTGCCACAGGTTTTCCAGGCCCTGACAGTCTTTTAAACTTACATTTCCTTGTGCTGAAGCCCTAGGAGAAGACCTTTTTTTCTATCAGTACATATGCAGAAAAATAGTTGCAGGGGGTAAGGATACTCCCAGAAGTACCTTTTCTGGTGTTAAAAGCATACTTCACTCCTTAACATGCTTGACTCCAGTATGATGGAACTTGTAATTTTGATTGGATTGGCTCAGTTTCCATGCTATTTACTGTTTCAGAGTAACAGAAAACAACTAGTGTCTCTCTCTCTTCTCTCTCTTCTCTCTCTCTCTCTCTCTCTCTCTCTCTCTCTCTCTCTCTCTCTCTCTTCCTCCCTCCTTCCTCTCTGTGTGTATGTCTCTGTCTCTGTCTTTTATGTTAATCTAGTTACTCATATTTCAAGACTGATTGTATGCACTTTGTTAGGAAACTGGCCTATAAGGTTCTCCTATGTGTGATATTCCATCTCCCATCTCTGCGACTCTCAATTCATGGTCATCCATGAATGGAATACAATCCCTTTTTACCTTTGCCTTTTGGAATTCCTAGCTTCCTTCAACACATAACTACTGTACCAATTCCTACACACAATTTTTTTCTTATCCCAAAATTTTGACTGCTCTCCTCTTAAAATGTTTTGTTTCTTTATATCCAAGCTTCCATTTACTTGTGTTCATTTGTGTTGTATCTTTCCAAATAGAATTTAAGTTTCATCACTGCAGGGAATATTTTTTCCCCTTTGAATCCTCAATCCTTAGCAGATTCTTAATAAATATTTATTGAATTCTTATTCTTCAAAGTTTCACTCATACTTCTCGAAAAGCACATAGGATTTGTTCAGATAAATATGTCCCTAAACAAATAGGAACTGTCACCCCAGGACCGGGCCACCCTCCAGGTCAGTACTCTGAAGAGCCTCTGAAGAGAGGCATTTACAATGCACAATGTGTGGGAGTTCATTGCTGCTCACAAAGGTTAGTAACATAGTCTCAGGCCATTAAGGAATTTAATCAACTTTTTGGTTGATCTTCTTTTCAGAACCGTCTACTAGGATATTAAATTACATGTGTGTGACCCTTTGTGGGAAATAAGAATACCTTTGAAGTATTCTGTGCTTACCTCTCTCATACTTCAACAGAAATACCTTCTAATCTTTTAAGGTTTGGTGACAAACTCCAGGTAATTGTTATTCACACTCATCACAGTCCTGTATATTTTAACCTTTCTAAATTCCCTTCTCATGATGCTAAAGTAGCCTAACCTCTTTGTTCTATCCTTATAAAGCAGTTTTTTGAGCATTTCCTGGACAACTGTTCTATATCTAGTTCCATTGTACTTTCTTAAGATGTGTCAGTCATAAGGAAAAAAAAAAAAAACACTCAACTAGTACTTTTGTAGGGCCTGGAAACCTAGCAGGGAATGGGCAGCAGACAGGCAACTGATGGATAGACACTGATGATTAGAGGTGGCTTATAGAAATCCTTGTATTGTATAGGGAACTGGATTCAGGGGCTCTCATAAAGAGACCTATCTTCACATACCATAAGGTGGTTTCCTCTTTTCCCAATTTTACAAAGTTCTATGTGACCTAAATTACTCACAGTTCAGCAGGAAAGCTAGTCTCAATCTCTCAATTCTTTTTCAGCTGAATAGTATTAGAATTACTTGATATCCATAATCAAGCACATCTGGATGTAATTATCAGATCTGCCTATAGGAGATTATTAGATCTGACTCTACGCAAGGTTATTGGATCCATCTTATCAGTCTGCTCCCATCCCTGCCATGATATTATCGGACTTTTCTAAGTCAGTAAGACCTTCCTATATGAAGTAGTAGATCTATCTGTGTGGAAATATTACAATTTTGTTCTATGAGATTTAAATTCAAAGCCTTCTCTAACATATCACCATATGATCTTGGCCAAAATCTATGAGGTTGTTAGCTTATATGGAGTCTGAAGTTCCTCCCCATTTCTAATTCTATAATTCTATGATTATCAGACCCACGTTTACAGAATTAACAAGCCTGGATTCATAGTATTTTGCTAAATGATAGCCCAACCCAGTGTAAAATGAGTCATTGAGATAATCCCATTCATCCCATGTATAATACAAATAGACCCAGGAGAGAAGCCTTAACCAGATTCCCCATGAATTTGCAAGACAGGGCAGTGTATCCTTGAAGATGTCACACTTTGAAGGATTTACACACAAGTAATCAAAGCCTCATCTTTATGTAAGCATCATAGTCCATTAAGTGTTGATAAGACATCTACATGGAAGCTATTCCATTTTAAATGACCTTTGTTAAGAAGACCTTTTTTTTTTTTAAAGAGAAAAGGCATCAGCTTTAAAGAGAAAAAGTAATCCTGTTTATTCTGAGAGAGAGAGAGAGAGAGAGAGAGAGAGAGAGAGAGAGAGAGAGAGAGAGAGAGAGAGAGAGAGAGAGAGAGAGAGAGAGAGAGAGAGAGGAAAAGAAGAAGAGAGAGGTGTGCAGATATTTCGATTGTATCTGTACATCAAGTTTATGCCTTGAATTTAACCTGCAGTCTTTGTGCCATGCTTTGACCCAAAATTGTTTTATATCTGATCAATCATTTTCTTCTTTGTAAATTTGTATGCAAAAAAAAAAAATCTAGAACTGAAAGAGTGCTCAGTGAGGCATCAGAGAACCTTTATTCAAATCCTGTCTGTTATGACCTAGCGGTGTAATCTTAGGCATATCACTTTATCTGAAATAGCATAAGCTATGAGGACAGAAGATTCCCTTCTTTATTTCTATGTGCCTATTGCCTAGCATACATATGCCTAGCATACAGTAGATCATCAATAAATGCTTATTTATTGGTTGGTTTGATATGAGTTTTAAGATACTTGTGAAGGAAAGGTGACACCCCAAAAAAGTATTCAATTAGGTGAGAGCTCATTAATAATTATTTCTAATTTTATCATTAAAAACTCTTTAGGTGGTTTTTTTTTTTCCATAGATCAAAGAAAGAGTTTTTCCCCGTTATTTCTGTAAATAAGAAATTCCACAGCCTTATCTATTAACTGGGATTCTTGTATCTATAAACATTGCTAATAACTAGCTCAATTACTATAAATAAGTAAATAAGATATTATCTAATATACTGACGTGCTCTATCTCCTTTGTGTCCCAGTAATAGATATCTCCGATCATGAAGCAGAGAAATACTCCCTGGCCCCAAGCCCATTCTACATTTCCTTTCCACACCAGACCAATAATTCAAAAACACTAAAACCTGATTGTGCTACATTATCACACTCTTCTGCTTGTTTGTTTCTCTCAAGAGTCTAACAGGTTGGCATTGAGGAAAATGGTGTTTCCATGCCCTCAGACTCATCACTGTGCCCTTCTTCCCATTGAAGATGGAATGGAGGTTCAAAGGCTCCCTCTGTTCCTTTAACTTGAGAGTCAATAAAAAATAGAAGTTCTTTCCTTCCTGGATGGAAACAGAGGTCTTTTGGACATTCATTCCTTCCTGAATGATGAGAAAAACATAAAAGGCAAGGTGGATAAAAAGGGAACACCATTTTCTTAAGGAATTTCTCTAATACCCTCTTTCACTTTCTATCTTTTTTTTCTTTCTCCCTTTCTTTACTCCCTTATGCTATTTCTCAATCTTTTTCTTTTTCTTTCCTTGTAATTGATTGCTGCCAAACAATAATAATTTCATCTTCATTTCTGAAGTCTTCTCAAAGATATTTCTTGGTTATAAAGTGATTAAGTTTAGAGGAAAAGTCTTTAAAATAATGCAGTGTGCTTAACCTGAAAGGTTGGAGAGAAATACATCCTATCTAACCTTAAACGTTTAGGTGTTTATAATTGATGATGGAGAATAATCAAGACCTGAATCTTTAGTTGTGATTCATTATCTCCATTGGCCCCAGAGAGCTAGTTAGTTATTCAGTCTCAAGGTTTTTAGTCTGAGAAACTAAGAACTCATACATTCAGTTAAGTTCAGTTCAATAAAATTCAATAATCATTTCTTCTACAGGACCAATGTAAAAGCTTTGATGAAATGTTTCTGAGGCTCTTTCAATAGACAGCCAAACCATGTCAGAAGTTCTGGAAACTAACATTATTTTCTAATTGTTTGACATTTGTCTTTTCTAAAACAAAATATTTATTTGCATTTTGCTGCAAGAAGCCTTTTGTCCATTTCTTTGACTGTGATAATGGGAACCTTGACTGGAACTAAGTTCTAAATTGAATGAGTGATTTCTCTTTAAAGAAGGCCTAGTCCCATACATGGCTGCTATCTTCCTCCACCTGCCCACACATACTTCTGTATCAAACTTCCAAACTTTCTTCATATTTTGTAAAGGCCATGCAAAATAAATGGGAAAATGTTTTATTTTGTTTTAGCTGAAGAAGGGAATAAATTACAATGAGAAATCTTATATCTGTGCTGGAAAAGAACTATGTTCTGGTTAGAATCTGGCATGCTGGAACTAGCCAGACAGATTGTTAAATATTTAAGGTATGTGTTTATATTTCACAAATTAGCCAAAAATGAAAATGAGAGTTTAAGTTATTGTTTTGATGATGCCTTGACTTTAGAAAACGATGGAGAAGCTATTAATAATGCATAATATACTTAAAAGTGAATCGTGAATATATATATTTTTCCCATTTACTATCATACCATTGATCTGGTGCAATAAATAGTTTGTAGGGGTGAGACCTAGACTAGACATATAATTTATTTTGACTACACTTCCCTTCATATATGTTGAAATAGGCCTCTACTCAAATGAACTGATTAAAACCTATTTAAGTGAAAAGGACCAAAACATTGTACACAGCAACAGCAAGATTATACAATGATCAATTCTAATGGATATATGATTCTTTTCAACAGTGGAGTGATTCAGACCAGTTTCAATCCTCTTGTGATGGAGAGAGCCATCTGAAGCCAGAGAAAGGACTGTGGGACTAAGTGTGGATCATAACATAGTATTTTCACCTTATTATTGTCATTTTCTTGCATTTTATTTTCTTTCCCATTTTTTCCTTTTTGATCTCATTTTTTCTTGTGAACCACAGCAATGGAACTCTATAACATATGGTTGAATATAAGATCTTTGCCCTTGGTCTCGCAAAGATTCATTCAGGTTAAGAGTGATAGCTCCTAAGGATTTAATTCTGTATTTTTTTGGATAACTCAAAAATTCTATGAATAATTCTTTTATTGACAGTCCATGCAACTGCCAAGTAAGGGATGATTAAGACATCTTTTTCCAAGCTACCTCTCAACTTAGACTCTATTTCTCCACCTGAATTTAGAACACTTCACATATAGCAACACTTCCTATAGTAACTACCCCTTATGATTAGATGCTTTACTCTCTGGATTATTAGTATTCTCATCCCCCTTTCATCCTACTAGACTTTCCCTCATGTCCTTTCTTGCTGGTTATGTGTCATTCATTCAGCCTTTAAGCTCAGGCTTATAGCAGACAATACCTCTTCCTTCTACCAATAGATATCATCATACTTTATTAAGCCTAATATGGAAGATGAGTGGTAACATGGCTTGCTCAGTGTCAAACTGAGAGTATGGACCATAGCAGGACAGCACTGGCTAAGAGTTACCAGGTCCAGAAGTCTAAGTAAGTAGAAAGGGGCCAGAAGACAGCAAAGACCTAACAGACAAGAGGAGATATTTTAGAGGGCCAAAGAAGAATGGAAGATAAGCAGATTTCAAAGATTCAGGGGACAATAGAGAAAATATAGGGAAGTCAGCTAAGGAGGAAGGTACAGGTGACATAAAGCTAGAAAAACAGGGACATGATCTTAAAAAGTCAGATAGTTGGCAAGAACAATAGTACCAGCAAGCATAAGACAGCAAAGGTAGACTTTGATAATAGGACAGAGGATATTTATTCTGCTCTCTTTTATTTGTGAGAGGGCTCCTTGGTTCATGCTTGTAGCCAGGGAAATAGAGCCCTGTTCATAAACCTTACTCATAATTAAGCTGGAAGAAGTGGAGAGGGTGGGGGTTACTAGGCCTTCCAGGAGATTCATACAGCACTTTTCTTAGATGCTTACACATCCATTTCCTAATTAATTATCTACATTAGCTAAGCTGAATTACTTTGTGTCCACCTCCAAGAATATGATTTTCTCCCCAGAGACTTCCTATTTGAATTTCCATGGGGGCAAACACTGCCAGAAGCATTTCTGCATGTAATTACATATTGTAGATATTTCACTCACTCTCTTTACTTAATGATTATTGGATCCTCAAATTAACTCCTAACACTGGATGCTGATTCTATCAGTCTTAAATGAAAGAAATACATGACCGACTTAATACTACTTGCAGCATTGGGGCAACTGACTAGTGCAATTATAATCAGAGCAAACTCACCTTTCCAAGCTTCACTCTACTCCCTCTAGCATAATATACTTCTTGTATGAATAACAATAACTTCACAGCCTCAGGAAGGGTCAAAGAAAATAAAGCATATTTTTCTTCTTAGGCCTTTTCCTCCTATGAACTTGGTCATGAGATGTATAACCAAGCTCTTATTCACGCAATAATCAATGTATCAACATAGAACCTTATGAGATGAGTTTTAAAAGAGCAGATAGCATGGCTGACATCCCTTAGGAAGAGGAAGCTCATATAATAACGGCTTACGTTTATATGTCATTTTAAGGTTTGCAAAGGACTTTTGATGCACTGTCTTATTTGATGCAGGTGACAATTTGGTGAAAGTAAGTATTACTACTATGTTTTGCAAATTCGATTAAGTGACTTACTCAGGGTCACATAGCTAATGAGCACCTGAAATGGAAACCAATCTAAGTCTTCCTCAACACTGTCCATTAGGTTTCATTGCTTCAGCATAAAATAATTACAGTATGAGAACCACTGAAGCTTCCACTATTCCCTAGTAGGAAGGTGAAAACACATATAGTTATACCTTCTCAAAGATGTCACTATGTATCAATATCTAAAAATCCATTATACTTATGCAATATAGTACATTTTAAAATGATATTAAAGCCCTTTCTTTCTCATTTCCTGTTTTCTTTTTAACTTAGCCTCATGCTTTATTTCATTCCATTCTGTCCCTCCTTGGGTCTGAGCCAGGGGTCCCCTGCAATAGCACATTGAATGACTGAACCATGCTTCATTGCACAGTCCCAGGTATTTGATGTCCATCTTTCTGGAGGACATTAAGTTTCTGGCATTGGGTGCTTTGCAAGGGGAACGTGACATTGCAGTTTAAAGTCAGAGAAGACTGAAGAGTGGTAATTTTATGCAATGCTGCTTGCTATTCCAGCCACGATGTGCAAAATGATGCTAGATTCTCCACTATAGATTTCCTGGAATGTATTTCCAGCTACTTTTCCAACAGGGACCAGGCAGGCATCAATCATTTAGAGATGGCAAATCTATGAGAACAAGGTCAAAAGGCAAGTTTGTGCAGATATTAGTTGATTGGGTATTTGAATAAAGACTTAACAAGGACAAGATAGAAGTATCAAAATGAAGTGAGAAATGCAAGTACAAACCTGCTCCCCCCCAAAGATTTTCTCTACTGTCATACTCAAGTATAACACAAAGCCGTGAATGCATTTCTGGCATTAATGTCAAGAGATGTAGAGCTGCAAGGGACCTAACAGGTCTTCTACTAAAGAACAATCTTTTGTTTTGTAGAAATGGCCCCAGAGGCCCAGAGTGGCTAAGAGACTAATTCAGAGTTGTATATGGTAAAGCTAAGATTTGAACCCATGACCATTCCAATTCTAGTGTCTTTTCAATAGCATCAGGTTATTTTACTTTAGTGATGTCAAGCTATGTAAAAGTGAATCTATTCTCTGACAAATGAGACGGTGTGCCCAGTTGGCCAGAACACCGGTACAATTTCCAAACTTCCCAGCCCTAGATCTTGGACCCTCTGAGATCTAGGGAACTCCCCAAGGGAAATGATCATAATAAGCAGCAACCTGCAGGGAGATTTAGGAGCAACTTCTCATGAGTAAAATTGCATGTTGCCATTCTAATCATAGTTTCCTAAATTGTTGAAGGCACCTAAGCCTAAGAGTGTAGAGTTGGGAAAAAGCAAGGGTATGCAATTTGGTATCCTCCCAGCCTCCAAACACCAAAGATAACATTTTATTTCTTAGAAAGATCTCTTAGTTAAATTTTACTCTCTTCTCATTGCTTTAGAGATCCCATCTCAGGGGATCTCTGGAGTGATTAAGCCAACCATTTCATTTTACATATGGTAATGCAGAATCTAGGGAGGTTATATGATTTCTGTGAGGCTATACAAATAGTAAAGAGCAAGGCTACAACCTGAACCTGAGTTTTCTGCCTCCAAAGCAACAACAATTTTCCATTCCACAGTATCAAAGATGATAAAGGTCAATAGGTATGAAGACATTTCTCCTTTAGCAGGCAAAGAAAGATTCTGTAGACAACTTAGGTGCAGTGGTCCTCAAAGTGTAGTCCAAAGAATTGTTGGGGTCTCTGAAATTCTTTCAGAGGGTCTACAAATTCAAAATTATTTTTTATTTCTAATATAGTAAATAAATAGCTATAAATATAACCCATGTGAACAAAAACTCTGAACAGATCCTCAATAGTTTTTAAACAACATGAAGATACTGAGAACAAAAGTTTGAGAACCATTGACTTTGGGATTGGATATAGAAGTCTCTTTTTCCACTCATATTAGGCAAAATTATATTCTAGAAAACAGATCTGAATTCCTTATAGTGCAGTCTCCATATCATAAATAGGATAGGTACACAATGCAGTGTATAGAGTGCCATGCTTAGAACTAGGAAGTCTCATCTTTCTGAGTTCAAATCTAGCTTCAGACACTTACTAGCTGTATGACTGATCCTGGGCAAGTGAATGATTTAATTCTATTTGTGTCAGTTTCTTCATCTGTAAAATGAACTAGAGAAGCATATGGTCAACCACTCCAGTATTTTTGCCAAGAAAACCCCAAATGGAATCAAGAAAAGACAGTCATGACTGAAATGACTGAACAATGATTCATAAAGCATTTCTTGAATTTATAAGGCATTTCTTATTGAAGGTATTCAAAAGATTCTAATATTGAGACAGCTAGGTCTGTGTCAAGAGGCTGGAAGACTTGAGTTGAAATCAAAATTCAGTTACTTATTAGCTCTGTGACCGTGGGCAAATCACTTGACCTCAGTTTTCTCAATGATAAAATGGAGATAATAATAGCATTAACCTCCCAGGGTTGTTGGGAGGATTAAGATATTTGTAAGGCACTTGGCACAATGCCTGAAACATAGTAGGTATTATATAAATGTTATTATTATAGTATTATTATGATTTAAGATAGTTATAAAATAGCCTATTGTTGTATGGTAGAATTCCCTTCAGAAGCATGGGTTAATATATCTAATAATATGCTGAGGTATCTCCCTGATAGCTTTCCTATTTCTCTCATTGGCACCCTGTAATCTCACTGGGCATGGAAAAAGCTATATTTTTTATATGTGTGACATCTTCAATTTCTTCCTTCCATCACTTTGACATTCCATTGATGGATTATGGCATTTTCCCTGATATCCACTGGTATATTTCAAGGACATATCCATGTAGTGTATAGAAAATAATAGATGGACCACAGGGATTTACAAAGAAATAATTTCAACTTCTGGCCACATTTAAACCTGGGAAGCAGTGCTTCATTGGTGGATGTCAGCAAAATCCTATGAGGAAATTATCTCCATGTAATTCACTGCAGTCTGCGGTTTATGCTTTTCCAATACCGGGTACGGATCCAATACCATCTGTAAGTTGCAGAACTGTTAAGACAGCTAAAATGGTATTAGTTCCATAACTATACTAGGAATATTTGAAACTATTCTGGTTCTGACTATCAGAATAAAAATAAAGATATTTCAGCAATAGTATTCTAAATGTCATACCTCAAAGCTCCTGACACCCTTTGTCCTGACATCTGATTGACAGGTTATATTTTTTTTAAAAATCCATCAAATTAATGGATTATGGCTGTTTAAAATAGAAAGGATGCAATTATTGTCATGATCTATCTCCAAAAAGGTAACATATCCTCCAGAGGCAGCCCCCACCTTACTGACACATGTGTCATAATTTTTAATCTGTTCTTGCTACATACACTTCTTGATTTCCCGATGTGTACCTACGCCAATAAAGGAAAATAAGTTTTATTTTGAAAAATATATATTAATGTGTTGGGTGGTGGCCAGATCCCAGTGATGTTTCTGAATTTGAATGCCTTCATTTGTACAAGTTGTCTGTGACAACTCCTACAACTAATTCCATAGATTCTAGCACAATTTTAGACCTGGAGTCAAGGGGTAGACAATATTTAGTCCATCAATAAGCATTTATTTAAACACTGATTATATGTTAGTCATTCCACTAAGTTCAGGGAATATTAAGATAAAAATGAAAGAATCCCTGCTCTCAAGGAGCTTATATATTAATGGAGAAAGCCATAGGTACATATAGAGGAATTTACAGCTAGACAACTATACAAATCAAGCAAGAAAAGATGTGTTCAAATTAATTTTTAAAAAAGATGCATTGTTTCTGCTCTATGAAATAGAGCTATATAATTACTATATTGAGGGGATAAAAGTTTAGATATTACATAGTTCTTACCATTATGGAGTGAGGAGATACTACAGACCTACTCTAGGTAAATGTCAAAAATGACAAAATGTCAAAAATGACAAAATCAGAATCTATAAAGATTTCAGCATACTTAAGGATTAAACAATTTTAGTTTAATTTATTTAAATTAAATAAACAAATTAATTAATTTAATTAATTAAGCAATGTTTAATAGGGTTAATTGTAAAGTTTTACACTTGAATTCAGAAAATCAATTTCACAAATAAAGAATGATCCCCTCAAAAGTATTCAAATGTAAAAACAGGAATATCTTTTCAGCTATTACCCCCTCATGCCAACATAACTACTATTTGGGGACAGCAACACAGGATCAGAAACCAACTTCAAGTACTAAATTCACCAAACCAAAGTCATGAAGATCCAATTCAGTGACACTCTTATGTGACTTTAGATATTGAATGATAGTAAACTTTTAATTCTTAGCTGTCAGATCTGAAATTATACATCTTAATATCACACCTCCTAGAAAACGAACAGTGATAGTGGTGATGGAGAAAGAAAAAAAGCATGATTTGTTTATATCTCAGGTATGCAACAGCTGCTACTACATATTAGTACCAGCTGCTCTAACATGATATACAACATTGTGCTCAATTCTAACTTTTATAGAATTGCCCATTATTAAAAAGGGACGGCAATGGAAGATGATTTATTCAAGGAAAACCCATTAACTTGCCTTTAAGTTTCACATGCTCTCCCTCTGGATAACTTGCCATGATATTAACCACTGAGCCAATGCAAATGCCTGTTCTATTTGAAGAATACCCTACTATTTATAGGGTATCAATATACCCAGGGCCATAACTAGGAATTTCTATTCTGGGCAATCAGCACAAACCATAAGCTCAAAATTCACTTCCTCAATTTTATGGAGGGATAGAACTCAGTGAATAGGTGACCCCAGGACATCTGCATAGGGTCATTGGTCTGGTTAGAAACAGATATCTCCTGAGGGAAGAAATCTTAACTCAGTACCCCTTCTAATAATTTCTTATTCAATCAACCAACAAATATTTGTTAAGTGCCTACTATGTGACATTAGCTGTGCTAGGCATTGAGATACAAATCCAAAGGTGAATTTTTTCCTTTGCTTACATATAAAATAATTTTACACACATGTATATATGTATGTGCATGTATGTATGTGCATGTAAACATGTATGTGTTCATGTCATATATACATGTTTTATATGTGCATATAAATATATTTACTTCTAATAGTAGCCATATTTAGAGCAAGGGGAGAGGGAAAAAAGAAAGAAATTTATATGATAACCATTATATATGTAAAAGAATATCAAATTGTACATAATATGCAATCATCTGCATTTATTAGACTTTATAATGGAAATGCTTGTTTCATTCCATAAATTAAAAATTAAAAATTAATTTTAAAAACTCATAGGTGAGTTAGACCCTGTCCTTAAGGGGCTCCAAATAACTAATTATTCTTATTAATGGGCTTCTAAATTCTTTTGTTTTTATACTTTATGAAGCTCTCCAAGAGCTATACTGTGTTATCTATATAGCACAGTGAGGCAGATTCCCTCATCCTCCCTTGCTTATGTCTCTGATTATACCTGTACCTGTTATTTCCATCAAGCAATGCTATGTATATCTGCACTACTCTACTAGTCCTAAGCTTCCAACTCTTTTCATTGTTAAATAACTTAGTTGTTGGGGGGAGGCATTTACATTTCTTGAAGAGGTGAAAGTTGAATTGAAACTGGAAGTGTTTAAAAATTTTTTCTTCTTTTCATTTTCATTTCTTCCACATACCTACAGCTGAACCTGGGGAGGAGATTTCATTCTATCCATTCACAGTGGTTTGGAACCACTTTACAAAGTATTTCTGTTCCCTATTTGAATCCCCTCAAATGCTTTTCAGACCCTCAAATTGCAAATCCATTTGCATTTTTGTATAAATGGAATGGAAGTAATCCGAAAATACATGATTGTTTTTAGTAAAGTCTCTCCCAGAAGCAACTAGGTCCCATGAGGCCCCAATGTAGGAGGCAGCAGTCCCACACCTAGGGAAACAGAAAAGGCCCCACACAATTCCAAACCAGAGTGATGGGCAGCAATTACTGAGTTACTGCTGCTGTTCGATTTTTATTTGCTCCGACAGCAGGTCACCAATGAGGAGAGTGTAATAGCTTCTCTTTATCTTTTAAAAAGAAAACATACAAATTGCAAGAAATTCTCCATACTGAGAAAACAGAATTAATCTCTGTCAACGGCACCCGAAGGAATATTAACCACACCAGCTACTTCAAGATGGACCTTATCTGGACACATTTGTCAACTCCCTAGCTAGAGGTGAGAACATCTTCCTTCTCTGTGAGGCTGCCAGGCAGGCTTAAGCAGATCACACTACTGGGAAGAGTGCTGATTGAGTGAGCAACATGTTCAGTCCAATTATACATATACATATATCAACGTCTGCTTAATTGATCTAAATTCCAGAACACAGCCTAGAATGGAAAGGAAAAGGGTTTGCTATCTAATCCCCACTAGAGGTAACAACATCTTAATTAGGTTGTTTTAAATTGGGTGATATTACAATTAGTTACAATGTCTAATAAGATATCTATACTGCTTTTAATGAGAAACATTTAAGTCCTTCTGGAATTTTTCCAGTTGAATTAATTCTGAGTTCTTTAGACATTATTACAAGTAATGTTACTGGAATTACAATTATGTTCATATTAGAATGTGTCACTTAAAATAAAAACCTCAATTGGAAAGTCTTTTACAAAATACCCAACATTTTCTGACTTTTTTATTAGAGTCATATTCCATATCATAAACATTACCACATGTTGGTGGAGATGGGGAGGGGCATCTTAAAAAATGACAGTGTTTGCCAGCTGAGTGTGATTGTAATTGGAAAAGTCCTGTGGGACCAGCTACTTTACACACTTCGCACATTGTGATCTGTGGAGTCTGTCATATTATTTGTGACTCAAATCACTCTCTAAGGTCCTGTGATTCTTAATTTCACAAATGCTTGTATTCATAAAGGGCATTCCTGGTAATAGCAGAGTGGTCCATTATTTAGGCAAATCAAAATGGGTGAGGCTTTCATCTCTGTCACTTTCAGTCTCTGTCTCTGTCTTTCTCTTTTCCCTCCCTCCTGCGCGCGCTCTCTCTCTTTCTTTCTTCCTCTCTCTCTCTGTCTGTATGTGTGTTTCTGTCTCTCTCTGTCTCTCTCTCTCTCTCTGTCTCTCTCTCTTTCTTCCTCTCTCTCTCTTTCTTCCTCTCTCTCTCTCTGTCTGTATGTGTGTTTCTGTCTCTCTGTCTCTGTCTCTCTCTCTCTCTTTCTTTCTTCCTCTCTCTCTGTATGTGTGTTTCTGTCTCTCTGTCTCTGTCTCTCTCTCTCTCTCTTTCTTCCTCTCTCTCTCTGTCTGTATGTGTGTTTCTGTCTCTCTGTCTCTGTCTCTCTGTCTCTGTCTGTCTCTGTCTCTCTCTCTCTGTCTCTCTCTCGCTCTGTCTCTCTCTCTCTGTCTGTATGTGTTTCTGTCTCTCTCTCTCTCTCTCTCTCTCTCTCTCTCTCACACACACACACACACACACACACACACACACACACACACACAGCCTTTCCCCATAGAGATGAACAGAAGGATAGTTTGAACCAGTGCCAAAGATGTCTAGGAATCTTCCTGAGCAGTGCCATAACTAGGACACACAGGCCTTTGCCCCAGGGCACTGAAATTTTGAGGTTTCTGGAAGCAGGTGAATTCCTTCAGCAACTTAAAAACAATTGAATTTAACTTCTAGTTATCAAGAATAAAAATAATTAGTGAAAATGAGAAGTTATCAGAAAACATCCTGTGCAGTTCCATTCCCTTATCCCCCTATAATAGTTTAGTTTATCTTAAGAGCTTTGCTCATGGGGATTCATCCTATGTCTTGCTTACTTTCCCCCTAGCCCCAATCTTCTCCCAACTACACATCCGAAGAATATGTCTTTAAAATATTGATTGGAGACCATATTTGGTGTCTCTTTGTCTAGGCTATTTTGTTAAGTTTGCCTAGAAGACCAACATTCCTAATTAGGGCTCTGTTTCTAGAAAACGTTGGGGAAGATGGGGTCAGAGTGTATTTTACCATTTAAAGGTGCAGTGAAATCTCCCTGAACTACTTTTTGGTGATAAGCTTCATTCAGTAGAAATTCTAGGCAATTTTTGTGATCTGATTAGCTCAGATATGATTGGAATGTATCATCTCTTACCCTTTTTTTTAAACAATGGGACTGTCACAACTCTGAGTTAGGGAGACTTTTGTAAATTCAGTCTTTCCCTTCTCTACCTCTGATTAATAGTCACACAGAAGGGAAACCTCAAGTTCTCCTAGAGGGAAGTGTGACCTTATCCTACCAATTGTACAGGAAAGTTAGAAACAAAGGGTTTGACTCCTGACCATTAAGAATGTCCCCAACCCTGATGGAAGATCAATTTCCATCTCACTAAATTCCAACTGGATAGAATTTTACAATCTTTCTCAGCCTGAACTGAACAGCTTCACAACTTGTTCTAATAAGTTCATAAGTTACTATACACTGACCTTATTTGTTATTCATAGTAACCAGACTATGTATGATCTATAAAAAGTGTAGTAATAGGTACAGGAATTGTGTAGAGTCAAATTTAACTGAGCCTAAGAATAAACACTATTATTAGGTCAGGCAAATATATGATTCTAGAGGATAATGCAGTAGATTTTCATTTAATTATTATTTTAGGAATGCTTTTAAAAAAATAAGATAGGTTGATTGGAAAGTCTCCTCAACCAGAAATTAATATTAGGTTTGCTACAAAGAGAAATAGAATATTATACTGCAAATAAATACCTGTGTAATACTAGGCTATTTGATGGTCACTCAATAGTTAAAATACCAAACTAATAAGCATGACAATTCACAAATTCAGTCATTGGGTGACCAAACAGTTTTGCTAGTTCATGGCCACGGATTATGCAGATAAGGACAAACAGGATTGGGAGGTTGCTTGAGTTTCTGCCCTATGAGAAGGCATTAAAGAGACTGAATATGGTCAGCCTAGGGAAGAGAAGATTTAAGTAGTGTGTCTATCTTCAGATATTTAAAAGACTAATACATAAAAGGAAGCATTAGTCTTTTCCCACTGGCCCCAGATATAGAAATTTGAAGTAGAAGGCAAAAGTTGATGTAATAAAAATTTGGGCTTGATACACTCAAAGGAAAAATACATACAACAATCCCAAAGAGGAATGCATACCTTAGGAAAACAAAGTGTTGAGAAACACTTGAGTTCCTTAAGTAAAGTATACTATATACATACATATATAGAGAGAGAAACTCAATACCTTTGGCTAGACCTGAAGAGGACCCCAAATTAGACAAGGGGGTAGGAAGCTATGCTAACTGTTAATAACTTTCTTGCCTAGAACCTTAATTGTAAAGCCTTCTAGAGTAAGACTGTAAGTTATAGCATTTATAAATCTTGGTAATAGCCTATACCACTAATAATACCAATATTCTTATGGATGTAGAAAAATTGATAAGCTATAAAGGAAGTAGAACCATTCAACACATAACTATTCCATTATATGATGTTATTGTTTCTATTGTTAAATTATTTTTCTCCTTCCATGCAGTACTTCCTTATAGCAGAATTTATAGTATTACACACACACACACACACACACACACACACACACATGCTTGTCCTTGCATCTGACACTCCATCACTTCACTCTTCCCTTTTCTCTGGCTTTTCCCCAGGACTGGAATGCTTTGTCTCCTTACCTCTACCTCTTAACATCCTTGACTTCCAGCTTCTGCAGATGGCCTTTCCTCATCTCCCCCCAATCCTACTAGTGCCTTTCCTCTGGGATTACCTTCCCTCTACTCTGTATATATTTTATTCGTACATATGTTATACATAGTAGCCTCCCTATAAGAATATTATGAGCTCCTGGAAGGCAGGGACCTTCTTTTTGCCTTTCTTTGTACACCTTTTATATACTGGCTTAGCTTAGTACCAGCTAGTAACTAACTAGTAACTTAGTACCAGTTAGCTAGTACCAACCTAGTTGGTTGACTAATTGGCAATAAAACAATAGTAGTCTGTATTTTATGTCCTTTAACACACAGGGTGAGAAGAAATCTATTTCCTTTCTGTTTATAATGTTAGATGACAAGTTTTTAATATCATATTTGCTATTTTATAAATACCAATGTTATCTTCATCCTCACAACAAATCTGGGAGAGAGATGCTATTTTTATCCCATTTTACAGCTCAAGAAATTAAAGCAGGCAGTGATTAAGTAACTTACTTAAAGTCACACAACTAGTAAATGTCTGAGGGTAGATTTGAAGTCAAGTCTTTCTAATTGCAGGCCCATTGGGCTACCTATATGCCTCAAAGCAATTTAAATATTTAAAAATATTTAATAAATAATATTAACAAAAAAGAAATGTATCTATAGTTACATATGACCATAATATTTCAGCTATTACCACTGTCACCACCAAAATACGCTTAATATTATCGTGAAAATATCAATAGCAGACTCCTCTTTGCTTCTCTCAAAATTTTATCTCTCCATTAAGGGTCTCTCAAAGACATTAAATCTTTTCTGTTATATACTTTTCTAAGATAGAGTTAAAACTTCCCAAGAAAAGAAAATCCCTTCTTTTCTTTCCTCTCACTGCATTTTTCAGTTTCTCTAAAGCAATTGCAGAAAGCATTTCTTCAACTTCTCACAAGCTAACACTTTTGAACAATTCCTTTCTACACTTTACCAAGTAGATATTCAGATGAAAAGTTTTAAAAAGCCCACTGACTTTATAAGTAAAGACAAATGACTTCATCAGGAATTCTAATGGGTCAGGATGAACACACCAACTCCCAGATTCCATAGGGAGAGGTGCTGCTGCACATCAAACATTTTCTCAACTATTGCTCCCACTTGTCAAGACCAAATGCCAACACCAACTGCCATTCTCCCAACACTGGATCTGCATCTTAAAACTACAGTGATAATATCTGTAGTCAGTTATTATAAATATGCAAAGTAAAAGTTACATTTTAAATGTTTTTTTTTCCAGGAAATGTCTCACTAAATTCATTCTCTTTGACAGTTAAATCACTGTCTCTTGGGATACACATTTTTCTAGTTCTTTGTTTTTTGTCTTTATACACTCTTTTTTCAATCATAGCAGTTAAATTACAGATATTGCCAATCTACTCACATTTAACTACTATCTGACCATTAAATTGTAACTGCTCTTTCACAGAACTATAGTAATATTATAGTTTGTTTGGAAGAAGCTATTAATGTTTCTGGTATGTTTTCCCCTCCAGACAAAAATATTTCAATCCCCTGAAAAATCATATGGAGCAGTACATAACTCCATATTAATTATTATATGTAATGCAGATGTCACAGTACAAGACACCACTTCACAGACTAAATGTCTAAGATATACACAAATACACAATATAAAAATATGTGAAAGGAGAAAAACAAATCGTGGAAATAATTAAATATGTTAAAATAGCATTTCATATATACAACAAAAAGTATAGAATAGTTTTGGATATCATTTATTAAGTACAAATATGGTTCCACGAGTAACTACTACTTCTATCAGCATCATATCTTGGCATAGTTATAGAATGAATAGTTCTTGTTCTTTTATGAACTATTGCTTTTTTCTACATATGCAAAAGATCGATATTATTAATGGTTTGGGCACTACCAAGATTTATAAATCCTATGTCTTCTTCCCTTAGTCTACAGGACTCTATAACTGAGGTTCTAGGCAATAAAGTTGTTGCCACTAAGCTTAGCTCTCCCCTTTGAATAATCTGGGATCTATCCCAGACTTGTCTAAAGTGATTGATTTTCTATATATATAATATAAGCAAAACTTCTATTAAGAAGTTTCTATATGGTCTTAGGAAGCAAGCTGGGTTTCAACACCCTTCAGCTGCTATTTCAAGGTAGAAGTTTCTTTTTGGAGCAATTTTTAATACCTCTTTTGTATGAAAAGTGAAAAATTGTTTCAATTTAGCTATGTCTTTAGCACTGTAACAATAACATCAATTTCCTGTATATTCATGCTTTTATCATATTGCATGTTCTGTTCTCCAATAGAACATAATCTCTTTGAGAGCAGGTGATTATTTTCCTTTTTCTTTTGTGCCCTCTCATAATACATAACACACATCACAGTATCTGACACATACCAAGTACTTAATAAGTGTTTTCTGATTAACTTTGATTTTCAATGATTCTTTGATTAATCCAACTATAGTTAGTCATGTATCAAAGGAGTTGTTGGATAAGAGATAACTTACAGAATTTTTTTTTAGCTAAAACAATGTATGAGACTATGACAAGGTAGATCAGTGTAGCCCCACTCCTAGAGATACACAAACATGCCCGTTCTACATTATCCTGGGAGCCTAAGTTCATACTGAGTATTGATAGACATTGTAATGGTCCAGTTCATTTTCACCATAGCAATACCCTTTAACCTCTAAG
Organism: Antechinus flavipes; assembly: GCF_016432865.1. Lineage (NCBI taxonomy): Eukaryota > Metazoa > Chordata > Mammalia > Dasyuromorphia > Dasyuridae > Antechinus > Antechinus flavipes. The sequence continues at coordinate 215,866,148 of NC_067399.1, read as the reverse complement.
GACACTGGAGCTTCTCCAGAGGCTTCTTGATATTTGGCTCCACCCCCATCAAAAGAGATGGACAATAAATACTGAATATGTTTAGAACTCTGTGCTCAACATAGGAAGAGATGTAAATTCTATCTATACAAAATATTATCCCCAGCAGCATGATCTAGTACACAATACACTGAACTTGGAGTCAGAAAGATGTGAGTTCAAATTTGACTTCACATACTTATTAACTATGTGACATGGGACAAGTCAATAGACTCTCATAGACTCCATTTCCTTATCTGCCAAATAAAGAGATTGGTGTCTATATTTACTTCTATTTCTAAATCTAAGATGCTATGATCCATCTACACCTGACAGAGGGTGTGGAGAAGGGAGTGATGGAATGATTCCATCTATCATTATCAATTTATCTATCTGGTAATTTGAGCAATTAGGTATTGTTCTGGCATCATTAGAACTAATGTACCTACAAAGTACCTAACTGCTTAAATATGTAGTGAGTATTAGAATAAGAAACAGAGTTCACCAGGAGGGAAATTTACCCTATCATGGGCATCCATGTTCTCATTATCAATGATAATCTAATTTTACTTTTCTTTCATAACAAGACAGAAGCCATAGTTTTTGGGCCCTCCTGCTGAATGCTAGTAGGCAATCTAATTATGCTCACATGTTCCTGGCAAGACTACAACAGACAGTCCAGTGAATGTGGATAGGATAATAGGTCCTAGTAGGCAGATTTGGGATCATCTAATTCAATCTATTCATTTTACAGAGGAAGCAATTGAAACTTAGAGAATTAAATGACTTGTCAAGGTCACCCTGGTAGTAAGTGGCAAAATCTCAATCCTTTTGACTTCATGTTCCTACTCTATTACGTGACTTCCTGGGCTCTAGCATGAATTCTGTGGACTTGCCCCTTCACATATGCAAGGAGCCATTTGCAGGGAATGTCTGAGTAGTCTTCAGTCCACTTAAACATCATCTTTACTTCTACTCTGCCTTTAAGGAAAAACTGTGGATCAGCAGAGGAAACATAGGCCCCTCAATGCCTTTCTCTTTAGTCCTAATGATCTCATCTCTTCTCACATTCCTAATCTGTGCCAGTTTTACCTCAAAGCATTGCCCTCATTTCTATCTCTACTCTGGAATTAACTAATGAAAACTAAAGGTCCTGCCTTTTCATAGAACACTTTGCCTTTTAAGCTAAGTTAAAAGCCTGAAAAACCCAAAGGAATGAATGTCTAATGAAAGAATTAAAATTAACAAGGATCATAGGAGATTACTTTGGACATGAGGACCTTCTTTATTCACTGCATTACATCATTTCATATTCAAGGTCACCTACTTTGGTCCCATGACCACTCAAACAAAAATACAACCTCATGTCTTTTGCATATTGTTAATTATAATAGTCAATTTTCCCTTCCTCCCATTGCTTCAGTCACAGAAAATCAAGAGATCTACATACCATGGTTTGCAAAGACTACCAGAGACATAGCTCTGTGGAATGGAATATACACTAAACAAAGACTCAGAAAACTTGGGTTCAGTTCCACATTTGGTACTTCAGAGCTATAAGACATTGTACAAGTGACTTTCCTTCTGTGAGCTTCATTTTTGTAGAAAGAAGATAATAATTATTCTTCATATCTCAAAGTACTGTTTTGAGGATTAATAAGAATATATGAATAATAACCATCATAATGATATTTTCAACCTAAAAGTGAGATTCTAGTCTAAAAACCCAATGGGATTACAAGTATTATCATATCTATGTCCTACAGGGGGAAACTGAGGCTCTATGATGTTAAAGTGCAAGATCATAACTTTAGAGCAATAAGGGTTTTTGGAAGCCACTGAATAGTTCATACAATTAGTTATGTAGTAAGATTAAAATTCAAGACTTCCTGCTTCTAACTCCAGTGCTCTTCTTCTATACCAACTTGCGTCCTCTGAGAGTTCTTTATAAAATATACAGTAAACATTTTCTGATGGCCAAGTAAAATGATCTTGTCAGATCTGGGCTCTCCCCAAGGAATTCTGGGGGTTTCTGATTCACTCTAGAAATATAACTCTCTCCCAGAGATGCTTCAAATGCTCAGGGACTTTAGCGAGACTTGAATTTCAATCTTCCTGCCCTGGTACATCAGTCTCAGTCTGCAAGCTGGAACAATTCCTTAGGGCTGGCTGAGGGCCCAGGCAAACACTTTAGCCCCTTGAGCCATCATGCCAGGTTTAGGGTGTGGTTCAGATGCCCGAAAGCCTACATGAGCTAACATTCATTCCACCCATAAATGTCTCCCTAAGTAGCTATTCTGAGATGACAGCATTACATTGGGATGATTTTCTCTGTGCTTTTCTTAGTTTTTTATATGAGAGAGTGAGAAGTCTGGGATAAAACTCAAATTGTGAGCCTAAGTGACTGGAAGGATGGTGCTACCCTCATCAGTAATAGGAAAGTTAAAGAGAGAAAGGTGGGGAACAGAGATAATGAGTTCAGTTTCTAACAAGTTGAATTTAGGGTGACTACAAGATATCTAGTTCAAGATGTCCAATAAGCACTTGGATGGGAAACTACGGGACAGGACAGAGTTTATAGTTGGATAAAGGGATCTGAGAATCATCTATATGGTGGTTATAATTGAATGTCCCAGCAAAATAACAGAAGGAAAAGAAAAGAAAGAAAATGAACCTGGAGGACATCCCTCAGTTCATGAGAATGACCTACAGACCTCTTAGCAAAGGAGTCTGACAAGATATGATTAGACAAATAAGAGAACTCTGAGAGATTGCAAAAACCTAGAGAAGGGAGAGTATCAAAGAAAAGAGAATGATCCACAGTGGCAAAGGCTTCAGAGAAATCAAGAATGATGATGATTGAGAAAAGACCAATATACTTCCCAGGGAAGAAAAGTGATTTGCTTCAAATCACAGAGCAAATTTAAGTGGTCATAATTTCTTGACTCAAGAAATTCAGTTAGCTCTATATTTTAGATAAAATTTCATTTATCTACAAAAGAAGACATAGTTAATTAAAAGAATAGGATTATACTTCAATTTTTTTCCTCAAAAACAAACTGTACCCAAATGATTTCCAAGTCCTCTTGAATTCTAGCCAAACAAGTCTCTCTTACAGAAATTATGACTTTATTGTAACAGTCCCAAACTCCAAGGAATCTCAAGAAAATTCTTATTCAGATTCATGAAGTTATGTCTGTTGGAGAAACTCAAGAGAGGAAGGGAATGAGGACCACATTCTTTAACTCTTCAGTTAAGAAAATTGAAGCAGCCATAGGCAAGAACTTTGCCCAAGATCATAGAACATGTCTGCAAAAGAGTCAGATTAGAAAATAAGAGGCCAAATGCATAGTAAAATAATTTCAATAACAGCCATTTATTAACATATACATAATGCAAGGGGTTCTGTTAGGTGCTGTACATCTGCAAAGATATGATACAAAGATATGAATGGAAAACTCTGCCTGTCATCAAAGAGATTATATTCAGACATTTCCTTTTTCACTAATTCAGTGTTTTCAAGCACCTTGCATTGGGATACATTGGCTTGTGTTTTTATTGGTACCTTTTGTTTCCACATCACAGTAATTTCCAAATCTACTCTATTCTATTTCCTCCTTTTTCTCTAACAAGTTTATCATGATGTAAAAACCACAACAGTAACAGCAATGCATCAAAACTACCCAACACCTGAAACACTATGTCTGACAATATATGTAATACTTCACACCCAGAGTGACCTTCATTTACATAAAAAAGAGGAAAGTATATATGCTCTTTATCTCTTCTCCAAGGTCAAACTTGTTCAGTACAACTATATGAGGTCATCCCTGTCTAACAACAAGAGAGGCTTCATGAAAGAAGTGGGTTTTAAGAATAAGTAGAGTTTCAAGTCAAACAAAGGAGAGATGGTACAAGGATAAGGAGTACTCTGAACAAAGGAACAGAAGTGGGAGAGCTCATTTGAAGGGTCACCATTTGTCAAGTTTGACTGAGACACAGCAGCTAGAGAGAAAAGTAACCTGAGAAAAAGCTGGAAACATAAGGTGACTCCATATGGCTAAAGGCCTTGAATACTATAACAAATTTTACTTGGAAGAAAAGAGGAAATCAGTAAAAAAAAAAAATTTTTTTTTAAAGCAGAAGACTCTTGGAACTTAGACAATATCTAGAGAAGAGCATCTTTATGTGGAGGATGTATTAAAAGGGAGAGAGAATCAAGGCAGAAAGCCTATAAGGAAATGATTAAAGTAGTTTAAAACAATAATGAAGAAATTCTACTAGGATCATACATGGGAGGGACAATAAAGAGAATGGGTATGAAAGATGTTATAGATATGAAATATAGGGGACTTGTTAACCTGCACCCTCTTGCTTCCATGATTAATTATGATATCTTCCATCTTGCATTCAAAGCCCTTCACAATCTTCCCTTTTGCTCATTTGAAATTCTTCATATATCTTACTTTCCTGAAGCAGTATTGTCTTTCTTCTTGTTTTTTCCACAAGGTAACCTGTCTCCTCACTCTGAGCTGTCCCGTATCCTTAGAATTCTCCATCCTCATCTCTACCTCCTGGGACCCCTGATTTCCTTCAAGTGCCAACTAAAATCTCCCATTTTACAGATAGCCTTTGCCACTCCTCTTAAATATAGTGTCTTCCCCCTCTTGGTTTCTGATATATCCAAATTTATCTGATTTATTTAGCTCAGTTGTTTGCTCACTGTCTACTCATTAAACTGTTGAGTTCCTTAGGATCTGGAGTTATCTTCTTCCTCTCTTTGAAGCTCTAATATTTTAGTAGAGTGCCAGGCACTTAATGGATACTTAATAAATATGTAATGACAATAGAAAGAGAGCCCAAATTGAAGTTAGAGAGCCCGAATTCAGTCTTACTACATGAATGAAAGTTTTCAAAACATTTAATACCTCTGACTTTTAGGACTTCTCTAAGATCCTTTTCCAGGTCTAAATATAAAGATGCCATGGACATGAGAGGTAGGGAAGCAAAAGTAACCTACTAAGAACATGGGAAATTGGGTTTTAGTGATTTCACAGAGAGAAAACTAAACCAGCAAACATCTTACCATACCCTCCTCTGGACTACCACTAGAGAGCAGAGGCAGTATGTTCTAAGAAAGATTATTGGACTTTCCATCAGAAAAGAATTTGATTGCTGTGAACAAGTAGCTTAACCAATAAACTTAGATGCCAATCTAATATGTAAAATGGGAATAGTAATGTCTTTAGTAACTGGAGTTATTAAAACTAGAGTTTAACAACATGGAGTTGTTACACAAACTTTAAAGCATGATAAGCTTCATCTAATACAATTAGAGTCTAGAAACAGAAAGCACAATCTAATATGTTAGCACTGTCATAGATACCTTACACCTCTCTGTTCCTGCAGAAAAAGGCATTTTTTTTCCTTAATGATCTTTGGACTACAAGAGACAAAATAGAAAGGGCTAATAGAAAATCAATACCCAAAATAAGTAGAATGATAATGAAAGCACCTTGTGATTCTTCATGAATTCCAGACCTCCAACATACAAACTGTTGATTAGGTATTGAAAGAACAGTAAATACGATTGTTGAATCAGAACAGTAGATATGATTGTTGAATCATTCTTAATGATCTTTGAAAGTTGATGGATCATGGAAGAGGAACAACAAACTGAGGAGAAGGGAGTCATATATGATTGACTAGATAATAGTACACTTAGATGAATCTGGAACTTGTTACATGAACTTCAAGTAAATTGAATGGTTCCATGTGTAAGAGAGAATGGACTTCATCTTTGACCCTGGAGGACATAACTGAGAATGGGAGAGATTTCACACACACACACACACACACACACACACACACACACACACTAAACTATTTCCAACTTTCCATGATTAAAAATAACACAACATATCAACAGTTCAAGTAAGTGACAAAACATATCATCAACAGATCACAGTATTTATTTATAGTTTTTCCAAGGATTTGAGTCACTGTTAATTCCAAAATGCCAATTCAATCAATCATGCTTACTCAAAGGACTTGGTAATCTAGTGTTAAAGTAATGTCACTTTACCACTCATTGTTTCTTTTTCAAGTCCTGATATTTTTATTTGTTGCCAAAGGGCCAATGATACCAAGAGAAACTGTTTTTGAGACATTATGAGGAGAGAGGGGAAGGATACTTTTTGGGAGAGGGCTTGGAATACAGAGAAAAGATGTTAACCACTTGAAGAAATATAAGATTATTGTTGTTGTTCTTGTTGATAATCATTCCGCAAAATCCAAGGCATAGTTAATATTCTTATTAAATTGTTCTCCCATTGTGGGCAGGATCAATTTGTTATTTTTCCATGACTGACTGGTTTTTATCTATGGGCAACTATAAAAGCTATTAGAATTAGGCGTGGAGATAAGATCTGTGTTCAAATTCCTCTTTGAAGTTAGTTGTATAATGATTCTTCAGAAGCTTTACCTTCTCTGGATCTTAATTTCCTTGTCTATAAAACGGAGATACTAAAACCAATGCTATCTAAAATACAGGATTAGAAGAGAGATTTCACAAACCTGGAAGTATCTGAACTAGTATATTAGAGAGGACCACAAACAGCATTTCCTAAACCAATCAGACTATTTTAACTCAGAATCACAGGGTTTCTCATGAAAACAAGTGACCAAACCAAAGGAATATTTAGGTTATATTTTACATAATATTAGAAGAATATCTAGACATACAAACAGCACTCCATTTAGTTGGCCTTTGAACATCTAAACAATTCAAATCATTGTTTTCTTTAAAAATCCTTGAACAAAAAAGACATTTAAATAAATGTTTTCATCATTAGGTCTATTCTATTTTGTGACTGAAATATAATCCAAGTTTGATACTTTAGTTATTTTTTCTTGTCAATGTAGCTTCCTCAAAACATTCAGACTGGCTACATGGTGTCAAGCATCACCATGGGAATCCTTTGCAAGCATATGTAATATGGTCAAAATGTCTCGAACAATGTAAATATTGAGCAAAAAGTATCATTTAGCAGGATATATATCTCATTGGAGTATTCAACATCCAAGGACCTCAGGAAGAGAGAGTGAGATTGATGACTTTGTGTAATTCTGCTTCACTTAAATCTAATTCATCCAAAAGTCAAATCATAATCGGTGATGGACTTAGTCCTCTTTAAAAACAAAAGACAAACAATAAATATATTATATTTCAAATATATATATATACATATGTATACACACAATTGTCATATATTGATTAAGTGTATTCAATGTGTTTATATATATTTATATGAATATATGTGTATATATATGTATGTAGACATGTATGTACCAAAATACAGAGGGGACTGTCCACATTTAACCTTTTGTTTGTAAGTGAACTCAATATTAATTAATGTTATATATGACTACAAATTCAACATTTGCCAAGTGTCATGCTGATTCTGAAAAGGGCCTCCCTCTCTCAATTGAAAGATATGATATCAAATTCTGAAAAGAAAAAAAATTACATATTCAAAGGGAAATTCATTTACTAAAAGTGATAATGTATTTAAACACTGTTATTCGCTTCATTTCCTCAATATATAAAAGCTAAATGCTCCCATCTTGTTAGTAAGATCTGTATAATGATTAACCACATAGTATGACATTTTTCTCTTAAACCTCTGTTCTGTTTGTTGCTTGTATATGTGAGTGAATAAACAAACATGCAACAGTTCCCTACAATAGTTTCTGTTGCAATAACTAACCAATAAAAATACCATAAGAGCTACTATTATGACTGAATTTGGTTCATGAAGTTGTAGTGAAGTGGTAGTTTGTGCCTTCTTGATTTCCTTGGAGCCTGATAGTCTTCTGTGGGTATATCCTAAATAGCTGAGAGATAGTGTTAAAGAAACTAAATTCTAGCAGCTTCCCTATCCCCATAAAATGAAAGTTCTTGAGGAGAGAAAATAATTTGTTTTTATCTTTGTACCCAAGCTTTGAAAGTAGTAGATGATTCATAAATATGTAGAACAAAATAGAACAGAATAGAACAAAAGAATAGAATAGAATAGAAGTAAAGTAGAATAGAAAAGGGGCAGCTAGTTGGCACAGTGAATAGAGCACTTGAAATCTGAAAGATTCATCCTAAGTTTAAATTTGGCCTCAGACATTTGCCCGATCAATTAATATTGTTTATCCCAATTTCCTCATGAGCTGAAGAAGGAAATGGCAAACCACTCACTTTCTTTGCCAAGAAAACTGCAAATAGGGGTCACAAAATGGGGCACAACATAATAGCAACAGAACAGAATACTTGGGTTTCAGTTTCTATGAGGCTAGCTAAAAATACTAGGACCATAGAGTTACAACTGGAAAGGCCTTTAAGGTTATTCCTTCCTGTTGGAAATGAGGGAACTGAAGATCAAAATTTTCTAAAAATCAAATAGGGGGCAGAGCAGAATTCAAACTCAAAATCTGTGAATCCAAATTCAACATTCTTTCCATTGTACCCTACTGCTAAAAACAAAAAGAAACACATACACACACTGAAGCAGCACATATTTATTTCTATTGTAATTAATGCACAAGTACAGGGAAGATCTGACATTGACTGTACCCTAAAATGTTAAAATTGTTTCTGCCATAATATCTCCAGGATACCCTATCTTAACATAACATACCTCTCCCCTGCCCCTACCCCCAAATATGCTCTTTCAAAGACCAAAAAAAAAAAAAAAAAAAGACAATATGAACTGTAGATTTTCATATTCCGCTAAAAAACTAGATTCAGTCACAAGGGCCCTGTTTTCAATCTTGACAAGGCTTCCATTTTCCATCTGTTAGTGTTCAATGACCCTGATTCTCCTATAATTTAAATGGAATGCAAGCTCAGTTCTAGAGGGCAAAGGTGTTGTCAGTGCATGAAAATTGCACTTATTTTCTACTTTATGACACCTTCCCCTTTTCCTCCACCATGTAACCCCATGGAACTGACTGTAAATGTCCTTCAGAGGACTGGAAAGCTGTACTAATTCATGTCAATGGAGTCACACATTATTAACACCTAGTCCTAATTTCTGAAAGCTTTGTAATGATTTCTATCTTGGGTCCACAGAGTAAAAGAAAGATTCCACATCTCTGAATATAGAGAGAAGAGCTTGTGTGAAATATACATGAGATAGGATAGTTGCTTCATTCAATCTGAAGTTCTTTCAACCTTTTCTGACTCCTCAAAACAATGAGGGCTGTTTTATAATATACATATCCACTCTACCAGGAAGGAAAAAAATATGCCTTATTATTTATTTTAAAAAAGAAAGCAACTTCTTCTGGAATCCAATTCCACTTACATTCTGCTACATAAAAGTGTGACTGGGGTAGGGCATGTAGCTCAGTGCATGAATTCCATGAGTGAATACCAATCCTTGGCAGCTCCATATTTGGGAGGCAAAATTGTTTAAAGGAAACAGCACTAATCTGGTAATTGGGAAGTCTAGGTTTGATTTCTGGTTTCTCTACTAATTGACTATATAATATTGGACCAGTTCTTCCCCCTTCCTGACATTCAGTTTTCTGTCCTTTAGAATGAAGGAACTGGGATAGATGAACTCTAAAGGTCCTTCCAGTTCTATAGTATATGATCAAATAATGAATCTTCTTGAGAGAATTTCAAGAATTCTTCCCCGTGTTTGAACAAAAGGGGAGACTAACATCCCCCTGTACATACTGTAAAGTTTATTGCCATGTGTAACCAAAATGGTATAAGTGCTGAAGGAGAAAATGCAAATGACCAAGAAGATAGAGAAGACAGAAACAATGTCTTATCAATTCATCAATCTACAAGTTTTTATTAAGCACTTGCTATGGTCCAGATTTGGGCACTTGTATGGCTCAGTGATAGAGTTTTATGCTTCAAGTCAAGAAAATCTGAGTTGAAATTTGGTCTCAGACACTTAATAGCTATATGACCCTGGGCAAGTTACACAACCCTATTTATCTCAGTTTTCTCCTTGGTAAAATGAGCTGGAAAACGAAATGCAAACTACTCTAGTATATTTGGTAAGGAAAGTCCAAATGGCGTCACTAAGAGTCAGACATGACTGAAAAATGACTGAACAATGAATGGGCCAGATATAGTTCCAGATACTGGAAATACAGAAACAAAAATAAAATTAACCTTTCCCTCAAGAGCTTAATTCTACTGAAAATAGAATTCAGATGGATCATTTATTTAGTCAAGAAATATTTATTAGGTGTTTACACAATTGAAAATTGTGCTAAGACTTGGGACTACAGATAGAAAAATGAAACAGTCTCTGCCCTCAGGAAGTATGCTTGTTATCTATCATATATATATATATATATATATATATATATATACACACACACATATACATACATGATATTACATGCATATTTATGGTACTATTATATAAATATGTTTTATGTATTTATTTATATGTGTATATATATACATAAACACACATACACACATGTGTGTATGTATATGTGTGTGTATCTCTCTCTCTCTCTGTGTGTGTATATATATATAATATATATAACACATTATATTTATATATATATATATATATATATATAGATACACACACACACACACACAGATACACACACATATACATTATATATATATATATATATATATACACACACACACAGAGATACACACACACATATACATACACACATGTGTGTATGTGTGTTTATGTATATATACACATATAAATAAATACATAAAACATATTTATATAATAGTGCCATAAATATGCATGTAATATCATGTATGTATGTATATATATATGTATATATACACACACACATACATACATACATATAAATCTTCATTGATCCTCAAAGTCAAATGAATAGTTTGAGCTTTATTATCCCTAAGATTAGGAAATTGAGGTCCAGAAATATGTGATAGAGCTGAGAACCAGGTCCAGATTTTCTACTCCAATATTCTTTCTGCCCCATCTTATTTTGTCATTATAAGCTTAGAACTATCTTCTTTCTTTTTAGATGGTGGGACAGAATACAGGGAAAGGGTCCAGATCTAAAATTTCATCTACATGGAGAACTCACAATATGAAATAACCTTTTACTTATTCAGAACAATGTAATTTAGTCTTTAATGTTTGTTTGAGAGTAGGGAGAGGTCAAGTGCCTTGACCACTGTCACACATGCACTATCAGAGACAGGATTTCAATCCATATCTTCTAGAGTTCAAGGATAGTTCTCTCTATATTATAGCATGCTGTCTCTCCTATATAATTCTAGGGAAACTGACCTTGATTGGGATCTCAGGCAGACTACTTCCATCAATGTGTGCAAGAAAGCTAGGACTGGAGAAATATGAATGCCCCAGTCCATGTGAGGAAATTTGGGCCCAGTTCATTGGATCACTGTCCTCCACTGCTCTCTGGGGTGAACATCAAACTTAGCAAAATGTTCTTGCCAAGGTTCTTTTCAAAGGCTGCTACTCTGATACCAATTATCTCTAGTGCCCAGTTGTTCCAGATCTACTCTTTTCTCTGGGTTTGAGTCAATCAGGGTTTCATTTCTAATGTTCCCATAAACTGTCAATACTGTCATAATAATCAACAGCCAAGAATGGAGGCAACAATATCTCCTACCAGTCAGCTAAGTTCACAGATCAATCATATATGTCTATAAATCATGTTTAACTATATCCTTGCTGTCCAACATGGGCATCATGCTGTCCCATTTCCCTTTACTAATTTGTTTTTAAGGGGTACACTGTTTACAATAGGTCGGAGAGACTTTCAGTGACATTCTGAACACTTTTTGGCTTTTGCTGCTTCAAACATTTCAAAGAGGCATACATTCTCTATCCTCAGAATTCCAAGGGAGCATCTCCACAGTCTGCAATCAAATCTAGCCCTACGGACTTCCATTTTTTGTCCAATGGAATAGGGGCTGGTAATTTAGAGAAAGCAATGTCTGCTGAGAGATAGAGATCGGGATAAATTCAGATGCTGATTCCCACCAAACATAGCTGTCTATTGCTAAGTCCCTCGAGGCCTCAGCCTGTCCTGAACCAGTTCTTGCAGGCTGTGCTTCCTTTAAAGGGCGCATACTTCACATACAAGGACTGATTTTTCTACCCTCTGCAAAATCATCCCCATGCTTGTGTCAAGGTCTGTCCAGGAACCCTTCCCATGCCATTTATGTGAATACAAAACACAGGAAAGGCAAGTTGGACAATTTAAAATGCAGCTTTCTAGAAGCCAAACATGTATCCAGGCAATTATGAGGATATTTGCATAAAAGAGAATTGAGAAAAGTGCCAGACCATACTGTGTAGTCATAACAATGTGGGAGTGGAGGGGGTTTCCCCCCCTCACAGCCAATTGTCAGCAGAAATTACAAACAGCAAATTTGCTATTTGCAGAAGCCGAACTTCCCAGGCTCTAAGTGGTTAGACTAATAAGGCTTACAGTTTTCCTAAAACTGAGGCTGTGGAGCTCAGACTTATGCAAGCATCAATTATGGGCACATAAAACTTTCTGAAATAGGAAAGGGCATTCAGTTCATTGGGCTTAGGAACACTTCAAAGGTCATCTACCTTCAGTATTTTTCTTGTACCTTTCATTCAGTTCCTTATTCCAAAAGCAATTTGAAGTGCTGTTGTGAGGTTGTTGGATTTTTTTTTAAATTTGCTCTATGAAGTTGCTTTTATGAACATCCTCTGTTTATTAACTCTTTGGCAAAAAGAAAAGCTTACCTTAGCTCACTTTATTTATGGCAATTTGCTGAAGGTCACAAAAAAAAAAAAGACTAAGATATATTGTCCCTAATCCACCCACAAATAAATGTCATTTGCAAAATAAAATAAATAAAAAATAAAAAAAAAATTGATCTGTTTAAGCTCTTTTCCCAAAGGACTGTGAAAGATAGAGATGAATATGAAGGCATTGTTTTATGATATTAATATGCCTTACATACTTGTTCCTGTTCAAAGGTAACTTAACCTGATGACTGCTATTCACCAAATTATTTTGCCAAAAAACATTTTAGAGTTTAAAATGGATTGTTAGAACTGATTAACGCTGCTCTAAGGGATAAAGTTTTATGTTGTACTTGTCTATCTGTGTGTATATGTATGTGTTTGTGCTTTTATTAGGAATCTGGGAAAACATAAGACAAATTTTAGAAAACATAAGCCTATTTTCACATTAAAAAATTGAACATGTATTAATTATTTTGATTTGTTTTTGTTTGTCTACACCTTCATTCTTTTAGTCTAGAATGAAGACTAGAAATAGCTCTGGAATGTACAGTTTTAGAGAGTTGTCTGACTCACTAAGAAATGACTTACTCAGGTGTTTAGAGTCTATATATGACAGAGGTATAACTTCAACTCAACTCTTCCAGGCTTAGTTGCATTTCCATTATGATATCATTATTCTTTTTTGCTTTTTGTATTTAATATTTTAGAAGAATTTCATTGGCATCAAAATTTTCCTCACAAAATTCATATTCACATGGAATAGTTAAGGAAATGGTTGACCATTGATTGAAGCGATTTCCTTGGTACCTATTCTCTCTCTTTTAAAATTTTTGATAGTGTTTTATTTTTCCATATACATATGTAATTTTGAAAATATATTTTTTGTAAAACTTTGTGTTCCTAAATTTTTCTCTTAAGTCTCTTCTCCTCAAGACAGCAATCTAATACAGATTAAATGTACAGATTAAACAAATTAAATACATATTTTCATATTTGCCATATTGTATAAGAAAAATCAGACTAAAAGGGGAAAAATGTGAAAGAAAAAACCAAACAAACAAAAAGATGAAAATCTATGCTTTGATCCCCATTCTGTCTCCATAATACTCTCTCTGGATATGATTGACATTTTCCACCCCAAATTACTTTGAATGACCACATTGTTGAGAAGAGCCAAGATCAGCACAGTTGATCATCACAAAATCTTGTTGTTATTAGGTACAATGTTCTCCTGGTTCTGTTCACTTCACTCATTGTTAGTTCATGTAGGTCTTTCCAAGCTTTATTGAAATCAGCCTGCCCATCATTTCTAATGGAACATTAACATTCCATTACCTTCACATATAATAATTTAATCAGCTACTCCCCAACTGATGGGTATCAACTCAATATCTAGTCCTTTGTTACTACAAAAAGGGCTGCTACGAATATTTTTCATATATGCTTATTTTCCCTTTTCTATTATCTCTTTGGGATATAGACCCAGTAATAAGACTCCTAACTTTTGTGATACTGCCTGATCATAGTTCTCAGTTTCTCTCTCTGAATCTACTTAGCTTTTTAAATCTTTTCCTGCACTTCAAAATGTAATAAACTTTCAAGACTCGATCCTTCATGCTTCACATAGGCGTTCACAGATTCCTCTATGCTCATAGCATCATCAGTTATAATAGAGCCCTGGGAAAAAAACCTGTCTGAATCCTGCTTCAAACACTTACTAGTGGTATGACCCTGGATATATAATGTAATTTCTATCTGCCTCAGTTTTCCAATCTGTAAAATAAAGACAATAATAACATCTATTTCCCAGGATTATTATGAGGATCAAATGAGATAATAGTATGTAAAAGGCTATGTAAACCTTAAAGCACTATAAAATTATTATTATTATTTTATTAAGAAGTTCAAGAAGATTAGTGCCTCTGGTGTGAAGGCTTGCCATGTTCTTTTTAGGGCTTTTTATCTACCTTTCATTCAACTCTCACTTGTGGCTTCAAGAAGCTACAGCAAATAAAGCAGCCACATGCCCAGCAAACCAAGTTGAGGCTAACTTCCAGGCCTCTAACCTATTGGTGAGTTAGGGGGATGTCTACTATTATGTGAAGACTTCCTCTGGTGGAATGGATGGATGAGAACAATTTGTTGCAAAAGGCAGTTGAAGCCAGCACTGTGAAATGCTTAGAGCTTGACCAAGCATCAAATCTTTCAAGGTCACTCATTTTATACTGAGCCACTACCAGTTGCCTTGACTTTTGTCTTGACACTGGACATCAATGACTCAGAGAGATAGAGTAAAATTGACAACTTTGTGCACTTTTGTTTCACTTTAATCCAATTTACACTCAAGTTAAGATGTCACCTGTGATGTCATTGATCCTCGTTGAAAACAAAGAACAACAAAATTATTATTATTATTACTATTATATCCCACCCCATCCCCAATGCTATTAATAAAATTGATTTAGGAACTACATCTTCTATTTCATCACCAAAGAGAATTCATAGATCAGCATATTCTTTCTTTACAACTTTTAGTCCTAAAGCATTGTCTATATTATTGAGATAGTAAATGACTTATATAAGGTCACTCAGACAGCATATGTCAGAAAAAGAGTGATGGTCATATAACCAATCAATGTCCCAGCCAAATTCTAGTTCTCTAATTCTACAAGTCTTCTGGTCATCAATTCAAATTCATTTGGTTAGAGTAAGTGAAGTCATAACAAGCCAGTTCTATATTTCATCTTTCCCATTTCTGTTAATGTTAACCACTATTATATCACTCATCTAGCTTTAAAGTCCTGAAGTAGTTTTTATTCTCTCCCTTCCTTTCTCTATATCAATCACCAACTCCTGTTCATTTATCAACTTGTCTCTTTCTCCCTTTTTTGTTCTCATTCAAATTATCTTCCATATCACCATCAAATAGTTCTCCCCAAAATATTTTTATCACATTGTACTCTTTAATATTACCCTCTCCCTTCTAACATCAAACTCAGAATCTTCACCTATATCATACTATTCTACCATAAAAACCATGTTTTTGTTTTTGTTTTGTTTGCTGTTGTTCAGTCACTTCATATAGCTTTTTGTAACCCCTTTTGGAGTTTTTTTGGCAAAGGTGTTATCGTGGTTTGCCATTTCCTTTTTTAGTTCATTTTATAGAAGAGGAATCTGAGGCAGACAGAATTGTTGTGTGATTTCCTCAGGATTACACAACTAGTAAGTGTTTCAGACAAGATTTGAACTCATGAAGAAGAGTCTTCTGATTCCAGAAACTGCACTCTATGCACTATATCACCTAGATGCCCCTAAGAACCATGTACTCTAAAATAAAAACAATAATTGCAACTGAAAAGATAACACATTCTTTCTTCCTAAGTAACTCTCCTTATTGGCTTCAAATAAATACTCATTCTTGTCTCCCTATTTTCATTCATGACCTACCGCATCATTTTCGCCTCTGGAAACTTCAGGAATGAAGCCCTTCCCATCTCTTAATATAAAGCCCTCCTCCCTTTTACCACCCAGGAGCCTGAATTCAGTGAACATTCATTCATATTTAGTCACCTTCAGAATCATTACTCATTAAAAACTATTATACCAGCTACCCTCAGGAAGTTGTACAAGAGGGATGCAGGGTATACCGCTCCCATCTAAGAGATTATAGTCCATGCCAACAAGGCCATGCACAAGAAACCCTGAGCTACCATCCATTGCACTATTTATAATACAGGAATTTTTTAAATGAATTTGAGGATAAGGTCAAATCAAGAATGAAGAGAGATTGGGGATAGGAGCAGAAAGAGATTTCTGACTAGATTTGGGATAGAAAGAAAAAAGGATTCCATCAGTTAATGAACACTTTTTAAGTGCCTACTTTGTACTAGGTATTATAGGTAGGAAGACAAAAGACCATAGCTGATCCCAAGGAGCTCAAAAGTGAATGGAATCTAAGCTCCCTTCTGAAAGAGTATGAATATTGAATCTTTCTCTGTCACTTGCTTTTTGGCACATGATACTTTTGTATTTGGATTTTTTACAAAACTCTTTCCTCCCTTAAGTGAGAAGAGGAAGTTTAGAGTCCTTCTTGCCTCAATAGGTATCAAGAAGCTTTGTGTATTATGTCATTTTGGTGGAGAGCTAGATTAGTTTAGTAAATTAGGAGTCAGGAATCAATCAACAAGTATTGAAGGCCAGGGTGTGATCTTGGTTCAGTGTGACCTTCTCAGTCTCAATTTTCTCATTTGTAAATAAAAATATTTATAGCATCTACCTCACAGAATTGCTGGGAGTTCCAGAGAGATAATATATAAAAAGAAAATGTTAAAGTACATATAAAGTAGCATGGTGGTGGTTTAGTGGTATGGCATCTAAGTTTATAGACTTTCTTGCCTCCTTGTATGTGATACTCATCCCCCAGGAGAATGTTGATTTTTCAGGGCAGGGAATGTTTTCCATTTTTGTATTTCCAACCACATAGTCCCTGGCTTAATGAATGCTTGTTGATTACTTGATTTTGTCTTTGTTTCCCAAGTACTGAGAAATGGCATAGACTAGTGATTAAGAACACAGCCTTCAAGTCAGAAAAGCCTACATTTAGGGCTTGACTTTGAAACATAAAGTTGTGTGACCTTGACAAGTC
This sequence comes from Antechinus flavipes, assembly GCF_016432865.1. Classification (NCBI taxonomy): domain Eukaryota; kingdom Metazoa; phylum Chordata; class Mammalia; order Dasyuromorphia; family Dasyuridae; genus Antechinus; species Antechinus flavipes. The sequence goes on along the minus strand of NC_067399.1, from coordinate 215,848,709 downwards.
ATTTAATTTCTCAGTAGCCCTGGCTAATCTCTAAATAAAAATCACAGAGCAGGTACTCTTGTACATTGTTAATGGGAACTTCCAAAATAGGAGTACCCTGTGCCAAGGAACTGGTTTGTCCTCACAATTGTGGTTGTTCACTTGTGCCCAAAATCTTTATGACTCCATGGACCATATAGTCTAGGGAGTTTTCTTAGCAAAAATAGTGGAATAGTTTGCATTTTTCTTCTATATGGGGTTAAAGCAAACAAAGGTTAAGTGTCTTGCCCAGGATCACACAGTTAGTAAGCATCTCAGATAGGATTTGAAATCAGGTATTCCTGACTCCAGCATTCTATCCCCTAATTTTTCTAGTTGTCTCTTGCCCCAGCTACCACAAAAAAAAAAAAAAAAAAAAAAATTCCCAACATATACTACAATGCTTTCCACTTATGTAGTAGGTTCTTGAGAAATGTTTGTTGAATTAAATTTAATTGCTTTTTTTCCCAGAGCTTTTCAAAAGGAAAAAAAAAAAAGCAACACATGGAATACAGTAAAAGAATAGTTCAATGGCACAGTATACCAGAATTAGCCAGTGCCTCTAGATCACAGGAGGACTATGTGGTCAGGTGTTCAGCTCACCAACTCTGTGACAAGATCAATGACATCTTTTGACTACAAAAAGAGATAGGACTAGCATCCAAGACACGGCTTCCTTCCTGACAGATTTTTCTCCCTACTTGGCTATCAGATTCCTTCACTATGCAAGAAGAATTGTGCCAAACTTCAATCCTGATTTTTATAAGTCCTTCCGACAAATCTGGCATCAGCAACAGTGCAATGACAATTAGCATGTTAATTAACGCTTTTTTCCCCCTTAAATTTGGTACTATCCTAGATCTCCTTCCAATTTTAAAATCCAGCTCTCTAGCTCCATCTTATGCCATGTTCCTGATCCCTTTCAGTATATAAAACCAAAGGTATACTGAGGTACATAAAATGAGAAGTCATAATCTCAAAAACTGTTTCTTAGATACAGAACAGGACAAGCAAAAAACAAATGTGACTCTGTGTGTATATGCTCATGTATGTGAGTGAAATCAGCTCTATAGCTCAGTGGATAGAGGGCTAGGCTTGGAGTTCAAATCCATTTATATAAACTCTGTCAATCTGGGCAAATTACTTAATCTGTTTGCCTTAATCCAATGGAGAAGGAAATGGCAATCATTCCAGTTTCTTTGTCAAGATAATCTGTGGAGTCAAAAAAGTTGAACACAAATGAACAACATCTATATAGATATATCTACATCTAGAGAGAGATAATGTATGAATATATACATGTATATCATATATGTATATACAAAATATATATTATATAATTATTGTATTATATATGTATAAATATATACATAATTGTTATGTTATATATATCACGTTATATGGTTTTATATATCATTATACAGTATATATGCACACATATATAAACTCTGCATATATGTATATATATGTATGGATATACAAAAATACACACTCATACATAAAGAAAGCACTCAAGGCACTCCACTAGAGATCAACATCCAGGTTAATACCTGTCCATTAATCACAAGGCTTTGCATCTCATTATTTAACCAGCTCTGAAGCTACTTAATTCTTTTGTCATTTAACCCACTCTGTTTCATAAGGACTAGAGGGAACTCTGAGAAATGTTAACAAATGGTTTGTTGAGACCTAGGCAAATTGTTTATAAGACTCCCTGTCCAAAAAGAGAAGAGGAAAGGAAGAAAGGAAAAGGAAATTTTATAATAGCATATAAACATATTATACAAACAGGATCTTTTTTATGATGGCTTTTATGATGGACCCAATTCCTTTTCCAACATTTCAGAAACTATTGTTTTAATTTTTAACTCATGAACGTTTATCAGAAAATGTAGTAAAGATCACTGGCCTGTAGTTGAAAGAATCTACTTTTTTTTTTTCTTCCACTAAAAAACTGCTTGTTTCCAATCCGGAGATTCCTCTCCTCGTCATATTTTTTTCAGATTGCTAACAGCAACCCAGCAATCACATCCACAAGTCCTTTCTGGGATGCAGTTCATCCAGGCTATGTTTGGCTCTTAGAATTTATAAACCTCCCAAATGGAGAGCAGCCAAATGTCCTCTCTCAGAAAAGCAACACCAGTGCTTTTTAACCCCAGCTCTTCACCCCTCCCTCCCCTGTTGTCAGTTTTTGTTTTTGCTTTTTTTGTCCCCACCCACTTCTTCTTGCTGAAGTTCTCCAGATTCACAGGTTTGTTTGAGGACCTCAGCATTAATAGCCAAGATTTGAAAGAAGCAGGGGGGACAATGCTGAATCTGTAAAGGATTTGTTTTTTTCCCCCCTCAGGAAATTGAAAACATTTCAGACACTCAGCTTTGTGTCTGCAAAAGAGGAGCTGGCGAGGGGAGACAAAAACAAAAACCTCTTCCTTCTCCCAGGGCCCTGTTCCTCACCCTAGACTGTGCCCTAGAGTGGGTGGTCACAGGAAGGGAGCCCCACCTCTGAGCATAACTGCCGGCTTGGGGGTGCTGGAAGCCGAGACCTGGCAAGGCTACAAGCTTGCTGCTGCCTTTTTGGCCCTCCCTATCAGGAACTTGGGGAGCACAGCTCAGCATAGCTATGAAGAGGCACAAGTTCCATCGACTTAAACATGTAAAGGATGTATGCAGGATTCATGCCAGCCCAGGAACCATGCCCGGGGGATCTGGGCGCCAGTTCTTCTCAGGGGGATTTCTCAGAGATCATAAAATTCCCCTTCATTCTCCGGAGAAGGCAGGAGAGCTCCTCTTTATTTCTGAAGCCTACGTCCCACTTCCTCCTATTACTCTAGTCCTTCTTAGTCCCTCCCTCCTCTGAATTCCTCACAATCTCAAATAATCAATCTTCAATTCACACTTAATTTTTTTCTAATAGTTTTATGATTACCCAGGTCTTAAATTAACCAAGAATCTCCTTAAAAGTAAAGGCCATGTATAAAAATTTCAAAAAAAATACTTCCACACATATACTCTCACACATAATACACAACACAGAACAATTGATAAATATACAATAAAGTTTTGTTGATTTGTAGATGGATTGAAGAACCTCAGAGTTATTGATATTAACTATCTTGGGATGAGGTGGAGATCTTGGGTGAGGAGGGAGAGAAAGTAACCCAATCACAAAGCAAGAAATTATTATATTACTGTACTATAATGAGAAAACATGTGAAGTACACATGGGATAAAAATGGCAGCTGAAGTACATTCGTGCCAAAACCTATACACACACATAAATACCAATCCATGTGTGCAAAACTATAATGAAAGTAAAAATAAAATAAAATAAAGGCTGAAACCACTTACTCAAGCTATTTACTTTTATCCCTAACACTGAGTTCAAAAGAGAAGTTGTCTCTGTCGAAAAGGGATCACTGGAAGAAATAAAGAATATAGAGTACATGTCCTGATTGGTGAGATTTTGAATTTTTACCTCAAACTCCTCCATATTTTAGTCAAATAATTACTTAAACTCACTTTTGACAAGAATTTTAACTGGGGCAGGAGACTGGGCTCTGGATTTAGAACCCAGATATTCTGGCTCTATAGACTCTTTGTTATATAACTGTGTCCCTCTCCCATAGCAATATTATGCCTGATCCTGACTTGGTATGGACATCTTTTGTGGTACTTATGCAAATGTAGAAATTCCTTAGAATCCATCTCCCACCATCTCCCACCTTAAATCTAATTTTGGCGGGGAAAAGACATGAGGATCTTGCTGAAGCTGACATGTGCTCAGCGCTTTGCCAGCTTTGGAATCAGGTCTGGCAACCATTCTTTGTTAGGACTCTGGGCTCTCTTCCTAGGTGGAAACTGTTCATATCTTGACTTCAAAGAACAGTTATTCCATGATAACCGATGTCCAAGCCATTCATTCTTAAGTTCTTTCTTCAATTTCTACTGCCATGTAACTCTCTATATGACAAACTCTCCCTGCCTATACCTGCTTTACTTTGCCAAGATGTTCTGAAATATGGACCTTGATGCCAGACTTCATGTTCAGAAGCTGCTTCCCTTTTCAAGTTCCCCCAGATCTCATACGAATTCCCACTTTCAACACTGACTACTTCCTTGGGTTCTATGTTTTTTTGTACTTTCTCTAGGCTGCTGGAGTGTTCTCATTCACCCCAATCTTTACTCACCATCCAGTTGTACCCTTCACGTGCTTAAAAATCTAAGCTCTAACAGACCCCATTAAACTCTATCCATTCTGTCTCAGTCCCCAAATAAACAGATTTCTTCCCCATTACCATTTGTAGCCATGTGACAGAGTAGAGTTAGGAGATAAGTAATAATAATGATGATAATGATAGATAGCATTTATGTACTAAGATTGACATAACACTTTATGCATTTCATCCTCACAACAATTCTGGGAGGTAAGGGCTATTAGAACCCTCATTTTACAGATAAAAGACTGAGGCACAGAGACAAAAAGTGCCCTGCAGGTGCATGAACAACTAGTAAATATGTGAGATTTTATCCAAAGCAGTACCACAAGAAAAGGTATTTAGACTTCTGGGTATTCCCTTCTATCCCCATGCCTTTACCCTGGTTCTTGAGCCTTGATAATCCTACCTATAAAATGAGGCAAGCTGAATAAAATGATCTCCTAGATCTCTTTCAGCTCCAACATTCTGAGGCTGACTTCTTGTCTTTTGTTTTTGTCCCTGAACACAGAAATCATCAGCAGAGCAATGCTGAGGATTAATAACAACCTCCTAATTTGCCAGGTTTTGGCATTTAATTGCAGCTGGATAGAGTAGCTGCTGATCAATAAGGCCCCAGGGGGAGGGGACTTTTATTATAATGTGACTGTTAGGCAGCACACAGTCCTAGCAGAGTAGACAGCTTAGTTTAGGGAATATAAGTGTTTAGTAGTCATTTTTATCCTTAGGCAAAGATAAAAACCTTGTATGTTCTAAAAATGACTTTACTAAATCATTGTCAGTTCTGTGAATTTTGCTTTTAACAGGGATAGCTGATGTAAACCTTGAAATTATTAACTCGTCTTAATTTGATAGAATTGATCATGCAGAGGTAACAGAATATTTGAGGTGATTGGGTGAGCCACAAGAGCCAGGTCCATGATGGAAGAAAGCTTTTAGTCAGTTTTCTATAGTCACCAGCTGTGACTGTAGAAGTCTGTTTTCCCAGGGAAAAAAAGAAAAAAAATTAATATGCTGTTCTTCTATGTCATCTATGTTCAACACTTACCTGATAGAATATGGTTATGAGGAACCCAGGGGGATTCCTATTATCACTTTATTTTCCTTGCTCCCTGCCTAGGCTGTCCTGAGCACTTATCTATGTCCAGAGACAACCAGAACACCTGCCAGGAATCTTATGTCTACAGGTGCTCAGATAGGGATAGAGGACTGAGAGATGTATCGCTAAATTAGCAATTTTTTTAGCAAAAAAATTAGCAAAAATTGCTAACAGAAGTATTAAGATAACCCTATTTTCTAATTCTACTCTTCATTCTCTGGTTAAAAGCCAGGCCTCTGGAGCCCAAGTTCAGGAAACAGGTGAGAAGGAAAGGGGTTGGACCTGCCTAACTAAAAAGAAGGAATAACAGAGAGAAAGGAACCATTATCAGTTGCTTTTTTTTTCCTTATCAAGAATCCAAACTAACAATAAAGGAAAAAACAAGGAAGACATTTAAGCTCCACTTTTTCACACTCTTAAGAAAACAAAGTCATTTTCACTTTTTTTTGTTGAGTTACATTAAGTGACTAATAAGTGTAAAGCTCTATGCTAAATTTGGGGAATTAAAAAAAAGAGGTGGGGAATGAACCAGTCCCTGCCCTCAGAAAGTTTACATTCTACGAGGAAAAGGAAGAATACTATCTGGGTATATGTAAATTTAAAGAATATGGTTCATTGGGAAAGATATTGGATTTGGAGTCAATAGACTTTAGTTCAACTCCCAGGCATAGATCAGAAATTAGCCCATCATCTCCTAATTACCTGTACGATCTTAGACAAGTCATTGAAAAGCTCTGTTTCTCAGTTTCCTTATCTGTAAAATAAAGGACCTATTATAAATTAGTTGACTTCCTTCTTGCTCTAGATGTATTATGCTAATTAATGCAAAGTAGATTCAAAGGCAGAAAATTAAGGGAGGGTGGAGCAGGAATGGAAAAGGTCTCATAAAATTTACCTTCTCTTAGAAGAAAAAAACCAATACATATATAAAAGAAAAGATGAAAAAATGTATTAATCAGAACAGTTCAAAACACTTTAACCCAGCTTCAGCCAGTTCAAAATAGTTTAACCAGGTTCTGCCCAGTTCAAATTTAAACTAAACCAGTTCTGATCAGTTCCAATCAGTTCCAACTAGTTTACACAAGTTCAAAATGCCTGGAACACTTCACACCAGTTTGAACCAGTCTAACCAATTTGAATTGGCTCAAATTGGTTTAAATCTTATTCAATCCAACCATTTTCAAGTGGTTAGGTACTTTAATACTTTGGTGATGAGATAACTAAGTACTAAATCAATTAGGCATATACTTCAGCACTTAGTAACCAGGTAACTAAATACATAAGTGCTAACATACTCAATTGCCTAATTACCTTTGTGCTTGATTGTCTAAATACCTAATTGTCCAAGAACTTAAATGTCTAGGTCCCAGGTCTTAAAGAGCTCTCAGTCTAATGGGAAGACAACAAGTCAACAGGAGTATATAAACAAGATATAAACTATGTAAATTAAAGTTAGTCTCCCATGGGGAGGGACTAAGATTAAGAAGGATTGCAAAAAACTTCTTTCAAAAATAAAATGGGTCTTCAAAAAAAGCAGAGAAAGTAGGAGGGAGAGATGAGTTAGAAAGAGCATTCCAGATCTGGAGGAGAGTCAGTGAAAATACATGGAGTAAGAAGGTAGAATTTAATGTTCAAAGAGCAACAAAGACTATAGAGTATGTGGAGGAAAATATGGCATAAGAAGCCTGGAAAGGTAGGAAGTTGTTAAGTTATAAAGGACTTTAATAACCAAACAGAGGATTTCATTTTTGATCCCAGAAATGATAGGAAAGCATAGGAGGCTATTGAAGGAGGATAGTGTTGATATGATTAAATTTTCCCATTAAGATGGATTGGGGTGAGAAACTTGAGTAAGAGAGATCATGAGCAGGTAATTGCAATACTCCAGGTGTGAGGTGCTAATGAGGTTTGTTCCATGCTATCAGAGGAGAGAAAGGAACATATACAAGAGATGTTATGGAGGTAGAAATGACAGAACTTGAAAGTTTATTGGGTAGGTGAGAAAAATTGAGGAGTCAGGGATGACACCTAGGTTGAAAGCCTAATTGACTGGGGAAATGATGGTCATCTCAACAATAATGTGGAAGCAAGGATGACACTAGGATTTGAAGAGAAAGATGAGTTCTGTTTTGAACATGTTGGGTTTATTATCCTTATTGAACAGTTAGAAATGTATGACTGGGGATCAGGAGAAAGGATAGGACAAAACAAACAGAGCTGAGGGTTGTTGACATAGAGCTGGTGACTGTAGAAGCGGATTGATCACCAAGTGAAATAGTAGAGAGGCAGAAGAGAACAGAGTCCAAAAGTCTTGGGAAACCCACGGGATTAGTCAGCTGGATGTGGATGAACATCTGGCAAGGAAGACAGAGAAGAAGCAGTTCAATTAGTATAAGAACTTGGAGAGAGCAGGGACAAAAAAAAATGGAAGAAAAAATAGAATAAAGAAAAGGGTGAACTACAGTGTCTGGCTGAAGGTGAAGAAAGTATGGGGATAGGGAGAGTATAAAGAAGAGCAATGGTCTGAAAGTCAATAAGCCTTTATTAAAACTCTATACATACTAGGTACAATGCTAAGCACTCAGAATATATATACAAAGCCAAAAAGAAGACGGATCCATGGCTGGAAGACAGTAGAATTGGGCTCTCTTTTCAACTCTGCCTTTCTTAACTATACAGCTTTGGAAAGTTGCTTTGCCTCTCTCTGGGCCTCAGTTTTCACGACCAACAGGAAGGGGCTCTATTTAATAGATTATCTCTGATTTCCTTCCCAACTCTCCCACCCTAGGTTATTCTACACTAAAGCAAAAACATTTTTTTTCCTTCCTTCATCTCTCTGAACTCACATGAAAAAGAGGATCAGCCATGAACTATTTACAGATTTGGATCTGGAAAATCATATTCCCATCACTGGATTTCTGCTGGCTTTTCCAGGGGGAGGGGGGGTTGAAATATACTTAGTTACTCACTTCCTGTGCTGGCTCAGATGCAGGGGGGCTGTTCTCCCTGAAACAGCTGCTGCTTTCCATTGCAGATACACCTGTCACTCATCGGGCATGTGGCAGGATTTTTTTTTTTTTTGCTCTTTTATTTTGTAGATTTTGAAACATGATTTGTTGTAGTTTGAAATGGAACATGACATGTCCAAATGTTTCTTTTGCAGATACTAATTTTCCGGGATTTAAAACAAGATTGGGCTCCAGGGTAACAATTAGAAGTGGGAAACAAAAGCAAATGACTAAACCATTGCACTCAAGAGGTAATGATATAGTGGCAAGGATGCTGATCCTGGAATCAGGAGGATTGGGTTCAAATCCTGATTCTACCATTGGTTATTTATTTGTTCTTGGACAATGGAAATCAACTGACTTCCCCTCTCATTCTCAGTTTCCTCATTTGATAATCTCTGCCTTGCCTACAAGGGACTGGGCAGGAGGAGTGGGATTATGAACATTGAATAGAATTATGGATGTTAAACTGCTTTATGTCTTTGTAAACTATGAAGTACTTTGTAGACAGTAAATACATGGTTTTCTAGTATTATTCTAGATATTGATACCAAATGTTTTCACCTGTATGAAGTCTTCCCTGATCCTTCCATAGTTAGAAATTATATTTCATTCTTGAGCACTTCAGAATGGGAGGAAGTTTGATACAATTGAAAAGGAGCCTATTTTGAATCAGCCATTCAAGTAATATTGAGCAAATTACTTAACTCTCTAGGACTCAATTTCTTATTTGTAAAATGAGAGGGGTTGATTAGCAGATCCCTAGGTTCTCTTCCAATTTTAAATCTATGCATAAAAATAGTACTTTCCTTTTCCTGATTATATTCACCTACTGGTTCAATTTAATGAACATTTATTAAATACCTGTTATGTTCTAAGCACTATACAAGGCTCTGAGGAAAGAGGATGAGAGAAAGAGACATATCAGAGAGAGAAAGAGGAGGGGGAAGAAGAAAGAAAAGGAAGGAAAGAAAAGAGGTAAGAAAAGAGGACAAAGGGAGAGAGGATTCTCACCTCAAGAGCTTAAATTCTACGGTTGTGTGGAGATTAAGTTGACATATTCTATTCCATACTATAGTTCTTTGTATTATCCTTTGTCTTCCTTTCCTTTAGACATCCAGGTGGTTTCTTAAATTTGTTGAGATTTCAGTTCTATATTCCCATATTTACCCTAAACTCTCTATTTTCACTATTACCACTCTAGTAAATGTATCTTTGACCATTCTTAGACCTGCTAATAAACTAATCTATGATGCAAAAGATCTGGTTATGCCATTTTTATATTCACAAATATTTATTTACTCCCTATTACTTGCATAATAAAATTATAATTTCATTGCCTGACATTCCAGTCTCTCTCCATCCTGTCCCCAACTATCTTTTTAGCCTTCTCTCTCAGCCCTCTCTGATTATAATCACTCCAGATGATGTGGATTCTTTATACTCCCATGGAAAATATTCTATACTTCCCCATTTTTGCCACTTTTCTATAATCTCTTCCTCTCTCTGAGCAAAAACAACTAGTAGAAATTTTCCCAAAGCATCAGTCAACAATAATGCATTAAACATTCGATACGTGCTAGTCGTTGTACCTGCTCTAGGGATAGTCCCTTTTCCCAAGGTGCTGATTATATTCTATCAGAGGAGACAACATGTTCATATATATATATTTATTTATTTATCTATTTATTTATTTATTTATTTACAAGATACATATTATGGAACTAAATGTAACCTTAGAGGAGAAATCACTAGCTGCTGAGAGGATGGAGGGTGGAGAACAATCAGTAAAGTTTTCCACTTAATCAAATTGGGTAGTTTACAAACACCTTTCTTTTCATCTCTTCTAGGTAGAACAGTGGACTGCTGGGCCTGGAGTTAAGAAGACCTGAGTTCAAATGTGGCCTTAGTTACTAGTTGCATAGCTCTGAGCAAGTCACCTAATCTCCATTTTGTCATCTGTAAAATGTGGAGTATAATAGGACGTATGTCTCAAAATTTTAAGAATGAAATGAGAAAATATTTGTAAAGTACTTCGCACAATACCTAGCACATAGTAGGTTGTGTAAATGCTTGTTGTTGTTGTTATTGTTGCTCAGATTTGATTATAACTTTGGTAATAGAAACATTCTCTAAAGCAGGGGTCCTCAAACTAGGGCCATGGGCCAGATGCTGCAGCTGAAGACGATTATCCCCTTCACCCAGGGCTATGAAGTTTCTTTATTTAAAGGTCCACAAAACAAAGGTTTTGTTTTTACTATAGTCCCGCCCTCCAACAGTCTGAGGGACAGTGAACTGGCTCCCTATTTAAAAAGTTTGAGGATCTCTGCAAAAGCACCTTGACTAATTTTTAGTCTTCTCCCTCCTCTCCAACTATTGAATTTTTATCAATCCTTTAAAGCAGAATTTAAATACTATATTGTCTAAGAAGTCTTTGCTGAATCTAATAATCGTCTTGGCTCTACAGACCTAGGACCTCCCATAGCATTTTGACTAGAACCTCTCAGAAACACTTACCGTATAATGGAGCTTGAAATCATTATCTGCAAATTTACAGTGCCTTGTACATATTACACATTGAATAAATGTTTTGCATTCTTGCATTCATTCATGGGTCATACATGGCTGAGAACTCCATTTAGGTAGGAATCTTGCTTTTCTAAATCCTCTATCTTATCCAGAACCAGTTTTGAACACAGGCAACCAATCAATCAACATTTCTTAAGCACAGAAGTGCTAAATACATGCTTTAAGAGTTGAATTTTGTATATGCCATATCCACTTTACCAAACTGCAAGTTCCTGAATCAGTGCCTTCTTGTGGCAGAGGAGCTTGCATAATTCAATGAAACTATGAGCTATGTCATGCAGGATTGTCCAAGACAGATAGGTCACAGTAGAGAGCTCTAACAAGAGGTGATCTGCTGTTGAAGGAAATGGCAAACCACTCCAGTGTCTTTGCCAAGAAAACTCCAATGACAGAAAACCTGGCATGCTATGGTACATGGCGGGGAATTGCGGGGGCAAGAGTCAGTCACAAATGAACAATAACAACAATAAGTTCTTTGGGGACAGCAACAATATCTTACATACTATAGGCATGGAATCATAAAACATAAAAGTCTTGTTTATAAGGGACCTTAAAATACTTCTAGTTCAGCCTTTTCATTTGACACATGAGGAAAGGAAGACTCAAAGACTTAAATGGTTTGGTTAATAGCTAGTACTATCCAGTGCTTTAAGGTTTTGATCCTCACAACCACATTAGGACGAAGATGCTCTTGTTATCCCTGTTGTACAGATGAAAAAAGAGGCAAAGAGAAGTAGACTAAGTAGTCCAGGTTCACTTAGCTAGTAAATATCTGAGGCAATACTTGAACCTTAGTTTTCCTGATTCCAAGTCTAGTGCTCAGTTCACTGACCAAGGTCACACAAGTAGAAAGGGAGAGAGCCATATTTAAACCAAAGTCCTGTGATTCCATATTCAATGCTTAGTCCAATACTGCCCACATTTTCAGTGTCCGATTCAATGCTTTATATAGTCAGTGCTTGATAAATGATCGTCATATGGAATGAAACTGAATAGAGAGAAATAACAATAGGGAACCTTGTTGAAAGGAAATGACATTCATGTGTGTTTAATACATAGACTCTGACATTTTTCAAGGTTGGCACCCCACTTTTGAAATGTTCCCTTGCAATATCAGGGCACAATGATATATAAAAGGCAGGTTTGGACAGTCACCAAATTTGATTGATATCCATACATGGAGTTATGCCAGATGCATGGCAACTAGGTCAGATAAATACAAATGAAACAGAACTCATAGAGTTTAGTCATAATTGTTTAGATCATCTTGTTGTCAATCTGAGTCAGCTGGAAGATTATAAAATAACCATATTTTGGCCAAAATTTGGTATATTTTAAAGATAAATTGATCAGTCAAGAATTAGTGATTCTTCTTGACCATCTAGACCCAAGATTATTTTTCACTTCAACCTAAGAATTTTCCATTTCTGTCCTGGATAAGGAGATTTCTAATTGCCTTCCATGAGAATAGATGAATGAATGAATGAAAAACCATTTATAAAGTCATTACTAGGTGCCAGGCATTATTCTAAGTGCTAAAAATTGGGGACATGAATAGATAAAACCTTCACTTCAAAGAGCTTACTTTTTGACAGAAGACAAAAATAGAGAGAGGTGTTGAATAAGGTGTATTTGTTCAGTGATGTCACAAGAGTGATGAATAGAGTTATAGAGCAATTAATTGACATGTTCTTTCCAGGAAAGTTAATGTTGATTTCATTATTTTTAGCCACAATATGTACCTGGAGGCATGGGATGAAGAAGGCAGGACAACAGTAGCATGAGTGTCGAGGCTGAACTAGAATTTATTGAAACACATAGATCAGAAGCTTAGGCCTTAAGGCAAATCTACAATGTTGGTTTAGAAGTAAAGGGCAGAACCCAGAAGTATAATGAGACAATGGTATAAGAAAAAGAAGGGGGACTTGGAAACAGTTTGAATGAAGTTGTCATGAATTATGATGAAACCCCAGGTGGCCTGAAGCGTGCATCAGTCACACTCTATAAATTGTTGAGCCAGTTCTAGATGAATATGATGTAAATAAGCTATGGTCAATTGCATTGGCAGAGATTTCTTATCTGTCTCTAACTGGTTTATGTAAACATTGCCCCCAGGAAAACTTAAACAGTATAAAAAAGACTAGTCAAATTCATTTATTCAATTCCAGGGAATATCAATTATAGGATCACAATTCAATGGTGAAAGTAATCTTAAAGGCCAATACTCTCATTTTACAGAAGAGGAAACTGAGTCCCAGTTTGGGGGAAAAGATTTGTCACAGTTTACACAGTGAAAAGCAAAAACAGTCATTTGATTTCACATACAATGTTCTTTCTAACCCTCTCTTTCAACTTTGTGGAAACAAAGACAAAAATATCCACTCTGGCAAATTGGACTATTATTTTTTGTCTTGTTTTGGGCACCATGCAGACAAAATAACTGAATTATTGACCTTTTATTCTACTTCCCTACTGGATACCTTTATAGTTGTATGGACATAGCCAATGGTTCACTATAGTATGTGATTACATAATGAGCAGGATTCTTTCCTATGGCAGAAGCAAGACTTTGGGGACGTGCAGTGTAATGTACTTCTCTGCTCTTTTATGTTTTTGGCTGTGTCTTTTTGACATCAAGACAGAAGTAAGGAACAAAGTACACTGTTTTAGAAAGATTGGAAATTCCCTGGCCTCTAGATTTTATTGGGCTCAATCTTTTTCTTCCATTTCTTTTTTTTTTCTCGAGCTACTATATACAATCGGTCTGATTATTGTGGGATTGCTTAAATCTAAGTCCTTTCAAAACCCAGTTTCTGATGGAACCTTGGTGTTTATGCTGTGGATGGAGCCCTCTTCTGGAGAAACTTTTCAACAGGTAATAAAAGAAGGTTTTCATGGTGGCTGCTTTTTCTTGTTCTTTTTTTTCCCCAAAAACAGAATAACTGTTGGTAATCCAGGTGTCAGTGAAGTAAATCAAACAGGAATTGATTCTCCATGATATGCATTCTCCCTTATCTTTCACTAACTAGGCTATTAATTGAACTCACAAAGGAATTTGATTTTCCTTAAAAATCACTGGTATTCTCTTGAACAGAGCCAAACTCTCCCACAGGTGATAAACTTCAGAATAATTGCCTTGATTTCCAGAGCTTCCCTCTGGCTTTTTCAGGGAAATTAGTTACCGGAGCACATTGGTTCTATGAAGTTTCTCTGCATGATACATTGTGACACACATTAACCACTTAGGCTTTCCTTTTCAGAACTCATGACAGCTGAAGAATAAGTGTTTGTGTGGGTGCACACGTGTGTCTATGTGTGTGACAGAGCGAGAGAAAAGAGAGACAAAGTGAGTGAGAGGAAGAGACAGAGAGATACAGTAAGCAATGTCTTTTGCACAAGATGATTTGATATATGAAATGATAAATGATTGAGCTTACATTAGATCCTTTGGGCAGGTTGTTCCATGCCCTTTCTACTTTCTACCTGTATGCATTCTAACCAGGAACTGCAGCTTCTAGTTGGTCTGCCATTCTAAACTGACTGTCCCCAGTTAGCATCCCGTTCCCTGAGAGGGTTTCTGTGACTCTCATATTCAAAAACACACTATAGTCTTTTTTTTTTTTTTACTAGAAAATCAAAGTTCAGGCTGGAGGACTCTCCTTGCTTTAAATGCAAACCTCAGAATTTTCTGGAATGTTTCAAACAGCTCCCAAGTGACTATTCTCCAAAACCTGTGGCCACTCCCTGAAAGCCTAATTCGTGAGAGATTACTCACTAATGGTCCAAACTTTTTGTTAGTTTTAGTAATTCTATTCATGGGAACAGCAAAAAAGAAAACAACTCAATATTTATTGGAGACTTTGTACCACATGCCCATCTTGATAATTTTCATGTTTGCTCCTTCTTATCTAATAAAATCCATGCCTCCACCTGCATATGTCCCCTTCTCCCCAAACACTCCAGTGCAGCCCAGAGGTGACTGTTTCCTCCTTGTGCTGACTTCCAGCCATTGTTGCCCTGAATTACATTCATCTTCCACCTCCCAACAGGCATAATACAATTTTGTGCACACCACCATGGCCAATGAGCTCACAGAGATTGATTGCTTCCAAAGGCGGGCACCGGGGGATTATGAAAGGACCATTGCAACTGCTATGGAAAAAACACACACGCTTGCCTGAGCCCCACCAAGGCCAAGTGACTCATTTTCTTTATTACATTGTTTTTCCTTTGCCTGTGTGTGTGTGTGTATGTGTGTAAGCACACTATTTTTTTTTTCTTTCTCTGCTTGAGGAAAGTTTTCCCTTGTTGAGTCAGATGGCACATTTTGGCTGCAAAAGTTACCACTCCCTTCCCTCTGACACATTCCAACTCTCTATTTTAACCCTTTGGCATTTGTCTGAATTCCTAAATAAATAGTCTCTGTTGCAAGGGAGCAACGTTAGTAGTACATGGACTTTATGAATGCATCACAATAAAGAATGGAAATAGACACCCCCTTCAAGTCCAGGACTCTGGAATACTGAAGGTATCCCTCTTGAAGCTGTCATCTGTGAAACTATTGGCCTGTCAGGCTGTTCCCAGGGATCCTCCAGATGTGTGCCTCTGTCATCTAGCTTTTACTGCTTCTAGAGAGGTAAAACTTTTGACATGACCTGAATCAAAGAACTCATCAGTGATATTTTAAGCCCCTCACTTAGTGAGAATGACCAACACTGAATGAAGGTGGGGAGGAATCATTTCAGACCAGGTCCTGGAGCTTCTTAACGAGGTCCAACAATACCTGGGGCACAAGTACTAGATATAGAAGCCTCTTGTCATGGGTTCAATTCCACCAGGCTTTTAGGAAACACAGATGTCTGGGATCACTCAGCTTCCAGTAGTCCTAGGTGACCCAGCTGCCCAGGTAGAACCTGAAACCAACTGACCATAAGTTAGCCCTGAACCATACATGGCTCCAAACTAATGGGATCTCAATACCATTCCAGTTAATGGGCATACAGCCACCAAAGAGCTAAGGCACTAAGCCATTCATAAGGGGAATTCAGCACCTGGACTTCTGGCTCTTTTCCCACTCGCCTGCATCAACCAGCAAGGCAGCCCTACTCAGGAGGTGCTGATTCCATTCCAGCCCTCCAGGTTCAGCTACCTTTGACAGCTTTATTTTCTTTCCCAGCTTTCCTGCACACACTAGCAATCCCAGTTGGTCAATTAGAGTCCTGGCCAGAAGCTTGGCTCCCCCAGCCTCTGATTTTTACCTCCTCGGGGCACATTCTCACTTATTCCCTCCCACCTCCTTGCAAACTCACTCAGCACCCTGCCCCTATCAGGTCCTCCCACTGCCTTGCACGAATACAGGAAGACAGGAGATTCCTTCCTACCCTGGTCAAAATCCTAGGCCTCCTGATCACCTGTCCACTGCCACTCAATTTGGATCTCCCATTGGCTGTGACCCTAGGCAGACCTGGCTAACCATGTGCCCTCCAGCCGTGGGTAAAGAGCTTCTCGGGTCTGCTCTAATCCTGGCTCCCTCTGGCTGCTCCTATTCAGCTTGCCAACCAACCATCATGCCCCTGGGTTCAGAAGTACATAGCATAACTTCACAAGGTCCCTACTCCATATTTTGAAAGGCTCCAGAAAGTGATTTTTGAGACTACACTGGCACAAATCAATTCCTGATAAAGCTTCCCACCTAGCCTCTCTCTACAGTCCCAGCACTCTAAGGGTTAACAGAACAGCTGAGGCCCTGAGGTGGGGAGGAGGAGGTATTAACTTTTCCAGCACTCAGAGCCCAGGATGCCCAGCTTGGGTTCTTCCCTAAAGAGTTTTAAAATGGGAAGGACATGAAAGGTACAAGAGGTTGAGCTTTCCAGAAGCATAGGCAGGGTATAACCGAACTAAGGGCTCCCTCCTAAGGAAACTCCCGAGCTGGAGCCCATCAACTACAAGAAGACCACCACCAGGGAGGAGGCAGAGGGAGTTCAGGGGAGCTCCTAGCTCTCTTCCCGGCTGACTGACAGCAACAGCAGCCACCGGCTCCCGGGTCTGGGTACATTTTCTTGCTTTCCAGCAAAAGAGAATGTAACATAAGCTAACATGGACATAGACACCCCCAAGCAAGTCAGTAATTCTGGAAACACTCCTCCCCCCCCCTTCCTATTAGGGGAAAGAATAAAAATGCTTCTGAACTCATTGACAAAGGCACGGGAGAGAAGACACCAATTAGTCCCTGCTGCTTTAAGAAGCTGGACATGGAGAAAAACCAACGATCTTTTTTTTTTTTTTATTTTAAACCCAGCCCAAGGTCCACCAAATCAAATCAAAGTTGCACCACTTGGGTACATCAAGGAATAACAAGGCAGCTTGCAAGATACTTCCCTTCTTCCCTTGCCTGTCGTCCCCTTCTCCGGTCATCCCAAAGCGCGCGCGCACACATACACACACACACACACACACACACACACACACACACACACACACAAGCACACACTCTCTAAATAACAATCCATAACAATCCAGTGGTATCTACCCTGGAAAGCTACCGCTCCCCTATTCCAGGCTCTAACTGTATTTCAGAACCCTACAGACGTTGAGCAAGACTACCTGCATTGCAAGCACTTCTAGATTAAAAAAAAAAAATTACAGATAGAGGAAGAGAGGGAATGGATGGCAGGACTCCAGAGCTTGCCAAGGTTTGCCTTACCTGGGACAGCAAAAAGGACAGGGTGAGCTGAGTTCTCTGCTGCATTTTGCCAGACTAGAAGCAAACGGCGGCTCTTTCATTCATGCGCCCGGCTGCACTGAGCATATTTTCGCTGTGAAACAGCCTTTGAGAAGAGACTCTGCTTTGAGAGCCAGCCAACTTCCCAAATAGATCAGCAGCATCATCACGAAAGCATTGGATAGAGGCTGATGACCAGAACCAATGGCTTTACAAGGATGATTTCTTCATAAGGCTTCCTCATTTTGCATCGCAGATATCGGGCGGGCACCTCTCACAAACACAACCCTTGGAAAAAAAAAAAAGCATTTGCCTTTAAAGTGTTTAGTTTCAGACCTAACAAATCATGCTTATGGAACTCAATAGTCTTCTCTCCTTTTCAGAGAATAGAATTGCACAGGGGAATAGCAGCAACTTAGATCCCAGTGCAAAAGAGCCTCTTTATTAAAATGTTAATAAGATCTACTTTATTTTCAATAAATCAAAAAAATGACCCCTGCAGTTTGGGTTATTTCCAAGCCTGGGAAAACTGCACAGAGGAGAGGGGTTTATTTGGTTTGTTTATTTTTTTTTTACCTTGGGTGCTGCTGGAGTAGTGATTATATTTTGTGTTTTCCTCCTGTCTCACAAATCACAAAGAGGACAGATCAATTCTAGGCTGCAGGGGGAAAAAATCCATCATAGGGCAATAGATTTTATTAACTGCTCAGGTGATGTTGAACCTGCTTCAAATTCTACACTCATGAATCTAAGGCCAAATCTGCATCCCTCAATTATGAAAGTTGCATCACTTTTGTGGGTTTGGAGAATCTCAGAAGTTCCCACTCTTTCCTCTTTGGAAATTAACATTACTGAAACCACTCCAATTTGCAGATTTAGAATATGTTTGGCAAAGAAGACACCCAGTTTCTAGAAGCAAATACTTCTATTGGCATAGATAATCTCCTATTTGATAGATGTTCTATTTTGCTTGAAAAAAAAATCATCGTATCATAGGATTTCGACCTGAAAGATATTTGAGATCATTTGTCCAAACACAATAAGTTTATACAGGAGGAAAATGATATCTACAATGATTAATCAAAGGGACACCTAGATAGTTAAAAAACAGACCAGGATTCAAATGTATGTACTTTGACTCTAAATCTAGTGTTGTTCCAGGTAAGCTAGCCACTAAAAACAAAACAAAAAATAACCAGTGAGATTGTAGAAGAGTTTGTTCTATGAGGGACAACCCAGTAAGACTCCAAGTCTACCATTCCAAGGAAAATAGCCATTCCTTAGATAAGACTCTCAGAAAGATGAGGTTAGACTCAGAAAATGATGTTCCCAAAGCAATTTTAAATGGTAGCCCATGGAAACTTATCATGTGTCCATAGAAGAACCATAGAAAACAATCATAAGATAATAAAATTATGATTTAGAATTTGAAGGCAATTTAAAGGGTAACCAGAGCCAGTGATATTGCATAATCATTAGTCTTCAAAATCCCTTCCTATTCTAAATTTGTGATTCCATGATCATGAAAATTAATCACATTTTAAGAGCATCTTAAAGTTTCCAAAGCAGTTTATATAGCTGTTTTCATTTGATCCTCGTTACAACCTAGGGAGATGTTATTATTATTATAATCATTTTTAAGACAAAAAAAAAAATGAAGTCTCAGAGAAGTTAAGTGATTTATCCAGTCACAAAGCTAGTAATTTGTTTTAGTCAGGACTCATCTCCAGCTTTTTCTAAGCTGACATATGTTGTTGGGATCATTTCTTCCCCTTGAACCCAGGAGGCACTCTAAGATATGAGTTCATCTGTGACCATATGAGTCCTCACAACCTGGAGTTCTTTTCTCTCAAAAGGTAGAATATCCAGGAAGCTTCTAAGAAATCAGTAAAGTTATACCCCTGAATCTACCACTGAGATGACCACTTCATGTTTCTCAACAATTCTTCTCTATCATTGACTTCCAAGGAGGAAAAAGAAATAGGGGGTCTAAAGACTAAGACAGTACTGATTTATTTTATCCGCCCAGGATTACAATGCCTGTGTTCCAATTATCATACAGATTAGGAAGGAATACACAATTTTTGCCTTTATAGAAATTTACCCTTTACCTTTCTGAATTCAAAAGCAAATCAGAGAATTTCTTAGTGGGAAGAGGCATTAACAGACACATAATCTAACCCCTACTCCAAAGGAATCTCTGTTATAAGAAATAGATATAACATATGCTTACCCAGCTGCCTTTGCTCAAAAATCTCCAAAAAGGTCTCCACATCTTGAATTCCATCCCAATTTTGGATAGGTCTAATTGTTGGGAAGTTTTTCCTCTCATCAAGTATAATTTCTTCTCTTTTAATTTCTTTCTATTGCTACTTGTTCCACTCAATGCCAAAGAGTACAAATCTAATCAAATAAACTGACTGAGATTCTTCTAATCCATGGGTGGGAATTGATCCGGAAATCAGGAGACCTGAGATCTTATGAGATCTGCCTGAATCCAACAATTGTCAAATTGATATTCCTAAAGCATGGATCTGATTATGCTATTTCCCTAGTTAAAAATCTGTGGTAGCTCCTATCTGATTTTGGGAGGAAAATATAAAGTTCTCAGCCCAACATCTGAGACACTTCTCAAACTGATTTCCACCTAACTTTTCAGTTTGTTGTATCATATCCCTTCAGTCCAGTTAAGTCAAAAAGCTAGCTGCTTCCTCTATATGATAATCCATATTCTGTCTAGGCCTTTGCAGAGGTGGACTACCATTAAACATTCCCTCCTTGCATCTGCCTTCTGGAATCCAAAACTTCCTTCAAGAAAACAAAAGAAAAAAACAATCAAGGTTTATTATATTCCCAAATGTAAATACTCTCCATCTTATCTGCATACAGTATATTTGGGATTCTTCTCATAGAATTCTTTAAAGGCCAGAATTGTTTAGTTTGTTTTTTTTTTTTTTTAATCTTGGTTTCTCCAGAGTCAAAGACAATGTTTTTCACATAATATATATTTAATAAATATCTGAAATATAAAATTGTAACTTTGAGGACAGGCTAATCTGTTTAAAAAATATTTAATAGGGAAAATAGGGAATTGTAAATGATTTGAGTTTGCTGACAAGAATCTAGTGAAATTATTTGAGGTCATTAGAAAAATGAAAGTGGAGTTCTAGGAAGAGTTCAGCACTGGATAAATAAATTTGGTAATCATTTTTTATAGGAATGATAATTAAAGTCATGAAGACAGATAAAATTGCAAAGTCAGTATGGGGACAGGGAATATGAGAGAAGGAGAAAAAGAGTAAAAAGGATAAAAAAGGAGAGAGGGGGAGAGAGAGAAAGAGAGACAGAGAGACAAATAGAGACAGAAAGACAGAGAGAGACAGAGACAGAAAGATAGAAGGTGGAGGAAGGGAAGGAGAAAAGGAAGAGAAGGAAAGGAGAGAAAGTAAGGGATGTAGGGAGAGTTAGAGAGAAAGATAAGGGAAGGGAAGGAAGAGAGAGGATAGAGAAATAGAAATAACAAGTGCTTACACAGCACTTTGCTCAAAAATCTCCAAAAAGGTTTCTATATCTTGAATTCCATTCTAATTTTGAATAGGACTAATTGTTGGGAAGGTAGGCGGAGTTAGAGGGAGAGACGAAGGGAAGGGAAGGGAAGGAAAGAGAGAGGAAGGGAAGGATGGAGAGGAAGGGAAAAAGAAGGAGGAAGGAAGAGGTGGGAAGAGAAAGACAGAGAACATAAAGATAGTCTGGGTAGAAGAACAAAAAAAAAAAAGAGACATAAACATATGTCTCTTCCAACTTTGAAATTCTAGAAGTCTGTGAAAAAAAGGCAAAAAGACCATAGCACCACAGTGACATGGAATCTAATAAAGTTGAGAGTATTAAGAGGGAGGAGCTGAACAAATAAATCAAATGTTGTAGAGAGGTCAAAGATGAGAACTAAAGGAACACCCTTGAATTGACATTTGGAGATCATTAGTGACCTTGAAGAGAATTAGTTTCAGTACAGAGATAGGACCAAAAACCAGATTACAAAAGACTGAATGAATGTGTAGACAGAAAGTAAAGAAAAAATTATATTTCTTTTTCTAAAGGTTCTTTTTCTCTTCTTCAAAGAGAAAATAAAAATAGATTATTTAGATTGACATAGTAATCAAAGTCATGAAAGAGTGGGGTTTTGTATTTGTTCTTTTAGTATAATAGGGTCCCGATCAAGGAATAGGGGAAGAACCTAATAGAGAAAGTTTGAAGACAAGAAAATGAGATGAGAAAAATCCTAAAGGAGATAGGAGATAAATTCAGAGAGTATAAAGTAGATGGGTAGCATTATCACAACATGCTCTTTATGTTTAGTGCTAAGTAGGAGAGCTTAGCAAAACTGACTACTTTAAAAAAATCACAGAAATATCTACTACATCTTTATTGGAAAAGATCTCCTACACTGAACTCATCACACCTTAAACAACAGCAACTCACACTTGTCCTAATATAGCTACATTTTTTTCATTTGGATACTTATGGTTACCAGGATGGGAAGGTACAAACAGCACTCTCATGATCTTTGCACAGGAGATATGTCTTCTGTTTCCTGGATGGAAAGCATGCTCCTTTCAGGGACAATAGGATCCTATTGCTGGTGGATGGTTCTGGGAGGGGTGATTACTTTTTTTCTGCTCCATGATGTGTGGAGGAAGATTTGTTGCATCTTGTAAAGGTGACTTGAAGGAGGGAGGTGGGAAATTTGGTAGAGCATTCATTTATCTCAAGTCTGCATCTTTCCTCCTTAGAATACTTATTGAGTGTTTTAGAACCCTGTTAGCATTGGAGAGAAGTCAAAAGGAGAGTCAGATGGAAAACACTTTCAGGAGAAAGGAAGTAATGTCTGGAATAAGTAAAAAGTAAAAATCTGGAATAAAGAGGTGACTGAAGAAAAAAAGGAATAACAAGGCAGGATTGAATAGAGTGCCTAGAGAGTGTCCATACTCTTGATGAGATTTGTCAAATAACTGCCTCTAAGTCCTTGGCTTTTGTTTTTATTTTGGTATGTGGTGGGTGCAAAAAAGGGAATGTAGAAAGAGCCAATGAAAAAGGGACCCAGAAGTACCTGGGCCAGGTTCATACCATGTAGCTCTTTTCACATGAATATTTTCATCAATGCCTAGTTACTCTTCTGGGAAGACATGGATTCTTTCAGTTTTGTAGGAGAGGAAATGACTACTTCATTTGTTTTAAGCTTCTAATTATAACCTTGTCCTCATGACCTGATTTCAGTGAAACCAAATTGAACTCACCATTGCCTTCTGCAATTCTGTCACCTACTTTAAAAAAAAAAAAAAACTCCTTGGTTCTGTATTTAAGACCTTCACCAACTGCATGATCATGAAGATGGAAGAACAGTGACATTGGGAGATATGGATAGCATATAATAAAATAGCAAATAAGACTTGTGTAATACTACAGAAACTAGTACTTAGTATGTCCTAGACACTGGTAGAGGGAAATTTTCTTCTTTTGTATCAGACCTATGATTTCTGTGGCATAAGGAACTCCAGTGAAGAAATTCCTTTTACCAATATTGATCAGCGACTGTTCTGTAATTTATAGTCTTAGAGAATTGTTGTTTTTAGGGAATAAGTAGATAAATGGCTTGCTTAGGGTAACACAGTCAGTATCAGTCAGAGGCAGAGCTTAAAGGCTTAAGAGGGTATCCTTATTCCAATATCATTTTTCTATCCATTATTCCATGGTTAACTTTCCTAGTTCATAACAAGAGGGAGCTATTTCAGTGAGGGGAATTCATCAAAGAGTTCTTTGATCAACTAACTAATCTCTCTGATCTAGTAGATTACAGAGTGGTAAGCTTTCAGGGCTTTGGTGTGTGCTCCCCTTGTAAGGTATGGCATAAAAATTGGTACCTTGTTGAAAAGAAGCAGACCAATTCCTGATTGGTTTTTAGTGACTTGAGTTGTCCCTGAAATGATTGCCTGACTGTGACACAAGAGAATGGACCTCATTTATGTCAGTGAACTACCTCTTTATTCCATCTTATAAAAAATACTGTTATCAGTCCTTTTCCTCCTTTTTTCTCATTCATAAACATATCAGAATATAGCAGAATAACCCATTTGTGGGGGAGAAGGAAGAGATCAGAGGTAGTACCTGTGGGTGTACAAAAGTTCCCTCCTCTCCATCCTACCTTGATGGTTAATGGTGGCCATGGAGCAAAAAATGCATGACAATTATATATCCCACTCAGTCTGATACTGAAATTAATACAGTTTTTCCAAACCCCAACTTGCAATGTAGAGGTGGGAGGATTTTGACTTCCTGAATACTGTTAACTCTGGAATCTGACCTTGTAGTTAGAGAAGAGAGATTAGGCCATCACAAGCCTTTAAAATTGCTGAGTGAGTAATGCCAAATTCAAATATTTAGGGATTAGACCTTCTGAAGAGAAAGGGGGATTTTATGAGGAATCTCTCAACAAGAGAAATGAGTGGATCACCTATGTGGCCTCTGCAGGAAGAAAGAAAAGCCTCAGTATGGGGTCACTAAAGATCCAAATTTGGCCATTTCTTACTTTTTGGTGAGTTATCCAGTGCAGGTTCAACAATAAAGGGACCAACTATCTGATTATATCTCTCCAAAATGTTTTCTTTTTAGGGATATGAGAGACCTCAGAGAGTTGGTTGAATATCTACACAGATCTCTAAGAGATGAAAAGAGGGATATTGTTTGTTCAGCAGTAATACCAAAGAGTTTTGAGGGAATACAAATCACAGGGAGTGCTATGTTGATGGAGCACAGAGAGGGATGTATAAGTCTCTGTAGAATATTGTAAATCACCAGAAGGTAAAATACCTTCCCTGACTGCAATTTAAGGTTTACTTCTCCTCAGAAGAGACTTTATGAGGAGATAGTGCTACCTATTACATAGGGAAGGGAATGAACACTTAATCACCTATCAAAGTACTTTATAAATATCTCACTTGACTGTCACAAAAACCTTGGAAAGTAGGACCTGATATTATTCCCATTTTAGGGTTGAAGCAACTGAGGCAGAGAGATTAGGTGAGATTTGTCTGAAGTCACACAACTACTAAGTGTCTGAGACCAAATCTGAACTCGCATTTTGCTGACTACAGAAATAGTATTCTAACATCTAGCTACCTCTTATAGATATTTGCATGCTTTAAATGTTTTTTTTATTGTTGTTGGTGTTGTTTTTAATCCTTTAATGGCCTCTTCTCCTTTTTTATTTTTTATGTATTTGTTAGTTAAGTCAACATCATGAACCCCTTTATATCTTTTTTTTTGCTATGATGATAAAGGTTCTCCTATAGCCAATGTTCAATGCTTAGCTTGAGTGTTTGTATAAAATATGGGTATTCTTTTTATTCACCTTTGTGGAAACTTAGAAATGAACCATAGTTAGAGATTATCTTGTAGGAAATTCTGGGTGGGGACATAATAAGAACATTATTAATTTAGAGCCCAAGTTAGGCCTAGTTTGTGTGAGCACAGATTCCTAAGAAGTTAGGGGGAAAGTTTGGATTAAAGGTTACATCAGGGAAGTGTTATCAGAATATAATCTATTTTTGGCCTTTCCCACAGTGGGCAATAAGCTGCTTGCTGGAAAGATTTACTTAACATTCCCTCTTAGGGCTGGCTTTGACTGTGAATTGGAAGAGGTTTGTGGGAAATAGAAGAATGCCAAGAGTCTTTTGAAGGGAATCGGAAATAAAAGATAGATTTAGGGAGAGAACAACAAGTTAAAAAATGTTTTCTGAGAATAAGATTCTGATTTCTGAATCAGATTTTAAAATCTAAGAATGATATGGAATGTATCTAATAAGAATCGGTTTAAAAATGTGTTTGATGAGCCTGCTAAAATTATTTTATACTTTTAATGCTATACCAGTCATACTATGAAGGGAATAAATTTTAGAACAAGACAAAATAATAACAAAATTCAATGGGAGGTCTAGGAATATCAATGGAAATAAATGAGGGGAGTAGGAATGATGAGGACATGACACTTTAAACCTCTAATTTTATTATATAACAATGATCATCACACATGTTTAGTGTTGTCTAAAAAAGCCTAGAAAATTAGTCAAACAGGATAAACAGGAGAAGTAGCAGATGAACTCTTCAGAATAGTGTTTAACAAATCCAAGAATGTAAAGGATTGGGGGAAAGGAATCCCTGGTTGATAAGAACTGTTGAGACTAGAAAATAGTTTGGCAGCCAGTTCTTAGACCAGCATAACATAGCACAATGATCTTTAAATGGATGTGTGAATTAAATATAAAAAAAATTAAATTAAATTAAATATAAAAAAAAATAACAAAACAATGGAGAATAGAAGAATGTACCTTTGAAAGCATTGGCTAGAGGAAGAATTCTTACCAAATAAATGATAGAGATCATAAAAAACAAAATAGACAATTTTGAATCCATAAAATTAAGGTGCCTTTGCAGAAGCAAAATTAGCAGGCTAGAATAAGGAAGATTTCTTTGCAACAAATACTTCTGATAAAAGTCTGATATCCAAGATTTATAGGTAATTAACATATATAAGAATAGTCACAGCCATTCCCCAACAGATTAACAGTTATACCAAATAAAAGTTGGTTAGATTTTATCTAACTCTGGATCACTAACAATAAGAGAGTAAACTAAAATAACTCTGAATTTTCACTTCACATATGGTGAAATACGACAATATTAAGAACCCAAGTTAGATCTAGTTTGTGTGAGCACTGATTTCTAGGAAATTGAGGGGAAAGATTGGGTTTAAAATTACATCAGGGAAACTTTGGGAAAACGGGCAGAGTAACAGACTATTAATGGTCTGGCTATTCTGAAAAACAATTTGAAATTAACCAAGAAAAATTATTAATCTGCTCTTGCCCTTTGATCCAGGAATTTCACTACTAGATGCATATTCTGAGGAGTCCAAATACAATTTGTCCAAAGGTGATTCATAGATATAGAGAAGGACAGATAAGAGATATAGGTGTACACACATATAAACATATATATGTATGTGTATTTATGTATATTGTATGTGTATATTAAAATATTTATAGAAATACTTTTTAAGGTAGCAAAAAAATGGAAACAAAGTAGGGCACATTGATTCAAAGAAGATTAAAAAATAATAAAGAACAAGTCTTGAAGTCAGGAAGACTTGGGTTAGAGTCCTATTACTGATTTATACTGTATAGTACTAGTAATTTAATTTCTAAGTAATTAAGGCAAAGTAATTTAATTTCTTGATGCCTCGGGCAACTCTCTAAAACTATAACTTAACAGAGAAGAAATTGATGTACTTTGAGGGAACTTAGAATTTGAACTTTGGTCTTTCTGATTCTAGACCCAGCACTCTATCCACTGTGCTAACTGCTTCTTATGGACTGTTTGAATGTTTTACGTGTTTCCTGTCTCTTCTGATGGATTCCTGTACAGCTTTTGAATGCTTTGTATTTCTGAGTTCCAATGAACTCTTTATATAATCTGTAAGGTAAAATAAGACTCCTGTACCCAGTATGCAATATTAGACTTTTTTTGTAATTTTACTTTTTTAGACATCGTCTAGCACATAGTATGTACTTAATAAATATTTATTGAGTGAAGTTTTTTACCAAGTAGTTTCCAATGCTAAAAAAAAGAAAGAAAGCATAGTTCTCAACATTAATATATGGTAATATTATTGTGGAATTCAAAGAAGCATGGGCAGAAACATGAACTAATATCAGATAAGGAAGCAGAATTAGCAGAATGATAGGCATAAGGATGACAATAATGTAAATGGAAAAAAAAAACACTAAATGAAGCCAAATGCTAGATATAATGACCATTTAAGTGCTGGGAAGAGATTAGAAGCAACTTCTTTCTTTGGAACTAGAGAGGAAGATAAGAAAAGATAAGGAAAACTGAATACGTGATCACATGCAGTTAATGTATCATTTAATTTTGCTGAACTTGTTTTCTTTATTAAAAGAAAAAGTATGTTCCAAAAGGACAATGATATTAAAAACAAAAAGAACTAATATATTTATTTTTGAAATGATATTTATCTAAAATCTTACATATGTAATAAAAGGGGCTTTGAATTAGAAATAATAGAGAAGGGAGAAATCTTCTCATATAATCATCATTTTAAATGACATGAAGAATAGGTGTAATATAACAAAACTACTAGTAGTAAAAATACCTACAAGTTCATAAGTGACAAAATCCAATAAGTATTTACTAATAAAGCTTATAAGCTCAGATGGCCATGCCGAATTATATAAAGTATGGATAGCAAATTGAATAAACTAAAGATCCTAATACAATAATATGAAGTTGGAACTAGTGAAATGAGACTCATGACTTGAATAAATCCCCATAAATTCTTCAATGTGGGATTTACACAGGAATGTACTAGAGCTAGCTCGTATGTTCCTTTAAGGGTCTATTCTTAAATTTTCATTTTAAGCATTCATACCTTGCAAATGAGTAAAGGCTACAAATAACAGCTTGATTTATTGTTTAGTTAGTTGTCCGGGACTAAGAAAATGATGAAGGAAATGATAATAATTCAGAACTTAGAATGTGTCATGAACATGTTTTCCCCCAAATATTACCAACATAATTCTGGGTCTATAACAGTCTAGACACCTTCCTTTGTGTCAGTGTTGTTGTAATTGAAAAGAAGGAGTAGGATGGAATAGAATTTGGAATACAACTTTTATAATGTTAGAAATTGTTTTAAAACATGTAATTGGTAAAAAATAAAATATTATTAAAAGAAAGAAAAGAAGATTATGTCACATTGAGTGGGGGAAAATCCTGAATTGGCATTTCAAACTTATATTACCGATGTAACCCTGGGTACATGACTTAAACTTTTGGGGTTTCAGTTTTATCCATTGTAACAGAAAGATATAAGCACTTATTTTAACCAGAAGCTATGTGACATGATGGAAGTACTTTTGCATTGAGAGCTAGAGGACCTGGATTTAAATGCTAACTCTGTTGTCAATGTTCTCAGGGAAGCCACATAGGAATCCCAAGCCTTAGTTTACTAAGTTGTAAAAGAGATGTAGACTATATGGCCTATAAGTTTCATTTCTTCTCTAAAGCTATTATTCTAATATAGAATAAAAAAGGCATAAATGAATGTAAATGCCAACGAAAAGACTTAGAGATTAAATAAATTATCACATGTTTAGAAGTAATTTTTTTTTATGAAAGCTTTTATTTTCAAAACATATGCATGGGTAATTTTTCAGCATAGACCCTTGCAAAATCTTGTGTTCCAAATTTCCTCTTTTTCCCCCAACTCCCTCTCCAGATGACAAATAATCCAATATATGTAAAACATTTTTAAAATAAATGTTAAATCCAATATTTGTATTCATAGTTACACAATTATCTTGCACATAAGAAAAATCAGATCAAAAAAAAAAAAGAAAAAAGAAAAAAATGAGAAAGAAAACAAAATGTAAGGAAATGACAATAAAAAGGTGAAAATACTATGTTAGGATCCATAATCAATCCCTTTAGTCCTCTCTCTAAGTACAAATGACTCTCTTCATCACAAGATCATTTTTATTGGGATGAATCATCTCACTGTTGAAAAGAGCTATGTGCATTGAATAGATCGTCATATAATCTTGTTGTTGCTGTATAGAGGGTTCTCCTGGTTCTATTCACTTCACTTAGCATCAGTTCACGTAAGTCTCTCTAGAC